>NC_081412.1:553025941-554225941 GCF_030272615.1 Cryptomeria japonica | reverse complement strand
TTATGGAGTTTTTGCTTAACTAGTTTTACTCCTGGTGTGATTGAGAGATGGTGCATAATGAGATCAAGATCCAAGCCTTGCATATCAGAGTACGTCCATGCAAAGTTTATTTTCTTTTTTAAGAATAGCTAAGTGAACTCCTTCAATTCTTCTACTGATAGTGACTGAGCTACATGAATGATATACGATATCTCTTGACTCCCAATGTTCATTGGTTGAGTTGGCTTGATCAATATGGAGGACCTTTCCTAAAAATGACTTGGCAGTATATCAAGTATCTCACCTTTAGGCACCTCAGAGAGGTTTTCACCTTTAGGTATGTCATTTATTTTCTCTTTTTTAGATTTTGACACCACCACAATGTGGTTTTCGCCATCAGATCTTTTATTTTTATTTTTCTTGTTTTTGTAACTAAGATACTTGATATCTGCTTCAGTCACATTTTCACTCTGTTCACTGGTGGAAGAGTCTATCGGTTCGACTGCATTGAGATAATAGGCTAATGTATAGTCATTGGAAAAAGTAGGTATATTCATGGGTTGTTTTTGTAAAGTACAGTCAATCAATTTAGGATGTACTAAGGATAAATTTTGGATAGATTCAAGAGTGTTCACGGTATTGTTATCACAGCTGCGGATCAAAACATCAAGTTCTAGAGTGATACCTTGCATAAGTGTCTTGAGACCAAGAAGAGTCAGATCATAATTATTAAAGTTCACATTAATTTTTAATCGATCTAATCTGATAGACATACTTGTAACATCATTCACTATGCCAGACTGGACTTCATATCGTGGTTTAACAACAATAAGACTAGTAGGCAACTTTTCATTATTTGTATCAAATGATTCAAAATTTGAGGTTGAGTTGATATCCTCATGAATAGGACTATCATTAGAGTCATCAGAGTCATCGGATGAAGTTTCCAAGCCTCTTTAATAGGATAATATATAGTCATTGGAAAAAGTAGGTATATTCATGGGTTGGTTTTGTAAAGTACAGTCAATCAATTCGGGATGTACTAAGGATAAATTTTGGATAGATTCAAGGGTGTTCACTGTATTGTTATCACAGTTGTGGATCAAAATGTTGAATTCCAGAGTGATACCTTGCTTAAGTGTCTCAAGACCAGTTTGAGTCAGATCATGATTATTAAAGTTCATGTTAATGTTTAATTGATCTAATTTGATAGACATACTTGTAATGTCATTCACTACGCCAGACTAGACTTCATATCGTGGTTTAATGGCAATAAGACTAGTAGGCAACTTTTCATTGTTTGTATCAGATGATTCAAAATTTGAGGTTGAGTTGATATCCTCATGAATTGGACTATCATTAGAGTCATCAGAGTCATTGGATGAAGTTTCCAAGCATATGTATGGTATCAATACCAACATCTTTAATACTACAAGTTCCTTCATGTTGTGGTTCATTTATCATTTGTATCTGACACACCTTTTGACATGATCTTATTGTTTCTGTGATTTGTTGTGGTCTACTCCATTCAGCTTTTTCTAGACTGATGACTGGTTCTTGTTTTGTAGCTTCCAGCTCTTCCTGTGCAGTGCTATACCTCATTTTTTTCTGTCTTAGGATAAGGGCACATAGATGAGAAGCTTTCGGGTATTCTTCCTTCTTTCAATCCTTGTTCATAATTTGCTTGTCTCTTTTGTCTAATTTCTTGTATTTCCTTCTCTAGTTTTATGTGCATCATCTCTTGAGTATCATCTATGACACCACTAGACTTTTCTGAAGTTTCTTTAGTGGATGTGTCTGAAATTGATCTTGACCTTTGCATCACAAACAACTTTAGGTCACACTAATCCATAAAAATGTCTATTCAAACAAGGAGTTCTTGTAAGAAAGAGGAAAAAGGCAAAGAACAACCCTTCAAATATCAAGATAATCCATTCTACATGAAGGATCCACTCACTGACATGCCATCGTCATTAGGCGGACCAATTTTTGATGAACCTGAATCTCCCACTATACATGAGACAGAATACAATGATGGAAAAAAATTGACAGTAATATTCCCAAAAATCATAATGACTCCTCATCATCAAGTGAGACTGACGAAGACACTGAACCTCCAGAAAAAGAAATCCTTGACTGTCAAAAAGACAAAGACTTTAGAAAAATGATGAAAACTATCATGACCCGAGAGAAGGAAGACTATTTCTTAGAACTAGCAAAACAAGGTGCCAAACTTCCTACTGGATATGATGTCTAGACACTCATTACTAAAAAGGAAGACTCACCTATACTCATGGTCAACAAACAATTACTAGCCTTGTGGATGGAGGTCATAGAACTGAAGAATAAGGACAAGTCCCCAAAACAATATTCTCTAGAAACAATATGTCCCTTTCCATTTGGCAAGAATCTACACATGCCTCCATTTCCTCCACGAATGGAAATCCCAAAATTTGACAAATATGATGGTACCTCAGATCCTCAAGATCTTGTTAGGGAATTTAGTGCTACTTGTATGGAGTTCATGCATGATCAAACGTACCTCATGCATCTCTTCCCAAGGAGTTTAGGGGGTCAAGCAATGGAATGGTTCTCAAGTCTACCCAAAGGAATAAAAACATTTGAAGAACTAATCCAACTATTTTTACAACAATACTCATACAACATTCGACATCCTGTGACTATGATCGATCTTTGTAATACTCAACAGAAAATAGGGGAACCTCTTCTTACTTTTCTGCAATGATGGAGAAAGATGTTCTCTAGGTACCCACAACCTATTCTAGACTCTGAGAAAATGGATATATTTTCCAATAACTTGGTCCCCGAACTGAAATATAGTATACAAATGCAAGTACACCCATCATTTAACAAAATGGTAGATAATGCAATTCAAATGGAAGATGTGCTCATAAAGAAAGGAGATATCACACCTTGGAAAAAAACACAAACAGGATCTAGCTCTAAAGAGAAGAACAAGTATTGGAAATTTTCCAAAGACAACAACAAGAATGTTGTTAATGATGGAGTAGTAGATGCTATCAAAACCAACTCAAAATCCACAATATTCAACTTGACTAGTGGTACACAAGCACTTAAAGTTGTTGAGATTGTAGCAGAGAATCCGCCAAAGAAAACAAAGGAATGGTCCAAAGAAAAGCCTTGGCTTTCTAAACCTAAGCCTAATTTTACTCCTCTTGAAGAATCATATGAATCCACTTTCAAAACTCTATTGGCAAACAACTTGATACCACTACCAAATAACTCCAAACCATATGATCCAGATGTTGAACCAAGATGGTGGAGAGAAAATGAATACTGTGACTTCCATTGGAATAAGGGTCATAACATAAACAATTGCATGAAGCTAAACAATGAGATTCAAGATCTCATAGATGTTGGTAAAGTTGTTGTTGGGAATCATTCAACCAATGCTGATCATAAAGCATTTAAGGACCCTTTTCCTATTTATGAACAAGGTGATTCCTCAAAGACCAAAGGAGGTGCCAAGGTAAATTATACTTATGCTAGCCAAGACAATGTTATCAACATGATTGAGCCTTCACACTTGGAATATTGCAATGTGATTATAGTTCAAGATAAACCAAATGAATCATGATATGCAAGAGCTCTGACCCGATCTAAAAAGAAAGTCACTCTCCAAGGAGCTAGTTCTTCCACTCCAGCTCAAGAAACATCAAACCCAATAGCCTTGCCAAACAAACAAAAAGAATCAACATTGTACAAATTTAAAAGGTTAACCTCATCAGCATCCTCCGAATATAGCGTAGTTGAATAATTAAAAAGGACAAATGCTCAAATTTCAATTTTTGAATTGCTACAACTCTCATCTGCTCACAAGGGAATCCTAGACAAAGCATTGCTCACTACCAACGTTCCAAAAGATTTAGACATTGATTGGTTTCAGTCTATGGTGGGTCATCCGACTTCACCTCACTATTTGACCTTCTCTGAAGAAGATGACAATTCATTAAATCATCCACATAACCAGCCATTGCATATTGAAGCCATTATCCACAAACATAGAGTCAAACATGTTTTGATAGATGGAGGTGTGGGGTTGAATATCTGTACTTATCATCTGCTTACACAACTAGGATTCTCTGAAAATGTCATTGATCCTGGCAAGAAAATAACAATTAAAGCCTATGATGAGGAAGAGAGGACCTCCAAAGGTCTACTATCATTACCAATCAGAGTAGGACAGGTAGAGAGAGATGTCCTTTTCCAAGTTCTTGATATTCCATTGTCATACAATATTTTACTGGCCAGGCTATGGATTCATGAAATTAATGCAGTACCATCAACATATCACCAATGCTTAAAGTTTCCTTATAACGGAGCTGAATTCAGTATTCCTGTTGATGCAAATGTCATATGTAATGCATTGACAAAAGGTGTAGATACTTTTGTGCCTCATAATAGGGCAGCCTCTCCAAATGAAGATCTAGAAACATTGATGAAAGACTTAGAAAAGAGATTGAAGATTACAAATACTGACATGGATGGCTACTATTGGCAATATTACATTATAACAAACAATGAAAGATTGTTGACATTTCAATAAGGATATTGAGAAGGTTGTTGATGATTATGGACATAACTGATTAAAGATGTTTTACTATCTTAATATTATTATTTTTTCATTGATGTCAAGAAATTGATTTTCTAATTCAATATGATGTTGCCATATCTTGAGAAGTATGATATGAAGATTATAAAGAAGTCGGTAAAGACATAGGAAAGAATATGATGAATAAGGGGATAAGTTATTCAGTGGGAAACTCTACCGAGTTAGACAATGATGAGATCTTGATGTTTTAGATTCTTTTAACATCATACGTATGTTGTAAAATGTAAAGGTTAATACTACACTATGATATCAGGCAAAGAACCTAGTCGGTAAACCCTAAGGAACCTATTCGATAAACCCTAAGGTTATCACTATCGGTTAATGAAGACAGAATGTCTACCGAGTGAAGTTTAGTATTCACTGAGTTGTAACCAAGCTATAATAGAATGCATTAAATTTTTACATGTGATATTTAATGAAAAAAGATGATGAGCTAGAGTGGATCAATGATTGGTAAGTCATGGAAGAAGTTTGTTAATGAATCTAAGGCAATGGAAAGTCGGCATGAAGATCTACAACTTAGATTGAACCGCATTACCCTAACACAAATTCCAAGGTGAATGTACAAGTTCCAAGGCGGGGTAAAACATTTTTAGATCGAAAGATACAATGAACCTGGACAAGATTGAAGATCTGATGGCTATGATTGATCATGGGAAATGTGATCAAGGAGATTAAGTGGTTAGAATATTGTTTATAAATAGGAAACTATTGATAAACAATGTATGCGGGCAAATGTATGCATAGGGATGCTACATAGTGATTACCGAGCACAAAAGCTTGAAGACCTATTAGTATAACAGAGTATTGATGTCCAGCAGATAGACAAGATTAGTTCTATGTCTAGATTGTATTGAACAAATAGGAATCTGCTTTAGCATTTTAGATGTGAAGTTGCTGATAGATTTTCATTACTGTTATTTTGTGAAAGTGACAAGAAATCTCTTAACCAAGTGGACTTAACAGTCTTTTATGTAAATCCTCTAACAAGGTGACATTCTAATTGAGTGTTTGAAATCCTTTGACAAGGTCACTTCTAACAAGGTGAAGATCCTAATAGATCTGAGGGAAATCCCTTAACCGGGTCACATCTAGCAATGTGTTTGTAATTTTTAACAGGATTTGGTTTTAACCGAGCATACTATAGAAGAGTATATTTCTTAGTGGGTGCGAAATCCCATAGTGGTTTTTCCCTATTTCGGTTTCCATGTTAAATCTGGTGTTATCAGGTTTATATTGTTCATATGCTTTTGAGTTTGCATGTTTGACAGCTTTTGGTTATATGATTGATATATATGTTACCAAGGTTGAATCTGATGTTTTTATGGATGATTAAGTTCATATGATTCACCCCCCCTTTCATCTTGTTGGCTATTGGATCTATACTTATATTAAGTATCAAAACTATCAATTGGTATCAGAGCTTTGGACTCTGAAAGGAAAGTTTAAAGGCACTTGAGTTAAAGATCCAAGATGTATAAGAGGGATGCACCTAAGCTGAATAAATCAAGTTTCTCTACATGGCAGAAAAGGATGAAGCTACATCTATCAGGAGTTGGAGAATATGCTATATACTATCTGGAGAATGATTTTGTTACACCGAGCACCTATCCATTGACTATGGAAGAGATAAAGGCAAAGCAAGAACATATTCAAGAAATGATTGAAATAACATCTGCATTGACCGATTCTGAGTTTAATGATCTAAAAGGCTACAATGATGCAAAGGCAATGTGGGATAAGCTCATATCAGTATATGGAGGAGATGAACATGTTCAAAGAGAAAAAGTGGATAGTCTAAGAGGACAACTTCAATCTATGAGGATGAATGAAGGTGAGAACATAACCCAGTACAATACAAGACTAAAGGAGATTGTCAATCAAATCAAAGGAGCAGGTGGAACCATTGAAGAAAAATATGTAACAAGTAAATTGTTGAGAACCCTTCTACCAGCCTATGCAATTCGAGTCTCTGCAACAAATGAATTAAGGTCTGTACCTAATATGTCAATTTCCTTGGATGCTACTATTGGCAAGTTACATGCATTTGAGTTAAGTAATTTTGATAACAGTGGGTCATTGGTAAATAAAGTTGAATCTGCGTTTAGTTCTTTTCATCCTGATGAATCTAATGATTACAATGAAAGAAAGTATAAAGGAGATCACAGTGGAGCAAGTGAAAGATTTTGGAAGAACATGGAAGAAGTACACAAACTATATGAAGAAATTAGAAAGCAAGAAGACTTTGAAGCACTATTGGCCAAAAGGTTACCGAGATGCAAAGGTAAGTATAAAAGAAAATTACCTTTGAAATGTTTCAATTGTGATAAGATTGGACATATGGCTTCTAACTGTCCTGACAAAGATTTCACTGAAAAGAGAGATTATCGAGATGACAGATAGAAAGATAATCATTATAGAGGACACTGAGACTTCAGAAGAAGAGATAAAAAGACATGCCTAATAGCTAATGAGGAATCTAACGATGATAAATTAGATGAGATAGATATAGAGGAATTTGTTTATGTGGCTATCAATGATGGATCAGATGAAGAAAAAGCCCTACTATCTCATATAAGTAAAAATATTCTTGGATTCTAGATAGTGGATGCTCACATCATATGACAAGAGATAAACACAAGTTTGTTACATTAGAAGATTATGATGGAGGCTATGTTAGATTTGGTAATGATGCACCATGTTCGGTAAGAGGTAAAGGATCTATAACACTTCTTGATAATGCAAGATGCAATGATTTTTATTGGGTTGAAGGTTTGAAATACAATTTGTTGAGTGTAGCACAACTAAACAACACATGTTACCAAATAGAGTTTGAGAAAGGAATTGTCAAAGTTCATGACAAGCATGGAAAGTTAGCTGCTACGGGGACACAAACAAGAGGTAATACATTTCACCTTGAATCAACTCACAATAAGTGTTTGCATGCAAAGATGGATGATACCTGGTTATGGCATAAAAGGTTTTGTCATGTTAATTTTGACAATCTGATCAAAATAAGTAAGAAGCACCGAGTAAGAGATCTACCGAGTCTTGAAAAACCTAAGAATGCTATGTGTCGAGGATGCCAGATGGGTAAGATGACAAGATCAAGCTTTACAAGTAAGTCCTACACTTCTACGGAAATTTTAGATCTTGTGCATACTGATCTTTGTAGTCCTATGAAAGTTCAAAGTTATTACGGTGATAAGAATTTCATATTATTTGTGGATGACTATTCAAGGATGATGTCAGTAATATTTTTAAAAGAAAAATCAGAAGCTTTTCAAATGTTTAAATGGTACAAGGCTAGAGTTGAAAATGAAATAGGAAGACAACTGAAATGTCTTAGATCAGATAGAGGAGGAGAGTTTACTTCTGATGAGTTCAACTTATATTGCAATGATCATGGTATTAAAAGACAAGTCTCTGCACCAAGAACTCCACAGCAGAATGGAATAGCTAAAAGAAGAAATAGATCTATTGTGGATTGTGCTAGAACACTAATGATTGAGAAGAAGGTTCCACAAACATTTTGGAGGGAAGCAATAAGCATAGCTATTTACACCTTGAACCAAGTTCAATTGAAGAAAGGTACTTTGAAGACACCTTATGAAATCTGGTATGGCAAGAAACCTAATGTAAGTTATTTTAAGATCTTTGGAAGTAAATGCTATGTTCATAAAGATGATACAAATGGCAAGTTTGTTCAAAAAAGTGAAGAAGGAACATTTCTAGGATATTCTTCTAGAAGCAAAGCATTTAAATGTCTGATCAAATCATCTAACAAAATAGTAGAAAGTGCAAATGTGAAAATTGATGAATTTGTAGAAAGAAATGATGAAGGAAATTCCAAAGAACCAGAAGACTATGATGAATTTATCTATGTACAACCAAGAAGTCCTACCAAGATAACTGTTGAAGAAAATGAAGATGATATCCAGTTACTGAGTGATGAAGAAGATCATACAGAGCCTACCAAGCCTATATTAGCCAAGTTTGTCAGAAGACACCATGCACCAAGTCAGATTATAGGAGATAAGGATGATCCAGTGATGAAAAGGAACAAACTGAGACATAACACATGTTTGATATCTGAATTTGAATCGAGAATAGTGAAATAGGCATTTAACAGTGAAGATTGGATAAATGCTATGACATAAGAGATTGATCAAATCAAGAAGAATGACACATGGACATTGGTCCTAAGACCAAAGGACAAAAATGTAATCAGTACAAAGTGGATCTTCAAAAACAAGCTAAATGAAAAAGGTGAGGTCATTCGGAACAAAGCAAGACTAGTTTGCAAAGGTTATGCCCAAGAAGAAGGAATTGATTATGGTGAGACTTTTTCACCTGTTGCTAGACTTGAAGGAGTAAGAACATTGTTGGCATATGCTGCTTTCAAGAACTTCAAGGTATATCAAATGGATGTCAAATCTACAATTCTAAATGGAATATTAGAAGAAGAAGTTTTCATTGAACAACCTGAAGGATTTGTTCAAGACAATAATAAAGATCAGGTATGTAAATTGAACAAAGCTTTATATGGTCTGAAACAAGCACCTAGAGCATGGTATGAAAGATTGCACTCTTATTTGATTAAGATTGGTTTTATAAGGACAAGTGAGAACAACAACATGTACATGAAGAATGATGAAAATGGAATACTAATCTCAGCCATATTTGTTGATGATATTATATTTTGTGGAAATGACTCTTTATGCAAGAACTTTGGAAATGAAATGACCAAAGAATTTGAGATGTCATTAATCACTGAGATAAAGTATTTTATAGGTTTACAGATACTGCAAATGAAAAATGAGATTTTCATTACTCAATTCAAGTACATAAAGGAAATCTTGAAGAAATTTGGAATGGAAGATTCAAAACCAATAAGTACTCCTATGACTACCAACTGTAAACTATCAAAGAATGATGAATCTGCATATGTTGATGAGACACTATACCGATCCATGACTGGAAAACTACAATATGTTGTTCACAGCAGGCCAGATATAGCACATGCAGTAGGTATTGTTGCAAGATTCTTTGCAGATCCTAAGGAAATACACATGACGGCAATCAAAAGAATTTTTAGATACTTGAAAGGCACTGAAGATTATGGCTTAGTATATTAGAAAGGAAATAATTTTGATTTGAAAGTTTATACTGATGTTGACTGGGTAGGCAACATTGATGACAAGAAAAGTACAAGTGGAGGAGCTTTCTTCTTAGGAGAAAGAATAGTGAGTTGGCTTAGCAAGAAACAAGGATGTGTTTCTTAATCAACAACCGAAGCTGAATATGTTGTTGCAGCACTAAATTGCACCAACATTGCATGGATCAAACAACTATTGGAAGGTATAAATGAGAAAGTTACCGAGCCAGTAACTATATTATGTGACAATACTAGTGCCATTAATATTTCAAAGAATCATGTTATGCACTCTAAGACAAAGCACATATCTATCAAATATCATAATCTTAGAGAAGAAGCTCAAGAGAAGAAAGTGGTGTTGGAATATGTTAACACAAAGGAGCAAATAGCAGATATCTTCACCAAGCCACTACCAAAGGACACTTTTGAATATCTCAGAAGTTGGTTAGGGGTCCTACCCCTATCTTCTACTCACTGACTGAGTTCGGTGAAAGCATCACTTTGATGACTGTCTTGAATATCTTTTGGGGAGTTGATGCTGGAGTGATACACTTTAGAATGTTTTTCTGAAAGTGTTCTGAAATTATTATTGGAATTATACAAAGAATGATATAGAGAATAGGAACTGAAGACAAATGCTCTGACCGAGACTCAGTCGATACACAAACAGTAGGAAATAACTTCTTACAGAAAGAAATTATGTTTTAGTTCTTTTCTTTTTGGCATTGTTGTCAAAGGGGGAGAAGACCTACCAAAGGACGAGAAGACCTACCAATGAGGGAGAAGACCTAAGGGGGAGAAGACTAAGAATATATGGGAGAAAATGAGAAGACTAAAGATTGATAAAGACTGAAAATAGAAGAGAAGTCTAATGTATGGGGGAGAGCATTTCAAGCATTTTAGAATCACAACAATCCGAATCTTTTACAGGTAAAATCAATTAGTTTTGCCATCAATGCCAAAGTGGGAGATTGTTGGCAATATTACATTATAACAGACAATGAAAGATTGTTGACATTTCAATAAGGATATTGAGAAGGTTGTTGATGATTATGGACATAACTGATTAAAGATGTTTTACTATCTTGATATTATTATTTTGTCATTGATGTCAAGAAATTGATTTTCTAATTCAGTATGATGTTGCCATATCTTGAGAAGTATGATATGAAGATTATAAAGAAGTTGGTAAAGACATAGGAAAGAATATGATGAATAAGAGGATAAGTTATTCAATGGGCAACCCTATCGAGTCAGACAATGATGAGATCTTGATGTTTTAGATTGTTTTAACATCATACATATGTTGTAAAATGTAAAGGTTAATACTACACTATGATATCAGGTAAAGATCCTAGTTGGTAAACCCTAAGGTTATTGCTATCGGTTAATGAAGATAGAATGCCTACCAAGTGAAGTTTAGTATTCACCGAGTTGTAACTAAGCTATAACAGAATGCATAAATTGTTTACATGTGATATTTAATGAAAGAAGCTAATGAGCTAGAGCGGATCAATGATTGGTAAGCCATGGAAGAAGTTTGTTAATGATTCTAAGGCAATGGAAAGTCGGCATGAAGATCTACAACTCAGATTGAACTGCATTACCCTAACATAAGTTCCAAGGTGAATATGCAAGTTCCAAGGTGGGGTAAAACATTTTTAGATCGAAAGATACAATGAACCTGGACAAGATTGAAGATCTGATGGCTATGATTGATCATGGGAAATGTGATCGAGGAGATTAAGTGGTTAGAAGATTGTTTATAAATAGGAAACTGTTGATAAACAATGTATGCATAGGGATGCTACATAGTGATTATCGAGCACAGAAGCTTGAAGACCTGTTAGTATAACAGAGTATTGATGCCCAATAGATAGACAAGATTAGTTCTATGTCTAGATTGTATTGAACAAATAGGAATCTGCTTTAGCATTTAGATGTGAAGTTGCTAATAGATTTTCATTACTGTTATTTTGTGAAAGTGACAAGAAATCTCTTAACCAAGTGGACTTAATAGTCTTATATGTAAATCCTCTAACAAGGTGACATTCTAATTGAGTGTTTGAAATCCTTTGACAAGGTCACTTCTAACAAGGTGAAGATCCTAATAGATCTGAGGGAAATCCCTTAACCGGGTCACATCTAGCAATGTGTTTGTAATCTTTAACAGGATTTTCTTTTAACCGAGCATACTATAGAAGAGTATATTTCTTAGTGGGTGCGAAATCCCATAGTGGTTTTTCCCTATTTGGGTTTCACATTAAATCTGGTGTTATGAGGTTTATATTGTTCATATGCTTTTGAGTTTGCATGTTTGACAGTTTTTGGTTATATGACTGATATATATGTTACCGAGGTTGAATCTGATGTTTTTTATGGATGATTAAGTTTGTATGATTCACCCCCCCCCCCTCTCATCTTGTTGGCTATTGGATCTATTCTTATATTAAGTATCAGAAGTATCAGGCTACAAGATAGAACTAGTACTATCATTAGTTTCTCTCCCTCCATCGCCAAAACAGTTGGGCAAGCCATCAGAGGCTATGAGAATACAAACTTCAGCTCCGAATACCATATATGATGGTCTCTTTGTATAGTCTTCTACCTCCTTGGCCAATTAAATAGAAGAGGATGTTGTGCTTAACTTTCTCTTGAAGGAGGATAGTCAAAATGAGGAGGTATGATACTGTGAGATATCCTCAAACCAATATGGTCCTAGCTATAAAATGATTCAACGTATGGGATACTCAGGTACTGGTCCTCTGGGCAAACAAAAGGAAGGTATTACTAAACCAATTCAGCTACAAACCAAATCCACAAATGATAAGGCTGGACTAGGATACAATCTGAAAAAGACATCAGACCAAAAACATGTTTCTAAGTCTAAGTTCCTGAAAAAGATATTGCCTTTAACATTACATGAAGCAGACACTAAACAAACTTTTGATTGAGTTTAAATGAATAATTAGCTTGATTTGAAGAGATGAAACTGATTAACATTTAAGAGATTGATTCAGATGATTGAAATTTGAGCATTTGTCCTTTTTAACTATTCAACTACGCTGTATCAAGAGGATGATGATGAAGTTAACCTTTTAAATTTGTCCAAGGTTGATTCTTTTTGTTTGTTTGGCAAGGCTATTGGGTTTGATGTTTCTTGAGCTGGAGTGGAAGAACTAGCTCCTTGGAGAGTGACTTTCTTTTGAGATCGGGTCAGAGCTCTTGCATATCATGATTCATTTGGTTTATCTTGAACTATAATCACATTGCAATATTTTGAGTGTGAAGGCTCAATCATGGTGATAACGTTGTCCTGGATGGCATAAGTATAATTTACCTTGGCACCTCCTTTGGTCTTTGAGGAATCACCTTGTTCATAAATAGGCAAAGGGTCCTTAAATGCTTTATGATCAGCATTGGTTGGATGATTCCCAACAACAGCTTTACCAGCATCTATGAGATCTTGAATCTCATGTTTTAGCTTCATGCAATTGTTTATGTTATGACCCTTATTCCGATGGAAGTCATAGTATTCATTTTCTCTCCACCATCTTGGTTTGACATCTAGATCATATGGTCTGGAGTTATTTGGTAGTGTTATCAAGTTGTTTGCCAATAGAGTTTTGAAAGTGGATTCATATGATTCTTCAAGAGGTGTAAAATCATGCTTAGGTTTGGAAAGCTAAGGCTTTTCTTTGAACCATTCCTTTGTTTTCTTTGGCAAATTCTGCTGCAATCTCAGTAGCTTTAAGTGCTTGTGTACCACTAGTCAAGTTGAATATTGTGGATTTTGAGTTGGTTTTGACAGCATCTACTACTCCATCATTAACAACATTCTTGTTATTGTCTTTGGCAAATTTCCAATACTTGTTCTCCTCTTTAGAGCTAGATCTTGTTTGTGTTTCTTTCCAAGGCGTGATATCTCCTTTCTTTATGAGTACATCTTCCATATGAATGGCATTATCTACCATTTTGTTAAATGATGGGTGTACTTGCATTTGTATACTATATTTCAGTTTGGGGACCAAGTTATTGACAAATATATCCATTTTCTCAGAGTCTGGAATAGGTCATGGGTACCTAGAGAACATCTTTCTTTAGCGTTGGAGAAAAGTAAGAAGAGGTTCCCTTGTTTTCTGTTGAGTATTACAAAGATCGATCATAGTCACAGGATGTCGAATGTTGTATGAGTATTGTTGTAAAAATAGTTGGATTAGTTCTTCAAATGTTTTTATTCCTTTGGGTAGACTTGAGAACCATTCCATTGCTTGACCCCCTAAACTCCTTGGGAAGAGATGCATGAGGTACATTTGATCATGCATGAACTCCATACAAGAAGCACTAAATTCCCTAACATGATCTTGATGATCTGAGGTACCATCATATTTGTCAAATTTCGGGATTTCCACTCGTGGAGGAAATGGAGGCATGTGTAGATTCTTGTCAAATGGAAAGGGACATATTGTTTCCAAAGAATATTGTTTTGGAGACTTGTCCTTATTCTTCAGTTCTGTGACCTCCATCTGCAAGGCTAGTAATTTTTGATGTACCATGAGTATAGGCGAGTCTTCCTTTTTAGTAATGAGTGTCTAGACATCATATCCAGTAGGAAGTTTCGCACCTTGTTTTGCTAGTTCTAAGAAATAGTCTTCCTTCTCTCGGGTCATGATAGTTTTCATCATTTTTCTAAAGTCTTTGTCTTTTTGACAGTCAAGGATTTCTTTTTCTGGAGGTTCAATGTCTTCATCAGTCTCACTTGATGATGAGGAGTCATTATGATTTTTGGGAATATTACTATCATTTTTGTTTCCATCATTGTATTATGTCTCATGTATAGTGGGAGATTCAGGTTCATCAAAAATTGGTCTGCCTGATGACAATGGCATGTCAGTGAGTAGATCCTTCATGTAGAATGGATTATCTTGATATTTGAAGGGTTGTTCTTTGCCTTTTGCCTCTTTCTTACGATAAATCCTTGTTTGAATAGGCATTTTTATGGATTAGTGTGACCTAAAGTTGTTTGTGATGCAGAGGTCAAGATCAATTTCAGAGCTAGTTGTTCTATTTAGAGTATTGTTTGGGAGAAACAACTGAGATTCAGTCTAGTTTCAGGAATGATCTATCCTATATAAGACATTATCTAAGTTGATTCTAAGTGTAGTGTAAGATTCAGTCTAGTTTCAGGAATGATCTATCCTGTATAAGATGTTATCTAAGTGACTAAAATTTGATAGGTAGTTGATTGAACTAGCTGAAAGGTGATTGACCAAATCGTGCAACACAAATGATAGAGGTACACTGTCTTGATCTGTTTATGCTCAAGAAAATTGATAACTAGTATTATGTTTGTTGTAAGCTATTTTGAGGCAAGTTTGACTGTTCTATTCTGACAAAACCAGAGACTCATATGATAGGATTTTCTGGACCGGATGACAATTTAGCAGCTATAGGATGACAATAGTTCTATTTCGTATGAGTTGCTACCTCGTACCATATGAAAAATGGGTATGTGTAGGATGTAAAAAGACTTAGAGCAGTTCTATTTCATACGACAGGGGATACAAAACCAGACAATAGATTAAAATGACTCGTACAATACAGGATCTGACACAGGATGACAAATCAGAAAACTTGTACGACATAGGATGTGATCTAGGATGATAACTTATTAGACTTGTATGACTATTCATGGGACTGAGCCTAGAAATTCTGAGTTTTTTCTATTGCTGAGTATGATAACTGAGTATAACCCATTCTAAGATGGACTGATTTTGGACCAGGATACAAAATTTCAACTTAAGATGGACAAGTTTCTGACACCGACAAAATTTTGACTTAGGATGAATTGGTTTTTGAGACAGACAGATTTTCGACTTAGGATGGACTAGTTTCTAACATGAACAGAGTTTTGATTTAAGATGGACTAGTTTTTGACACAGACAGAGTTTCAAATCACTGAGTTGTTTCTTGTATTTTTCAATTTTGGTATTTCAATTTTTGTTTCAGGGATGAAAACACAGAAAAGAAGTAGTATGTAATAGTGACTCCAATCATAGCATGCAAACCCTAAGGAATTTGGTGAGGAAAGAAAACCTTTGCTTGTAGACTCAGGTACACACCCAATAGCTAATCAAAATATGGCTGCTGAGTCTCATGCAATGGATTCTCAACACCGTATTATCTGACTCCAAATGCTAATGGGGGCATGAAATGACAAGTATCTTGGGAGAGTTACTATCTCTCTTGCACAAAGATTATCTCCCTTTTAGAGGTGAACCAAGTAGCTTCTAATTTTGAATTGGATTTAGTCAAGGATCCATTCAGCATGTCGAGGTATAAACTCAATTAAGAGGTCTCTCGGCCTTGAAAACCAAGGTTTAATATACTTGAAGGTACAAAGGAGAGCTATTCCCGAGCACTATTGTTGACTTGATTTTCATCAAATCACCTTTATTTTATAGTGGGTTGGAGTACTTGACGTCTAGTTGTTCCCACTTAGGTCATTCCCCTCACACTAGCCATAATGGCTTTAAGAGTTTTTCAACCCCTTGGGAGGGCAGGCTTGCTAAAGATATACAAATCTCAAACAAAAAGCCTCAAGGGTCTAGATTTCTAATTGTCTAGAAAAAGACAAGAGAATACTCTCCTACCTCTTAGAATCTTCTAAAAACACAAAAGACAGTTTTGTTCTTTAACCAGATAGCAAGTTAGGTTCCTAAAAATGAATTTAAAGAATACATGATGTTTAGTCGATTCTCCTTAGGCAACCTGCAAAGACAATGAATCAGTAGTCATATTGTCTTTGTGTGACAAGCATATTCTTTGACAAGCATTCTGCAAAAACTGATTAGGCTATGAAAAATTCTTAGATAGGCAGATAAATAGTCAGGGTCAGTCATCAAAATAATCAATAAAAATCATGAAATTTGCCTTTTAACCAGAAAATACAGAGTCATACAACAGTATAAAAACTTGTACGATACATGATCCTAACTTGTACAAGATAGGATTCCTATTTGTATGACTCCTGCAGTTTGTTGTTTGATCCTGTGGGAATTGTCGTATGAGATGTACGGATGAAAAATTGAGAAATCTGAAATCTAGAAAATAACAAAAAATGAAGCAGTTGGTCTTGGAGGCTGAAAAATATAGTCTTCGGGCCCCACGGTGGGTGCTAGATGTGTGTGTGTGAAAAAGTGAATCTGTAGCTGCAAGCACAACACTTCAATTAAGTCATTATATGCATGGTTAGTAATCAATAATTGATAAGTAAAAAACCATAACAAAGCGACTAATTGCCTTCTGAAAGATGCGAGTATAAGATTGCTCTCAGATTTTTATAAGCAATACCAGTGACTAGACTACACCAAGATGAAGGATTTAATCTATATGATATTAAGCTATATGGATGCAATATGGATGAATAATTCAAGCAATAATCAATTAAAGCAATGATGGATGCAAGCAATAATGGATGTAAAAATAATCTAAAAAAAAACAATAATCTTCAATGACTCCAGAGTGAAATTAGCGTGATAATAATCTCCAAGCATGTTCTCAAAAATCTCTAGGGTAAATTAGAATGAGAGCTAAAGACTGGATTTATAGAGAATTGCAAGAGGAAAAGCTCGATTTAGGATTAATCGAAAATAATTGAGAAATCATGTTCAGTTAACCTTGAGATAGATTCCAATTATAGCTTAATTGAAATGCATTCAAATTAGAAGTCCAAGTTGCATTGGAAAATAATAATAAATTAATTCCATGCATATATGATAAAAATAGATAATTCCATGCATATATTTGATTTATTCAAGAAAAAGGTCTTTTCAATGCAACTGAACTTGTTTTTCAGAAAAGCTTTGAGTTCCAATTTTAAGAGAATAATTCAATAATTCAATTTAATTGCTTTTATGATTTCAAGTTCTAAATTTAGAAAAAGAAATAATATCTCAAGTTTGATTTCTCTCTCAATTCAATTCTTTTTTGTTTTATTTTTAATTCAACTCTTTGTTTTGTAATTAATTCCTCTTTTGTAATAAATTAATTCCTATTGCATGATTAAATGGAAAATTTATTAATTAATTAAATATGCAAGGATATTTAATAAATTAAAATAGGATAATTGATCAAAATGCTATTCTTGGAATGATTCAATTAATTAAATAAATATTTAATTAATGTTGAGTAATTGATTTGTCACGTGATACTTGATGATTGAAGAATTTAATAATGTGGTCAAGATTGATTTAATTGCCTTTGGTTAGGACCTTGGTGATGTTGTCGAGATTAGGGGCCCATGGTTTAGATGAGCATTTTTAGGGTATTACACTTATATCCAATAATCAGTGCTACAATCTTTACATCTATATCTCTAACATCATCTACTCTTAAAGAACATACATAAATAGTTGCCCCACTAATTTTATTAATTTTAGTGCTAGATAACTTACACCTTGTGCTGGGAACGCCTCCAATTTTGTGCAAATAGGTGACATTTTTTATGACTTTCTCTGTAATCTTGTATGGTCAGTCCAACCAGATGAATTATTCATTAATGTGGCTCAAAATATAACACACCCATTCTACCTCATTGAAAGTTGGAAAATCCATGAACTGAGTAAAAGCATTCCTTTGTAGGTGTGCAAACTCTGGTTTGAGTTGGTTGTCAGAAATTAGGTTTTGGGTGAAAATGCAAGACAACTCATAACCTCCAAGTTCTTCAATGTCGCAATGAAAATAAACCCTAATATCCCCAGTATGAAGAAATCCATGATATACTTTTGAAAATGCGCCCAATGGCTCATCCAAAAGAGATTTGTATGAATGCTCTTGAAAATGGGATGAGGGCAGTACTTAATCTCAACCACAAAAGGAGTATAGATGCTGGATGAAGATGAAGCCATTATAACCAAACACGAAACTAGGGTTTCTAAAATACAAAAATACCTTGAAAAGGTAGCGAGAGATCAAATTGATTTGAAAGAAGGTGCTCCCTCAAATCTCCTTTGAACTCTAAAATGCTATGGAAATTCACCGGATTGAATGCTTGATCATTGTATGAATAAAATAACTTAACCTTTTCCCTTTTATTGTCTTTAACCCTAGTTTTTCATTGTCATAAATGTTGCCAGTTAGGCTTGACCAGTTCACATAGTCTGTGAGTAGATTTTAGTAAAAATCTGAAATCTCCTGAGTACCCATCTGCAATCAAAATTTTCTAGACTACAGACCTAATCTGGGCTATTTGCATGATCTTCAATAATTCACCTACCCCTAAGGCTGAGTGCCTTAGTAACCTATTCTATTTGCTATCGGTGTAGGACCTGATGACTCTATCAGGTGTTCTCCCTATGGTGTATCAGATCTTCTTACCCATCTCATCTCATGCTACTTCTTGATGTCTTCCACTTTTTCCTTTCCCTTCTCATCTACATTTTCATTAGTTGTCGATGGGTTCTTATTTATGCAATATTTAGAAATATGCCCAATCTTGTTGCATGCATAATAGACAATATTGTTTTTCTGAATTGCCTTGTTAACCCCTTGATTTCCTTGATTTCCATTTGATCTACATTGGTTAGCCATATGTCCAAATCTATGACATGCATGACATCTTACATTTTCAAGACCGTTGAATGATACATTATTTTGATTATTCCTATTTCTGCACTAACTAGCCATATGAACATATTTATTGCAAATAAAGAATGTACTATTGAATTTATGAGCATTAGGTTGTCTTACCGATGATCTCTGGTTTCGATTGTCATGTTTGTGCTTCTGTCCAGATGATTGATCTTGTTGTGCAGTACCAAATATTTCTCCTTCTTCATAACTAAGACCTCTTTTTCATTAGAATCTCTTTGATTCTTCAACAATTCTTCAAGTTTGGCAGAGCAAGCTTTAAATTTGTCCTTGTACTCATTTACAGTGACAAAATCATTCATCATGATTATAATATATCTCTCAAGTTCATGTTCATTATTTTGGGACTAGAAAAATTCAAGTTTAAGCATATCATTCTCATGAGTCAGTATGTTATATTCCTTAGATCTATCCTTCAATGCTTGAGATAGGTTTTCTTCATTTTTCTTTGTGTCCTCATTCTCCTAGCACATTCTCATAGTTAGGGCTTCCATCTCATTCTTCAAGATATTGTTCTCCTAAGTAATTTTCTGACAATGATCCTTCATAACATCTTCCTCATCACTGTTTTGATTTTGCAATTGATCACACAATTCTTTTCTCTTAGCCTTGACAACTGACATTTGAAAGTTATTATACTAGTGAATTTATAAATGCCTTCTTTGGATGAATTTGTTGAAGAACTCACTAGGGAGCAAGACAAATTGGTTCAAATGGGTACAATAAAACCCTCTAAGTCACATGCCTTAGTTGTAAATCAAGGCACAAAAGAACAAAAAGGGTCTAGTAAGCAAGATAAGAAACAAAAGAACCAAGGAGAGAAGAAAAAAGATTAGAAATCTGCTACTTCAAAAGTAGATAATCAGACCTCTTCATCAAGAGGTGAACAACCTAAGAAGGAGAAGGTCAAGTGTTCTTATTGTAAGAGGCCTGGTCATGATGAACATAAGTGTATAAAGAAACAAATTGATCACCTTTCAAATCTTCTTAAAAAAAATAATATCAAGGTGCCTGATTCAGTCAAACAGAGTTCATCAGAAGGATCTTCTAAGGATACAGATAAGAGTAAAGGGAAAGGAAAGGGTAAGGCCCTAGTTGCTATTGCTTCACAACCCAATTCTTGGATAATTGACTCGGGTGCTTTGCACCACATGGCTTCTTCAAAAGATGATTTCACCTCTTTAGAGCCATGTTCTATGCCTTCCATACTAATGGGTGATGACACTCCTGTTGAAGTGCATGGGAGAGGGTCTGTTGATGTGGATGAAGGAACATTTAAGGATGTCCTTTTTGTTCCATCTTTATCAACTAATCTCTTATCTATTTATTAGATCACTCACACTCATTCTAGTAAGCGAGTTGAGTTCACACCAGATATAGTGGTAATCAGTGAAATGCATAATGGGTCTACTATTGCTGTGGGAAAAGCAGATGATCAATCTAGATTATATCATTTTTCTCACTTTGTCTCTGACTCTCCTTCAACAGTTTTACTCACTCATGCAGATGAGATTAGTTGTTTGTGGCATCAATGATTTGGCCACTTGAACTATTGTTACTTGCAACAACTCAGTAAACAAGACATGGTTTCAGGGTTGCCTTCTATTCGATTTTCTAATGGAGTTTGCCAGGGATGTATTCTTGGTAAGCATCCTGAGGAGAAGTATGATAAAGGCAAAGCATGGAGAGCTCCAGAGCTATTGGAGTTGTTACATAGTGACTTGGCTGGACCATTTCCACAACCATATTTCAGCAGGGCTAGATATGTTTTAACATTTATTGATGACTTTTTCAAATTTACATGGGTTTACTTTCTCAAACAAAAGTCTGACGTATTTGAGAATTTTCTATATTTCAAAGCTTTTGTAGAGAAACAATCTGGGAAGTTCATCAAGCTTCTGCGTATAGATAATGGGGGTGAATATGTTAATAATCAGTTTGAACAATTTTGTGCTTCAGAAGGTATCAACATGCAGCACATAGTTCCATATAGTCCTCAACAGAATGGTGTCACAGAATGAAAGAATAGGTCCTTGAAGGAGATGGAAAATTGTATGATTCACTCCAAGTCTTTGGCACCTCAGTATTGGGCAGAGGCCATCAATTGTGCATGTTACATCCAAAACCGAGTTCCTCATAAAGCTATGAAGGGGGTAACTCCTTTTCAAGCTTGGACTGATCGGAAACCTACAATCAAGCATTTTAGAGTGTTTGGTTCTCTTGCATGGGCCCACATTCCAGTAGAGAAACGTAAGTCTATGGATCTGCAAAGCAAGCCTTGCATATTTGTTGGGTATCCAACTGATGTCAAAGGGTATAGACTTCTCCATCCCTCTACACATGAGTTGTTCATTGAGAGGAGTGTTCATTTTGAGGAGAGTTCTTCTATTTCTTCTCATACCACTTCTCCATCCACTATCACATTGGAGACATTGCATGATGATGACAGTTCTTCCGAGGATCTTAATCCTCCTAATCCTATTGAGGAGTCTTCTTCCTCTACTTCAGATGGTGACAGTGATGGTGAGGATTCACATTCTTCTCATAGTCATCCTTCAGAGGTTGATGATTCTCCCCCAGACTCTCCAGCTTCAGTGCCTCTTTGGGCTTGACAAACCTTTGAGTCAGCAGAAGATTGGCTTGGTGATCCATCAGATTCTAGAAGAACTAGGTCACAATTTCAGCAAGCTCCACATCTCTTCATTGCTTCAGCTTCTAATCCATAGTCTTTTCGAGAAGCTACAGGTGTTCTCAAATGGGATGCTACAATGCAAGAAGAGTTTAATTCCTTGGAAAGGAATCACACATGGGATTTAGTTCCTCTTCTTAAGGGAAGGAAACTTGTTCGATGCAAGCGGATCTATTGAACAAAATTTGCAGCAAATGGGTCGGTTGATAAGTATAAGGCTCGTTTGGTAGCAAAAGGCTTTTCCCAAGTTCCAGGCATTGATTACTCTGAGACTTTTGCTCCAATTGCTAAGATGAATTCCATTCGGCTTGTGCTTGCTATTGTTGCAACCCATCATTGGGAAGTTCATCAGATGGATGTCAAGAGTGCATTTCTTCATGGTGACCTTCAGGAGGAAATCTACATGGAGCAACCACAAGGGTTTGTTCAAGATCCTTCACTTGTGTGTTGACTTCTAAAGTCTCTCTATGGCCTCAAACAAGCTCCTCGAGCTTGGTATGCCAAGATGGAATCCTTCCTTCTGACAGTTGGTTTCACTTGATGCCATTCTGATCCAAACGTCTATATTTTGCACCAGGATGATACTCTCACATTTCTAGTTCTCTATGTTGATGACTTGTTGATCACAAGGAGTCACTCATCCACCATCAAGGTAGTGAAAACTGCTCTACATGATAGATTTTTGATGTCAGACTTGGGTCTTCTACATTACTTCTTGAGAATTGAGATTACTCAATCTTCTTTAGGCATCTTCCTTGGCCAACCCAAGTATGCACTCGATATGCTCTCTAGATTTCGCATGGCTAACTATAAGCCTGCACCTACTCCTTTTTTATCTGGGGTCAAACTTGAGGCTAAGTGCTCTTCACCCTTGGTTGATAGCACTTTATATCGAAAAATTGTTGGGAGCCTCATCTACTTGACTCATATGAGACCTGATATTTAATAAAGCTATGAAAAAACAACATATTAACACCTCATGCAGATTTAGCCATGTCATCACCATCTTACAAACATAATGTAATAAACTACCGAACACAAAATCATTACAGATTATAAGATTTGAATACCAGTTCTTAAACCCTACTAAAACCCTATAGGAAATACATCTGTCAATCTCAAACATGACTTCTAGTAACTAAAATATGATGTGGTTTCGGTCATAACCTCATTACAATGTTACAAACACATATTCGAAACCACAACACCAAATTATTCATCAATCTCCAGATCCAATTACTTAAGCATAACATAGTTTGACATTTACTAGTTAAAGTCCTATTTGCTAGTTAACTATCAAATCCATTCCATAGTTTTCCGATCAATCATAGACAACTTAGATAACATGATAGAACAATATATCCATAGTTTCCATTAATGACAACACAAACTGATCATCAAGTCCTCAAGCAATATCTCAACTATATCATCACCAAGAATCCTTATACCGGTTCATCAATATCATCAACAGTTATGCCAACATCCATTCACATTATCAATTATGCCAATATGCAAACATAATTAGTGTTCTACTCATAATAGTAGTTTTGAACTTATTGATTTTGAACCGGTTAACAGTAAACAAAGGTAAAGTGCATAAACCAAATAACACATTAAGAAGCAACACCATAACACCAATATTTATATGTAGAAAACCCTAGAAAGGGAAAAACCAGGGTGGGGATGATACCCAAAATATCTATATAATTGATCAAGGTATACAAATATTACATTGAAGGGATTGCACATGCAATCAGACCAACCGCCTAGAGCTCACTACTCGAATAGAAGTCTCACTAACTTACACAATATTACAAGATGATTACAAAAAAAATGAACTCATAATATGCATCTAACCATGATAGATAAGTTTTGGTTTAAGCTTTGTTAACCCTCACTATGTATCGGGTTTGGTGATGCTTTTGTTCTGCTACTAGTTTACACTATGCACGTTAAATTGCATACAAATGCTTCCTTTCACTGACCAAAAGGCATATCATTGATCTCTAAAAGATTCACAACCAAAATTGCATTCCAAAAACTTACATAATCCATCGCTGATAGATCTCCTTAAATACCCTTCTAACTTTTTACCATGTCTACTTCGATGAAGAATACAATCCTGTCGATTGCCGAATCACAAGGTATTTCATACTTAATCTAACTTTTTAGCATGTTGGCTTCGATGAAGAATATAATCCTGTCGGCTTTCAGATCACAAGGTAGTTCATACTTAATCTCGATGACCATGTCATCCTACATACATTACCAAAAATTCCTTGATAGAAATTATTGGGGCCACAAGATAACTTAGTCAGGTCCTATCCATAACTGGGTACTAAATACATGTTATTGAGATGACGACTTAACCGATTGTGAAGCAAAGTGAATACCAGTTGAGTGTAGTGAATACCGGTTAACCCAATCAAAGATAAATGATAAACTAGTTAATCTCGATAAATAATATCAACACCTGGAGATTAGTTTCCATCAATGACAACCCAAAATGCGAATAAACCTTACCAGATGAGTGTTAATTGCCAACATCCATATGGTAGCAACATTTCATGGTATGTCTCTATGTGAATATGCTATCATTTTAAACAAAACATTCCCTCCCCTATAAACTCTATAAATGTTGATAATGAGGCTTCTAAGTTTAATTTCTCAATTAGGTTTTTAAAATTAGTTCATCAATGATTACAGATAGGTTTTAATTGTTATATATTTGGATTTTTTTGTAAAATATTTATACTTTTAGTTTATTATAATTTAAATTTTGTAATATGTACCTATAATTTAGTTTTTACAGTTTATATTTAATTTTTTACCATGAGGAATTACAATGCAAATTTAATGTTTAAAAGTGGAGTTGAATAAATATTAAATTTTTTAAGGAAGTTAGTGTGGAGAGTGTTTATAATAACATGTGAAATGATTTATATAAGGTTGTTTTAATTATAATATATCATAATTGGTATTAATTTATTTGAATAATGTATAAATAATTGCTTTGATAACTAATTGCTTTAATATATTACCACTCCACCTTAGTAGATAATTCTTCAAGAGAGGACTCATAATAGTCTTGTAGCATCAAATATTGAATCTTTGCAACTCACTATGCAATATTTCCATCATTATTATACTTGGTCTTGTGAACCCACAAGGTACTCTTCTTATAGAAGTGCCCATCTCTCATCTCTCTTCTTCATAAGAGATCACAAGACATTCTCACACTTTCTCTAACAAAGAGAAAAATTGCAACACTTTAGTGTGACCATCAAAGGAATTGGTTATGGATGACTTGACTCAAACTTGGAAACCTTGATTTACTAAAAATTTAATCAGCACATGAACATTTGGGTTTATACAACCTTCTAAACATAGTTGTTACCGTTTTGGAGCTAGATCCATTGATCCATCCACAATCTAGTTGCATGCAATATTTCTTAGATTGTCCATTCCACTCTTTATTCTAACATGAATTTTTAGAGTGATTCTTCAACCCACAAATTTCACATGAGTGAAGATCCCAACACTCCTCTGCTACATGTCCCCCTCAGTGACAATGGGAACATTGCATATGCTCCATCCTTTGAGATGATTTAGTTGAACTTGCAACACCTACAACATTATTGGTGTTTGTCTTATCATATATGAGACCTTCATACTTTGAACTCCTAGTTGGTTGAATGGGCTCTTTGATTCCTTGCCCATTTTTTCCAAAACCTCTTTCTTTATATCCCATATTTTGCATGATCTTCATTCCAATATTATTTTTAAAACAACCTTTGTTTCTATCATCATAAATTGCATCTACAAATTTTGGAGATTTACACATATCCTTACCTTCAACTTCACCATCTTTACCAGAATAATTTTTAGGTACATCAATAATATCATCTGATTGACCAAGAGATTCAAAAATTTTTTTTGACCCACATGAGAGATCACAAACTAATGGCTTTGATTTCAAAAGCTCATTTTGATTCTTGCATGTTACAAGCAATTGATTTGATGGAACATTTTGTTCTTTCAATTTTACAATTTCACCTTTTTGAAAATTGTTTTCGTCTATGAGAAACTTTATTTTTCCTTCTAATTCTACATTTCTCTCTAGGTTGGTGTTTTCTCAGTTTTGTGTAAGTGTGGTCCAAAGATCTTCTCTTTGTGTCTCAGTTGAATTAAAGTCACTTCTAGACACATGGTTCCAACTGATAAAATATGAAAACTTGACCCCCTATTGTCATACTTTCTCTTCTTCTAGGCATTTTAGTATTCATTGCTAGAAGGGTGGTTGTAAAGGTGCTCAAATGAAGGCAAAAGATAAAGACCAGATGAAGCCTATCCAAGATGGAAAGGGCTTTGGTCTTGTTTCTTTAGGTTGTTCTTGGAAGAATGTGGAGAGCCCATTTATGGTTGTTGTGCCCTTGCCATGTAGAGGTTCTTCTCTCCCTTAAGTTCCCAATCTTGACTCTGACCACTTTCTTGGGGCCATGGAATCTCCTCTTGAAGTATCTTTTGAGGTTATCTTTTCTCTTTAGAATTCTTTGATGGACTTTGGCCCTCTTCCTTCATGTGTGTCCTTGGTATCTAACTATTCTCCCCTGATCCTAGACAATATTTCTTATGTGGTTCTAGATTGACTACTTTGGGAGATTGTGTTGGTTTGTCCTTATCTGCTCCCCTAAGGATAGGATGAGGATTGTTTCTCCATGCATTGCTTCGGGAATAGGCCCTTGGTCTAACTCTTTATCTAAGGATGTAAGAAAGTTGACAGATGTGGATAAAGACTCAAAGTGGGTAATGACTCCTCAAACTTAATATTAATGAAAATTTAATTGCTAAAAACTAATTCCTTTGTCTTGAGAACTCTTCTTATACAAATACTTTAATTCCATATATATAATGAAATTAATCTTAAAAGTTAGTAAGTCCCAAACATTCAAATATGAAGTTATACATAAAAACTCAGTAGAAACGCCAAAGCAAATCATAAAAGTTTCAGCCATTGCAATAATTAGACTAAAAAAAGAAAAATTAAAATTATAAAACTTTTAAACAAAGAAAGAAAATATGTTCAAAACAAAAAGAGAGAAAGCCATTTGATATTCTATAAGGATTCAAGAGTCTAAATTTTCACACCTTGAAAACATACTGAAAACTTACTGTTAAACACCTCAACTTCAACTATAAACAAACCTATAGATTCACAATATTATTCAATTAATACTCATATCTATTATCTATTACTCATAATTAAATATTATACAATATTTTTTAATTTTAAATATTGGGTTAAAAATATAATTAAAATATATATTAAAAAATCCATTGTTTGGTAACCCATTTTCCTGATTTTAGGAGATTTGAAATAAGTTTCATTTTTCTTAAACATGGAGTTAATGGGAATTCAGAGGTTAGAAAGCTAGAGCCCATCCTATAATAATGCTTTACTTTCTTAAATTTAAGTACTTAATTTTAAAACACACCAATATTTTTAAGGTAATCACCCAAACAATATTATTTTATACATTGCACAGTTTAGGGTAGTCAAAACTCGTTGAAAGTTGTTACAAGCTAGGGTTGCCCTTGCACCAAAACATTGACCTATCAATGTCTGATGCAATCACTACACTTATAGAATTCATAGTTGTGAATCCCTGTGAGGGACGCTGGCCCATTACCAACAATCACCCTCCTAGCATCACTCATCACCTGTGACCAAGCTCTGATACCACTTGTTACAAGTTCAGGTTGCTGTTGCACCAAAAGATCAACTTGTCAATGCCTGATACAACCACTACACTTATAGAATCCAGAGGAGACTATTAAACCATGTCGTGAATCCCCATGAGGGACGCTGGCCCACTACCAACAAAAGTTTCAACGATTAGATAAACAAAGAAAGATTAAAATATAAATCTCCAATTAAAAACGATGTAGATAACAAATGAAAATAGAAAAATAGAGAAATTCGATGTTGCATGGACTAAATTTTCAAACCTTAAAATATTAGATCTGGCAATCTTTGAAGTGGATAACTCTCTATTCTTGAAGTCAAAAGGAAGCTTCTTAATATTGCAAATGACACGGCAAAAAAATCTTCTGAATGATCTAGAAACATAATGAAAACTTATTTTTGTATTGCTCAACTGTAATCATAAACTAACCTATATAACCTTCACAATAGGTGTATCATCTTTTGAATTTCATAGCTGTTTGTCAAGAGCAGTCCAAGCAAAAAAACAAGACTAGGGTAGA
Organism: Cryptomeria japonica; assembly: GCF_030272615.1. Taxonomy (NCBI): domain Eukaryota; kingdom Viridiplantae; phylum Streptophyta; class Pinopsida; order Cupressales; family Cupressaceae; genus Cryptomeria; species Cryptomeria japonica. The sequence continues at coordinate 554,197,543 of NC_081412.1, read as the reverse complement.
ACATGCCAAAACATTCACGTGTCGAAGCAACTGTGTTCACAATATAATAGTCTTCCTCAGAGTTTCCTCCAATTTTCCTGATTGCTTCTCATAGGCAGGTCAAGGGTAAATAATATATGTGGGCTCAAATAGAACAGAACATTCATTTTTTTACACCTGATTTCCTTGGTTGCATCAAAAAACTTATTAGTTGCCCCTTAATCTGCACCACAAATGGAGCTTTCATCTCAACGTATTGGTTGGAGGGAGATAATAAATTATATAACGTAAAGAAGAGGCTTTCAACAATGCTGGCGACAGCTCAGTATAGGGTCTTCAACCCCATTATTTATAATTTCCCTACAATTATTGGTTTGTGTGTATGGTGAAAATAGATAACAACAATATTGAAAGGCTAAATGAATTCCACCACAGAACCCTAGCCTAACAACAACAAAGATCAACCATAACATATGAAGATTACCTAAGACAATGAAAATCAAATGAAATCACAAAGATTATACCATCACATGTCCAATAGGGTTTGGATCTCCATTGTTCCTATCTCCATTGATCTTTTTTGATATATTTGCTCTCAGATTTTATGTGCACAAGAGCTCAACAAAGAATGGAATGTGGTTGCAAGTAGGATCGCATATGAAAAGTGTAGTGTAGTCAAGTAGTCAGGTAGTTAGGGTTTGATAATGAAGGAAGCATCTCCTTATATAGAAGACACTATATGAAATGGAGGGATAAGATTGAGAGGTGTAAAAGGAGGTCGGCTATGATTAGAGGGTAGGTAGAGAAAATAATAAAATAATGAAAGGGGTAGGTAGTGTATGAATTAAGAGATGAATGACATGTGTCATGGGTAGAAAAGGCTAATGAATTAATTAAATAAATAAAGATTTATTTAATTAATAGAAGGAATGAGATCAATTAAATAAATAAGATATTTATTTAATTTAGGAAAAGGATAATTTAAATAAATAAATGTATTTATTTAAATGAGAAATAAGGCTAGAAGAGGATAAATGAATTAATTAAATAAATACAGATTTATTTAATTAATAGAAGAATTAAGCTTAGATAATTAAATAAATAAAATATTTATTTAATTAGACATGACAATTTTGGGTGTCTACATTTTGCCCCTCTTTGAGACAATGCGGCTTGTCGCGTTGTTTCAAAGAAGATAAGATGAATTGATACAAAGTTGCCCCAAGATGGGAATGATATGCCCCCTCACGAGATTGGATGAAAATGTGTGAAAAAACCACAAAAAATCTCTCGATAAGAAAGAAAGGCTAGAATGGACTGACCGAATAAAGTGATAGAGTCATGGGATAAAGAAGACTGACTCGAGAGACAAGGGCTAGGGCTAGGGTAGTCTATAAAATAGACCATGAGGGAAATACATCCTCATTGTCATCCACATATCCATGAGATTAGAGTGCAGAGCAAAATAGAGCAGCAGTAGTCAGTAGCGATGGCTTTGGTTCATAGATTCAATCATGTTCACCGATATCAGAGGCCAGCAGAGGCAGGAGAGTCAGTAAGTACCACAAAACCTCCTTGTACTTTGTTGCATTTATTATTGTCATTAATGCATGCTAGATAGAGTAATAAATGCGCTCTAGGATAGGGTCCAAAAAATGTCAAAAACATCCAGGCGTGTCTGCGTTGGTGCCAGGCGCATCTGTGCTAGTTGGGCACATCTATGTTTGTGCCAGGCGCGTCTGTGCTAGAAAAGGCGTCTGTGCAGAATGTGGTTGCATTTGTGCTGTGCACGTATGTCTGTGCTAGGCAGACACGTTTGTGTCTTCTAGGCGCATCTATGTAGAGCATAGGCATGTCTGTGTGTTTCAGGCGTGTTTGTGTAGAATAGGCACGTTTATGCAGTCTATAAGCACGTTTTTGTCATGAAGGCATGTTTGTATCTTCAAGGTCAAATTGCCAGTTCTGTGATGAACATATGCTGTCGATTGGATAAGCTGCTGAGAGGATACACTCAAGTAGGTCCTCTAGGGAAGACTAGAATAGCAAATAGGGCTAGGATTGACAATTTTGTGATAGAACATACGTTGCTAATTAGGAAACTACTCAAGAGGATTCACTCAAGCAGAGGCCCTAGGATAGGATAGATCAAGACATAATACTTTGTGATGAACAGTGAGCACCAAAATATGAGCAGCACTTTGTGATGAACAGTGAGTGCAAATGTGAGTAGCACTTTGTGATGAACAGGGAGTGTAAATGTGAGCAGCACTTTGTGATGAACAGGGAGTGCAAAACACGTAGTAATTTGTCATGAACAGGGAGTACCACTAGGATAGAAGCAACACTTTGTGATAAACAGTGAGTGTTACTAGGATAGAGTATCATATGCACTTAGATAAAAAAGTAGCATTTTGTGATGAACAGTGAATGCCACTATGACTGACATGATTGATTTGCTTGACTGCAGGAGTATTTGCCTATGCTGGAGTCATGGGAGAGATTTCCATTGACTCAGAGGTTGCGACCTAAGTTGACATTCAAGGACCAAGCTGCGATTAAGGCTATGGGATTGAGACATATTTTGTATGTGCCTGAGTTTCGGGTGAACATGGGGTTGCTGACTACACTGGCGGAGAGGTGGCACTCTGAGACTTGCACTTTTCATTTGCCGATGGGGGAGATGATAGTCACCCTGGAGGATGTATACCAGATTCTAAGGATACTGATCGATGGCGAGCTAATACCCTATGATCGAGATGGAGACAAGGATGCCCTGAGACAAGTGTTCTAGGATCCAGGACTGGAGATGAGGGTAGGGCATGTGGCATGGGATACCATGACATAGACAAGATTGGCACTACCAGCAGTGGTAGGAGGAGTGATCAGTGGGTTCTTGTGTCCAGATAGAGCGACATGAGGGTTAGATGTGGGCTGGGGGAGCACATTGGAGACACTAGTGACACAGCACACCAGATATGCCTGGGGACCGTGCGTGTTGGCACACCTATATTATGAACTTCATCAGTTTGTGTACCATGGATCAGTGGGATTGGATTGCGGGGTCACATTGTTACAGGTGTGGGCCTATGAGCATCTACCGATGACATGACCTATACATTTCAGGGGTAGAGGTCACGGATGTAGTTTCATGCATTTGTATGATATGATCACCTCGCAGCCATGGATTGGCAGGTTGGAGTACTGGCGGCGGGCTATAGATGAGATTGATATGGTTATATGGAGGTCGTACCTGGGATGCAAGCAGTGGGAGGATGATGTAGTAGAGCTACCCTACACCTTCCAGAGTAGGTATCTGATTGGGTGGATGCCCTATATATTGGAGAGGCAGCTAGTTGACAGGGTGGGCAGGCAGTTTGGCAGGATCCAGTAGATGCCATGGGGTTCAGGCATGTATGTGTGGATGGTCAGGGATCAGGCACAGTCTGGGCCATTTCTATCATATGATCAGGCTATTACATAGCTAGTGGAGATGATGCCCCTACCCTGGGATATATGGCCAGAGATCGAGGATGCCGACATGGATTAGAGTACACAACATATTGGGCCGAGCATCCATTCCCATGACTGACAGATCCAGGAGAGCTGCTAGATGGAGATGGTGGTGGGGATGGTGATGATGATGGAGATGATGGGGGTAGAGGCCAATGAAGGAGGTGGGGTGCATTTGGAGAGAGGAGGGTGGCGCCATGGAGGGAGGGTGGAGAGGACAAATAGGTTCAGATTGTGAGGGGTCGCGGTGGATTACCGCTACAGGTGCTAGCAGCACAGGGTCCCAGACAGGTGTAGGGACAGGGACAGAGATAGGTACACGTACAGATACAGCCACAGATATAGGCACAGGGATAGGGACAAGCACCCGTACAGGGGGAGCCATAGCTAGAGGGATAGGGGGTCGAGGCAGAGGAGGATGAGCTAATTGAGCTGAGGGAGATCTGCTAGGGATAGGCAGATGAGATTCAGGACCTGGAGAGGGAGAGGGATAGACTCAGGAGGCGGCTCAGAGATACTAAGTGGGAGCAAGACCAAGCTATTCAGCACTACACAGAGGCTGAGACAACACTGAGGGTTGGGAAGCAGGTGACAGAGGACACAGGGGCTGGATATGCCTATGTCCTGCGGGCAGGGGAGGAGATCGCTTACTGGCGGGATCTTTATTATGGTGTAGTGCTAGCTGATCAGCAGGTGAGGAGCTTTCGTAGGCCATCACGAATAGTGACGATGACGAGAGGGAGCCAGAGGTGACAGGCATCCAGCAGTGGGGTTATGGGTCCTCCACCACCACCAGATAGGGGGGACAGGAGGGATGATCCTTGGGTGGGTCCTTCGAGGGCTCAGATTCCATCGAGGCTAGGTGGCTCCGAGGGAGGGAGTTCATCATAGCCATAGAGGGCTCCCTATGTATCAGTATTGTATCATTTTTGTATGATGATGTAGACACCTTCGGGTGATTGTAGCCATATGATTTTGACATCATTGTATCATGACACTTTTGATTATATATGAGATTATTCATCTTTTGCGTCAGCTATATGCATGTGTACCTATGTGATGCTTATGATATGGATGCAAATATGTATATGATGCAATGCAATATATTTTTTGTTCTTTTATGTTTTATATGTGTATGCATGATGCAAATGTAAATTGTGCTAACAGGTGTTGTGTGCAGGATGTGATGCAGTTGTGATATCTATATGTATGTATGAAATGCTTAGATGTGGTAATACAGGTGCAACTACATGAAATGCAAATGTTTTTGGTGTGTCATTATACTCAGTCATGTGATAGCAGGCTAAGCAAACTCGAGAAGGACAATGGAAGTCAATCAAGAAAGGGGGATGGAAGATAGAAGATATGAAAGTGAAAGGAGCTTCTTGTGTGTTATCATCATTGAGCTTTATTATGGCAAGTAGGTTATGACAATCGAGGCATATGTTTGACCCAAAAAGTCATTGTACCTATTTGCATGGAGATAAGATAGTCACAAACAAGGAATGCCCCAGTTCATACTAGACTCATAGTGTCCTCATATCCTTGGACAAGTCATAGCATTACTAAGTGACAATCCACAGACAACAAAGAAAAAAAATAGGTGATGATACCCCATCCTTGCCTTTCTAGTCAAAGACATCTTGGAGATAAAATCTCTAGTCAGAGACATCCTGGAAAAGCTAAAAGACATGTCACCAAAAGATATAATCAAAATAAAACCAAGACTCGACACCAACATTCATTGTAGTTCTCAAGTTTAGTGTCTCTTGTCACTTGTATAAGTCTTATTTGATTGTGGTCACAATGTTTACTTTCACAAAAAGGATAGATAGCACTGAACCATAATGTTGTCTGAGTCTGTTGAAAGATTTGATTTTGTTGAAGCCCATTGTTGTTGCTGTGTCTCATCTGAAACTGACTGAATCTATGAAACCGATACTTTATTGCGGAGAAGATGAAACTTTATTATGGATCTGTGATGCAAATGTTGCTTTATTGCGGATTGTGCGCAGATAGACTGAAGGAAGCTAGAAGAAACTGTACTCCTCAAAACATGTGATGTTCTTAGTTCCACACCCATCACTAGACGTAGGATTTGCCTTAGCCACATATAGGATTTGATTTATTATGGATGGAAAAGGGGTTAAAAGGGAGGATTATTAAGAATGGCTAACCAATCTTGGGTAGATCAATAACAAGCCATGATGGGAATGTGTAAAGTTTATTATGAACGAATAAGTTGTGAGTGTGTGCAAAATGAAAGGATGAAAGTGAATCCTGAAGGAGGGAGGAGCAATGTTTCTACACATGGCACTGGTGACCCACTTTTCACCATGGTACTTGCCCAGGGTGCCACCGAAGTGGTTTTCACCATTGGATGAAATTATTTCTCTTTACTTTTTTTGATTTTTCAATGTTTTTTGTGTCACAAGGCACCTGTTTGTCAGGTTTTCACCAAGTAACGATTTTTTTGTTTTATAATTTTTTTTGTATTTTTTGAATCAGGATACTTTGAAGAGCTATGTGTAGAACCTATGAAGGTGCATGTTGTTGATAGGATCCTCCAAAGGTTCACCCTCTGTAGTTGAGAGCTGATATGCACCAGATCCATATGCTATTGTGATGATGTAAGGACCAAGCCAATTTGGTTCGAACTTGCCCTTCTTCTCTTTGTCTTGCTGATTTTTGGGATTTTCTCTGAGAACTAAGTCACCTACCTCAAATGTGTGAGGCTTGACTTTATGATTGAATGATGTGTATCTCGAGTGACTATCTTCCTTAATGAAGGAACTGAGATAGAATTACTAGTGTGTGGACTACATAGGGCCATTTGCATGTCACCTAAAGAAGTTTGGGCATCCTTGACAACAAAGCCCTTCGAGGAAGCTCCATTAAAGGTCCATGATGTATCGCCAGAAGGGAAAGGATGTGAGGAACAAGTGGATGAGTGATGAAGGCTTATGATTGTGAAAAGAAGTGAAAGTAGGATAGCATGATGGAGACTTAGGATCAACAAGTATGCTTTTTGGCTTGAAATTTTAGAACTTTTGCCCCCAGTTATTTTGATATTAGGGGAGATCATCTCTTGCTTTTTTTTCTTCATAGGATTTTTATCCTTGACTTTGATTTTTGTAGAGTCCAAAAGCTTTTGATTTTGATTTGGACTAAAGGACTTTTCTTTATTTTTGAATTTTAGATTTTTCTTTTCAAAGCTTGATATATGATCCCCAATTAGTAAGGGATTTTGTAATTCTTGTTGATCCAAGTCTAGGAGTGGAGTAGAAATGGAATGAGTGGATGATATCATAAGGCTATGTGATTTCTCAAGAGGGTTGGCGATATACTCAATAGATTCTTTGTTGGAACCACTCTTAGGACTATTGATATCAAGAGCTGCTTGCACCACTAGAGGAGATTTGCATTTAGACTTAGTAGCCACAACACTAGGTGGTTCACACCCAATTCCTTGGCATTGCAAATTGTTTATAGATTGTTCCTATCGACTGAATGTCTTAGGAGATAGTGGGAGTTGATCAACATGAAATATATACTCACCACATCCCATGTCTTTAATCTTGAACTTTTCTTTGATCTCTGCTTGTTTGGATGTAGAAGATTTCAAGGATTCTGGATCCACATATGCTGATGAAGGAATAGCTTCTCGATTGACTAGGATTGTTATTTCTGATCGAGGTTGCAGATTGTTGCAATATATGAATGGATTTGGATCTGCTTTGACAGTCACTTCAACTCCATTGTGTGGAAACTTGATGCATCGATGATATGTAGATGGGACTGCACTCATTTCATGAATCCATGGGCATCCCAAGAGTATGTTGTATGTGAGATCGATGTCTAGGACTTGACAAACCACATCCTTTGTAACTAGCCCAGCTCTGAGAGGTAAGGTGACTGTACCCTTGGATGAATTCTCTTCATCATCATATGCTTTGATAGTAATTTTGTTTGTAGAATTCATAGCTTTGTCGGAATATCCCAATTGTTTAATAGTGCTCAATGTACAAATGTTTAGACCTAGTCCTCCATCTATTATGACTTGTTTGATTCTATGTTTGTGTATGAAGGCTTCAATGTGTAAAGGTACATTATGTGGCTGACTTACAGAGGCGTCATCAGCTTCTATGAATGTAAGGGAGTGTTGAATGGAAAGGTATCCCACCATGGCTTGAAACTGGTCCATGTTCAGATTAGTAGGAATGACAGTTTCTCTCAATATTTTGTCAAGAATGGATTTATGTGCGGGGGATATGCGTAGGAGCTCAAGAATGGAGATGAGCATGGGTGTCTTCCCTAATTATTCTACAATGTCATACTCGGGTTTGGTTGATGAAGAAGCGGTGTTCTTGGCTGGAGAACCTTGCAAAGTGATTTTACCTCGATGGGTTGTAACATGACATTTAGAGGTAGGTATAGAAGAAGATCCAATGCCTTTTAAGACAATCTTGGGTCTCTGGGTAGAATTCTCAGGTTTTTTGTTCTTGATGATAATGGTAGAGATGTAATTTTCCATTGAGATGTGATTGATAGTTGAATCATAGTTGTAGGATGCTCTGGTATAGTTGGTTTGATCATCTGTGACTTTAGCTTTTCCTTTGTCATGTTTTGGGAATGGTTCCTTAAACATCTCATGTTCTTGATTGGATGAGTGCCCTTCAATCTCAATGTCACCCCTATCAATGAGATCTTGTATGATGTTCTTCAGTCGATGGCAATTTCCTATCTTATGACCCTTTCTCTTATGAAATTCACAATAGTCATCATCATTCCACCAGTTTGGTTTAACCTTTGGTTCATATGGAGGAAAATCTGGAATAGTGATTACCTTGTTTGCCACTAGCTTTTTGAAAACTGACTCAAGTGGTTCTCCCAATGGAGTGTACTTCCTTCATGATTTAGAAGTTGTTTGAGTATTCACTTGATTTGATCCGAAAAAAATGAATTTGGGTCGCACTGTATTGGCATCAACAACACCATCATTGATTGTGTTCTTGTTTTTATTCCAAAATCTTGGCTTGTCTTTTCCTTTAAAGTCATCTTTGTTTTCCTTGAATATCTTAATGACTCCTTGTTCAATTAGGACCTTCTCTATTGCTAAGCCTTTTTCAATGACATCCTTGAAGGTGGACAAACAAGCTTTCCCTAAGTCATAACCAATCTCTTTGTTAATATTTTGGGTGAACATTTCTAACATTTGTTTTTGTGGAATTTCACAAGAGCATCTGCTGGCTAGATTCCTCCATCTTTGTAAAAATGATGAAAAAGACTCTCCATCATTTTTCTTGGTGTTGCACAAAGTAGTGACTAATATGTCTGTCTCTATGTTGTAGGAGAAATGTTGAATAAATGCCTCTGCTAAGTCACCCCATGACTTAATACCAGGTGGAAGTTGGGAGAACCATTCCATAGCTTGATCACCTAGGCTTTGTGGGAATAATCTCATCAAATATGTCTCTTTTGAAGCTACCTCAATGCAAGCTATGAAAAACTATCTTATGTGTGCCCTAGGATCCCCTTTTCCTCTATACTTATCAAACTTAGGCGTCACAAAGTGTGTAGGAAATGGAGGCATTGGAATGCTTTTGTCAAATGGATAAGGACATATGTCTCTCATTGTGTATGTTGGCTTCGATGTATTTATGTCCTCCATTTTCTTTTGTAAGTCCCTGATTTGTTGCTCCAAATTGTTCTTAGGTGGAGATCGACTTCTTGGACCATACAATATGCTTGAGGCACCAATTGGAGGAGGAGCATGTTGCATATATGGATGATATTGATCATACACATGTTCATATGGAGGAGGTCTATAGTGATGTTGCATATATGGACCACTTGGTATAGATTCATGTTGAGGAACGAAATATCTATTTTGTCCATGTATACCATACTCTACAGGCATGTCATGTTCTAATGTGTTGCCCCCAAATTTGACACGAGGTTTCCTTGTGTCCAAATTTTGAGCATGCCTTTGAATATCCAATTGCTTTGGTGGTTGATCCTTAGCATTGATATGTGATTGAGCATATTTCTCTGCATAAGACTTCCATAATAGTCTGTGAAGGTGAGTATCATATGCCTGACCATGTGTATGTGGGACCTATAGTTTTTGAAACAAAGATGATGGTGATTCAGGCACAAGATGTGGTCTTCTATTGCCTCCACTATTAGGCCTCCTTTGATCCATGTTGGAGTGAGGTTGTTGCAAAGGTCGATTTTCCATTATTTGAGACATGTCAAAATCATGAGGTATATTGGCTCCACTTTGTGCCATCATTTGTAAGAAGTATTGTCTATCCCTCCTCATTATTTACTCAACCAATCGATTGAAACGGGGATCCATAATGGATTCTTCCACATCTGCTGAATGTACTGAAAAGTTGTCCATATGATCTTTGTGTATCATTGTTGTTTGTAGTGTCCATGTTCTCAACATTTGGAATGTTTCTATAGGCATCCATGTCAGGTAATGTAGTATGATCAGAATTGAAAAAGATATCATTGTCATACTCATAAGAACTCATGTTTGCGGACTCTTGAGCCTCTTTAGTTTCTCTCTTGGATTTTTGAAGATGGGTTTCAACCATGAACTAGGTATTGACCGGGATGTGTGAGACTAGATGAAAATGGAAAAAGTATGGAAGACCAAGAGTTGGATGGAATGTAAATGAATCTGAGGTTTACTTGCAATGTCCAAAGTGTAAGACCAAGTATGTATGTAGTAGAGTAGGTGTGACTTCCAAAGAGAGGATAGTTTCTCTTGATGAGGTAAGTTGACCTTGACTCTAAGTAAGACCAAATGAGACCGAAAGGTGATAGACCTTGATGAGGGACCACTTAGAAAAATGTTGTTGTATGTAGTGTGTCGACAAAGTATGATGAGGACAAGCAAGTGACCTTCTGACTCAAGTTTAGACAAATGTAAATTTAATGCAAGATGTAAAGCAATGATGGACTTTGTGAGACCCAAAGACAAGTTGAATGCTAGATGAAAACCTGGAGAAACAACCTAGGAAGCTCAAGAATTCTAAAACTGATTGCTCTTGTTTACTAGACTGTAAAATTTTTCCAATTTGTGAAGTTGTTGGTTGTGACCAAATCTAAATGTTTGACTATTTTTCATGACAAGAGGACACAATGTTGATGAGGACTCAACGTTTGCATGTGTTTAGACTCAAAATGACTCCAAGAAAAGTGTGTTGTTTGATGTAAAAATGTTTTGCATACACTTGAAGACATAAAAGACACAATGTTTTGCTGTTTGGTCTTGAATGTTTTGAATGTTTAAAATAAGTCAAGCACAATTCCTATGGCTGGCCAAGGCAATAGTTGTTGATCCCACATGAGGTTTTACCCCCGAGGCTACGCTATTCAAAGCGGATACTTAGATGCTTGACCTCACTGGCTCCACCCTCGACACTCACTTCTCGGGTTAGCCAAGCATCAGTCCCCACGAAAAATCCCTGTGGCGAACTTTGTATCTCTACTAAGAACCGTATGTGTGTGGGCCGCTACCAGAGGTCTGACCTCCTACCTCAACAACTAGAAGGATTTTGGCTTCTAAAACAAAAAGGTTCTAGTAAGGGCATCCGCTCGTGTGGCCATACATGTGACACTTTTAGCTCTATAAATACAGAAGGCTCCCAGCCAGTAGGGGTTACGCCCTACAACTGATCAAATAAATTTGATCAAACAGGTTTATGGGGAGACATAGTGTCGGTATGAACTAATCAGCACACGTTATCCATAGTTTTCACCATGAATACAGTTGTTTATAGTGGTTTAGAAGAGGTGGGTTTTCCTCACTACCACTTGGGTCGTTCTCTTCTCACTAGTAGTCCTAATGACCACACAGGAAGACAGGCCCTCTAAAGATTAAACAAAAAGAGCCTATTGCTCAAGACACAAAAGACAATGATTCAATTTTAGTGCACCAATTGAAGTGTTTGCTAGTCTATGAAAACAAGCCACAAAATAAAAATCCAAAAACCCTTGCCAAGGACTTGCAACAAAGATTTATTAGTAGTTTGGATTGTTTGAAATAATCACCCCTTCTTGCAAGCACACAAGTTAGGTAAATTTTAGATCCAAAAGACTTTGTGAAATAACAATGCATTTTTTTGACCAATTTAAAGATCTGATTCATCATAAAAAAAGACCACCTGTAAAATTTCAAGAGATTTCCAGAAATGTAAGAAAATCCAAAAAATTTGCTAATTTGCTCCAAAAATTAATTTTTTTTTGAAAAATCATAAAAATTCATATAAAATGCAAAATCGATCCAAAAAATATGAAATTTTTATTGGAGAGTCCTGATGATCTTCCAAACTTGCATAAAAAAATTTCTACAACAAATCCAAGCAGTTTGTGAGATATGAGTAAAATAATGCAAAACCCTAATTTTCAAAGATCTGATTTTGCATAAAATTTAAAATCACAAACAATAGATCCTGTGTATAATTCTGAGATATTTCCAAAAATGTAAGAAAATCCAAAAAATTCGCTAATTTACTCTCAGAATTAATTTTTTTATGAAAAATCATAAAAAATTCATATAAATTGAACAAGTGATCCAAAAAATCTGAAATTTTTACTAAATCCTTCTAATATTTTTCCTGACTTGCACAAAACATTTGATGCCAAAATTCGAAGCCTTTTGTGAGATCTAATCAAAATAAGGAAAAACCCTAATTTTTAAAGATCCAATTTTTAGGGAAATATTTTGCATCAAAATTAAAATCAAACAAAACAGATGCTCTGTATAATTATGAGAGATTTCCAAAAATGTAAGAAAATCCAAAAAAATCTCTCATTTGCTCTCAAAATTAATTTTTGATGAAAAATCATAAAAAATTCATAGAAAATGAAAATGTGCTCAAAAAATTCTGAATTTTGGATTGAGAGCTCCTGATACTTTCTTCAACCTGAAAAAAACATTTGGTGCAAAATTTCCAAGCCGTTTGTGAGATATGATCAAATCTCTCCAAGATCTTGATTTTGTGTCCAAAACCCTAGCATCACAAGGTTATTCTACAAATTGTTTTACAAAACAACAATATAGGGTTAGAAAAATCTGCAAAAAAAACACAGATATAACAAAAATCCATGTCCCACTAGATGTGCCAAAATGTGTATGGTGAAAATGGATAACAACAATATTGAAAGGCTAAATGAATTCAACCACAAAACCCTAGCCTAACAACAACAAAGATCCACCATAACATATGAAGATTACCTAAGACAATGCAAATCAAATGAAATCACAAAGATTATACCATCACATGTCCAATAGGGTTTGGATCTCCATTCTTCCTATCTCCATTGATCTTGTTTGATATATTTGCTCTCAGATTTTATGTGCACAAGAGCTCAACAAAAAACAGAATGTGATTGCAAGTAGGATCGCATATGAAAAGCGTAGTGTAGGTGTAAAAGGAGGTCGGCTATGATTAGAGGGTGGGTAGAGAAAAAAATAAAATAATGAAAGGGGTAGGTAGTGTATGAATTAAGAGATGAATGACATGTGTCATGGATAGAAAAGGCTAATGAATTAATTAAATAAATAAAGATTTATTTAATTAATAGAAGGAATGAGATCAATTAAATAAATAAGATATTTATTTAATTAAAGAAAAAGGATAATTTAAATAAATAAATGTATTTATTTAAATGAGAAATAAGGCTAGAAGAGGATAAATGAATTAATTAAATAAATAAAGATTTATTTAATTAATAGAAGAATTAAACTTAGATAATTAAATAAATAAAATATTTATTTAATTAGACATGAAAATTTTGGGTGTCTACAGTTTGATGTTTGCATAATTTTTTAAAAAATAAAATGGGTATAATTTCAATTTATACTCATATCTATTATTTAGTGAATTTTAAATTTTTTCCTCATTTAAAATATTAATTTGAAAATACAATGAGACCAGGGTAGAATAGGTCAAAACATTCACTTGTTGAAGATACCGCGTCCGCAACATGACAGTCTTACTCCGACTTTCCTGACTGGTTCTCGGAGACAGTCAAAGCTAAATAAGGATTTTACACCCGATTTTCCTGGTTGGATCAAGAAACCTGGTCAACATATTAGTTGCTCTTAATCTGTACCACAAATGGAGCTTTCTTATAAACATATTGCTTTGAGTGAGAGAGGTAGATGGAAGGAAGATAACAAATTATATTAAATCTTCAACCACATTATTTATAATTTCCTTACGATGGATTTCATGTTGTTTTTAATATAAAATGGGTATGATTTCAATGCATACTCATAACTATTATTTAGTGAATTTACAAATTGTTTTGTTATGTAAAAAATCAATTATTATAGATTGTATATAAAATTAATTATATATTGAAAACATCTATTGTTACATGAAGCATTTTTATCATTTTGATAGAATTCAAATAAATTTTTATAAATATTTGAATAATTTCATTCATTAATGGTTGAGATTCAAAGAACTACATATAAAAGAATGTTAGAAAAAAAAAATGCTTATTTTTTTAAAAATATAATAAATTTTGATGAATAAAAATTCTTCAAAATAATTTTTAAAAATAAGTTTTAGAATAAGACCACTCTGCAAAATATTTCACTACTAAAACTTTTGATTATGGGGTTTCTGATTTGAAAAGCTTATGTAAGGAAAAACTTACTTTATTCTAATTTTGTTACTGATAAAGATTATTAAGAGTGAACTAAACTATGTCATTACTCTTTTCTAAAAGAACAAGAGTGCTAGCCTAAGGATGAATAATGAAATTTTGTCATGACTATATTTACTTTTACCTAAGAAGAATAAATATGGGTAATTGAGGAGATAAATAGCTCAATAACGTTTTATGATTTGTGGCTTATTTCTTTATTAAATTACTTCTATAAATGAAATTGAAAAATATGTTTTTGGCATATATTTCAATTAAAAAATATGGTATTTTTCATGGAAGATAGGTTCCAGATGTTCTTTGTTTGGCACAAGAGGTTATACATTATAAAAAAGTTATGAATCTTCACACTTTCCTTGTGAAACTTGACATGTCTAGGGCTTATGAAAAAATCATTTGTATGTACACTAGAGTTATTCTTCTTCATTATAGTATTAACTTGTAAACTTTAAAACGGATTATGGGATGTATTATAATTGTCTCCTATATTGTACTTGGAAATAGTTTAGCATTTAAATTATTTATAATCAATAGTATTTTCAATAGGGATATCCATCATTACCCATTCTTTTTGTTCTGGTTGTACAGGGACTAATCAAAGATACTAAGGAAGATAATAATATTTAGGCAATGAAAGGGTTAAACATGGATAATTTATCCTTGATAGACCTTTTATTGATGGACGACATTTTTACTTTTAGAGATGGTTCTATTAGGGACAATCTTTTAAATATATGGACATATTAGAGACCTTTAGTTGTGATACTAGCATGAAGATTAATTTTCTAAAGTCTACTTTGGTGTATAATGATTTAAAGGAAGATTATTGAGAGATATATTAAGTACCTTCTTCCTTACACTATGTATTGTCATCATGATGACTTTAAGTATTGATTTTTCCCATTGAAGCCAAATGACTATGGTAAGCCAAATTGAGAATAGTTTTTAGTTAATATTGTCAAACATATCAATATATTAGGCCATAGATACTTAATCTATAAAATGAATATTATCTTTTGTTAAATCACTCTTACGAGCTACTCCTATTTATTGGAAATGGTTTAGTACATAGCCCTAGGCATACAAGATATAATTTCCTTGATGGTATGTATAGAAAAGTGAGGAATGAGGGTCATCTCTTGGTGAGTAAACCCCTTACATAGGCCAACTCTAGAACAACGAGAAGGAAAAACATCAATTTCTCATGAAACAAAAATAAGAAAAGAGGGATCCAAGTCTTAGTGTAGTGTCATAAATTTCATCATTTGCAATTTCTTGGTCAACTAGGCCCTATTTTAGCATGTATAGCCTCCCACTTATCATCCAATTCAATTTAGATCGATTTTGTATTCAATTCTAGCTTTTCCTTCCTATTTTAGACCCTAGGTCACAAATTTGGGATGACATTAGAGGGTGCAAGGTGCCTAGGACACCTCACTCCCAAGAGAAAACCAATTAGGGTGCCTTTCTCCCCAATGTTTAGGCCCAAATTTCAATCACTTAACCCTTGTCTAGTTTTAGTGGGAATTCCATACCTGTGTTAGCCTGCTTCAATTTTAACACCCTTAAATGATTAGTTGAGGTATATAAGAAAGGTATCCTCCCTCATTTTAGGTAACACAAATAAATAAGAGAATAGAACAAGGAAGAAAATCAATTCAACCACTCAATGAATTCAAGATTTCATCCTTCAAGTATTCAAGGCATTTCATCCCACTATATCCTTCATGATATTTGTCAAGTCATGATATTGCATCAACATTTTGTTGGCCCAGTCTCTCATTGTCTCAAAGATGGATCTATCAATGCTCGATACAAACTGTAGAGATATGGATCTCACGAGAGGTGGTTAGTCCCTTGTCACGAATCTTGAGGAGAACATTGACCATTTTGCCAACAATCTTGCCCTCAACATTATCCAAGGGGATTTGAACCCGTGACCCAACACTCTGATACCATTTGTTAGCCTAATTTGTCATTCCATAAAAAGATCGATCTATTAATGTCTGATACAAACTAAAGAGATATGGATCGCACGAAAGGCAGTTAGTCCCTTGTCATAAATATTGAGGGGAGCGTTGACCATTTTTCCAGCATATTTGTGATCATCAAACTATAAAACATCTTCATTCTTAGATCTAGACTCTGTTATATATCAACACACTTTCCTTTCAAGTACATTTCAATTCAATTTCAAGGTTAATTTCTAAACTCGGGTTTGACTTAGGCAAACTCCTTTCTACCCAACACATTCCCTCTTTTCCTAGTGTCCAAGATTACGTTATGGGCCCATAGAAATAGGTACAAAGAAATTAGGAGGAGATCTACAATCTGAATTTTATCAAAGATGAAATTGTTGGGAGCGGGTCAAGATGGTTAGCCCAATTCCTCTAGTTTTACCTAAAATTCATTCTACATGTTAGTCTCAGTCTATTCTATTGGATCTTCTACTAGATTCTATTTATTAGTTTACTATTTTCTAGTGCATGGAAAATGTCATCCTTTCTTTCCATCTTGTATCCTTCTTCCAAAATTGAAGATTCATCTTTCAAGTACCACCACAAGGGCCCACTATCAAATTCACTTTGTGCATAAGAAAATCTTGGGCCAAGTGTATCATTATACCTCTCAAAGTATTTAAAGGTAAAATAGGCCTTAGCTTCCTAGTTACCCCATACAAGCTAGTGAAACCATAAGTGCATATGGAGTTCTTATCTTATATTGCTCGTTCAATTTCAAGCTACATTCAAGATATTCATAATGTTTTTTTTCTTGCATATGATAATAAATTGGATCTTCCTATCATTCATAACTATGATTTACCCTCTCTCAAAATTGGTCCAACCAATGAGGGAACATTAGTGCAAGAAGATAATATGAACACTTCATTCAAGTATTTCCCTCCTCAAGATGAATCTTTGGAGAATGATGTTCATCATTCTCCTAAAATGTACCTCCCACATAAGGATCATTTAGTGTAGGGGGATGATATTGTAGCTACCTTTACTAGTGACATCATACCTTCTTTTCATTTCAATAACCTTCCCCCTAGATATGAGGCATGAATGAGGTATTATTGTCCCTTTCCTAAATTTTGTCTTAATCACAAAGATACCTTAGAGAAAAACAATGATACCATTTCCCATCATTAATATATTTCCAATGCTCTCTCTCGAAAACAAAGAGCCAAACCAAGATCAAATCAATGTTATCCATATTTCTAAGAAGCCTCAATTTGTCATCCACCTTCATCCAAATGTCTCTCTACCTCAACAAAAAAATAAAAATTATTGTTTAGAACCAAGTAAATCATCAACCTATTTATCATGCAATGCCTTACACATATAATAATGAAGTGCTTACTTTGGAAGCTAACAAGAACATAAAAAATTAAAGCACAATATATTATTTTAGTTCCTACAATCCCCTCTCAAATTTAAACAAATACACCATCTCCTATTAAATATGTTCCTAAAGAGGAACTCTAGGAGGATGATTGGGGTCATTATATTTCACAACAAAAATTTTCAGCACATCGACGATGCCTGAATTTGACACTCAAATTTTTTATCCTAACAAATATTTGGATATTGATTGTGCTAATCCTACGAGGATCTCGTTAATACTGTGAGGGGGTTGAATCAGTATTAAGACCAACTAAAACTTTAAACCCAATTTCAAACTTATATAAGATGTAAAACCATTTAACAGATATCTCAACTTCTTTAATTAGATCTAACAACCTCTTGACCAGATTAGCTTAACACGTTAATCAAATCATTTTCCACAACTATCAATAATTTCACCACTTAAGAAATCATACCAATTTGATCATATAATAGCTTATCAACATTATCAATTAGATCAAATAATTTCTCTAACAAATTCTTATCAATACCAATAACCTCTATTAAACTTATGATAGAACAACATAACTGATATCTTAGCCATAATGCATGAAATTAAATGTAAACAAGAGCATCACATGAAAAACATTCCACACATGAACACCATAATTTTTGGACATGGAAACCCAAATGGGAAAAACTACAGTGGGAGTTGGTACCCACAAGAATTTGTTCTCTTTTTATGTACACCTTGTTAGGAGCAGACCTTGTTAGGAGTCACCCAGTTAAGGTATTTTCCTAACAGCTTGGTTAGGAGCTTGATGATCTGTTAGGATTAACCTTGTGAGAGGATTTAACACTTTTTTGAGAGCTTCCTTATTAGGGGACCTAAATGTTTAAGGTCAGTTAAGGGATTTAACCTGCAATAGTAAGAAAATGATCTGTTACTTGAACTTCTCTTCTTAGTTGATCAGATCTAGTTATGCACAACACTCTACAACTCTCAAAAAGATCTCACACTTCACTTGGATGGCTTAAAACATTCTCTAAGACCACCGACATCATAAACATCAACTGCGCCATCCTAAATAGCCATCTCAACTAGGTCGATCACTAAACCCTAAACCCTAATTACATCATGAATTTATAGTTAAAATCATAAGATATCATCTCAGATAAATATATAGTTCATTATAACAAGTTACAATGCAATATCAACCATTTGTAGATCATAACACATCATAAAAATCTGATCTGTACCAAAGTCAAAACCATAAAACACTCCACTAAGCATTTTGCAGATTCCCAAGAAATTCTTCCTTGAATTGTGCCAACACTATTCAAATATTTTCACATGGGTTGTGATGAGTTACCAACTTCATGTAGATTCTTTGTAGATCACTGTCATAACAAGAATCATTATCAGTTTGATGATATCTTCACCAGTCCTTAAACCCTACTAAAACCTTAGCCAAACTTCATCAGAAATTTGAAACACGCCTTCCGGTAATCATCACAAGTTTTGATTCCAATTAGTTACATCTTTCCATGATACAAGTTCACCATTGAAACCGCAAAACACCAAACATTATTGATCGACTGATCCAACCAAAACATCTTTGTTTTACCTGTTAAAGTCCTATTTCACAGACTTTAGTTCTCTGCCAGTAAATCATGTCTTCCTGTAAACCAAATCACTTAGATGATAAAAAAAACATCACAAAACATCAAGAACATAAGTTGCAATCAATGACAACACAAATAACTGATCATATCATCTAACCATAGATTCTGAATCTCTTCATCACAAATAGATTTATATCCTTTACTGATGCAGTCATCAGCCTTCAACTACATCACCTTATCTGAATCAGTTATGCCAAATGCCAATAGATTGGACCTCTTTGAACTTAAATCTAATTCCATATAAGAGAAAAACCCTCTTCTTGACCTACACATGGATACAATGGATATGTTTTAGGTTGTGTGCAATAAGGTCTTCAAAGTCATGAGAAATCACACTTTTCCAAAGAAGAGCTTTATTTCCAACCCATTCCTTTATCAACATCCCCTCTACCAATTTCTAGAGAATCCATGTTTTCTCATTCGAATATGGTATTAAAACAAGATAATATTTTGTCCAACCTTCTTTACTTCAGCTTAATTTATCCTCTTTGTCCTAAAAAAAGTAAGAAATATAGACAACA
This sequence comes from Cryptomeria japonica, assembly GCF_030272615.1. Lineage (NCBI taxonomy): Eukaryota > Viridiplantae > Streptophyta > Pinopsida > Cupressales > Cupressaceae > Cryptomeria > Cryptomeria japonica. The sequence continues at coordinate 554,177,805 of NC_081412.1, read as the reverse complement.
TCTTGAAAAATCTACTTTTTGTAAGTATCAACAAATCCATGTCCATTCTACTAATGAATGTTAAGGTTTGTAAATTAAAATTCAATAATATATTGATTTAGGTATCATAAAAGTAGCATGTGACAATGAATAGCATATTTCTTATGATCATTTCAAATAATAGTCAAGTTCCTATTATGTTGATCCTCAGCTTATGACATTGTTAGATTTCATGTTGGGGGCTCATTGTCATTCATGGTGGTACAATCATACTTAGTGAGAAACATAATAATCTATTTACTCCTATTTGTATGCTTGTAGGCATTAATAGTTTTCTATAATTTATCCTTTCTAAGGATTCACTTTTTCTTCGTTGAGTTGCATGTTTCATAACTTGATGTACATGAGCTAAGTGTAGAGGAGGAAATTGGATACCCTCAAAGTGATGTAAACCTAGAGGAGAAAATGGACCTACTCTACCTCACTAAATTATCTCTCTTGTTTGCCAAGAGATACAATCTACTAAGTACCAAAACTTATAATGGAATTTACTAGTTAGAATTTTAGTTAAACTACCGAACTCAGAAGAAAATCTCACAAAGATTCTTGGGTAGCCTCTAAATAGCCACTACCCAAGGATAGGTACATGGGTCAAAATTGACAACATGTTGTGCTAATGTTCCATACAGATAGAGAACAAAGGCGAGCATAGAAATTATAGAGAAACAAACATATATTTTAGGTACACTTTAAGCTAAATAAAAGAGTGATAAAGAGAAAAAATGACTACAATGTTGAATATAAAAGAAGTAAAGAAGAGAGGAATATCTCAAAATCAATCCATGACTTAACCTTCTAGATAGTTCCCAAGCTCACTTTGATCTTGCATACAACACAAATAGAGACAAAAATTTTGGGGATGTGTTTCAGAGGTCTTCCACAGTCAAACAATCACTTTGGTGTTTCCATGTCCATGAACAACCAAGATAGATATATAGATAAATGTTAAAACATGCTATGAAATAAATATAGTCATAGATACATCATGGATATTAAATGATAAATGCAAGAGGAAAGAGAATCCCCTTATACACCTAAAGTGAGGATCCTTCTGAATATAGAAGAAGAATAAGATCCACCTTAAAGCATCAAGACAATTGCAGTCCAAAGCACAAACATTGGAATGTGAGAGAGTAGAAATTCCTGGCAATGATCCAAGAGGGTTGTCAAAGCTTCCTTCAATATCGTAGAGCCAAGATATAGTTTTTAGAAAACCAAAATGAAACTTTCAAGGAATATAAATAGCTTGGGCACAAAACTATTAGTCGGCATGAAGAAAGGTGTAAATAAATCTACCAATCATAGGAATAACAACCAGAAGACCACCTTCAGTCTATAGATTCATGAGACACTAGTGTAAAATGCGGATGTCTCTGTAGTGCGCTAGTGCCCATGAGTCAAACAATCAATGAAATCAGGAAAAAGCCAAGGTGAAGGTTGACTAGGCAAGCCATGGGGATAAGATGACAAAGAGGTGACTAATTTCTTTGATTGGAATAAAATAAAGGAACTTATGTAAATTATAATTACCCAAGGTGTAATTTACAACACTACATCAAGATCGTTTGTTTGGGGGCTTATTCCCTTGAACATAGAGTTATCTTATCTCTTTGTAGGATTTCCCATGCTTATCTCTCTACATATTTATTCTAGTTTAGCATGAGTACATGTTTAGGCTCATACACCTGCTCAAGTGTGGGCTATATCTACCATCATAAATTCTATCCTAGTGCAATTACATCCTTAGCTAGTCCCTTTTAGCACGTATGGCCTTTGGCATCTTGTCCCTTTCATCCCAATTCAATTTTGCATTCAATTTTGGAGCACATTCGAGGTAGAAAGGTACCTAGGGTGCCCTCTCCTAGGAGTGGGCCAATTAGGGTGCCTTGTTCCTCAATGTTTGGACCCAAATTTGAATCACTTAATGGTTGCCTTGTTTTAGTGGAAATTCCTTAATGATTTCCGTATGCATTGAGTTTAACACCCTAAAATTCTTCAAAGATATAAATAAATAATGAATCCTCTTTTTAGGTAATAAGAATGAATAGGCGAATTAAACAAGAAAGCCATTCAAGTCAAACACTTAAGAAATTTAAGAATTCATCCTTCAAGTATTCAAGGCATTTTATCCTACTATGTCCTTCATTGTAGCAAATTGCAACAACAATCATGCAAGCATGACTTTTATGATTTCCTTTTAGGTTTTCATTTGCAGAGTCATGTTATTGCATAAAAAATTGTGATCAACATCAAAGAACATTTGTGTCATCAAGGTATAATACATCTTCATTCTTTGATCTAGCCTTCACTACATATCAGTATGCTTTCCCTTCAATTATATTTTGATTCAATTTCAAGTTTAATTACTAAATTGCGGCTTTAATTAGGAAAAATCATTTCTACCCTACATCTTCTCTCTTTTTTGTGTGTATAAATAGGTGATAGACCAAAAAAAAAAGTGCAAAGAAACTAGGATAAGATTTATGGTTTGCAATTTATCAAAGCTAAAATTATCAAAAGTGGGCCAAGCAGGGTGCCTCAGTCAAGGGAGTAGGTCAAGACAAGTGACCCAAACCCTTCTATTTTTTATTGAAATTCACTTTCTAGGTTAGTCTTAGTATGTTCTAATGGGGCTTCATCTGAAATATATCTGATACTTTGTTGTTTACTAGTGCATGCAAAAAAATATTTTTTCACCCAATCTTTCATATTTCTTCCTAAATTATGGAGTCAAATTTCAAGTGCCCCATAAGGTACCATTAAATTTACCTTGTGAATATGAACATATTGGGCCAAGTTGATCATTATCCCTCTCAAAGTAATTAAACTAGAAATAGGCCTTAGCTTCTTATTTTTGCCCATACAAGCCAGTAAACCCTATTTCCCTAAATTACACTTAGAAAAGGGAAATGAAGCTAATTGTAAATTAATTTGGGAGCAATGATGATAGACTCAATAATACATTTTTGTGAGCTCTCAAAATACTATGGTGAAATTTCATGCAACACAACCCTAATACTTAGCTCCCACAAGATATGAGTCCATTCCCAATGTTCCCCTAAGAAGCTGACATAGTTGTGAGGGATGCAGAGGCCATTGCAAGGGGAAGGTAAAATAAAAAATGAAAGAATTTTCATCCAAAAATAAATAAATCCTTAAATCCTGAAGAAAAATAGGGAAATTGTTGGGACTTTGGCCTCAAGTAGAAGGTCCAATTATATTTCATCCTCTTCCACAACTTTTTAATCTACTAGACCATCTTTAGGCCCCCCCCTTCTCCTCCCCGCCCTTGTAGATTTGAAACCACTACCTCCACTCTAATTCATACTCACCCTATAAAATGTGTTACATGGAGAAAAGATTGGTTTAATTTATATTATTCTATATGACTTTATTTAATTTTATATCAACAAATGAATTTATATCAATTCGTTTATCAAAATATATATATTTATCTATCAATTGATTGGTTGACATCAATTTATATCAATGGGTTGATATAATAAAATTATTTTGTAAAATTTAATATAGACCAGTCCAAAGGGTTATGTTCTATTGATTAAATAATTGAGTTCTCATTTTGGAGATAAAATTTCAAATCCCAAAGGGACATCTAATATGGAATTCAAAGTTGTGACTCTTAGTCTTCGACAATTGCCTTCTAGGTGTTTTCTAGTAAGTGGATTTTAATTTGTAACTCTTTGTCTTCCATAGGTTGATTCTAGTATGGTTGCTCAAAATGAGCTAATAGTGGTTTCTAATAAGTGGATTCTAATTTGTGACTCTTGGTCTTCCACAAGTTGATTCTAGCGTGGTTTCTCGTAATGAGATAATATTAGTGTCATGTTGTGGTTGTTCAATATGAGAAAATATTAGTGTCATGCAATGATCTCAAGTTGATGCTCGTATGAGAAAAATATTTATGAACGATCTGGAATATAGAAAAAACTAAGTTTTATAGACCTTGTGTAATGGATGGGAAATTGGGAATTAGGGTTTTACTAATTAAATCCAATAAATATCCCAATTAACCATATTATATATTGAAAGTGGTTTTAACCCAAGAGATCTAGGCCCAGTACAAATTGGTAAAGGTATGAGATTCTGATTGGATTCAACTATTTTGTATTGATTATCCTCTATCTTAGTTGAATCTGTAATGTAGTTGTGAAATTATGGAAAAACAATGAATTATTTGGGTAAATTGATAGAAAGAGTAAACCATAGATATCCCACTAATCCACAAAATCAGATTTGGGCAAAAGGAGATGTCTAGAACTTGTTATTAGAAGTTCATCCTAATATTTCAAGACTAGGTAGTAGAGATTTTTCCTAGTCCTCTAAATTTTCTGCCATCAAAAGTTGAACCTATTCATCACTGTTGACTTTGTTAAAATTCCTAAGTATAGCTTTGCACCTATTTCCTACACACAAAAAGAAAGGAAAATATGTTGGGAATAGGGGTTTGCCTAAGTTCAAACCCTAATTTTGGAATTAACCCTTGAAATTGAATTGATAAACAAAATCAAAGATCGTAATAAACTACATTCCTTTTAAGGAAAAGACTAAATCTAAAATATAATTCTTGAAACCAAAATGTTTACCTTGATGAATTTTTGTTTGTCTTCATACAAATATTTTAGGGCTTCATGTAGGATATCTTCATAAAACATTGATCATGAATGCTATCTACAATACTTGAACTTGACTTCACTTTTTCTTAAATGCTTGATTTGACTTATTTCTTTCTCACTTGAATTGAATTTCACCAAAGTGCAATAGAGATCTTAATTTCAATGCTCCCAATCGCAATAGTCGTACAAGAAGCATTATTTCCCATAATAATAATACCTCCATCAATAGCTTGGTAAGTAGAAAACCAACTCATAGGTGGACACATGTGATTAGAAGCACTAGAATCAAATAACCATTCATCATGATATTGTAACATATCACAAATAGATAAAAATTTCCTAACCATGCCTAAATCTATCAAAAATATTACTTGAGATTACTTGATTTGTTCAATACCAACATATTCTTCTACCCTTTTTTAGTTTTTCTATGGATTGTCCTCTAGCCACAGTTGCTTCTAGTATGGAGGTTTCTATATTAGACATCCCCAACTCTTAAGATAATAGAGCCCCCATAAAAAAATCAAATTAAAGGGTGACAATTGGGCTAAATATAATAGAAGTAAATGATCCCAAGTTTCAAGCAATGGACACAAAAATGTAATTGTCTTGTCTTATTCTTCATTTTTTACACTTATACTAGATAATTGACAAATAAGAGTATTGAAAAAAATTAAATGATCAATACCTTCTTACAAACTATTCAACTGCTTCTTCAAGTTGATTCGATTTGTCAAGGATTTGATCATGTAAATACTCCATTTTTGTCCATAAGCCTACTAATGTTTTCTCTCTAACAATATTGAAAAAAATCTCATTTGCCAAATAGAACTAAATTTTGCTAAGACCTCTCATATCTAGATCTTCCTAGTCCTCATTAGACACATCTATAGGTTTTTTTAACTTTTGTAATGCCCCTATAGTTTCTCTTCTGCATTTCTTCTCATTGATGTGGATTTATCTTTGAGCCTGTGATTGTACCATTTTTTTATGTGTGTTAACCTTTCTGTGGTGCTTGATATTATACTAGATATTGCATTTGATTTCAGTGTAAGGCCTTAAGTGCCTAGCTTATGCTGTGAGCACATTTGTTTTTGGATTATTTAATGTTGATTTTGCATTTAATTATTTTATGGCTATTTCATTTTTTTGAAATACTTTTATGGGGCTTAATTATATATAATTTATTAAGTTTCTCACGAGGAAGATTTTATGAGTATGGATATTAAATTTTTATTTAATCTTCATGCATTTTATCATTTTTAATGTCTAAATGTGAACTAGATTTTATATGGGAAATGTGTTGATTTTTGACACTTTGTCTTATTTCTAGTTTTATCTCTCAAGCCCTACAATGGGAAATTTGATATTTTATTGGGTGGGAAATTCTTGGAGGAATTTTGTGGGTATAAACTTGTTGGATTAGTTTGGGAAAACTCATTATGCTACTTGAATTTTGAGCTCTTTCAAACTATTTGGCTCAACGTTTTATTTTAAATTTCTTCAACTTGAAGGTGAGTTTTTATCGATTTCTCCCTTCTATCTAAATTAAATTGTGTGATTATTGTTTCTATTAGTGAGAAAATATATCTATAACTTTTCTCCAATTTGAATTTTGAATTTTAGTTATTATATGAATTTATTCTGTTTGGAAATTTGAAAGCATGGTTTTACAAAAGGAATCTGAACCCAATTTTTATTGGATGTCTAAATTGTTGATTTTATTGTATTTTTGGGTTGTTGTTCATCTACAGACTAGTGGGTTTTCCCAAAATTTTGATTGGATAGGTTTAAAAATTTAAACTTTTTGGAGGTCCATCAATGGTGGATGACCTCCATTATTAGTTTTTGGCCAATTTCGTTTTTTGATAAAAATGTGAATTTGTTGTTTTTAATATGATATTATTATTTGGATTAATAGTATTATATATGTAAATTTAATTATTGGATCGAATTAGATCTGTTCTCTTAACATTTAGGGTGAATTGAGTATGTTTTGAATGCATATGAATATGCTAATGCTTTTGGTGTTTATTGATGGAATTTGGAATTGTTGGGCTCAATTGTGATATTATATGGTCTTGCATATTGGCATTTTGTTAAAAGTCTAATGTTTTGATTTTATTGAGCCTAAGGTAGGTAATAGGACCAATTATGGGAGTGGTGTTGAATGGAGGCCGAGGTGAACCATCCCTCTAAGATATGTGATGACACTCCCTACTATTATTTGTTGGCATTTTGATGATGTTGTGATTGTCATTAATGGACACACACTTGTTTTGTGATCACTTTATTTATGTATGAGCTATTCTCAACTGGTAATTATTCCAACCGGTATTATGTATTATAGTCTTCAGACTATCGATGTTTTGTAGAAGGTGTTTACCGATCACAAACTGACTGAAGAACCCAAGTGGTATGAAGACCTCAAGCAGTTTGAGGGTCTCAAGCAGTACAAAGGAACAAAGCGGTAGTTAACATTTTTCCAGTCTTCATTTTGACAACCGGTAATCAATAAAATGTATGAACCGGTATTACATTGTGATGAGCTACCAACTGGTATTTCTGTGATAAGTTATCATCCACTGACACTTTGGTGGTGATTTTGTGTCGTGTTACCAAATGTGTCTAGATGCACTGAATCTAGGAACTTGTAATGTAATCCTATTGGACTGATATGAAATTAGACTCCTTTATTAGGACATCATGTCTAGGGTTTTAGTAGTAGATGAAGGTTTTTGTATGTGCGATTATAGAAGAGAAGATTAGGTCTATGTGAAGAAACAAATTGTGGAGATATTGAAGACTAAAGTAATGCTAAATGTGCATTAACAATGAGCTACCAAGGATCTAACCAAGCATACTCTGCTAGTATCTAGATCATCTACTTGTTGATTACTCATATCTTCAACAAGTTTGAAACCCTTAACCGGGTAGGCTCAGCAAAGCCTTTATAAATCCTCTAACAAGGTGGTTCACAACTGTAAATCTGAAATCCTCTCACAAGGTAGTCTTTAACTAGACTTATCTCCTAATAGAGATCTAGATTCCTAACAGGAACTATTATGGTGAAGAATATTGTATGACCTTAACCGGTCTAACTTTAACCAGTCTAGTTTCTATTCAGCAGATAGTTACTTGTGAGTTTCTACTCACCGTGGTTTTTCCCATTTGGGTTTCCATGTCAAAACATCTTGTGTTATGGTGATTGTGCTCTTGTGGGTGAATGCTTTATTTGTTGTTCAGTTTGCATTTGTCTTAACCGGTTTGTTAGTAAATTTGTTATACTGGTTAACTACTAAACTGTTTAAGAGTTTGTATTCAGTATTTTTTGGTATACTAATTCACCCCCCTCTTAGTATTCATCAATTGGTATCAGAGCCAACCTTTCTATAAGTCTAACCACTTGGAAGGAGATATGGGGGAATAGGCTATGAGGGAACTTACTCATCAGCTCACTTAGACTGAGAAAGCCTATGATGAACTCAAAGTCAAATATAAAGCTTCTGGAAAAAAGAAGAGAGCATGCTGAGAAACTGATGGAGCTTACTAAAAATAGTTCTTCTGATGAAGCTAACATGGAGGCCCTAGTTGAAGAAGTTGAAAAACTGAATGAATCTAATGCTAACCTAAGAAGGGAACTGGAAGGGTTGACTATCAGTACGTGTCAAGAGCTTGAGAACCAAAGGAAAGCTGAAGATCTGGTAAAAGACAAAGATCATGAGATCTCCAAGCTGAAGCAAGAAATCAGTGCCCTTATCGCTCATCTCCAAGAGAGTAAAGTGGAAAAAGAAGAAATGCAAGGTGAACTAAGCATAGCTATATCTAAGAATGCAACCTTGAAGGAATCCAATGCTTCTATTACCAAAGAACTCACTGAGACAAAGGAGATACTTGCCAAATTCAATAAGAGTACTGCTAAGCTAGAGCAAAAGCTCGAATCAACAAAATCAGTAAAGAATACTACTGGATTTGGTTTATCTGGTTATGAGGAAGGTGAGACCTCTAGAACAAAAGATGTAGCATCAAAGAAGAAACTGACATCAAAGGATAAAGGTAAGAAAAAACCTATTTTCTTTAATTGTCTCAAAGAAGGACATACTGCTAATGTGTGTAGAAATAAGGCCTACAATAACTTTCCTTATTTTCTAAACAATAAGCCTAGATCTAATAGATTCAATGGAAACTATTATGCATGTAATAGGTTTGGGCATAGAGCAATTGAATGCAGGTTTGTTGTGCACAACACTGGGAGATATCCTCAAAGGACTCAAGGAGTTTTTCCTGAAACCTCTATGAACCAGAATCCAAACCGGTATAATGCCTATGACCATCAGTCAGGTAGTGGTGGCTATCAAGCAACAACCAGTTGGAGAGAAACCTATTTGATTCGTCATGGTAGATGTCACACTGCTACAACATACAAAAGGAAGAATGGTAGAATGAACAATGGACCACGGAGAACACCTGGAATGGTATGCTATCATGGCAATAAATAGGGACACCTTGCTAGAACCTACAGAATGAGAAAGAACCTATCAAATGATATACCGGTCACTCCAGAAGGGAAGATTGATGTTGAAACCTTTCAAGCAAGAATGAATAAAACATGGAAGAAGAAATCTGAATAAGTGTCATGGGATGAACCGGTTTCTACACCAAGTGTGGAAGTCTCTGAACCGGCAAACTGAGCTTTAGAAAATCTTAGGGGGAACAAATCGGTGAAATGTTTTGAACCCCCAGTTTATATCGATAAAAGACCTTAACCAGTATATGTTACCTGTAAATTGGCAGAAGACTGGAAGAGGTAAAAGGCAAAGTTAGGGTTTATGCCCTAACGGTAATGCATTTATTATGGTAGGTGAGAACTTGTTTAAAAGGGATTTTTCAATGTCATTTTCACTTATCAATTTTCGAGCAAATAATTTTTCAAGTGAAGAGCGACAAAAGGCGATTCGACTTGCGATTCAGAGAGATTTCAAATCTTGCAGAAGAATCTGAAGATATTGTCAATCAATCAAGTGAAGAACACCAAGTGGTAATACAACAACCAAAGTGGTGTGTTGTGAAGCTACATTAGCAAACCCTAACTTTCAAAATTCTGAAGGTATTTCTCAAAATTCTTGTTTATCGGTTAATTATGGCTTTTGCATCGCACTCCAGTTCTAGTGTACCTATAGACTCAACTGAATTCATTCAAAGAAAAATGAAATACGATGCCCCGTACCAAATGCTTGCCAGAGTCATTTTCGAAGGAGATATTTTAGGGTACATTTATTGCAAATTAGAAGGCCTAGGATCCCTAGCGATTCATTCCTAGTTAGGTCTGTTTTGTGGGGATGACAAGAAGATCAAATCGGAATACAACATCCTAGAGAGGAATAAACTTCACAATGCAGTTTACTTTCTTGAAGAGTTCACAAAAGAGAACATCCACATCATCCTAAGTAGAGTGCATGGCAACCAGATGTATCTCAAGAGGTTGCATGACATTATGCCGAAAGAAATTCATGTCGTCAATAGTTTCTACAACGGTGGTGAGGTGCCAACCCTAAGGAAGGTCATCAAGAATGAAGTGACTAAGCTCACCGGTTCTCTAAGCAACCAATGGGGAATGACTATCAACACAATCAAAGATGATTTGGTCAAGTATTCTTGCATGGTGATTGGATATCGGGCATTTTTTGCCAGGAGAATAAACTCTGTCTATGCTGCTGTGGTAAATGTTGCCTATAGAATGATCAAGGAGGACACCTCATTTGATCTATGCATTTTTTTGCAAAAGAAACTTCCATTAAACTTGAAGTCCATCAAATAGGATAGTTCTCTAAGGTTAAAATTTGGAAAACTTTTGGTAGGTCTATTTTTCTACTTTCAAGGCTATTTCCCAGGAGTCGGTGATATTCAATGGTCTACTGACCAACCGGTCACCAAACAAATGAGGGAAAGTCTCCAAGTGGTGGGAACCAGATATCCTGAGGTGTTAAATAAATACTTTGATGAATTCAAGCAAAAGATGAGCCAGAGGATGAGGATATCTGGGGATATTGTTAAGAAATATGAAGCAGTAGAGCCCAGAAAGGAAGAAGTAGAACCTAGGGGACATCTCCTTTACCATTAAAGTAGATGAGTGCATAATGGAAGCAGTAGAGCCCAGAAAGGAAGAAGTAGAACCTATGGGGTATGAAGTAATGTATGACACGTTGGATGGGTATGCCTCTACCTTGATTGCCTCTCTTTTAAATGCAAAGAAAAAGATAACCGACACCTACTTGGAAAGGGTAACACTGGTTGAAGAACCTTTAGTGAAAAAGGGAAACGCAGTGCCATCAGTATCAGCACCGGTTACCTCAACCAACCCAAAAGTGACCAAGTGGTCACCTGCCAAGAAGAAACTAGAAGTTGCACTCGCTAAAGTATTTGAAAGGAAGCGGAAGATGAAAAGCAACTCACCGGAGTCTGAGGATACAGAACCAGAAGTGTAGCCTAAGAAGACCAAGAAAACAAGGAAGAAGGCAAAAACTACTGGTAATGCACCTGCATCATCAGCACTGGTAAATATTGACATCTCTTCTTATAAGCCGATGACACATTGTCAGAGGACTATTAGGAATATTAAAATAAAATTGCTTAGTGATTTGAAGGAGTATTTTGATGATTTTACCGATAGTGAGAAAGATGAAGTAGAGTGGGAAATCATTAATTATTTATGTGTTTATGACCAGTCACCATCAAAAATTAGATCTAAGACACGTGATTCTTTGTACAATTCTTTCGATAATAAATGGTGCATTTCCATCGAGAGAGGATTGGAGATCAGAGGAATTGTTTGAAATCATGGACCAGTACAAAGGTCTCTTCTTCATGAGAAGAAGAAGACTCTTGCTACTAGAAGGAAAGCCTCTGAAGTGGTGAAAGACACACACTTCCATACTAAAGCCACTGTGAAAATTCATAAAGTTGCTCAAGCAAATAGAGAAGCTGAACAGGAAACAGAAACCGGAAATCCAAATGAGGCATTTGATGGTGAAGGAGAACCAGCTATAGAAGAGGTTGACACTATTGATGTGGATGCGTTAGATGGTGAAGATGTCACTCCAGACATAGAGAAGGAGAAACGGGATAAAGAAAACATAGAGAAGCAGAAGATGGACAAGGAAAAGGTTGACAAAGAGAAAGCGGAGAAAGAGGAAGAGAAGAGGAAACAAGATGAAGAGAAGAGGAAACAAGATGAAGAGAAGAGGAAAGAAGAGGAAAATAGGAAAGAAGAGGAGGAAAATAAAGAAGAGGATAAGCGGAAAGATGAGGAGAAGAAGAAACAAGAAGAGGAGAAGCAGAAAGAAAAAGAAAGAAAGGAGTAAGAGAAGAAAAAGCATGAAGCGGAGAAAAGGGAGAAAGAAGAGGAAAAGAAAAGAGTGGAAGAGAAGAAGGAAGGAGAAAAGAACAAATAAGCGGAGACTCCAAAGGAAACTGGTGGTCAAGCCAAACCGACTGACATCACCTATCCTCTTGACCTCCAATCTACAGATGAATCAGAGCTGCTGCAAGGCATAAAGCTAGCACAAGAAAGACTGGAAATATTGAGAAGGAAAAAGGAGCAGGATGTAATTCACACTATGATTGACACCCTTACCAGTTTGATTCCAGGAACCAATCTCCCCTGTACCGATTCCTCTCTGGCCAAACTAAAACTTCTATGTACAGTTGTAGAGGACCAGGTTAATGCCTGGAAGAAGTTGTTGAAGCTAATGCACAAAAGAAGCATCAAAAGGCACTAAGCACTGCCTTAGTAAAGAAACTGAATGAGCTCTAGTCTCAACTTTAGAAACAACAAAAGGATATAAGAGATGCTATGGACGAGGGAAAACTACTGTTGAGAAAAATAAGCCAACCCCATCTATTTTGTGATGATGTGCTTGCACAAAAGGATAAACTGCAATCTGATTTGCAGGCATACATAAGCAACTTTAAGATGCCATATGATTCTTTCACTACATATGGGAAAACTATTCACCGGTATCAGCTTCAGTCTGCTAGGATAGAATTGGAGCTTAGTAACCAGACAAGAGATTTGCAGAAGATTCAACTGGTTTTATTACCCAAATTGCAAATTCTTCAGAAGTGCTTTCTCAATCTAGAAGCTTTAACAATAACTCAAGAAATGAATACAATTGATGCTATGGAAGATTAAGTATCACAGATGCAGACGGAAAGTGAGGTTGCTACCTCCTTACCTAAGTCATGGTCATTAGCCATGAAGACTTTTATGCAGGATTTTAAATTGGTTTTTGATAAGTTTCACTCATTATTGTCATAAACATTTACTCATTTTAATGTTAATGAGAAACAGGGGTTATTCCACATTACTTTGTCATTGTTGGCAAACGGGGGAGTAGTATTCAAAATTTTGATCAATGTTATGTATACTTTCATGTTACCTCTTTAAGGGAGTAGTATACATTGTATTTTCTGCAAAAAGGGATAGTGTATATGCTTAGGGGTAGTGATTTTGATTATGGCATATTTTTGTTGTAAAAATACTTAGATGTCAAAATTTTCCTAAGTGTTGCCATCAATACCAAAGGGGGAGATTGTTGGCATTTTGATGATGTTGTGATTGTCATTGATGGACACACACTTTTTTTGTGATCACTTTTTTATGTATGAGTTATGCTCAACTGGTAATTGTTCCAACCGGTATTATGTATTATAGTCTTCAGACTATCGATGTTTTGCAGAAGTTGTTTACCGGTCACAAACTGACTGAAGAACCCAAGCAGTATGAAGACCTCAAGTGGTTCAAGGATCTCAAGCGGTATGAAGGAACAAAGTGGTAGTTAACATTTTTCTAGTCTTCATTTTGACAACTGATAATCGGTAAAATGTATGAACCGGTATTACTCTGTGATGAGTTACCAACCAGTATTTCTATGATGAGTTATCATCCACCGACACTTTGGCAGTGATTTTGTGTTGTGTTACCAAATATGTCTAGATGCATTGAACCTAGGAACTTGTAATGTAATCCTATTGGACTGACATGAAATTAGACTCCTTTATAAGGACATCATGTCTAGGGTCTTAGTAATAGATGAGGGTTTTTGTATGTGCGATTATAGAAGAGAAGATTAGGTCTATGTGAAGAAACAAAGTGTGGAGATATTGAAGACTGAAGTAATGCTAAATGTGCATTAACAATGAGCTATCAAGGATCTAACCAAGTATAGTGTGCTAGTATCTAGATCATCTACTTGTTGATTACTCATATCTTCGACAATTTTGAAACCCTTAACCCGGTAGGCATAGCAAAGCCTTTGTAAATCGTCTAACAATGTGGTTCACAACTGTGAATCTAAAATCCTCTCACAAGGTAGTCTTTAACCGGACTTATCTTCTAATAGAGATCTAGATTCCTAACAGGATCTATTCTGGTGAAGAACATTGTATGACCTTAACTGGTCTGACCTTAACCGGTCTAGTTTCTATTTTGCAGATAGTTACTTGTGAGTTTCTTCTCACCATGGTTTTTCCCATTTGGGTTTCCATGTCAAAACATCTTGTGCTATGGTAATTGTGCTCTAGTCGGTGAATGCTTTATTTTCTGTTTGGTTTGGATTTGTCTTAACTGGTTTGTTAGTAAATCTGTTATACCAGTTAACTTCTAAACTGTTTAAGAGTTTGTAGTCAGTATTTTTTGGTATAATAATTCACCTCCCCCTCTTAGTATTCATCATTATTTCCTATTTATATAGCCCTTTAGTTATGAGTATCACCAAAAAGAGGATTTTCCTTCCATGTGATTGTTGTTATTGATTGATTCTTGATGTATCCTTATTTGGTGGCCTATTGACCTTATAATCTCTTTAGTGATTGAATTTCAGGATTGGTTTATACTTGATGTGTTGGAGTTAGTTTATCAATGTTGAGTGCTTTTGTATTTGTTATGTAATTTTATTACATTCAGGTTATGCCTCTACTTTAGCTCATTTGTTTATGTGGAATTATGTTCTTGGTTGATTGTATGTTCATGTTCAGTGACACTCCATGTTTTCTCTTATTTGAGCCTATTTGCCTCCCTTGCTTGAGTGTGTGACTATCTCCATGAGTATGGTGAGGTTGGAACCTACCAATTACACATGGTTGGCAGGCATTGCCAACCACCATTGGGGAGTGGACGACTTGGATCATGTGTGGCTGAAGATTTCCTTCTCCTTCCTCAACACTTGAACTGATCCCTTTCTCTCCTTTCTTGCATGTTGTAAGTTATGTATTTTGATGTAATAATTTTAACCATGTATTATTTTTATATTAAAATTCTCAAAGAGGATTTCTATGTGATTGTATATATATTCTAAGTATGGATGTAAATTTATGTGGTTCAATGTTAGAACCAACCACCAAGCATGATCTTGTATGCTTTTCATTTAATGAATTAATATGATCTTATCATGCGAACACTTGGTTTTGATGCTTAAAATGAATGTATATCCGATTCCTCTTTCATCAAAAATTGAATTAGCCATCTCCTAGAGTGGTCATTGTGTTGGACCCCACATGTCCCTTTGGGCCACTTGTAGGTGATTTGGGTTGAGTGGTGATGAAGTGAGTCCTTTCATGCTACACCTTGTCTCGTAGGAGTTATGTGGTAACCCGGTGTCTAAAGAGTCAACTCATCTTCTCGCCTTTTTTCCCAATTCTCTCAATTAAGGGATTAAATGGTAATTCCAACTTCACTAGAGGATTTAGTATTTCTACGGCTTCATACAAATCATCTAAGAAGCTATTAGGATTGGCATGGATGCACATCTCAAGGATGAAATCACAAGCTCACCATTCATGAGGACTCCAGTGAATAAATTGAACACCAACGTGGTTCCAAGACACCCACATAGAAATAGGATACTAGCACATAGTAATAGTGTCCATTGGGGATACTTGGTTGGCAATCGAGAGCCCTCTCTTACTAGTTTAGTTTGGGGGTGGTTTTAAGGGATAGAGTTGTCACTTTGACATAGTTTCAGAGACATTGCAGAGGTAGGAATTTCAGGGAACCGTTTGATGGGTCTTGAGTAGGTTTTGAGTGTGCTTGAATGGTGTTGATGGAATCCATGTGCATTTAGGGTTTCACCAAAGCCCATCCATGACATCTAGGACCTAGAAGTTTTTCCTATTGATGAACAAAGCTTTGTAACTTTAGGGATGGTCTTTTATGATCCTAAGAACCTCTTAGATATTTTCCTAATGTTTGGGATACATTTATCCTTGTTCATTTGATTTTTTTGTTATTTAGTCTTCTTCTTGTTTGTTGTTGGTTATCGATGGGATTAATGATACCTTGAGGTGAACATTATACTTGTATCATTATGCATTATGACACTTTATTAACTAAAAAAATATATATTTCCTACTTTTCTTGTGTAACTTTTTGCTATCCTCTAGGGTTCCTTGACAGGGCATTAGAACTTTCCTACCAATGTCTTGCGTAGTCTTTGCTACACCAACAATTCATGCATCTTAAGCTTACATGGCTTAAAGCTACTCTTTCCTTTAAATATCTCCACCTTGAATATTGCATTCAAAAATTTCACCATTTGATGATGCAAAATCAACACCAAGTCCTTACACAGTCACTGCAAAATATAATTTCTCTAATACCATTTTTTGTGGAAGCAAAATCATAAACCCAAAAAATTAAATATTGCAAGACAAATTAGTTGAAAATAAATAACGAAGATAATGAAATAGAATAATTAAATAACCCATAACAAGTTCATTTACTTGGTAAAACCTTGACAAAATACCAAGGAAACATCGACAGGGTAAGGTATTGGTATTCTTATTAATTGGAGAAAAAATTACAATCCTCAAGTTATTGCTATCATAATTGCTCTTGCAATTTTACAATGCACAATTTCTCTTACAATTTTATAATTTACAATTACTTTTTCAATCTATAATTCATAACTCTAAACTTTTCCTTCAAGGTAATTTCGATACATCTAGATAACAATTACTACTAAACTTAGAAAAAAATCTATTTTATTCCTTTAAAGAAATTAAGAATTTCTTCTTAAAGATAAAAATTATTTTTCTACAAAAGATATGATTTATTTTATTTTGTATTTTAATTTCTTTATTATTGTTCCAATAAAATATTGCTTCTATTACATTAATAAAATGTCCTTTTCTTTAGAATCTCATGAGGAAAATTGTTTGTAAGTTGTCACTAAAACTAAAAGAATGACTACATCATTTAAGGTTGCAAGTTTTATTACTCTTATCACTAATGACTCTCATGATTTAGATAGATACCTTTATAAATAACAATAGAAGAATTTATTTGAAATGGTGTTCATGCTCCTCCCAACCTCACTGCCAGCTAGGGTTTCACCTCATACTAGCTCTAGGTAGATTTCTCAAGCATCTAATGGATGTAGTCTGCTTGCGAATGAGAAATATGTTTGACCCTCTTCAGCTAATAAAATTTTTGGTGGTGGTGTGGCATTTGGTGATGGGGGTGACTCTGTGTTGTGTCCTCTTGGTTCCATCTCTGCTATGTCTAATTTCAGGAAGATTGGCGCTGGTTTTGTAGAGGTGGTTAAGGGGAAGGGTGCTTCTACTAAATGCTTGGATCCGCTACCAAAAAGGATGTCTGTTAGGTTGAGTAAGGATGTTGAAGAAGAGGTTAAATATTTTTTAGAGATATTTATGGAAAAGGGGCTTATTGGAAAATTTTGGGCTTTTTGGCCTTCTCTTAGGGAGATGGTCAAATGAATCTCAGTTAACTAGGAACCCATTTTGGATGGTGTTGTCTAGATATTTCCATGTGTCAGGGATTTTGTGTTGTTACTTTTGATAGTGAAGATGATAGGAAGAAAATTTTATGTGACTATGTTTGGAGTTGGGAGGACAAATTTTAGCTTCTGTTGAATCCTTGGTCTCCAACCTTCAATCCTGCTACTGAATCTTTCAGTAAGATTATGATTTGGGTAAGATATCTCTACATCTAGCTTCAGTTTTGGATTAAATCTTGTTTGAAAGCTATTGGTAATTCCTTATGAAATTTTATTCGAGTGGATGAGGATTCTCAGAACCTTTTACACTCAACTTATGCTCGTATCTTGGTTGAGATGGATTCTACTAAATCTTTTCTTGTTGAGTTTTCTCTGATACTAGACAATGTAGAATGGATCCAACAAGTGGACTATGAAGGTATTCCCTTAAGATTTAGGAGATGTTTTCAAACAAGGCACATGACTGAGAGTCACCCAAAGAAGAAGAGATTTAGATAGGAGACTTGGTGTAAGGATGAATCGATATCTGATTATGTGGGGAAAGAGGTGGATAAAGTGTCTAAGCTAGCTGCTAAAGAGGATCCTTCTTGCTCTATTCCTACTCTACTTGCCCAGGCCTCTGGAGTCTTGACAGAAGGTGCAAGTATAGAAGCTAAGAATTATCAATAGGATTCTACGACTGAGCTTCCAAACTCAATTGAGGACAACTCTGGGTATTTGTTGAAAAATAGTCGAGCTAAGAGTTCTAAAACAATGAATATGACTAAGAATGTTTCTAAAGTTAGTGGTGGACATAGAGATTATGTTGCTCCCCGAGGGGATCAATGGTAGAACCTTGAAACAAAGTCTTTCTTCCCTTCTAAGGAAATACAGGGGTAGTAAAAGAAAGATGAAAGGCTAGAAGATGGTTGGAAAATTATGAAGGGTAAAAAATCCAAAAAGACAAGGAAGGAGGGAGGTTTTGACATGAATCTACATTCTCATTCGAAAGGAAGGGCTCCCATTAAATGATTTGCTAGTTTCTGGCTTTTTTGGATGTCTTTTTATAGTTTATGTTTTAGGTTGTGGGAACCTCCTTTGAAAACCCATGTTTATGGTTATGGGAGCCTTTAAAACCCATAGTTGTCTGGTGACTTCATTTTTCTATCTTTTGACAACTTCTTATTTTTGGGTTCTAGATCCATTCAAAATATGTTTGTAAAGGGTTTGGAGTCCTTCGAAACTTTCTTTTCCTTCAATAAAAAACAATACAAGAAAACATGTGTCTTGAACCCAAGTTATAAGCATTCCATTGTTGGAATCCAAGAACAATAAGCGAGGGGGTGAATTAGTGTTCTATCGGTAATAGTTGTTTTAAACTTATTACTTTTGAACCGATTAGTAGTAGAAAAAGTTAAAGTGCATAAACCAAATAACACATAAATAAGGAACACCATAACACAAATATTTATACGTGGAAAACCTTGCAAAGGGAAAAACCACAGTGGGGCTGATACTCAACAATATCTATATACTTGATCAAGTTATACAAATATTACATTGAGAGGATTGCATATGCAATCAGGCCAACTGCCTAGACCTCACTGCTCAAATAGAAGTCTCACTTACTTACAGAATATTACAAGATGATTAAAAACAAAAATAAACTCATAATATGCATCCAACCACACTGGATAAGTTCTGATTTAAGCTTTGTTCTCCCTCACTCTGTACTGGTTTTGTTGATACTTTGTTGTGCTCTGTTTTGCTACTAGTTTACACTATGCATGTGAAACTACACACAAATGCTTCCTTTCACTAACAAAAAGGCATATCATCGATCTTTGAAAGATTCACAGCCAAAATTGCATTCCAAAAACATATAATATTTCACTGATAGATCTCCTTAAATACCCTTCTAACTTTTTAACATGATGGCTTCAATGAAGAATATAATCCTATCGACTAGCAGATCACAAGGTCTTTCATACTTGATCCTGATGACCATGCTTGCCTACATACATTACCAAAAATTCCTTGATAGAAATTATCGGGGCCACAAAATAACTTAGTCGGGTCCTATCCATAACTAGGTACTAAATACACATTACCGAGATGATGACTTAACTGGTTGTGAAGAAAAGTGAATATAGGTTAACCCAATCAAAGCAAAATGATAAATTAATGAATTTTGATAAAGAATATCAACACCTCAATATGAGCTACCATCAATGACAACCTAAAATGCCATTAACCCTTACTAGATGAGTGTCAATTGCCAACAATCTCCCCCTTTGGCATTGATGTCAACACTCATGTGAAAAATGATGGTGTCACTGAATCTACCTCTAAATTTGCACATCCTAACCTATAAATGAATATGTTATATACCTTTGATACTCCTCCTGAGCAATATATAGATTTTTCACTGTACTTGTCCCCATTTGACATTAATGGAAAACCGGTGTGCCCACAAAGAATTCTATACATCTATATACACATGTTGGTTCTATAAAAGTTTCAAAAAATCAGCATAAATAGATTTGAAAACTGAGAAATAAGAGTCCCAACCTTTCTTAAGAGATTCAACAATGGAGGTCAATCCATTCAAGAGACTGACATAATATTCAATTTCTTCTAGAACAGTGGGATCGTCCTTCTGCATGTTAGATATATATTCAGTCTTGTGAAATAATAGATTGTCCAACTGGGAACATATGAGATTTTGGAGCTCAGTTGCTTTTTTTATTTGTTGTTACTGACCGGTTTCCATTGATTCCAAATTCCAGAATTTTCCTCAAGTGGTTAAAATTCTTCAAAGGAACTACCTCTAATACCAATTGTTGGAATCTAAGAACATTGAGAGGGGGGGAGTGAATCTATTATTTGTGAGGATTTGTTAATTACTGAGAGGGTGGAGTGAATCAGTAATTACAATCAACTTTAAAACTTTAACAATCAACAAAAAATTCTTTCAAAACAACTCATAAACAGTACTGGTAATAACTGAAATCATACTGTTGATCATATTTATCAAACTATTCTTCCAATTGTTCATCAACATGTATGTAATAGAAAGATATCAACTCAACACAAATATGCCCAATTAGGAGTAGACCCTATTAGGATTCCCTCGGTTAAGGGATTTACTTCATCCCTATTAGGAGCTTTACTCTATCAAGAGTAACCTTGTGAAAGGATTTATAACCTAAGATAATGAGTCACCTGATGAAGGGATTTATACAATCGGGCCTATTAGGACCTACCCGGTTAAGGGATTTTGAGTCTGCTGCAACTGTTAGGGAACAATAGATGTATTATCTGAAAATAGTGCTCTCTTCTTGCTTGTACATATTATTTTCATCTTCAATCTACTTCTCTCTTGTAGAAACACACACTGGTTTGGCCACACACTCTTCTTTGATCACCAACATAGTAAATCATCACAGATTTACCCTAAATAAATTTGACAACTTATTCAGTTACAAAACCCTAACTACATACTGAGCTTTACATCATAGATCATCATAGATATTTACAAATCATTACTGATCATCATATGGATCATTAAAACAAATTACAAATCAATTACAACAGTTGAATGATCACAAATCATCATCGTACTTTGATCTAATAAGCAATCAAGCCCTTACAACATTCTTCTAAGCTCTTCTTTGTTTCCCAAGAGATTCCATCTTTAATCATTCCAAAACAAAATTTTAACACTTCATGTGGATTCAACCACGTCATCACCATCTTACAAGCATAATCTAATACACTGCCAAACTCAAAATCATTACTGATTATAAGATTTGAATATGGGTTCTTAAACGCTACAAAAACCCTATAGAAAATACATCAGTCAATATCAAACATGACTTCACGTAACCAAAACATGATGTGGTTCTAGTTAGAACCTCATTACAATGTTACAAACACATATTCTAAACTGCAACACCAAATTCCTCATTAATCTCTAGATCCAATTAGTTAAGCATAACATGGTTTCACATTTACCTGTTAAAGTCCTATTTTCTAGTTAACTGTCAAATCCATTCCATAGCTTTCCCATCAATCATACAAAACTTAGATAACATGATAGAACAATATATACATAGTTGCCATCAATGACAACACAAACTGATCATAGAGATATCAAACAACATCTCAACTATATCATCACCAACAGTCCTTATATCAGTTCATCAATATCATCAACAGTTATGCAAATATCCATTCACATTATCAATTATGTTGATATTCCAACATTCTCCCCCTTTGGAATTGATAGAAACACTGAAAACCTTATCATGCTGAACCGAACTGATTTGTTTTGTTCTTTCTCTTCTACACAACATCTCCTTTGTATTTCTTCTATCGGTTATCTAGTTCTTCCTCTCATGGATGATCTTCAACTAATTCTTCTTCTTCTCAACTAGTTCTTCTCTCCCTTTGACATAAATACCAAAGGTGCAAATACCTTTTTTGTCAGCTATTGCCATCTCTCTTTATCTCATTGTAGTTGCTCCACTTGGGATATAGCCCACTTCACATCAATCCAAAACTAAACGATATTCAATGAGTCAACTGGATTGATGCACCATCACCATATTACTTGATCTTGAGCAGGGGTACAACCCCTAATCTACCTTTAAGATATTCAAAGGTTGACTTAGGCAAAGGTTTAGTGAATATATCTACTAACTTCTCTTTTCTAGACACATACTCCATTCTTACTTTCTTCTCCTGTACTCTTTCCCTCAAAAAGTGATACTTTGACTCAATATGATTTGTTATTGCATGTAGTATAGGATTTTTTGAAATATTAATTGCACTTCTATTATCATAATGATTAATCATTGGTTCAGACATGTCTTCCTTAGAACCTTCCAAAATATGTCTCATCCATATAGTCTGAGTACGATTTATTGATGCTGCCACATATTCTACTTCAGCTATAGATTGTGAAATACAAGATTGTTTCTTTCTTATCCAAGACACCAATCTTTCTCCTAAAAATAAATCTCTATTGGTTGTTCTTTTCTGCTCATCAACATTTCCAGCCCAATCTACATTTGCGAAAACTTTTAAAGAAAAAATATCATTGTAAGGATACCACAAACCATAATCAATTGTTCCTTTCAAATACATCAATATCATTTTTACCGCTACCATGTGTGTCTCCTTAGGATCTTTCTAAAATCTTGCAACCAATCCTACAACATGTGCAATGCTCGGTCTACTGTGAACAACATAATGCAACTTTCCAATCATAGACATTTATTCTTTCTCATCAATAGACGATGAATCATCTTGTTTTGACAATTTACAACCTATCACCATCAGAGTACCAACCTATTTACAATCTTCCATGCCAATAGTTTTCAAGACTTGTTTTACATACTTAGTCTTACAGATACATATTGCATTCTCCAGTTGTTGAATCTGTAAACCAATAAAGAATTTTATCTCACTAATAAGAGACATCTCAAATTATTTCTCCATTTCATATGCCAAAAACATACACATGTCATCATCTCCATCAAATATTATATCATCAACAAAGATTTAGCAATTAACATTTTGTCTCCATCAGTCTTCAAATATATATTACTATCTTCACTAGTTCTCCGGACACCTATCTTGATCGAATGTGCATGCAATCTTTCAAACCATGCTCTTGGAGCTTGCTTTAATCCATATAGTTCCTTGTGTGTTTTGCAGTCCATATTTTCATCTTCACTCAATATAAACCATCTGGTTGTTCTATATGCACTAATTCTTCCAAGATACCATTCAGAAAAGTTGATTTAACATCCATCTAATATACATTAAATCTTTTAAAAGAAGCAAAGGAAAGCAACATTTTAACACCTTCAAGTCTTTCCACTAGTGCAAAGGTTTCATCATAGTCTTCACCTTCTTCTTGTGCATAGCCTTTGCAAACCAACCTTTCTTTTCTTCTTACAGCTTTATGGTCTTCATTAAGTTTGTTCCTAAATACCCATTTTGTCCCATAACATTTTTGCCTTCCGATCTAGGAACAAGAGACCACATATTGTTTTTCTCAATCTGGTCA
Source organism: Cryptomeria japonica (assembly GCF_030272615.1). Taxonomy (NCBI): domain Eukaryota; kingdom Viridiplantae; phylum Streptophyta; class Pinopsida; order Cupressales; family Cupressaceae; genus Cryptomeria; species Cryptomeria japonica. The sequence continues at coordinate 554,154,280 of NC_081412.1, read as the reverse complement.
AGTTCTTTACTCATTGCATCAACCAGTCTTCATCTTTCAAATCTTCTCTAACAGTCTTTGGCACAATAGTTGAAATCAAATAGGAAATCTCTTTGATTTTTCTTCTTCTCAATCTGGTCAAGTTCTTTATTCAATGCATTCTTGTCACCTATAATGTGGTCTTCTGAATGATTTAGCCTTACATATCTTGGGATTATCAGTTTCAATGCAATTCTTTTAGCTTCATGTTCATCATCTTCTTCATTGCTTACCGATTGAGCTCCTATTTCTACACTATTTTGTTCATCTTCCTTTTGCACGCTCGGTCCAATATACACAAGTTTTTCTTTATTATCAGCAGGCTGAAATCTACTCGACTCATCAGGTTTATCAGAAAAATCATTAATTTTGACACACACTCTCAATTATTTTTTTAATCCTTTTATTATAACATTTGAATGCTTTACTCTTGGTAGAATATCCAAGAAATATCCCTTTATCACTCTTATATCAAACTTTCCAGTATAATCATCTCTCTTAATAAAACATCTACTACAAGAAACTTTAAAGTAGCTGACATTAGGAGTCTTACCATGCCAAAATTAAGAAGGTGTTTTATTATTACCTTTCTTCACAAGAACCCAGTTCAAAGTATAAACAAAAGTGCTAACTACTTCTCTCCAAAAAAAAATTACAACATTACCTTTTATCAACATTGTTATAGTAGCTTCCACTATTGATATGCTTCTCCTCTCTGGAATTCCATTCTGCTATGGAGTCTTAGGTGTTGAAATATGTCTCTTTATTCCATGTTCTTCACAATACCTAGTAAACTCATTAGAAGTAAATTCTCCACCCTAGTCAGATCTTAAGAACTTCTTATTCTTGTCAGATTCATTTTCAACTAGGGCTTTAAAGATCTTGAATTTTATGAATGCCTCTGATTTCTCCTTCAAGAAAGTTACCCACATCATCCTTGAAAAATCATCAGTGAAAATCATAAAATACTTATCACCATAAAAAGTTCTAGTCCTCGTAGGACCACATATATCAATATGCACTAAATCAAGAATATTCTATGAAGATAAATATTTACTCTTAAAAGATGTCGAAGTCATTTTACCAATATGACAATCCTTGCATAACACATTATCTAGTTTAACAAGTTGGGGCATACCTCTCACGATACTTGATTTGTTGACCTTTATCAAATTATCAAAGTTGACATGACAAAACCTTTTGTGCCACAACCAACTATCTTCAATTTTAGCCACCAAATGACTATTCACATTAGCATTTAGATGAAAAAGATTACCTCTAGTATGTTTACTAGTAGTTATCAAATCTACATTGCATCTCATGATCTCACACACTCCATTTTTAAACTCAAAGTGATATCATTTATCATTTAATTGTCCAAAACTGAACAAGTTATGTTTTAAATATTCAACCCAATAAACATCATCCACATTACTCTTATTATTCAGTGAAATAGATCCTTTACCTTTTACCATGTAGGGTGATTTATTACAAAATCTTACACCACCATCAAACTCTTCAAGAGATATGATTTTATTCTTATCACCAATCATGGGATGTGAACAACCACTGTCTATTATCCACTAATCACTAGAGTCAATATGAGATACCAAGGCCTTTTCATCAGTCATATCTTCCATTACAGCAACAAAAACAATCTCCTCATTGTAATTATCTTTAGATTCCTCATCTATCAAACCTTCATCAACTGCAACATAACATTGTTTCTTTTCTTTTCCTTTAAATTTCCTAAACTTTTCTTTTCTATCACCATTAGGACAATTTTCAGCTATATGTCCAATCTTATTGAAAGAGAAACACTTCAGAGGAGGTTTACCTTTTTACTTACCGATGACTCTAGGAAGTCTTTTAGCCAATAATGCTTCAAATTCCATCAGATGGTCTTCATCATCATCATCTCCTCTGCTATTGCCATGACTAGATCTGCAATCATTACTATGACATACTTCTTTTCCTTTTCTCATAGGTTTATTGGTTACATATTCTTTAATAGATTATTTAGATGGCTTAGAAATACTATTATTGATAATATTTAATTCAAATGCAATTAGGTTACCAATAAGAGAATCAACAGTGACCTAATCACTACTTACTGGCCTTAATTCTTCAATAGAAGACACTCTTATAGTATAGGCAGGTAAAAGAGTTCTTAACATCTTACTTACAACAGTGTCATCTTCAATCCTTCCTCTAGCACTTTTAATACCACCAGCAACTTCCTTAATTATCTATCTATACTAGGCTATATTCTCTCCTTCAACCATTCTCATGTCATCAAATTTACCTCTAAGACTTTCTTCCTTATCTCCCTAAACATGTTTGTCTCCATCATAAATTAGTTCTAATTTCTCCCATACTTCTTGTGTAGTCTCTAATCCATGTACATCAATGTATTCAGAATCAAACAAGGTACCTACAATTGCTTCAAATGCTTGAATGTTCTCTTGTTGTTCTTTAAGCTGATCAGGAGTCAAAGGACTAGTAGGAGCTACATATTTAGTAGTCACATGTTGCCAATATAGAGATCCCATTCCTTTAAGATATATCTTCATCCAATCACTCCATATTCAGTACTTATCCTTAGTGAACATAGGACCCTCCTTCTTCATCATCTTTCTCTGGATATTTTCCTCAAATAGTTAAGCTTCTGCACACAAAGGACAAATTCTCTAATACCAATTGTTATTTGTGAGGATCTAGTAATTATTGAGAGGCACGCATGAATCAATAATTACAATAAACTTTAAAACTTTAACAATTAGAAAAAAATTCTTTCAAAATAACTCATAATCAGTTTTGGTAATAACTAAAATCGTACTGCTAATCAGATTTATCAAACCGTTCTTCTAAGTGTTCATCAACATGCATGTAATAGAAAGATATCAACTCAACACATAAGAAATCAATTAGCACATGAACACCAGGATTTTCATGTGGAAACCCAAATGGGAAAAACCATGGTGGGAATTAGTACCCACAAGATTTTGCGCTCTTTCGAAATGCAACCTATTAGGAGCCTAGCTCGATTAGGAGCTTACAAATATGCCCGATTAAGAGAAGACCCTGTTAGGAGTCCCACAATTAAGGGATTTACCTCATCCCTGTTAGGAGATTTACTCTGTTAGGAGTAACCTTGTGGAAGGATTTATAACACAAGCTAATGAGTCACCCGGTGAAGGGATTTATACAATTGGGCCTATTAGGATCTACCCGGTTAAGGGATTTTGAGTCTTTTGCAACTATTAGGGAACAATAGATGTATGATTCAAAAATAGAACTCTCTACTTGCTTGTATAGATTCTTTTCAAGTCCAATCTACTTCTCTTTTGCAGAGACACACACCGGTTCGGCCACTCACTCTTCTTTTGATCATTGACACAATAAATCATCACAGACTTACCCTAAATACACTTTACAACTTATTCAGTTACAAAACCCTAACCACATACTAATATTTACATCATAGATCATCATAGATCTTCACAAATCATTACAAATCATCATGTGGATCATTGCAACAAATTACAAATCAATTACTACCATTGAATGATCATAAATCATCACTGCACTTTGATCTGATAAGCAATCAAGCCCTTAAAATATTCCTCTAAGCTCTTCGTTGTTTCCCAAGAGATTCCATCTTTAGCTGTGAAAAAACAACATTTTAACACGTCATGCGGATTCAACCATGTCATCACCATCTTACAAACATAATGTAATAAACTGCCGAACACAAAATCATTATAGATTATAAGATTTGAATACCGGTTCTTAAACCCTACTAAAACCCTACAGGAAATACATCTGTCAATCTCAAACATGACTTCTAGTAACTAAAATATGATGTGGTTTCAGTCATAACCTCATTACAATGTTACAAACACATATTCCAAACTACAACACCAAATTATTCATCAATCTCCAGATCCAATTACTTAAGCATAACATAGTTTGACATTTATGGTTAAAGTCCTATTTGCCAGTTAACTGTCAAATCCATTCCATAGTTTTCCGATCAATCATAGACAACTTAGATAACATGATAGAACAATATATGCATAGTTTCCATTAATGACAACACAAACTGATCATCAAGTCATCAAGCAATATCTCAACTATATCATCACCAAGAATTCTTATACCGGTTCATCAATATCATCAACAATTATGCCAACATCCATTCACATTATCAATTATGCCAATATGCGAATAGAATTAGTGTTCTACTCGTAATAGTAGTTTTGAACTTATTGATTTTGAACTGGTTAACAGTAAACAAAGGTAAAGTGCATAAACCAAATAACACATTAAGAAGCAACACCATAACACGAATATTTATATGTAGAAAACCCTAGAAAGGGAAAAACTAGGGTGGGGATGATACCCAAAATATCTATATACTTGATCAAGGTATACAAATATTGCATTGAAGGGATTGCACATGCAATCAAACCAATTGCCTAGATCTCACTACTCGAATAGAAGTCTCACTAACTTACACAATATTACAAGATGATTACAAAAAAAATGAACTCATAATATGCATCTAACCATGACAGATAAGTTTTGGTTTAAGTTTTGTTAACCCTCACTGTGTATCGGGTTTGGTGATGCTTCTGTTCTGCTACTGGTTTACACTATGCATGTTAAATTGCATACAAATGCTTCCTTTCACTGACCAAAAGGCATATCATTGATCTCTGAAAGATTCACAACCAAAATTGCATTCCGAAAACTTATATAATCCATCGCTGATAGATCTCCTTAAATACCCTTCTAACTTTTTACCATGTCTACTTCGATGAAGAATATAATCCTGTCCGCTGCCGGATCACAAGGTATTTCATACTTAATCTAACTTTTTAGCATGTCGGCTTCGATGAAGAATATAATCCTGTCGGCTGCCGGATCACAAGGTAGTTCATACTTAATCCCGATGACCATGTCATCCTACATACGTTACCAAAAATTCCTTGATAGAAATTATTGGGGCCACAAGATAACTTAGTCGGGTCCTATCCATAACTGGGTACTAAATACATGTTATTGAGATGATTACTTAACCGATTGTGAAGCAGAGTGAATACCAGTTGAGTGTAGTGAATACCGGTTAACCCAATCAAAGATAAATGATAAATTAGTTAATCCCGATAAATAATATCAACACTTGGAGATGAGTTTCCATCAATGACAACCCAAAATGCCAATAACCCTTACCAGATGAGTGTCAATTGCGAACATCCATATGGTAGCAACATTTCATGGTATGTCACTATATGAATATGCTATCATTTTAAAGCAAACATTCCCTCCCCTATAAACTCTATAAATGTTGATAATGAGGCTTCTAAGTTTAATTTCTCAATTAGGTTTTTAAAATTAGTTCATCAATGATTACAGATAGGTTTTAATTGTTATATATTTGGATTTTTTTGTAAAATATTTATACTTTTAGTTTATTATAATTTAAATTTTGTAATATGTACCTATAATTTAGTTTTTACAGTTTATATTTTATTTTTTACCATGAGGAATTACAATGCAAATTTAATGTTTAAAAGTGGAGTTGAATAAATATTAAATTTTTTAAGGAAGTTAGTGTGGAGAGTGTTTATAATAACATGTAAAATGATTTATATAAGGTTTTTTTAATTATAATATATCATAATTGGTATTAATTTATTTGAATAATGTATAGATAATTGCTTTGATAACCAATTGCTTTGATATATTACCACTCCATCTTAGTAGATAATTCTTCAAGAGAGGACTCATAATAGTCATGTAGCATCAAATATTAAATCTTTGCAACTCACTATGCAATATTTCCATCATTATTATACTTGGTCTTGTGAACCCACAAGGTACTCTTCTTATAGAAGTGCCCATCTCTCATCTCTCTTCTTCATAAGAGATCACAAGACATTCTCCCCCTTTCTCTAACAAAGAGAAAAATTGCAACACTTTAGTGTGACCATCAAAGAAATTGGTTATGGAGGACTATACTCAAACTTGGAAACCTTGATTTACTACAAATTTAATCAGCACACAAACATTTGGGTTTATACAACCTTCTAAACATAGTTGTTACCGTTTTATAGCTAGATCCATTGATCCATCCACAATCTAGTTGCATGCAATATTTCTTAGATTGTCCATTCCACTCTTTATTCTAACATGAATTTTTAGAGTGATTCTTCAACCCACAAATTTCACATGGATGAAGATCCCAACACTCCTCTACTACATGCCCCCCTCGGTGACAATGGGAACATTGCATATGCTCCATCCTTTCAGATGATTTAGTTGAACTTACAACACCTACAACATTATCGGTGTTTGTCTTATCATATATGAGACCTTCATACTTTGAACTCCTAGTTGGTTGAATGGGCTCATTGATTCCTTGCCCATTTTTTCCAAACCCTCTTTCTTTATATCCCATATTTTGCATGATCTTCATTCCAATATTATTTTTAAAACAACCTTTGTTTCTATCATCATAAATTGCATCTACAAATTTTGGAGATTTACACATATCCTTACCTTCAACTTCACCATCTTTACCAAAATAATTTTTAGGTACATCAATCATATCATCTGATTGATCAAGAGATTCAAACAGATTTTTTGACCCACATGAGAGATCACAAACTAATGGCTTTGATTTCAAAAGCTCATTTTGATTCTTGCATGTTACAAGCAATTGATTTGATGGAACATTTTGTTCTTTCAATTTTACAATTTCGCCTTTTTGAAAATTGTTTTCCTCTATGAGAAACTTTATTTTTCCTTCTAATTCTACATTTCTCTCTAGGTTGGTGTTCGCTCAATTTTGTGTAAGTGTGGTCCCAAGATCTTCTCTTTGTGTCTCAATTGAATTAAATTCACTTCTAGACACATGGTTCCAATTGATAGAATATGAAAACTTGACCCCCTATTGTCATACTTTCTCTTCTTCTGGGCATTTTAGTATTCATTGCTAGAAGGGTGGTTGCAAAGGTGCTCAAATGAAGGCAAAAGATAAAGACCAGATGAAGCCTATCCAAGATGGAGAGGGCTTTGGTCTCTTATCTTTAGGTTGTTCTTGGAAGAATGTGGAGAGCCCATTTATGGTTGTTGTGCCCTTGCCATGTAGAGGTTCTTCTCTCCCTTTAGTTCCCAAGCTTGATTCTGACCCCTTTCCTGGGGTCATGGAATCTCCTCTTGAAGTATCTTTTGAGGTTATCTTTTCTCTTTAGAATTCTCTGATGGACTCTGGCCCTCTTCCTTCATGTGTGTCCTTGGTATCTAACTGTTCTCCCCTGATCCTAGAGATTATTTCTTATGTGGTTCCAGATTCACTACTTTGGGAGATTGTGTTGGTTTGTCCTTATCTCCTCCCCTGAAGGATAGGATGAAGATTGTTTCTCAATGCATTGCTTTGGGAATAGGCCCTTGGTCTAACTCTTTATCTAAGGATGTAAGAAAGTTGACAGATGTGGATAAAGACTCAAAGTGGGTAATGACTCCTCAAACTTAATATTAATGAAAATTTAATTACTAAAAACTAATTCCTTTATCTTGAGAACTCTTCTTATACAAATACTTTAATTCCATATATATAATGAAATTCATCTTAAAAGTTAGTAAGTCCCAATCATTCAAATATGAAGTTATACATAAAAACTCAGTAGAAACGCCTAAGCAAATCATAAAAGTTTCAACCATTGCAATAATTAGACTAAAAAAAGAAAAATTAAAATTATAAAACTTTTAAACAAAGAAAGAAAATATGTTCAAAACAAAAAGAGAGAAAGTCATTCGATATTCTATAAGGATTCAAGAGTCTAAATTTTCACACCTTGAAAACATACTGAAAACTTACTTTTAAACACCTCAACTTCAACTATAAACAAACCTATAGATTCACAATATTATGTCAATTAATACTCATATCTATTATCTATTACTCATAATGAAATATTATACAACATTTTTTAATTTTAAATATTGGGTTAAAAATATAATTAAAATATATATTAAAAAATCCATTGTTTGGTAACCCATTTTCCTGATTTTAAGAGCTTTGAAATCAGTTTCATTTTTCTTAAACATGGAGTTAATGGAAATTCAGAGGTTAGAAAGCTAGAGCCCATCCTATAATAATGCTTTACTTTTGTTAAATTTAAGTACATTAATTTTAAAACACACCAATATTTTTAAGGTAATCACCCAAACAATATTATTTTATACATTGCACAGTTTAGGGTAGTCAAAACTTGTTGAAAGTTGTTACAAGCTAGGGTTGCCCTTGCACCAAAAGATTGACCTGTCAATGTCTGATGCAACCACTACACTTATAGAATTCATAGTTGGGAATCCCCGCGAGGGACGCTAGTCCATTACCAACAATCCCCCTTCTAGCATCACTGACCAAGCTCTGATACCACTTGTTACAAGTTCAGGTTGCTGTTGCACCAAAAGATCAACCTGTCAATGCCTGATACAACCACCACACTTATAGAATCCAGAGGAGACTGTTAAACCATGTCGTGAATCCCCGTGAGGGACGCTGGCCCACTACCAACAAAAGTTTCAACGATTATATAAACAAAGAAAGATTAAAATATAAATCTCCACTTAAAAACTGTGTAGATAACAAACGAAAAAAGAAAAATAGAGAAATTCGATGTTGCATAGACTAAATTTTCAAACCTTAAAATATCAGATCCGGCAATCTTTGAAGTGGATAACTCTCTATTCTTGAAGTTGAAAGGAAGCTTCTTAATATTGCAAATGACACGGCAACAAAACCTTCTGAATGATCCAGAAACATAATGAAAACTTATTTTTGAACTGCTCAACTGTAATCATAAACTAACCTATATAACCTTCGCAATAGGCGGATCATCTTCTGAATTTCTTGGCTGTTTGTCAAGAGCAGTCCAAGCAAAAAAACGAGACTAGGGTAGAATAGGCCAAAACATTCACGTGTCGAAGCAACCGTGTTCACAATATAATAGTCTTCCTCAGAGTTTCCTCCAATTTTCCTGATTGCTTCTCACAGGCAGGTCAAGGGTAAATAATATACGTGGGCTCAAATAGGACAGAACATTTATTTTTTTACACCTGATTTTCCTGGTTGCATCAAGAAACTTATTAGTTGAAGATACCGCGTCCGCAACATGACAGTCTTACTCCGACTTTCCTGACTGTTTCTCGGAGACAGTCAAAGCTAAATAAGGATTTTACACCCGATTTTCCTGGTTGGATCAAGAAACCTGGTCAACATATTAGTTGCTCTTAATCTGTACCACAAATGGAGCTTTCTTATAAACATATTGCTTTGAGTGAGAGAGGTAGATGGAAGGAAGATAACAAATTATATTAAATCTTCATCCACATTATTTATAATTTCCTTACGATGGATTTCATGTTGTTTTTAATATAAAATGGGTATGATTCCAATGCATACTCATAACTATTATTTAGTGAATTTACAAATTGTTTTATTATGTAAAAAATCAATTATTATGGATTGTATATAAGATTAATTATATATTGAAAACATCTATTGTTACATGAAGCATTTTTATCATTTTGATAGAATTCAAATAATTTTTTGTAAATATTTGAATAATTCCATTCATTAATGGTTGAGATTCAAAGAACTACATATAAAAAAATGTTAGAAAAAAAAATGCTTATTTTTTTTAAAATATAATAAATTTTGATGAATAAAAATTCTTCAAAATAATTTTTAAAAATAAGTTTTAGAATAAGACCACTCTGCAAAATATTTCACTACTAAAACTTTTGATTATGGGGTTTCTGATTTCAAAAGCTTATGTAAGGAAAAACTTACTTTATTCTAATTTTGTTAGTGATAAAGATTATTAAGAGCGAACTAAACTATGTCATTACTCTTTTCTAAAAGAACATGAGCGCTAGCCTAAGGGCGAATAATGAATTTTTTTCATAAGTCTATTTACTTTTACTTAACTATCGTGGAGTGCCCTACTATGGAGATTATTCGGAGATAAATAGCTCAATAACATTTTATGATTTTTGGCCTATTTCTTTATTCAATTACTTCTATGAATGCAATTGAAGAATATATTTTTGGCATATATTTCAATTGGAAAATATGGTATTTTGCATGGAAGATAGGTTTTAGATGTTCTTCGTTTGACACAAGAGGTTGGTTATACATTATATAAAAGTTATGAATCTTCACACTTTTCTTATGAAACTTGACATGTCCAGGGCTTATGAAATAATCATTTATATGTACACTAGAGTTATTCTTCTTCATAATAGTATTAACTTGCAAACCTTAAAGCGGATTATAAGAAGTGTTATAATTGTCTCTTATATTGTACTTGGTAATGGTTTAGCATTTAAATTTTTTAGAATCAATAGTATTTTCAATAGGGATATCCATCATTACCCATTCTTTTTGTTCTGGTTGTAGAGGGACTAATCAAAGATACTAAGGAAGATAATAATATTTAGGCAATGAAAGGGTTAAACATGGATAATTTATCCTTGATAGACCTTTTATTGATGGACGACATTTTTACTTTTAGAGATGGTTCTATTAGGGACAATCTTTTAAATATAAGGACATATTAGAGACCTTTAGTAATGATACTAGCATGAAGATTAATTTTCTAAAGTCTACTTTAGTGTATAATGATTTAAACGAAGATTATTGAGAGAGATATTATGTACCTTCTTCCTTACACTATGTATTGTCATCATGATGACTTTAAGTATTGATTTTTCCCATTGAAGCCAAATGACTATGGTAAGCCAAATTGAGAATAGTTTTTAGTTAATATTGTCAAACATATCAATATATTAGGCCATAGATATTTAATCTATAAAATGAATATTATCTTTTGTTAAATCACTCTTACGAGCTACTCCTATTTATTGGAAATGGTTTAGTACATAGCCCTAGGCATACAAGATATAATTTCCTTGATGGTATGTATAGAAAAGTGAGGAATGAGGGTCATCTCTTGGTGAGTAAACCCCTTACATAGGCCAACTCTAGAACAATGAGAAGGAAAAACATCAATTTCTCATGAAACAAAAATAAGAAAAGAGGGATCCAAGTCTTAGTGTAGTGTCATAAATTTCATCATTTGCAATTTCTTGGTCAGCTAGGCCCTATTTTAGCATGTATAGCCTCCCACTTATCATCCAATTCAATTTAGATCGATTTTGTATTCAATTCTAGCTTTTCCTTCCTATTTTAGACCCTAGGTCACAAATTTGGGATGACATTAGAGGGTACAAGGTGCCTTAGGAACCTAGTGGAAACAGGTGTGGAATTAATTTTCTTGGTCCAAACACAACTTTTTTATGTGGCTAGTGTTCAAAATCGATGTGGTACTTGGGATAATTTATGCAAGTGGGGCTTCCATGGTCCTTCTATGCATGTCTTGTGTCATAGGAGTGAAGAGTATATTTCTCATCTTTCCTTCCGATACTCTTTTTCTAGGATGATTTGGCACCTCTGGTGGGGAGTTTTGAAGAATGCTTGCTGACATGTGTCCTCTTTGGTTGAATTTTGGGATCGTTGGGGTAGGTTTCCAATTAAGACTTCTTTTCTTCAGGTTGCTTGGGTTATTGGACCCAATTTCATTATTTGGCATATTTGGTTTGAAAGAAATTGACAAATCTTTCAAGATGCTTGAACGGTTTTTCAACATTTGCGGTGTTGGACTGTTCATACTCTCTGTAATACTATCTTTGCAAAGTGTGATCTTGCTAGAGATCTAGACTTTAGAGATGTTGATATTCACAATAGGCTCAATTTTCCTATTCAAAGAGTTAATCCTTCTCTTTAGAGTGGGTTGTAGGAAGGCTCGTCTGAATAGGGACGAGAAAAAAAAGTGAAAGATTAATCGGTTGGCTCTCTCACACCCTCCTCCTTATGTGATTTTGAAGATAAATACTGATGGCTCTTCTAGGGGAAACCCTGGTCATGCTATTATTGGTGGGTAGGGCGTGATAGCTTTAGTCTTGTCCAGTTCATTTTTCCATTTTATAAAGGATTTTCTACAAATAATTACATGGTGGCTCTTGCCATTTGGTTTGCCATGGAGAGAGGTTGTGTTCTTGGTTGGAAAAGGTTTTATTTTTTAATCCGTCTCACAAGTGGTGGTGACTCTGTTGAATGAGTAGCGATTTGATGATGTTAATTGGCACTTAGCCCTAGTTGTTCACCAAATTTTATTCTTGTCTCATTCTTTTGAATTTGTTACTTCTACTCACATTCCTAGTGAGTGGAATGGAGTTGCAGACTACTTGGCCAAATATGCTTCTGATCAAAGGGATGGATGTAGTATTGTAGATAAGAGACAATTATCTTTGGAATTATTTCATTAGTTGGAGCGAGTTCCTGATGCTGATGGAGTTGTTTAATGTTCTATTCTTTGAAGAGCTTATAGCCCTTTTTGCTTTGTAATTCTTTTTGTGTTGAGTAAATTTTTACACCTCTTTTATTAAAAAAAAGATTCATATCCATATATGTTAAATAATACACTAAAATATTGAACATATAGGTGTAAAGTCTAGATCACAATCTTAAATGAAATATTTTAAAATAAAATATCTCATGAGCAGTTACAATACATAAATAACAATAAAATTGCAACAACCTCAAAATATAACCTTAAAAATTTAATTTGTTTAAGATATCTCTCTCTCGACAGCTCATATTATATTATATAAGAAGACCCAATTTTAAGACCTCTCTCCCAATAGCTCATATTATATTATTATATAATAGAAGACCCTTCCAAACGTTGAATAGGTCATCTCCGTATCATCCGCGAAATAGGATGGTGGCATTAATAGTTAAACATTCGTTTCATAATCTGCTTCAGAACCAAATTTATTAAATATAAATTTAATGAATATAATAATAGTATGTAGCCGTCACAGAAAATTCATCATATTTTCACCACGTAACTAAATCTGTAAACAATTATTGTCGTTTCAAAAAACTATCGTTGCATTGTCGAAGGAAAGTGTCGACGGATTGACGAATGTTGACAGAAAATCGTAACATATTTGAAGTAAATAGAGTATTTATTTTGAAGGCGTCATTCAAGACATTTATTTGAAATATCAAATTTCTGAAGAGTCGAACAGTAAATATTAATTCCATAAAAAAGATAATATTTTATTCTATCAAAATGGTTCTGTTTTATAAATCATAATTTAGTTTCCATTGTTAAAGTGAGTGTTATTATTTGAGTGTCATCTCAGATCAACCAGAATAAAAGAGTGTATTGAAACGAACGATTTAGAGAAGCCCTGTCAAAATGAATGACATAGCGAAAATTATTATTTTTCTTGCAGTTTTAGTTTCAGATTCGCTTTATTACCTATCTTGGGCTGAAACATTCCCACCCCTTAATTGTTCTACTTCCTCTGTTCGCAGTTGCGATGCTTACATTTATCTCCGTAATGTAACTGAACCCATCGATTCTGTTGCATCCAGATTTAACATCTCTGCCCAGGAAATCACCCCCTTTAATCTGCCTGATTATTTGGGTAAAATTCGGTGTTCATGCCTAGAATTCTTAGGAGTGGAGGCCTTTTTCTACAAGCTGAACTATACAGTGCAACCTTCTGATGTGGGTTTAGTTAAAAGAGAGATTTCTGACAAGTATTTTAGCCATACTGCTTGGACGGAGGTAAATGCACTTGATACATATAAAGCAGGCTATAAATTAGATCTAGGTCTGGGTTGTGGGTGCCCTATTCCTGGATGGAAATCAATTGTCTCTTATGCAGTTCCCCCAGGTGGTGCGCTCTACTGGATAAATACAACATTTAACTCCAACTTTGACGACATAGAAACCCTCAACAACATCACGGATCCAAAGCTTATACGAGCGAACAGAGTATACTTTATCCCTTATCTATCAGGTATGTTAATTTACCTTCAAGATAACTTAGTCTATTAATTCTATGAAAGCAACACTAATAGCAGAAGACGCTGTTCATCATCTTGTGGTATAGATGGGACTCGCACATTTCAACCTCAACCGAGCTCGCCTGTAACCACTGGTACTCTTTTCATCTGTCTTTTTGTGAACAGAACATACTCTATCCTTTATCAAACGGGAATGTGAAGTTACCCAATAAATTCATATGAATTCTATTAAAGTTACACTAACTGCAGATGAATCATATGTGTAGATGGGAGAACTCCGAAATTTCAACCTCCCGTTCCTCAACCCAGCTTGGGAAAAACGAAAGGTATTCATTTGGGCTCTATTTCGTTAATTGTTCATAATATTATCGAGTATTATAGTTCAAAACAGGCTTATGAGAATCGTCATTTCAAAAGTTAAAGTTTGTTCAGAGTTACAAAAACCTGAACTTGTTTAAGAAGAATTATCTGTATACTAGAACAAAACCTCTATTCCGTTTTTGGCTAAATGGATTTAAACTATCTGTTGGTTTAATTGATTTTTGAGTATTTTATTGTTTAAACTTTCAGAGAAGCTTGAACAAAATTAAATATATTAAAAATAGAATATCTTCCATTGCTCAATTTTCTAAATGACGTGCTAATTTTGCCATTTTGGCGTTAAGATCTGCTGTAGGCGATCAATTTGTTTTACTTATTTTTGCGTGGGTTGAAATATGTGGGTAATCTTTTGCAGAAAGGTTCATCAAAATAAATAAAATATGTGGCTTGAATTTGTCAAATAAGATTCTATGTGTACTTATGCATATATAAGTCTTCTGATTATAAGAGACGAGGTCACATGGAGCTCCAAGTGATTTTGTCAAAAATGGATTGCACAAATTATATGGATTTGACATAAAATATCTACTGTGAACTAATAACTGTATCTTACAGATGTGAATATTTGTTTTTTTAAAATGAAAGATGAGTCTTTTATATGTAACATTTGTTGAATAGAATGTAACAAGATCAAAATGGAGGTTGAAAGAGCCACACAAGAATGGAAGAATATTGCTATTTAGTTAGTTTCTTATTTGAAAATTGAGAATAATATTTGAGAGGGTGTTTGGTAGTTGCATTTTTTAGTTTTGTGTGTTGTATTCAATTTTGATTTTATTTTGTTGAGTGTTCTTAGAAGTGGTCACGTGGAGTTATTTTATCAATTTTATTATCGCTTGGTTAATAG
This sequence comes from Cryptomeria japonica, assembly GCF_030272615.1. Classification (NCBI taxonomy): domain Eukaryota; kingdom Viridiplantae; phylum Streptophyta; class Pinopsida; order Cupressales; family Cupressaceae; genus Cryptomeria; species Cryptomeria japonica. The sequence continues at coordinate 554,139,071 of NC_081412.1, read as the reverse complement.
AAGAAAAATAGATCTTCATGATTAGTCAATGATATGACCTAAGCTTCGTAAATAAAAGAAATAATAAAAATTATGATAATTATAATTGCAAAATTAAAAAAAATTCTCAAACTAAATATTCAAATATTTAATAGTATATTGATAGATGAATTTTAGTATTATTACTTTAAGAGATCATAGCACAGGATACTAGATGTATAAAATAGATAGATGTTGATCACATGATAATGTGAAAATATGGGGTGAGACAAAAATAATGCTTGATCAATATCTGAAAATAGAAGATTGATTTTATAGATTGAGAGATTCTCTTTATATTGATGAATATTCTAAACTATATTAATTTGTTCTCTTTTTATTAAGAAATATTCATGGCATTTATATAATACAAGACCTAAATTTATAACTATATATGAATTTATTTGGGCAATTGTCAAATATCGGATGGTTACCCAAATGATCAAAAACAAGACTTTATGAATTCGCGTAAACCCAATGTTCGAGTGTTTCATTTGCAAATAGAATTCTCTTTTATTATCTATATTCTACCGTTTCATTTACAAATTTAATTCTCTATTATTATGTCATATAAATTTATCATGGTTTCTAATCTAATTGAATTTCACAATATCTTATATGTTAGGTCCACAAGAAAGCCATCACAAACCAATAAAAACAGTGAAAGTTTCTCTTCCGATTGGTAAGGATATGAATCTCAGAATTATTTTCCAATTCTGAGTATAACCGAAAGTTATTGATCAATTTATATTTTGGTTTTCAATTTCCAGCTGGTGCAATCCTGCTTCTAGTGTTATCAATAGTTGGTTTTTACTATGGATGCCGCAAAAGAGCGAAACTTTCTGAGTCTTCTACAGCCTTAGAAAATGGACAAATTGAATATAAGGCTGCACAGACTGGTAATATTATAACTCTAAATGGATCAGAGCATAAGCACGAACATGGAGAGAACCTGGATATAGCTCTTTCACTGCCCACATTAACAAACCTTACACATGATGAGACAATTCAAATGAAAAGCTATTGTATCCAATGCTACGAAATTGGGGAAGGAAGCTTTGGAAAAGTGTACGTGGGTAATTTGAAAGAGAAAGATGTGGCTATAAAGAAGATAAAATGTACAGGGAAAGACAGCAAGAAATTAATTGAGAATGAAGTGAGTCTTCTGCAAGGAAAGAAGCACAAAAATATAGTGTCTCTAATTGCATGGTGTATTGAAGATAAAGCATTTTATTTGGTGTATGAATATGTTAGTGGATGTACTCTTGATGAATACTTAAGAGGAAGTTGTGCACAACTTTCTCTGAGCTGGAAGCAGTGTCTGGGAATAATATCAAGTATAGCTGAAGGAATAGAGTTCTTACATTTCAACAGAATCATACATGTTGATATTAAACCTCAAAACTTGATGGTGGATGGTAAGGATAATGAGGTAAAAATTATTGACTTTGGGTTTTCAAGAGATGTGGACTGGGAAGGTAGCCACTGGACAACTGATAGAATAACAGGCACTAGAGGATATTGGGCTCCAGAATATTGCCTTAACCACAAACTCTCGTACAAGCATGATGTTTATAGTTTTGGAATTGTTGCTTTGGAGGTAATAACAGGGCAGAAGCATGTTGACAATGCACGAGGCTCAAGCCAGTTCCATATTCCAGACTATGTACGCTATATGATGGCTTGTAATCGTTTCGAACAAGCTTTGGACGAAAGGATCAAAGGGGAAGGCTTTGGTGAGCGTGATCTTATAAATGCTTTGGCTGTAGCAAACTTAGCCCTCAAATGTGTTGAGCACAACAAGGAAGAGAGACCTGATATGAGCTATGTGATGAGGGCGCTCAATAGCATGAGCAAAGAAAATACTGAAGGAAATTCTATTGAGATTGTCAGTTGATCAAAGAGGTACCCTAAAATCATGTAGGGTAACATTTTTCTAAACATGTATAATCATACTTGATCCTTGGTACCCATGTAACTTTGGCATTTTATATAGTTTAAAAATCTATGGCGGTCAATGAGATTTTAGGATAGTTTTATTTATAAATCTGAAATTAAATTATATTAGTTAGAGCTTGTGAACTAGGAAGTATAATTTATACATAGAATTACTTAATATATAAAAGACAAAAAAATTGCTCTGATTTTCTCTTAAAAAGTGAATTGGTTTAATGGTTAAAGATAAGGTAAATATTTCTGTTTTAATATACCATATTTATTTTACATATTTTCATGTGAATAAGTTCATTGATGACGTAGTGTTTAATATTTTTGTATGCCAATAAACTTATTGATGAAGCAGTATGCTTTTCTATTTCAGAGCAGCGAGTGCTTGCTTTGGATTTCATCATTTAAACAATTAAAACATTTGAATCGTATAATCATTAAGAATAATTTTGAGGAAGAGATAAAGTAGGTCCTGATATTGAATGTCCTCATTTTATCACTTCAAAGAAATTTGATGTTTAAAGATTGAGCCAGATTCCGAACTCAAAAATATAAATAACGTATAGCATTTATATCTTATTATGTTGTAATTGTGAGCAACAGATGGGCCGTAAATCAAGGTTGGGATTTGTGATGTAATATTTTAGGTAAAATACAACAGCGAATTCCTGTAAGGCTGTTGCGAACAGAATCAGAAAATTGTCAGGATTATTGCACTACGTTAATTGCTAATAGGTCGGGCTTATGGATATTATATATGGAAAATAAAGAAAATAAGGGCTGTACTCCCTACCAAAAACTGCAAGCAATTTCTCTATTGTATGATACACAATTAAGATCAGTGGCTTAAAGAACCTAGCATGAGATGAGATTCGATAAGCAAATATTGCAGTACATGGAATGGAAACAAATAACTTTGCATCATTATATGTGTTGGAAAGCAAGATTACAAGACATTAAGTCATAACCATCTAGACAGTAGAACATTGTTCCACTATTCGTTTTGGCCAAGGTAGGCGTTCTGCAAGCCATGTTAGTCCAAAACAGAAAAAAGATTTAATGAAAGAGACAGTGCATGCAAGTAGCGATTTGAAAAAACGCTCCCTTCTTGAAGAAGAAAAAAGGTAAAAGCCCCCATGAACACCACAGAAAGAAAATCATAGAATTGTATGCTCTGCATTGGAAAACTTAACAACGCCAATATCTAAAGATTGGATTTAGCGTCATATGAGTATAAAAGCAAATTACGTAATTTTTTTACGTAAACAAAGGGAACACAGAGAAAGGCAAGCATACAATTTAAATCTCTATTATCTATGTAATAGGAAATAAAGTTTACATTTAATAAATCAAATTAGGAATTGAATGACAATACTAATATTTTTTAAAACTTTATTTACAATGTAATTCTTTTTATTATTATTAGTGTTGCTGCTCTACATTGGTATCAGAGTTATTTATAATCTTTGTGCTCTGAAAAGATGACAGAAGACACGGGAGAATGAGGCTTTTAACAATGCTGAGTGGAGGTCAATCTTTGTGCCTAAAATTTGCAGTTTGAAAACTTACTGAAAAGTGTTGAAAAGAAACGCTGAAGAGAGACGTTCAGCCTGAAATGTGGCAGCATTCTCTATTATGGAAATGATTATTTAAATTACAGATTGCATTGAATACAATGGTGGCTTTTGGTTACTGGCAGTTGAATGTTGGCCCTCTTTGCTGAATGCTATCTTTTTGTTGGGCGATATCTTGCTAGCAGTTTTAATTCTGGTTCATTTGTGGCAGTGTGAAAGTTTCCACGATGAAAACTTTGGACAAGTTTAATAGTTGGGCGCTCAAATTTTATTAACTATGAGTTACAAAATCCGATTTGTGTGCAGGGATAAGGCAAGCAGATTTGTGTGTAGGGATAAGGGAGTTTGAAGGTATAAAAAATTCATTTGTTCTTTCTATAGGACTTTTTGAAGATGACATTTAATTTCTATATTCAAGCATTTTGGAGTAATAAGGATTTTTTTTTTAAGATATAAAGGAAATTAAGTTAATGTGATTTATTTTCTAGTCATAAATATTTGTTTTGATTACATTATGTTATCAATTTTTTGTGCTTTTGGGGCCATTCATGTTGTATTTGATAAAACTTTTGCAGATTTGAGTGCTAACTATGGTCGGTAAGATCTAAGCACAAATTAATTGGAGGTTGGAGGAAATGGAGGCTGGAGGATAATTATCGTTCTGAACTAGCTTCACATTCAAGGATGATATATTGCATGAAAAGCATCTTACATTTGCCTAGACTTGGAAGTTTAGGCCAATGCTGATATAGTTTTGTTCATGTTTTTCTTCATTATGTAAATCTCAAAGGGGGGGTTGTTACTAGGAAATAAGGTTTACAATTAATAATCTTTTGTTTGTAATTTTTTAATTTTTCTTAGTGTAAACCTTAAGCGAGGGTTGTTAGGAAATAAGGTTTACTCTTAATAAATGAATTAAGTTAATTTAAATGGTTGGATAGTTTACTTGGGTAAATTAGTTTTGTATGAGAATAATGACTTTATAAAGCCAATATATTTGATAATAAATGAAATTAAGTTAATTTAAATGGTTGGATAGTTTACTTGGGTAAATTAGTTTTGTATGAGAATAATGACTTTATAAAGCCAATATATTTGATGTAACCATTGAACTGAATGACAATATTAATATCTTTTTAAACTTCATTTACAATATAATTCCTTTTATTATTGTTATTTTGTGTTGCTGCAAATGCATTTTCAATAGAATTCAATGGGATTAAATTGAAAGCCGCAAGTAGGTAGGAACATGATAATGGACACACATTTAAAGTAAGAAAACATTGGAAGCTATTGGCAGCAAAAAGGTGACTCCGAAAATTTGAAGACATGGGACTTGCTTGATTCACTAAAAACCCACAGATTTAAAAGAAAATCATATCATCTGAATTAATTAAAAAAATATATGGGTTCATAGTAGATATGACTGACAAATCATATTCAAATCATGGAATTCTAGGTCGCCAAACTCCTTTTATGTGGGTGAGGGCTCTAAACTTAAGAAAGTGAATGGTTTCAGAGGATGTTGCTTATTGGAGCAAACATGATTTGATCTATAAAATTATTGGGATCCGTATTTCTTTGTCTTCTTTGGAAGTATGGATTTGTCATTCTTTGAAGGTTGATAGGGATATAGAGATTATGTTGTCTGTGAACAAACATTTTTTGGTTGTTTTTACTTGCATGTCTAATTGGAATCATTTTTTTGAGGGAGGACCCTATTTTTATAATCATGTGGGTTTTAATTTGGCTGAATAATTGCCTTCAAGGGTTCATGTCTGGGTTCACTTGCCACAACTTCCATTGGAGTTTTGGAGGGAGGGTATTTTGCAATGGATTGCTGCTCTTCTTCGAAAGTTGGATGTGATAGCTCAATAAACCCTTGAGAATAAGGTAATTTCTTTTTCTTGTATCTGTGTGGAGATTTATTTGAACTATCCATTTCTAGATTCTTTGGGAATTTGTTTAGGTTCTTCATTATGGGTTCAACAATTAGATTATGAATATCTTCCTTTTCGATGCAAGATTTTCCATGAGTATGGACATCTTCAGCGTTAGTGTCCTAGGGTTAATAAAGTGGTAGGTGGTTCTCCTTCCTCCTCTTTTCCAAAGGGGGATAATCGAGATAGAGGAAAGTCTCTTGTGAAATTTGGTGGCCTTGATAAGGATGGTTTTATGCCTACTAAGCCTTGTGCGAAGAGAAGAGGGTAGAAGAGGGCTTATAGGGATAGTTAGAAGATAAGGGATTCAATAGATTTGAGGTGTTGGACACTTTAGCCCTGGAGGAAGGGATTCTAGTGGTTGTTTCTTCTAAGGCTACTGGTATGAATATAGATGTTGTGCAGGAGTAGGGGAATGTTAATGTGGGTTCAGTTGATGTGAAGCAGCAAGAGGTGTTCCCTAATGGTCTTGCTTTAGGAAGTCAATGTGTCTCTATGGATTTGAGGGATGATATTGTATTAGCAGATCTGGATGAGGAGGTATTAGCTTCTAGTAAGGAAAGAGGGTCTTCTCAAGGTTTTGTTTTGTAGGAAAGACCCCTTAAGAAGGTTTCTTTTTGATAATTCTTCAAAAGTTGGTCATTAAAAGGACCAAGAGAATATTAAGTTAGCTAGGGAGATGTTGGTGGAATCTAGGTCTATCAAGCCCATTGAAGCTCATTCATCCCCATCTCTTTCATGATTATTCTCTCTTCAAATGTTAGGGTGTTGAATAGCATCCTTTACAAAAGGCTATTGATTTTTTGATTGAATTTTATTCTCCACATATTGTTTGTGTTCATGAAACTAAGCTTTCAGTTGACTCCATGCTTTATTTTCTTCCAAAATCTATCGATTTGGTCACTATCAGTGCATTGGTTCTATGGGTTCTTTTGAGGGCCTATCTCTCTTTTGGGACCCAAGAAAGAGTGTTCCACTCTGGTGGATCTCGTGCCACACTTCTCTTTCGATGGTCACTTCTAGTTTGGAATCTAGAGAGATTATTTTGATTACTAGTGTTTCTGCCCCAATTGATTTCTGTGTGTGAAAGTTCAAATGTGACTATAGAGAGTGTAATGGGTGTGTAAAGAACACAATTATTCATTCCAATTTTTTTGTGTGAAATCTCCTATATAACATAACCATTCTTTCCAATTTTTGTGTGTGAAAGTTCAAATATGACTATAGAGAGTGTTATGGGTGTGTAAAGAACACAATGAAAAAAATTCCCATATTTTTAATAGGAGAAAACACCTATAATAGGGTGCCCATCACCTATGTTTGACGCTTTTTAGTTGGATTGTTTAGAGATAGATGTAAAAAACCTCCTAGTAACATTTCTTCTCCTTTCTATAAATTCAAACACCTTTAGGAATAGGGTGTGAAGAACTTGTGTTTGAAAAATTCACCCTTAATATAGTAGTGGAACCAATTTCTATTCCCAATATTGTCTAATAGAGATTTGAGATTTTAGTTTTCATCCATAGGCCTAGGATCTTATTTCCATGCATATAATTTTGTTGAACCCAACTTTTCTTACATCTCATATGATTTTTTATTTTTAATTTTTAGATTTGATTTATTTACATAAGTTTTTAACTTTTTTATGCACTCATTTTAAAAATTTGTTTCTTATGTACTTGTGTTAGTTACTTAATCATAATGTTTCAGTTAAAACATAATGTTGGTACCTCTCCCATTTCTCTTGAAAGTTGTTATACAAGTGGGAGATTTGTTAGGAAAACTATGTATCAACCTTGCAATAATATATAGGGTTATTATTTATAAATAATTGAAAGGGGTTGCAAGGGGAGGTACCCCTTTGCAAAGTCTATGTGGGATGGCCCTCTTGGTAGGGGGTGGTGTAGTTTAAGGGTAGCATCTCCAAAAGCCAAATTTTATGTATAATTTATTATTGTAAATATTTATTTTGTATCATTTGGTCACCGATCTTGATGTATATATATTTTATGTGCTTTGGTTTCCCTAGAAGGCAACCCTATTTTATGAGGGTATTGTATTATGGTTATGTATTGTAATGTAATCTAAGAGTATGGTAGATGTTGAGTTTTCTCTAGATCACCATTGGTTATACTCCTTTGAGAATCTTACTCTACAAGTATATTGTAAGTTGTTCTTAAATTTAAAATAATATAATGGGTAGATTTTAGTTTGGGTTTTCTCCCTCAAAAGGTGTTTCCCCATATAAATCACTATATTGTGATATGCATGCTATTTATATTTATTTTTGTTATGTTTCTATAACTATTGTAAAAGATCATGGTTATCACTCTCAAATTTGATGACATGGTTTTAATGACCACTTCGATCATAATGAAGACCACTATTGATTATGCCAAACTTGCACCTATAACTTCACTCTCTCATAATACTCACTCTACACTTCACAAATTCTTGTCCACTTGTCTTATCTTGCAGCGCGTTCACTAGAATCAAACCACCTCTCAAATTTCCAATATCATGATTACCTTAGTATTAGGGGACTAGATGTTCAAACTTCACATTTAAATATTTGCATCAATACTTACTATAATTGAAATTTCTAATCTTCATGATATAAAGAACTCATATCTCACATATGTGATAAATAGAAAGAAATTGACCATTATATCTAACATATCTAAACAATTAGCACATTACTAACAAAATCTAATCAGTACATCACAACAACATTTAAATACAAAAATACCTTTACATATGCCAATGCTCTAAACAATCAATCGGTTTAACAAACTCATGTCTTACTATGATAGACCAGACATTCAAAAGTAAGAGAATAAAATTCATGAACACATTTAACATCCCATTCAAGTGCGATTGCTAGTTGATAACTAATTAATAATTAATAATATCGCCAAAATCTTATAGAGATCCCATTACAGTTATTTGCTTTTAACATAACAATCTAAAGTAAGAAGAGTAGCTGGATTACAAAAAAGTTAGAAGTTACGATTACTTACCAACAATCAAAGATTTTACAACAGATAAAGTCAGGCAGCTGAAAATGGATCGTCATTCGCCGCTTTACCTGCAAAAATAAATCGCCCTACAATGTGTCAAAATAATTACTTCTAAATATTAAATTAAATTAAATATCAAAATTCGAGTGAATATATATATAAATAGTATCAAACTTCCTTCAATATTTGAAAGAAAAATATCGGTTTTCAGGTAGGTAGTTAATTTACTTCAAGTAAATTATAATTGATCACAAATTAGTTTAATTAATCAACAATCAATAATTTACTTCAAGTAAATTATAATTGAACACAAATTAGTTTAATTAATCAACAATCATATATATTGATAAATTAAGTTAATATATAGTTATTTTATAAAATTAATTTTTTGAAAGGAAAAAAATATATATTAGTCATATTGTCTTTTCCTAGTTTGCATTGTGTGATCATGATGAGAGAGATAGTTAGAGAGAAGAAAATGGTGGAATTTGATAGTGTGATTTTCTGCTTTCTAACTATCTCTTTCATCCTTTCAATGGATAAATAGTATGATGCAAAATGTTGATGACGAAAATTATCTTAGTTCAAACCAGAAAAAGAAAATAAAAATATTATGGACTGTGGAAATTACATGACTTTGTATATTGCTTTTCAATTTTTCTGAAAATTATGAATTTAAATTGATATTTGTTTGAGAAAAGTATTCTTTATTTTGATGACTTTTCCAAGATGCATGCTAGATTAATACTGTGTTAAAGTCAAGTCAATGAATATAAGATGGCGCGTTCATCCTCTACCTCTGTACATGTAGAACTTTACTCTTTAGTTTGTTTGAATGACTCTAGAAAATTTTACAATATCGCATCACCATTTAAATAAAAAAGAGTCCCAAACCAACCTATAAAGAATACAATTTCTCCTCTATTTTATTTACTGACCTCCAAAATGTATAAGTAAGACCACTCTTCATCAATCAAACTTATGTCCCCTCTGATATACAATCATTAACATATAACTAATATGGATCTATTAAATACATGTACCTAAATATTTTATTAAAATTTATTTTATTTAACTTTGAAATATTCAATCTACTTACAATATACAGAGCAATACACTCAAATTTTAATTTTCAGTTAAGAATCAGTTTATTCTCTCTCCATTGTTTATTTTTAAATGAAAAGCTGTCAACCTTTTAACCTTTTTAAAGTTAAAGATGAATTGCAGAGTGAGCGAAGTGAGTGTCTCTGTCGGCTTCAAATCGAAAAGAAGTATACATGAAGGTAGCTTCTGAACATTGCAAACTGAATAAATGAATTCCTGGCCAGCAACAAATTATCCACAGAGAATGAAAAACGAGCTTAAAACATTCCTCTGTTTTTCCTTTTCTCTTTTTCAATGGCAGTCCAAATGAAATAGTGAGAGTGATATGGCACAATACAACAAATTGAAAAATATATTATATATAAGAGCCCTTAAAATTTGCAGAATACATTGACCAAATACTATTAACAATATATTAAAAATAGATTGTATAGACGAAGAATCCGGTAATGCAGATTTTGCGGTCAGCCAAGAACAGTGCAAAAATAATTTAGTAGTATAGAAAAAGGCTTTTTTACTATTTTTTCTTGGTTGAATGGTTTATTAATGATAATGGGCAAAGTAATGTGAGTGGAACAGACACAGTCTACAGTGTTGATTTTGTATGGGCAAAGGCCATGAAATCTACCAACAAGAATCAGATCGTATGAAGTCTATATCAACTGTATCAATCTGGTGCACTTTTCGTTTCGTTCAAAGTGAAATTTGTTAAAAATTAAATATAAAAAACCTAATACATTTGAATTTATTTTGTATTTTAATAAAGCAGTACTCATAGGGAAGAAATGAACCAGTATCGAGACTCTCAAAGTCTAACACCTATATTTTCCCTCCAACTCTCAAAGAGATACCTTTAGTGACTTTTAGTGACTAGGCCATGGGGATATATTACATTCAAAGTGTTTATTATAATAAATACCTTTGGATGATAGTCGGTTACCATTGTATTTTTCCCTTGGGAGGATATTCGGGCAAAAGCATTTTAATTGTTTCTGAGTTTCTTTATGATGGTTGGAACTCTTCAAACCCCGCAGTTAGGGCACGACTATGTGAACTGGTTTTTTTTTAATCTTGTGGAGAGCTTGGTGGCAGTTTCATGACAGTTGGATTGCTTGGAGACTGTTAGAAAGGGAGATCAATGGGTTCTAAAACGACATTGTCTTCTCATTTTGACAGGTGTACTCATTCAATCTTCTTTGGCTCTTGTTTCATAACTGTGAATTGATTACTTTATCTTTGTTGTTATTGTAATCAATGTTAACTGTCAAAGTGTTTTTTATTATGCAAAGGCTTTGTTTAAAGCTTAGACGTTTGTGTTTGTAAATTCTATCTGTGTTTTTTCCATTATGAATTTTCTTGAAACTCTATTTAAGGGTCTTTGAGATGTTTGTTTCAGTTAGAACCTGAATTATCTTTTTTGTGTGATAAAACCCTTGGGTTTGGTATCAGGTTTAAGTTATTCGTTGAGTTTGTATATTATTATGAGTTCAGTTTATTATTCTTGTCTCTATGAGTTAAAGGTTTAGTTTTTAATTGAAGCTTCTAACCTTAATTAAGGGTTCGCCATGTTTTGCATTATGTGGGTCTGTGTTCAGTTTGTTAACCCAGTGTATTCTTGGGTAGTTGTTCTCTGTTGCTTGCATTTAACAAAAAATCTTTTCAGTTTCAATCAAGATTTCATTAGGGACAGTTATGATGAAAACAATCGGTTTCATTTTTCAAAGATATTTAACACTATATGATATATATTGAATTTTTAGAGAAGTGTGAAATGTTGTTAAAGAGCAGATATTTTGACCGCTTTCTGTTATTTTTGAAGGCATACTATATCACAGTAACATCTTATTGAGTTGTACATCAGATTATGAAGGCACGTTTGAGTGATAATTTATAAAAATCTCTTTCAATAAATATCATTGTAATATATTACTGCTGTAGTCTTCATATGCACTATTCTATTATATATGTGAGCAATTTGTCTCTCTATATGACATGGCTATGTATGTTTAATATACACAATGATGTATTGCATGTGAGTTGGTGAACTATCTCTTCTAAATCTTAGATGTTGTAAGATTAGAAAATATAAAGTAATGAAACAAAGATAAAAATTTGTATCAAAATTAAATCAAATCTATTGTGAAAAGTGTTGATAAGCGAGTGAGGCATTCAAAAAGACTATCAATGAGATAGCATTGTCAGTGAGACATACAAAAAGTTAGTGAGGCATTGTACAAAGAATATTTTAGATAAAGCCAATGAGGCAATTTTTGAGTGGTTTTACTCCCTAGAAGGATTTCCACTCAACACATATCATTGTGTCATATTCATGTGTATGTTGTTATTAATTCTGCTATCTATTCTATTTCTTTACATTGCTCAGGTTTGTTAAAATCTATCTATTCTATTTGCTTACATTGCTCAAGTTTGTCGAAGTTTGAAAAGATCTTAAAAAGTAAGAAATTTTTGTATGAACACTAATTCCATCCCCCCTCTCAGTGTTCATTGTACTCCAACAAGTGGTATCAAAGCCAAACCATTGTCTAGAGTCAAACTAGGGGATTCCTAATAGTAAGTACTCTTCATGGTTAAGCGCAAAAAAAATAAAGGTCAAAAGGAAAACACAAATGTCAAACAAACCCTAATTCTAGTCAATTCTAGTGAAGTGTCTCAAGGGAAATCCTTACCAGCTGACACTAAAAGTGATAATGAAGTCAGTCCTATTGTTTAGAATTTGGAAGAGGAAGTTCATAGTCTAAGTGAGTTTGAACAACAGTATGATGACGATTAAAAAATTAGAAAAGAAACTCCAAGAAGAAATGGATTGAAGGCTTAGACTCTTTCACCTCTTGAGAATACAAAAAAACTAATTACAGAGTGTAAGAATAAACTTGAAGAAGTCAAGACAAAAGAAGAAGACGGTAAGAGAATAATAGAAGTAACTAAAATAGATTTGGAAATTAAAACTTTTGAGTGCCAAAAACTTGAAGAAGTAGTAGTTACCTTGACAAAAGATTTTGAAAACATGAAGATGAAAAAAATTGTGAAAGGCACAAATGCATTGAATGTGATGTTCTGTAATCAGAAAAGTCACAAGGATCTATTAGGTTTAGGATTTGAAAAAGGACTAAGCTGTAGTGTCCAAAATGAGTCCAAACATGAGACAGTGTTTTCTATGGCAGATGGAAATAAATTCATAGATAGACAGACTCCAAGGAAGAAGATAGACTTGAATTATCATTCTACTACACTTGAAATAGAAAATAAGGATATTGATAGAAGACAACACAAAGGCAAAAACAACCGGTACACGAGGTCTTCATCTACCAAACAATATTATCAAATGAGGTATAACTATTCTCATTTTGGTGGTTATTTCTATGTTTTATCATAAGGCAAGGAATTGTAGAATTCATAGTATGTCAAATTAGAGCTATAATGTTGTTTTCTATAACTGCAATAAATTAGGCTATCTAGCTAGAAGTTGTTGGATGCTTAGAAGATATGATTATATAAATTCAAGACATTGACATCATTATTCTTCTACCACTGTCATATGTTATTGATGCAATAGTGTTGGACATAAATCATAGTATTGCAGGAGTAATCATGTTAGCTCAGTTAGATATAACAAAGTCATAAAAACTTTGTGTAAGAGAAAAAAAGACCCTATGAAAGTCAAGAGAAGAAAACCACAGCAAGAAAAGGAAGAATTAGTTCTTATGCATAAGACAAAAAAAAATTCAAGGGCCTAAAAAGAATGTCTTATCTCAGGGAGTTGTAAAATATTTTATCTTTTACCCCCACAAGAAAGTCAAAAGGATGTTCAATCCTTGTGTGTTAAAATAATTAGTCACAAAGATAATGAAAATGACTCATAGTTATTTCAATTCTTTTTATCAATTCTTGACAAAGGCATACAGACTTTGATGTCTTTAACATATTTTCTAGTGATATTTATAATATTTAAAGAAAATTTCCAAATACATTCAACAATATATGACTTAGATGAGAAGTTTATGAAACATATAACAGTGCCAAACATTTAAAGAAGATTTCTAAGTCCTACATATGACAATTCATAGTCTGATATATCAAGAGTGATATAGGTGACATTTAATTGGTTTCTTAGGAAAATGCATATTTTGGTTATTAGACATGTAGTAACTTTGATTAGCACATAAGCTAGAGAATTTATAATACATTCAAGATATCTAGAGACAATGCATCTATATTTGATGACACTATCAAAGATGTTGCAGCTGATGAAATGTTGTTTCAAGGATGTTTGATTCTTTTCTTTCCATTGGTACAGAGACACTATGATGGTCACAAAAGGGGTGCTTGTATTTATGTTTTGATGTGATAGAGATTTCATGAGTTTGATATTTATCTTTACTTATGGTATCCTATTTGCTTTAATTTAGCTTACTCTGGTTCAAAGAGTTATGGGGAGAATCTCATGTGTATTATTAGCCCTTAAATCATTTGTTGGCATTATTGATTCCATAAGGAAACCTATGATGAATGATTATATCTTGTATACTTATGCAACCTTTCAGTTTCTTGAAGTGATGTTTGTAGAGAAAGTTAATGATTTATCCTTTAGCCTCTAGAGAAAGTCGAATGTTAAAAATTCATGGAGTTTCAACTTGTAGTTAGTATTTGACCATTGTACAAAATGGACTAATGGTGAAAGATTGAAACTTTATTCTTGTTATCTTGAATAAAAGATAAATACAAGAAATAGGGAGAAACTTGAGAGGTTCATTCATTCTCTATGCATCCACTAAAAAAATGAGATTTCTTCAAAGAATACAATGTGATAGTAATACCAAACTCTTGTTTTAAATGAATGATTAATACATTGGCAAATGTAGTTGTAGTGGGCCTGTTATAATGATTATAAACAAGAACAAATTGCTTGACTCTCTTATGGTATAAGTGATTCTTTCATATTGTTATTTTCTACTTCAGGATAATCTTGAATTATCATGGACATAAAAGAGTGGATACAAAAGTGATACATGAACACCATGAACAATTTTGTTGTGGTTACAGTGAAGCATTTTGATTGCAGATTTGATTGAACAATTTTATATTAATTCTCAGATTCATTCTAATTCCTAGTGCTAATAGTGGTGATTACTTGTTGTTTATAACAAGTGGTTACTTGAGATGAGCATTTGGCCAGTGTGATTATTTGTAACCGTGATAGGTATGAATGAACAATATTCTTTAAATATAGTGATTTTGTGAAATGATTTCCATTATGATCTCAATGCAGTAATACTATTCTCATAGTGATGTTCAATACTTTATCAGTGCAATGATATTTATGTGACAGTTTTTTTCCTTGGTTCATTCATGACACTAAGTTGAGTATTGCAGTGATTTGTATCCTTGAGTAATAGTTCTGGTGTTGATTTTGATAGGGTATATTGGAAATTGCAGTGTAATTGCATTATTGACTTGACTTCTTTGGAGAGTTTGAAAATCTTTGTGATCTATAGAAGTTTGTGACTAGACGAGCAATTGGATGATTGTTTTGTTGCACAGTAATATTGTGATTTGGTGTTGATGATTTGGACAAAGATTATTGCAAGGGGCCTATTGTTATAATTGGTATGATATCAACATCTTCATGTTTTAGAAAGCAACAAATTTATGATATTCATGTTTCATAAATGAATAATTTCACATACTTCTCTCTATAATTTCATTCCCTTGTTATCTTCCAGTCATTTTTTATGACTGATTGGTTCATACGATGCAAATTTCTCTTGTTTCACCTTCCAGCTGATAGATTTCATGCTCATTTCTTGCTGAAAGATAAGTTTATTCTTTGATTACTATTGACTATTATAGTTTCTTGAGGATTATAGCTCTGTTGACCACATTTCCATGAGGCGGCATGTATTTACTCTATTATTGATATCGCTGGATATGTATCTTTGCAGAATTTTCAGATTGCTATACCAGAGGGAATTTTTATTTTAATATCAAAGCCATCATTGATGGGCACTTAGTTGATACTGACATATTGCTTATGATCACTTTGTAGTGTAGAATTTGGTTTTGAGATCAATAACTTATTATATTTCACTATTCAACAGTCTCACAAGAATCTTTCTTGACTCATAGACATGTATACATTTTGATTTTCTTTATATATTCTTCTCACTAATAAATTTTTAAACATTTAGTATACCTTGGTTGCAAATATTTTTTGAAAGGGAAAAGATATAAAGTATTTCATATCTTAATATACAATATACAATAGAGGCACTACACATCTCTTTATTCCCTTTGTCTTTGATGCAAAATGGGGAGAGAGATTGGTGCTTTGCTTTGCCATCAAGCAAAAAGGGGGAGTTTGTTGACTCGCCTTAAGTTGTTTTCCTTGATGACAAAAATACATAAGTGCATTCATGTTGACTCATTGGTAGATTCATTGATCATTGGCCATATTCTTTCATGTTTGATTGGTAAGGCATTGGTAAGGCATCATGCATCAGTATTGCATTCTTTCATGTTGGATGGATAAGGCATTTGTAAGGCATCATGCATTAGTATTACAATATTGGCCTAAATGAGATGTTCAACACATAATTCTTCATTGTGTGGTCATATACACTTTGGACTATATGGTATCCAGTTATATTTGATTTGGCTAAGTTCATTAATGTTAGTATATAGGTTCAGTGATATAGGTTGAAGGTATATGGTTTACTGTGTTGATATGTTCAAAATTTGGTTTATATATGATAGTGATAGGATGATTCTTGATTCATATATCTAAAGAACAATTTTTTGTTGGTACATCCTATTGCTTTGCTTAGTTGGTGGGTACATTGACATTTTAAATAGAAACAAAGACATTGATATCTTTATAACGGTGATATTAAATTTATGTTATTATTGATATTCATATAACAAGGTTATGGCTACTTGGTGGCATTGCATGTTGATTCACATTATAGCTTGTCGATATTTTATTATATTATTGGCATTCATATTACAAGGTTAAAAAATCTCATCATGGGCACTTCACTATATAACCTCTACAAGATTTTAAGCATGACTTATTTCCTAAAAAGCATTGAAGTATTAAAACATGGAAATGCTCTTAAGTCAGATTTAGTGACTAGGTTGTGGGGATATATTACATTCAAAGTTTTTATTAAAATCTTATCGAAATACGTTTGGATGATAATAGGTTACCATTGTATTTTTTCCTTGGGATGATATTTGGGAAAAAGCATTTTTATTGTTTTTGACATTCTTTATGATGGCCAACACTCTTCAAACCCCACAACTAGGGCATGGCCATGTGAGTTATTTTTTTTCTATCTTGTGGAGGGCTTGGTGGCGGTTGCATGGTACTTGGATTGCTTAGAGACAATTAGAATGGGATATCAATTGGTTCTAAAGAGACATTTTCTTCTCATTTTGATAGGTTTACTCATTCTATCTTCTATGGTTCTTGTTTCATAACTCTGAATTGATTACTTTGTGTTTGTTGTTATTGTAATCAATGTTAATTGTAAAAGTGTTTTTTATTCGAGTTGGTTTTGGTTTCCGTATTTTTTATTAGTCCATGTCTCTTTTAGAGGGTATTTGAAAGATTCTTACAAAGGCTTTTCTTAAAGAGGATTTTTGTGTTTGTAAATTTTGTCTCTGTTTTGCCCATTATGACTTTTCTTAAAACCCTAGTTAAGGGTCTTTGAGATGTTTATTTTAGTTAGAACTTGAGCTTTTTTGGTTTTTTTTTTTGTGATAAAACCCTTGGGTTTGGTATTGGGTTTAAGTTACTCATTGTGCTTGTATATCTTTGTGAGTGTAGTTTATTATTCTCATCTCTGTGAGTTAAGGGTTTAGTTTTGAATTGAAGTTTCTAATCCTAATCAAGGGTTTTTCATGTCTTCCATTATGTGGGTCTCTGTTCAGTCAATTTATTAACCATGTGTATTTACTTGAATTTAATTGAAATCTTTTCAGTTTCAATCAAGATTTCATTATGATGAAAACAATCGGTTTCCTTTTTCAAATATATTGAAAACTATATGATATATATTGATTTTTTTAAGAAGTGTGAAATTTTGATAAAGAGTAGATCTTTTGAGTGCTTTCTATCATTTTTGAAGGCATATTATGTCGTGGTTACATCTTCTTCAGTTGTACATTAGATTTTCAAGGCACGTTTGAGTGATAATTTCTAGAAAGCGCTTTCAATAAATATCACTATAATATAATAATGTTGTAATCTTCATATGCACAATTCTATTATATATGTGATCAATTTGGTGCTCTATATGGAAGGACTATGTATGTTTAAATATATGCAATGATGTATTGCATGTGAGTTAGTGAACCATATCTTCTAAATCTCAAATATTGTGACATTAGAAAATGTACAGAAATGAATCAAAGATAAAAACTTTGTATTCCAAATTCAGTCAAATCTGTTGTGAAAAGTGTTGAGAAGCCAGTGAGGCATTGAAAAATACTATCACTGAGATAGCATTGTCAGTGAGACATACAAACAACCAGTGAGGCATTGTACAAAGAATATTTCAGATATAGCTAATGAGGCAATTTTTGAGTTGTTTTAATCCCCAAGTTGGTTTCAGTTGAGGACATTTCATTGTGTCATATTCTTGTGTATGTTTTTGTTAATTCTACTATCTATTCTATTTTCTTTACATTGCTCAAGTATGAACACTAAGTCACCCCTGCCCCCCTCTTATTATTCATTGTACTCCAACACATTACACATGTTGTACCTATTTATTTAGCCACTAAACAAAAGTTTTAAACCTTACAAAATAAAGGTTGAATAAATATAATGTTCAGCCTTGTAGTCCAACAACTGTAGTTTCAAGTAATTTTCAATAGTGTCAAACCTTACCAACTACTAGACAACAAAGACTAGCACAAATTACGTTAAAAGTGTATATGAACATCTAGAGCAATTACATAGGTTTAAGAATAGTTTAATAACATTTTCCAACCTAATAGAATTACGTATCATTGGAAATATGTGTTGTCATTGATTTTAACCTAATGTTTGGGTAGTTAGTAATGTGGCCATTGATGTTGATATTGCTGATATTGTTGTTGTTGTTGATGTTATTGATGTTATTTTGATTAAATAAAGATGCGATAGGCCCATTATTGATAGATAACTACTAGATAGGCGCACAAGGGGAGCTTACAAGCAGTGACTTCACCATAATTAAAAGCATCGAAAATGTAGCCCCTTTTTGAAAATGGTACTTTTGACTAGAGCATCAAACATCGGGAGAAAGATCTTGAACACAAATAATTACCTAATCACAACACATGGGTTTAAGAGATCCTCAGGCCATCTACAAATAGAAACCCCTTGCACTAAAACAACATAGTCAAGGGAGGGAACTACAAACATTAGGTTTTGAAAGGCATCTTGAAACTTTTTTCCTAAAGACCCAGTATGAATAGAACTATTCATAGACAAAAATTTCATAGGGTTTTGGTAGGCATCCCTAAACCTTTGATGGAGAAAAAAAACTACAAACAACCCATTGAAGACTAGAGCAATAGGTTGTTTGTCAGCAGAGACAATAGGGAACAAAATCCAAAGAAAAAAGGAAGTAGAGACAAACAAATCCCATGTCCAATACCAAACAAGAGGCATAAAGGGACACAAACCCAAAGGGAAAATAAACTAGCAGAGAAAACAAGGGCCAACAAAGGAGAACCTAAGAGAAAACAACATCCCCCAATACCAGAAGGAGTCCAGCATTAAGGGAGAAACACAAAAAGTAGGGCCCTCTTGGGTTAAGTGCCTATAGGCTAACCAACCCTCAACACCTTTCCATAGCACATCCACCACAACATGAGAGAAAGCATCTATAGAGAGAATGTCATCATTCCCAAGAACACCCAACTACAAAAACCTACCACCAAAAATCACCATGCAAGAAACCATGACAAGGCCCATCTACATAGGGCCAAATGAGTAGAACAAAGGGGTACAGACCCAAAAAGAACAAATCCTCCAAAAAAACCAACCCTTGAGGCCAAACACCATTGCAACAAGAAAGGCATCTCCCATACAGTAGGCTAGGCAAGGACCAAACCCGCAATCACCAACATTGAAACAAGGCACAGAAAATGCACCACTATTTGAAAAACATAGAGGACCCCCATTGAAGGATCATCAAAGAAAAGCGAAGAAGGCAAGAGCCCCATGATCGTGATAGTCAAGGAGTAAATCCACCAAAAGTAGAGAGAACTTGTAGAAACCTACCAGACAACCAAATCCCACACGTACTTTGTAGCCACACCAAACATGAAGCACTGGGTGAAAAAAAGAGGGAAACCTACAAAAGGGGACTTCATCAACATCCAAGGCTAGATAAGGCCCCATAATAATGGGCAAGAGGTAGATGCAGGATGACCAAAGGGTGCATGGCCAAGAGCATCAACAATTGCAAAATTAAAGCACACAAAATGCAGAACCCACTCTAGAGCATAGTGAGAAGGGGGTAGATAATATTTGCATGAAAATAGAGCGCACCCTAGAAAAAAAACCAAAAGGAAAAGGGCCCAAGTAGCCAGAGAAAGCATTAGGGAAAAAACAATTTTTTTCCTATCTATGGAGAATGACCTAGCCATCGACAGCACAAGGAAGAAAGGAGAACTAGATCTCCTCCCATCCAAATTTGAGTTGCCATTCCCCTCTTCCTCCCCCCTGCACATCCCTCACCATCCAAAATCCTAGTTCCAGATCTCGGATTCACACTCGACATTTCTCTCCTATTTCAACAAAATTGTTATTGTTTCTATTGCTATCATGCATTCATATGTAGTGAGGAAGATTGGATGCGATACTAATAGTTGATGGTTGTATTTTCCTTGGGTTCCACATGCCCACCTTCTTTGGTGTTTGATGTCTACACTCTATCTGAGATAGTATATTGCTACTAGTGAAACTATTGTTATGGTATAATGGGGATATCTTTCAATAGAGACTAATGATGATTGTTGTTGACCTATTCTCATTGGTCCTCACACTCTTGGTGTAGCTAATGATGTTTTCAAAAGGTTTGCAATATTATGAGTCATGATATGTAGGAAAGAGTATTTAATGCATGTCTAGAACAATTCTCTACGATCCTCTACTATTGTGAATGTCATCTTATAGATTTGGAATTAATGTTTTATTTTTTAATTTATTTTTTCTATGAGCATTGCACTAGTATCTTTTTTAGTTTCTTGGTGTTGCACAAATAAAGCAGTTCATGATGGTTGTGTGATAGTCTGATTGTCTATCATATGTGTTTTGATTGGTTCATGAGATGCTTCACATTCTTCTGCATTTATGTTTCTTATTTTCTAATTTCAAGGACATGTCTCTAATGTTTGTGTGTTGTCTTAGTTTCAATTTCATGTGTTGAAGTGTTCCACAAGAAGGTTTAATGATTCTTTATTTAGTACTATGTTTCTTGGTAGTCTAATGATGAAGTGTTATGCATTTGTTTGTACTACATCCACATATATTGATGTGATAGTAAGAAAGATGTGTTTGAAAGTTTTGTTGGATGTTTCTAGCCTATGCTTAAGTCTTAAATGATATATGCTGACACTAGAAAGTGTGTTGAGATGTGTTTGAGTCCTACCGATGACATGTAGGGATCTGCATTAGACTTTGGGCCAACTGGTTGTGTGCTACATTGCTTATCTACACGTTACCTTGTTTCCAATCTTAGATAATGTGCGCCAATGTGTATATGGTTTGGAGCTACTTAGAGAAATGTAGTATGATGTATTATCATCCCCTCTATCCCTTAGATCAAACCATAGTCAGCACTAGTGTGTTTGGTGGTCAGCTTGATAGGACCCATACTTGTCCTTTGTTCTGGCTGGCCTAGTTGATGTTTGTAATATATATATGGTATATGTGGAAGATAAAATTAGTATATGTGTAATATATATATCTTCATGAAGTCAACGACACTCTAAACTCAAACTTGTGAACAGATTTAAATTTTGCTTCTGGCTATGATAATTTTGAAGCTCTCCAACATTTCATATTTAAAGCTTCAGCAACATTGTAAACTCAAACCCATTAACAAGTTTAGTTTTTGGTTTGTGTTTTGTTATGTATAACTGTGAATTGAAGCTAGGCCTTTTATAGTAAACTTTTAGCAAAAATATGAGAC
This sequence comes from Cryptomeria japonica, assembly GCF_030272615.1. Classification (NCBI taxonomy): domain Eukaryota; kingdom Viridiplantae; phylum Streptophyta; class Pinopsida; order Cupressales; family Cupressaceae; genus Cryptomeria; species Cryptomeria japonica. The sequence continues at coordinate 554,117,259 of NC_081412.1, read as the reverse complement.
CAAATTCATGTAGGTTTACTGCTTGACAGATTTCTAGACTTATTAGTTTTTAATTTTCTTTATTTGGTATCAAAATTTAGTTGATTAAGTTCGTTAGGTTAAATTGGTGAAGAAGAGGAGCCATTAAAGCTATCACTATTTAAAAAACATAAAGCGCTCAATAGATAAAATTTGTGCCTATTTCAAAATAATAAATTGCACAGTAGATAAAAGAAATCATAGTTTTTATAGATGTTGTTGTTGTTTGAAAGGCAGTTGCTTAATAGTACATAAGAAAAACATTACAGTTCTACTTCAATAAATATAAGTCTTTGACATGCTAAATGCCAATTAAATGCCAGTTAAACAACATGAATGCAATTCATGAACAACTATAATTATCTATTTATGTTTAGAGAAACAAATCTTCAACTGCAATTAACAACTTAAATGCAAATTTTATTTTTAGAACTATATACAAATTGTTCTCTAGAACTCTATTTTTATGCAGTGTTGAAATTAATATACCAAGACATTCCACCAGAAATAGAAAACAAAGAAAAAAAACCCAAATAAAAACAAAATTGTTACATTTGATTGCCAGGGAAATTGACATGACAGTGGCTGACTATGATACCTTAATGTGTTTCTGTAAGTTGAGCAAGTGATGTCAGGTGAGTTTTTTTTTTTTTTTTAATCTAACTTTTTATGCATGCCTCTCGTGGCTTTTATATAGATACTTGTATTGGTTGTGTCAAGATAGGAAGTCTATATTGTATTAAATTTTCAAAATTGTCATATTTTATTTTTCATTGTACAATTTGTACGACTTTTGAAGTTTGCGATTATAGAGGGTCAAGGTAGCATGCTTACCATCTGTTTTTGTTGGAGTTAATCACCAACTACCAAAACTAATGTTGTCGTATTTCCTTTCTTCCTCTCATGGTATTCTGTCTTGTCATCTGCAGTCTTCTGATCAAACAAAGGACAAATGCCAACGTGTTTTTGATGGCAAAATCTTCTTCTTAGATCTTTCCATGGTGATCTAGAAACTTCAATTTTAATATGCTTTTTTTGTTTATTGTGTGACATATGATTAGAAAGACAATATATGTAGTTTTGAAAAATATATGTAAAAAGTGTGTGCCCAGAAAAAGAGCTGCAGAACCAGTCAATGAAAGAGAAGAACAGGGGTTTTGTATAGCAACAAAAGAACATTTTGTATAGCAACAGAAGAACAGGGGAGTCATGATATTTGAATTTTTCTGAGTCTACAAAATGAGAAGACCTCAATAATATGAGGCATTTTGTAATCAGTTTTGTGATAGAATGAAAAGAATGGATTGTTGATTTAAAATCTATTTTCTTTTATCTGCCCTATTTTTTTTTGTTCTATTTTTTGCTTCCTTGTTTCTTTCCAGCAGTGGTATCAGAGCTGAAGGTTAAAAGTTATTGGGTGAAGTGACTAAGAAAGTTTTTCAAAGAGATAGAAAGGTTTTTTCACAATTTATAATGGTAGCTCCAAGCACAAGTTTGACAAATCCATAGATCCCACAGTTTAATGGGAAAAATTATGATTACTGGGCAGTCACAATGAAGGCATTATTTTGTGCACAAGATTTATGGGAGTTTGTTGAAAATGGCTACCAAGAACCAGTAGATGCAACAACATATAATGCATTAACTCAAGCAGAGAAAGACTTATTGAAGGAAAATAAAAAGAAAGACTCAAAAGCCCTCTTCCTCATCTTTCAAGGAGTGAATGAAAGCATTTTTCCAAGGATTCAAGCAGCAACAAAGTCCAAGCAAGCATGGGACATTCTTCAAACAGCCTATCAAGGAATGGAAAAGGTAAAAATAGCTAAGTTGCAAATGTTAAGAAGGGATTTTGAGACCATCTACATGAAAGAATCAGATACAATAGAATCATTTTTCACTCAAATCATTGGATTGGTAAACCAAATCAGAACTCATGGTGAAAACCTTGAAGAAAGAAGAGTGGTTGAAAAGATTTTGAGAAGTTTGCCTACAAGATTTGAATCTATTGTGGTGGCCATAGAAGAGACAAAGAATCTCTCACAATTTTTAGTGGATGAGCTTCATGCTTCACTCATTTCTCATGAGCATAGACTAACTAAGTCAACAAATTCAAATTTGGAGCATGCATTCAAGACACAAGTTTCAATCAGCCATGGTAGAGGTAGGGGAAGAACAAATTTCAGAGGTAGAGGAAGAAATTCATATAGAGGTGGAAGAGGCAGCCCATCAAACTCAAGTGGAAGAGGTAGCAGCCCATCAAACTCAAGTGGAAGAGGCAACTATCAAACATCAACTCAAAATCAGCCCCAAAGCCAAAGGTATGACAAATCCTCAGTCCAATGTCATTATTGCAAGAAATTTGGGTATTACATAAATGAATGTAGAAAGAAGCAATATGATTCTAGACAACAAAGTGCAAATTTTACCAAGGAAAATCAAACTCAGGATAGCATGTTCATAGCTTGTAATGTTGCACAGGAAAGTGAGAAAGATTTATGGTTTTTAGACTCGGGTTGTAGCAATCATATGACTGAAAATTTGGAAATGTTTTCTAGTTTGGATGAGAGTGTAAAATCAGATGTAACATTGGGGAATGACAACAAAGTTTTAGTTATGGGTAAAGGTAGTGTCAACATTCTAACCAAAATGGGAGAGAAAAAGTATATATCAGGTGTCTATTTTGTTCCTGGACTGAAACATAACTTAATGAGTATAGGGCAGCTCATTCAAAAAGGGTATAGAGTCTATTTCAAGAACAAAGAATGCACAATTTTAGACAAATTTCCAAGCTATCAGCTCATAGAAAAAGTCCAAATGACAAGCAATAGAATGTTTCCCCTAAGGATAAAACTAGATTTAAAAGTAGAGTTTTCTCAAGAACATAACACAATGAATCCACGAGTGCATGAAAGAAAAGTTGCAGCAGTCCCCCAAGTAGTTTATCAAGCTGAAATTAAAGATGAAAATTGGTTATGGCACCTAAGATTTGGGCATCTAAACTTTGGAAACTTAAACTTATTGCATAAGAAGAAAATGGTGATGGGGTTGCCACTAATAGAAAAATCGGATATAATATGTGAAGGATGTATTTTGGGTAAACAACATAGAGAATCATTTCCAGCTGGAAAGTCAATTCGTGCAAACAAACCATTAGAGATTATTCATTCAGATTTGTGTGGACCAATGCAAACACCTTCCATTGGTGGGAGCTACTACTTCTTGACATTCATTGATGACTTCACAAGAAAAATTTGGGTCTACTTTCTAAAACATAAGCATAAGGTGTTTCATTATTTCTGTCAATTCAAGGTTCTTGTTGAGAAACAAAGTGGGCACTACATCAAAGCATTGAGAACAGATAGAGGAAGTGAATATATCTCAAATGACTTCATAAGATTTTGCAAAGACCATGGAATCCACAAACAATTTACTGCAAGGTATACCTCACAACAAAATGGTGTCGCTGAAAGAAAAAATAGAACAATAATGGAAATGGCAAGAAGCATGTTGAAGGCAAAGCATTTGTCAAATGAGTATTGGGCTGAAGTAGTAGCATGTGCAGCATATATAATTAATAGATCTCCTACTAAAAGTGTTATCAATATGATTCTGGAAGAAGCATGGAGTGGAAGAAAACATAATGTTTCTCATATGAAAGTATTTGGATGTGTGGCATACGCACATGTGCCAGATGAGTTGAGAAGAAAGTTGGACAACAAAGGAGAAAAATGCATATTTGTGGGATATAGTGATGAGTCAAAGGCATACAAGTTATACAATCCAATCAGCAAAAAGGTTATAATCAGCAGAGATGTGCAGTTCATAGAAGATGAAGCATGGGATGGAACTTTGGACAAAACAATCAATATTGCAGCCAACATACCACAAGAAGAAAATGAAGATTTTATATCAGCAAGTACTCCTTCAAATGTGACTCCTCCTATAGATGTTCAAGGTCAACAAAGTGGACAACAAATGACACCATCAAGTGTAAGGACAACCCCACACACTTAAGCAAATACTCCATCAAATGTGCAAGTAACACCATCTTCAATTGGCAGTCTTGGTGCTGGACCATCAAGCCCACATTCAACAAATGCAAGTGACATGTCCAATCCTACATTAGCAAGCTTGAGGAGACAAAAAATCAGAAGTTTAAGGGAGATTTATGAACAAAATGAAGGTGAAAATAATGCAGGTCAGACTTCTCTTTTTGCTTTATACTCGCATGTAGATGATCCAATTCATTTTGAAGAAGCTATTAAGGAAGAAAAATGGGTGCAAGCAATGGATGAAGAAATTGATGCAATTGAAAAGAATGAAACATGGGAGTTAGTTAGTCTTCCACAAGGAAAAGAGGTGATAGGAGTGAAGTGGGTTTACAAAACAAAATTGAATGCAAATGGAGATGTGCAAAAACACAAGGCAAGGTTGGTGGCAAAAGGTTATTCACAACAACCTAGGGTAGACTACAATGAGACATTTGCACCAGTTGCTTGCTTAGACACCGTGAGAACAATACTAGCCATAGTAGCTCAAAACAAGTGGGCAATATATCAAATGGATGTGAAATCAGCTTTCTTAAATGGTATTTTAGAAGAAGAAGTCTATGTGGACCAGCCACCCGGATATGAGATTTTGGGTCATGAAAACAAGGTTTACAAGCTCAAGAAGGTACTTTATGGACTCAAACAAGCCTCGAGAGCATGGTATAGCAGAATTGATAGTTATCTTTTACAAAATGGATTCAATAGGTGAAATAGTGAGCCTACACTGTATACCAAGATGAATGAGCAAGGTGAGATCATAATTGTTCGTTTATATGTTGATGACTTGATATTCACTGGTGATCTTTCAATTGGCATGTTCAAATCAGCTATGAAGAAAGAATTTGAGATAACTGATTTGGGTTTAATGAGATATTTTCTTGGCATTGAAGTAAGTCAAAATGATAAAGGTACTTTCATTTCACAATCTAAGTATGCAAATGATATTTTGAAAAGGTTTAATATGATGAATTGCAAATCAGCACCAACACCAATAGTGATAGGTTTGAAGTTGAGTAAAGATGACAAAGGAGCTAAGGTAAATCCAACTTTGTATAAGAAACTTGTTGGTAGTCTCATGTATCTGACAGCCACAAGGCCAGATATAATGTTTGGAGTTAGTCTCATTTCAAGGTTCATGGAGTCTCCAAAAGTTACACATTGGAATGTTGGAAAAAGAATTTTGAAATATGTTAGTGGAACAAAGAATTATGGAATATTTTACTCAAAGTCAAATGATTTCAAGCTGATAGGATATACGGATAGTGATTGTGCTGGCTGCATAGATGATAGGAAGAGCACTTCTAGTTATGCTTTTCATTTTCGATCAGGCATAGTATCATGGGCTTCAAAGAAACAACCAATTGTAACTCTTTCATCAGCTGAAGCAGAGTATGTAGCAGCTACAAGGGCAGCGTGTCAAGCCATTTGGATGAGAAGAATGTTGAAAGAATTGAGGTATGAACAAGAAAGTGTAACAAAGATATATTGTGACAACAACTCAGCTATAGCATTGTCAAAAAATCCAATATTTCATAAAAGGAGCAAGCATATAGACACAAGGTATCACTTCATCAGGGAGCTGATCAATAATGGAGAAATAATTTTGGAACATTGTAAGTTAGAAGACCAACTTGCTAATATCTTCACCAAATCATTGGGAAAAGAAAGTTTTGTGCATCAACGAAACAACTTGGGTATTGTAGATGGCAGTTGTGATTAAGGAGGAGTGTTGGAGTTAATCACCAACTACCAAAACTAATGCTGCCGTATTTCCTTTCTTCCTCTCATGGTATTCTGTCTTGTCATCTGCAGTCTTCTGATCAAACAAAGGACAAATGCCAACTTGTTTTTGATGGCAAAATCTTCTTCTTAGATCTTTCCACGGTGATCTAGAAACTTCAATTTTAATATTTTTTTTTTGTTTATTGTGTGGCATATGATTAGAAAGACAATATATGTAGTTTTGAAAAATATATGTAAAAAGTGTGTGCCCAGAAAAAGAGCTGCAGAACCAGTCAATGAAAGAGAAGAACAGGGGTTTTGTATAGCAGCAAAAGAACATTTTGTATAGCAGCAGAAGAACAGGGGAGTCATGATATTTGAATTTTTCTGAGTCTACAAAATGAGTAGACCTCAATAATATGAGGCATTTTGTAATCAGTTCTGTGATAGAATGAAAAGAATGGATTGTTGATTTAAAATGTGTTTTCTTTTATCTGCCCTGTTTTTTTTTGTTCTGTTTTTTGCTCCCTTGTTTCTTTCCAGCATTTTTTATGATTAAGATTAAGCTTCCATTGCGATTGAGATGAGGCACTCTTGAAAGAGGTACAAAGTCTACAATTGGAATTTATTAGAAGTGATATTTGCGGAAGTAAAATATAAATTATTTTAGTTGTAAATAAATATGATAAAGATATGGTAAAATTTTGTTATAATTTATATTATGTTCAAATATGTGTATTTATATTTATTTAATTAAAAAATATGTAAATATTTTGTTAAATTGTGTTAATGTGTAGAAACAAATCAGCTTATATTCAATCTATTTTAAGTATTATTTTTTAGTGGTTAATATTTATCAATTGGTTAATGGCTAATAGTTAAAATTAGGGAATCAAAATCTATCTAATAGTTGAAGGTGTAAGGTGATCTAAATCATCACATTTTTACAAATTTTTATTTAATCATTTAAATTGTCAAAGATTTCATAAGTCATTATACAGCCCAAAAGAATACCTAGGTTAATATTTATCAATTAGTTACAGAGAACGAAAAACGAGCTTAAAACATTCCTCTATTTTTCCTTTTCTCTTTTTCAATGGCAGTCCAAATGAAATAGTGAGAGTGATATGGCACAATACAACAAATTAAAAAATATATTATATATAAGAGCCCTTAAAATTTGCAGAATACATTGACCAAATACTATTAACAATATATTAAATCCGGTAATGCAGATTATGTGGTCAGCCAATAACAGTGCGAAAATAATTTAGTAGTAAATAAAAAGCCTTTTTTACTATTTTTTCTTGGTTGAATGATAATGGGCAAAGTAATGTGAGTGGAACAGACACAGTCTACAGTATTGATTTTGTATGGGCAAAGGCCATGAAATCTACCAACAAGAATCTGATGCACTTTTCGTTTCATTCAAAGTAAAATTTGTTAAAAATTAAATATAAAAAACCTAATACATTTGAATTTATTTTGTATTTTAATAAAGTAGTACTCATAGGGAAGAAATGAACCAGTATCGAGACTCTCAAAGTCTAACACCTATATTTTCCCTCCAACTCTCAAAGAGATACCTTTAGTGACTTTTAGTGACTAGGCCATGGGGATATATTACATTCAAAGTGTTTATTATAATAAATACCTTTGGATGATAGTCGGTTACCATTGTATTTTTCCCTTGGGAGGATATTCGGGCAAAAGCATTTTAATTGTTTCTGAGTTTCTTTATGATGGTTGGAACTCTTCAAACCCCGCAGTTAGGGCACGACTATGTGAACTGGTTTTTTTTTAATCTTGTGGAGAGCTTGGTGGCAGTTTCATGACAGTTGGATTGCTTGGAGACTGTTAGAAAGGGAGATCAATGGGTTCTAAAACGACATTGTCTTCTCATTTTGACAGGTGTACTCATTCAATCTTCTTTGGCTCTTGTTTCATAACTGTGAATTGATTACTTTATCTTTGTTGTTATTGTAATCAATGTTAACTGTCAAAGTGTTTTTTATTCGAGTTGGGTTTAGTTTTTGTGTTTTTGATCAAACCATATCTCTTTTAAAGGGTATTTGGAAGATTCATACAAAGGCTTTGTTTAAAGCTTAGACTTTTGTGTTTGTAAATTCTATCTATGTTTTTTTTCATTATGAATTTTCTTGAAACCCTATTTAAGGGTCTTTGAGATGTTTGTTTCAATTAGAACTTGAATTATCTTTTTTTGTGATAAAACTTTTGGGTTTGGTATCGGGTTTACGTTATTCATTGCGTTTGTATATCATTATGAGTTCAGTTTATTATTCTTGTCTTGTGAGTTAAGGGTTTAGTTTTTAATTGAAGCTTCTAACCCTAATTAAGGGTTCGCCATCTTTTGCATTATGTGGGTCTGTGTTCAGTTTGTTAACTCAGTGTATTTTTGGGTAGTTGTTCTCTGTTGCTTGCATTTAACAAAAATCTTTTCAGTTTCAATCAAGGTTTCGTTAAGGATAGTTATGATGAAAACAATCGGTTTCATTTTTCAAAGATATTTAACACTATATGATATATATTGATTTTTTAGACAAGTGTGAAATGTTGTTAAAGAGCAGATATTTTGAGCGCTTTCTATCATTTTTGAAGGCATACTATATCATAGTAACATCTTGTTGAGTTGTACGTAGTCTTCATATGCACTATTCTATTATATATGTGAGCAATTTGTTTCTCTATATGACATGGCTATGTATGTTTAATATACACAATGATGTATTGCATGTGAGTTGGTGAACTATTTCTTCTAAATCTTAGATGTTGTAAGATTAGAAAATGTAAAGTAATGAAACAAAGATAAAACTTTGTATCAAAATTAAATCAAATCTATTGTGAAAAGTGTTGATAAGCGAGCGAGGCATTCAAAAAGACTATCAATGAGATAGCATTGTCAGTGAGACATGCAAACAGTCAGTGAGGCATTATACAAAGAATATTTTAGATAAAACCAATGAGGCAATTTTTGAGTAGTTTTACTCCCTAGGAGGATTTCCACTCAAGACATATCATTGTGTCATATTCTTGTGTATGTTATTATTAATTCTGCTATCTATTTTGTTTTCTTTACATTGCTTAGGTTTTTTAGAATCTATCTATTATATTTGCTTACATTGCTCAAGTTTGTCAAAGTTTGAAAAGATCTTAAAAAGTAAGAAATTTTTGTATGAATGCTGATTCAACCCCCCCTCTTAGTGTTCATTGTACTCCAACAAGTGGTATCAAAGCCAAACCATTGTCTAGAGTCAAACTAGGGGATTCCTAATAGTAAGTACTCTTCATGGTTAAGCACAAAAAAAATTAATGTCAAACAAACCCTAATTCCAATCAATTCTAGTTAAGTGTCTCAAGGGAAATCCTTTCCAGTAGACACTAAAAGTGATAATGAAGTGATTTGGACAAAGATAATTGCAAGGGACCTATTGTTATCATTAGTATGATATCAACATCTTCATGTGTTAAAAAGAAATAGATTTGTGATATTCATGTTTCATAAATGAATAATTTCACATACCTCTCTCTATCATTTGATTCCCTCGTTATCTTCCAGTCATTTTTTATGACTGATTGGTTCATATGATGCAAATTTCTCTTGTTTCACCTTCCAGTTGATAGATTTCATGGTAATTTGTTGCTGAAAGATTAGATTATTCTCTGATGACTATTGACTATTACAGTTTATTGATGGAATTTCTATTTAAATATCAAAGCCATCATTGATGGGCACTTAGTTGATACTGATATATTGCTTATGATCACTTTGCAGTGTAGAATTTGGTTTTGAGATCAATAACTTATTATATTTCACTTTTCAACATTCTCACAAGAATCTTTCTTTACTCATGGACAGGTATACATTTTGATTTTCTTTATATATGCTTCTCACTAATCAAATTTTATATATTTAGTATACCTTGGTTGCAAATATTTTTTGAAAGGGAAAAGATATAAAGAATTTCATATCTTGATATACAATAGAGGCACTACACATCTCTTTATTCCCTTTGTCTTTGATGCAAAATGGGAAGAGAGATTGGTAATTTGTCATCAAGCACAAAGGGGGACTTTGTTGACTTGCCTTCAGTTGTTGTCCTTGATGACAAAAATACATATGTGCATTCTTGTTGATTCATTGGTAGATTCATTGGTCATTGGCCATATTCTTTCATGTTTGATTGGTAAGGCATTGGTAAGGCATCATGCATCAGTATTGCATTCTTTCATGTTGGATGGGTAATACATTTGTAAGGCATCATGCATTAGTATTGCAATATTGGCCTAAATGAGATCTTCAACACATAATTATTCATTGTGTGGTCATATACACTTTGGACTATATGGTATCTAGTTATATTTGATTTGGCAAAGTTCATTGATGTTAGTATACAGGTTCAGTGATATAGGTTGAAGGTATATGGTTTAGTGTGTTGATATGTTCAAATTTTGGTTTACATATGATAGTGATAGCATGATTCTCGATTTGTATATCTATATAATAATTTTGTGTTGGTACATCATCTTGCTTTGCTGAGTTGTTGGGTACATTGACATTTTAGACAGAAACAAAGACATTGATATCTTGATAACAACGATATTAACTTTATGTTATTATTGACATTCATATAACAAGGTTATGGCTACTTGGTGGCATTTCATGTTGATTCACATTGGCACTCATGATGTTGGTATAGTGACTATAGTTAGTTGATATGTTATTATATTAATGGCATTCATATTACAAGGTTGAAAAACCTCATCATGGGCACTTCACTACATAAACTCTACAAGATTTTAATCACGACTTATTTCCTAAAAAGCATTGAAGTATTAAAAGATGGAAATGGTCTTAAGTCACTTTTAGTGACTAGGTTGTGGGGATATATTACATTCAAAGTTTTTATTAAAATCTTATCAAAATGCATTTGGATGATAATAGGTTACCATTATATTTTTCCCTTGGGATGATATTCAGGAAAAAACATTTTTTATTGTTTTTGAGTTTCTTTATGATGGCCAACACTTTTCAAACCCCACAGCTAGGGGATGACCATGTGAACTATTTTTTTTTTATCTTGTGGAAAGCTTGGTGGCGGTTGCATGATAGTTGGATTGCACAGAGACAATTAGAACGAGATATCAATTAGTTCTAAAGCGACATTGGCTTCTCATTTTGATAGGTTTACTCATTCTATCTTCTATGGTTCTTGTTTCATAACTGTGAATTGATTACTTTGTCTTTGTTGTTATTGTAATCAATGTTAACTGTAAAAGTATTTTATTCGAGTTAAGTTTAGTTTCCGTATTTTTTTATTAGCCCTATCTCTTTTAGAGGGTATTTGAAAGATTCTTACAAAGGCTTTGTTTAAAGTGGACTTTTGTGTTTGTAAATTTTGTCTCTGTTTTGCCCATTATGACTTTTCTTAAAACCCTAGTTAAGAGTCTTTGAGATGTTTGTTTTAGTTAGAACCTGAGTTTTTTTTTTTGTGATAAAACCCTTGGGTTTGGTATTGGTTTTAAGTTATTCGTTGTGCTTGTATATCTTTGTGAGTGTGGTTTATTATTCTCGTTGAGTTAAGGGTTTAGTTTTGAATTGAAGTTTCTAACCCTAATCAAGGGTTTTCCATGTCTTGCATTATGTGGGTCTGTGTTCAGTTTATTAACCACGTGTATTCTTGGATGGTAATTCTCTATTACTTGAAGTTAATTGAAATCTTTTCAATTTCAATCAAGATTTTGTTATGGACAATTATGATAATATAAACGACAACTTCATAGTTGAAGAAAGACTTATATCTTTAAAACTTGGAACTTCCAAAGAACTAGCTCCTAGGTCTTTTAAATTGTAGAGATAGATTATTCTTTTGAGATTGCAAGTCTCAACCACATCTATAGACAAATTTTTAAAACCTTTGTCCACACAAAGTACCAATTACTAAACCTTCTTCCTCTTGAAAAATTAAAACCCAAAATCTCCCTTAATTGATAAAATTTGATTTAATTAAAGGATATATCTACTTCTCTTGGAATTAAAATTGCATTCTCTAATCCTGCAAATGTACAATGTCTCAAGAGGAAGCAGCAGTAGTAGCTCTTGAGGTTGGTCAAAGGAAAGGTAAAGCTACTGTAAAGGTTAATAAAGTACCACTCACCATGTAATAGAAGTATCAAGGTGTGCCCATAGTTTTCAACTATGGGTTTAAAATCAAGATGATTACAGTTACATTCATTGTACACATTGACTGGTAAGCCACAAAGACTAATATGTTTGTATATAATACCACTAGGAGATATAAAAGTATAGATATAAAAGTAGTGTTGGATTGTATTTATGAACAATTGGTCAATGTGCAAGAAATAAAGTTCTTCATGACTTCTTATTGGTGTGGTTAGCAAAAGGAATTAGAAATTTTTATCATGTAAATATAAACGAGTCGCTTTGTTGTAACTTGCATATACGGGCGGGAAACGCAAACGGTTTAAAAAACGAATTGCGCGGACAAACGGGAACGGAGATAGTGACGGCAAATGGTTACTTGAAGAGGGCCCACACTAGCCACGTAAGCAGTCAAATATTACTGTGTGCTGGTCAAAATGGCAAGCCCAGCTGAAAATTCAACGGAGTCTATTTAATATCTTACAGCTGTAACGCACTTGGATATAACGTGCACCTCACTTTTGGATAGTTAAGGAATGGCTTATTTTCACTAATGGTCTTTCGACTGTCTGTTTGTTCTTGACCCATACTTATTTTCACTTCTGGGTCTTTCGACTGTCTGGTTGTTCTTGACCCAGATCACGTTAATGGTATATGTGGCGATGAATAGCTGCCAAAATATTTAGTTTTGCCCTCTTTCAAGAAAAGGCTCTCACTGAGGATTGGTCTCTCTGCTACATTAACAGATCTCACATTTCAAGGTACGATTATGAAGAACAAGAATTTCTGTTCTGGTCCCCTTACTCCCTCTTCCTAAAGTTTTGTCTACAATCATTCTCTTCACTTTTTCAATCATTATCTTCACTCTCTCTGTACAATTTATACCGAAAGCAGTCTTCCATATATTCAATCTTTTTCGATCTCTAATTCCTTTAAGTTTACAAGATTAATACATTTTTATATCGATGGCATGAGAATTAAGACGGACAACCAGACTAAAATTGACTTTGAAATGAGAATGGAATTTTGGAAAACTATATAGTCAATGCAGTTATGAATTTGTATCTTTATTATATAGGCAAAAACTTACATATTATTGTAAAGACGCGTAGAATTTTAATGGACCAAACGACTTTATGTTTCTACAGATTAAAAAGGATGCAGGGGTTACTTTTACTTTGTTTCGCCTCGGCACGGGATTCTTCCACTACCACATATTATTGCCAGGAGACTTCTTCGGAAGTTACAATCATTAAAACCAACAATAGTGAGTGATCATGACTTGCTAAGTTTACTTTTCACATCAAATTAGTGTTACAAATATAAAATCTATTTTTACTCAGCTGAACTAATTTTACTTTTTCTTTAGTGTTGTCGAATTTCAGTTTTAACAATTTTTGTGTACAAAAAAGATTCAGAAGTTGAACATGTGATAGTTTTTTTTGTTGATTTAATGTTTAATAGTTTTTCTTAATGGAAGTCATTCACAAATTTCTTTTGACTATTTCATAGAGGAGGAAGCATCAAGAACCTCTTTGACTAAGAGTAAATAAGACAACATTAATAATTGTGACTTTAAAATTGTTAGTGTTAATTAAGAGATTTCATAATTGAATGAAAAGTATTTCTTAGATCTAAAAGACAATAAATCATGTGATGCAACATTGGTGTACCACTAAGTTACCAAAAACGAGAAACGAGAAACGCAACGGCAACGTGACGAGAAACGGAATATTTAAAGGTTGCATATAAGAAACGTATATATATATGATCTTGAAATCTTAATTGAACAAAAAAACATATTAATTGAACATCATATTTGATAATATGATCTTGAAATCTTAATTATAAACACAAAACTTACCAAATAATCTTTTATAAAAAAAAAATGATTTATAAATACAAATTATAACAATCAAAGCGTTTCTTTATGCATACCTGTTTTGGATACAAGTCTGGACAGAAATTTGAATTCCCCTGTTTCCCCTTAATAATCATCCCCTGTTTCAACCGTACTGCCCTGCTCTCACCTGAAATATATGGACTCGCACAAAGGTAAGGTTTTTGCTTTTCCTTTCAATTTACTACGGTTTTTCTAATTTGTTACACCACTTAGACTCCTTTTTTAGGACATAAAAGATAAAATGGAGATCTCTTAGAAGGATAGCAGCTTACCAATCAAATACGTTTATTGTCTTGTAGTTCTCCCTTCTCCACGCAGCCTCTTGCATATTGTTTTAGTCTTCTTTGTTCCTTCTCCTCCATGATTTCTTATTGTTTCTTCTCTATTTTCTATTCTTCTATCTTCTTTTTATATATATATATTTTCTATTTCATATACTCGAAATTATTTCAGGAATCAAGTCTCATATTTCTTTAATTTAGTGAAAAAGTGAAAGAAAATTTTAATTGGTTCAAGTAATGTGTACTTACAATATATATGTAAGCAAAATAAAAAATATGCAATTTATAATTTGTTTGACAATATGGGTGTTAAGATGGAAAGCCTGCGATTTTAGAGAGAGGTGAAAATTTATTATTAAGAATAATTAATGGTATTTATAATGAAAGACTCTTTTGATCTTGTGGTCATTGATTCTTTCTTCGATGGACCTATAAGTTTGTTGCTTGACCCTTACGAAATGACACAACAAAGCACACTGAGGTTATCCATGAATTTTCGCCTTAATCTCGTGACACATGAATAATATAAGGGTTGTTTACATTTGTTCTAATTCAAGAGGCTTCTAGAGAATTTCAATCTCCTATCTAAGCTTCTTCTAACCATTTGCATTCTTGTTTTTTGTGTCTCAATTTTAGGACAGTTCATCTCCTTTCCTATAGTGCATAAATGGTCATGATCCTTCTATCTTCAAATAATTCATTTTATGTCCAAAAAGGGAAAAAAGTTTGTTGTAATAGGCCTAACCTTTGATGTTTCCAAAGATGGCATCACTACAACCACTAGTTTATCCATCAAGGGTACAAAGACTTGTTATAGCTTGCATGCACACCCTCTTATTTTTTTGCTGGTCAAAATGGGGCTCCCACTCTTTCTTTGTCTTTTGCTTTATTTTTTTCCACTTTCTCCTTTTTTTTTTCCTTCCCTTCTCTTTATTTTTTCATTGTTTGATTTTGTATTTTTGTGTTCTTTAAGATTTTAGGTCCCATGAGGACCTTAGGATTTAGTCCTAAGATCCTTGTAGTCCTTGCTTGCCCAATTTCTCATTCCCTTTGTCTTTTCAATTTCTATTTTTCCTTGAGGAATTCAGGTCCTCACGGGACCTTAGGACCTTGTCTTCATGTCCTCTTTCCTACTTTGTCTTTTTATTTGCTCTTGTGTATTTCCTGAGGATTTTGACACCCGTAGGGACTTTCGGACCTAGTCCCATAGTTTTTGTCCATTCTAGTTTCCTACTCCAAGCTGCTTTGGCATGTCCTTCAGAATTTCAGGATCTTAGAGACTACGAGGGCACTTAACCAAACTACCCAATTAATGGTGGTCTACCCTTTTCAAAATTTGATATTTAAGTCATTTCTCAGTCTCTTTTACAACAACATTGCATAGTAAAGTGATTATGTGAGCTCTACAAGCAACTAGGTGATCAAACTCTACTTTTCATCATATTCGAAGCTTAAGTTTTGTGCCTTAGTTATCTTTGGTTCCCATGCTTGTTGTTTCTACACAGGTTTACCTATTCTTCTACATTGTCTCTCAATGTCATTGGTTCCTTGCTTCTCATGTTTGTTTTCTTTGCCTTAATTTTCTTTTTTGTTTTTCTTATTGTTTTGGTTGTTGTTTCTTATATTCTTTGTGTTTTCCTACTTTATCGAGTTAGATTACTTTAAGGTTTAGAGTAGTTTTCTCTCTTGCTCTTAGTTTAGTAATAAGTTGGACTTGAAATTGGATTCAAATCCCATTCTCACCATTTAATCTATCCCCTCAAAATTTCTTGGTATCGAATTACCACATTTCAAAATACACCCTACAGGAGTTCAAAAATCTTGTGTTCTTGATCAAGTGTTCCCTACATGTGTATTAAATCCTTGTCATGTAGAAATAAGATCTTCAACTAGTGTTGGTGACTAATAATCTCACTTGCGGGAGTTCGGACCCCATGACCCTTGGGATTGCCATGAAAACCCATATTGAGCCTTCTAAAATGACTAAGTGTTGGATCTTTTGAAACGAACTCTAGGACTTCGAGTCTTAGAGGGATCTTTAGGCCTTTGTTATATGTCAATTCTTGCAATATTTTGGATCCCCAAAGGGCCATATGACCTTTTAAACAATAATTAAACATATTTGAATTTTACCTCTCTGGGACTTCAGGTTTTCGAAGGATTGGGAGACATATACCTTAGATCTTCTATAACCTTGAAACCTACAGTTACAAAGCCATGAAGTATATGCTTCAAGACTTTGGGTTCCAAGAGGAATTGAAGACTTTATCCAATGAATCATGAAACTCCCAAAGACTCACTTCTTGAAATCATACTTAAGCAATTTGTAATGTTTTCTTTTGGGATTTCAGATCCCAAGGAGACATCAGGACCTTGTCCCCATAACCTTCTTCTGCTCGAAAAACCATCCCTTGGGCCACATATTGAGGGAACTAATGCATCCCTAGGGGACTTTTTCATGTCCTCATGTGATTTGAAGACACATGCCTTTAAAACGTGGAACTTCCAAAGAACTAGCTCCTAGGTCTTTTAAATTGTAGAGATAGATTATTCTTTTGGGATTGCAAGTCTCAACCACATCTATAGAAAAGTCCTTAAAACCTTTGTCCACTCAAAGTACCAATTACAAAACCTTCTTACTCTTGAAAAATGAAAACCAAAAATCTCCCTTAAGTGATAGAATTTGATTTAATTAAGGGATTTAGCTACTTCTCTTGGAATTAAAATTGCATTCTCTAATCCTCCAAATGTCTAATGTCTCAAGAGGAAGCTATAGTAGCAGAAGTAGCTCTTGAGGTTGGTCAAAGGAAAGGTAAAGCTACTATAAAGGTTAATAAAGCACCACTCACCATGTAATACAAGTACCAAGGTGTGCCCATAGTTTCTAAGTATGGGTTTAAAATCGAGATGAATACAGTTACATTAATTGTACACATTGACTCATAAGCCATGAAGACTAATATGTTTGTATATAACACAACTAGGAGATATAAAAAGATAGATATAAAAGTAGTTTTGGATTGTATTTATGAACAATTGGTCAATGTGAAAGAAATAAAGTTCTTCTTAACTTCTTATTAGCTGTGGTTAGCAAAAGGAATTATAAATTTTCTTAGCCTAGAAACAAAAGGAATAAGAGGTGAAGGGCCAAGGATGAACAAATTTTTGGACTTCTTCACTCAGCTACCATTCAAGGGCGCTGAGAATCATTTAAATAGGGTAATGATCTTTTTATCTATGCAATAATTGAGTAGCTAATAGGGGATGTTGGCTATAGAATGTTAGCAAAAGACACAAATTTGATTAGTGGATGGGGATGTTGGTTTATTTAGAACCCTATGTCAATTTATGTCAGGTTGTGTGGGTTACATAAAGCACCCTTCTTGCTTCCAAGGTGTTGTAGTGGCATGGTCATACTACTAGAATTTTCAAGACAAAGCTCAAAAGTTTAGGTCCTATTTACTTTAAAGCATAACCCTAGGGTAAATTTCACACTCAAGATGGGATTCTATGATTTCCCCAATGGTACAAGTATCAAGGATAGGAATATGTGTTGTAGATCTTAAATTTGAGCACATATGAAACTAGGGATAACTATGACCTTGTAGGAAAGCTCAAGGCCATTATTCCAAATACCTTTCTAAGACATAAGACAACCTTGGGAGACTTTTGAGATAACATCAAAGATGAATTTGAAGTGATGAAGATGAAATATTATAGGCTCATAAGATTCTGGACCCCATGTATGAATACAACGAAGTAGATTGAAGCCTCCTCACTCTAGTTAGGTGGTATGACAAGGAGGATGTGTCAACATAGTTATAGATAGGGTCTAGAAGAAAATGGGTCCCATTCTTCCGACACTATGGACCCATAGAAAGAATTTTTGTTTTCTTGGCTCGATCATGTATCATTATCTCATAGTAGCGTGGAACTATTCAGATTAGCACTTCCAACATCGCGAGGTTGTACTCCAAGAAAATTCATCTAAGTTGGAAATAGGTGCTGAGGCTGCCTCTCTTTTATATATAGATTGCACTAGACATGTGGCAGCATATTGTACCAACACACATCCTAGGAGCTCTTGATAGTTTTGACATTTTGTGGGCACATCCAACCAAATAAAAGTGAGTCAGAGTTCAAAAGTATAGTTTTCTTTTGCAAATAATGGGCCACATTGGCGACATGGCATAATATTGTAGCAGTGGAGCTCTAATATATCTAACAGATTCAGAGCTTGCTGGCCTATGAAGACTATTGATCTTGATTTACGTTGCAAGCTATGGCAAGGCTAAGAACTTAGGAAAAATTAAAGCTTGCAACTTAAAGAGATATTTAAGTGCTCGTACCAACTAGGTATTGGGAGTATGGGGCCGGTAATAGAATGATTTAATTCTTTGAAGTTATGACTAAAGATATGGTGATTGAGAATAACAAGTCAACTCAAAAATAGAAATCAAGGATTTCAAGTTAAATGTTAATGTTCATAATTTTAGACTCTGGTGAATTTAATAAAGAGTGCGCATCTTATGGTTTTTTAGTGACCCTTTTTTACTTACTAAAAGCATGGTGTCGGTAGAAGAACAACCATTAACCCTTCGAAGTTATGACTAAAAACTTGGTGATCGAGAATAACAAGTCAACTCAAAAATAGAAACCATGGGTTTAAAGGTTTAAGGTAAAATACCAAGGCTCACAATTTTAGACTTTGGTACATTTAATAAATAGTGTGCATCTTATGTTTTTTTAGTGACCCTTTTCTAGGGTGTTTAGAGGTAATGGTTGTGTATTTGGAACCAACGTCTAGTTTATGCTACAACTGTCTCTAATTTTTGGTCAACTTGGGATGCCATCTTACTATTGCCTTATTACTTTTGATAGCTTCGAGTATGTGTCATCTTTACTCTTTGAAAAATTTGGTTGGAAAGTATTTATTTGATCTTTTAAGGTTATCGACATCTTATTAGGTATGTCTAGAAGAAATTTTTTGAATCTATAAAAGAAATTTTGGTGTCTAAGTATTTTGTGGAAAAGGCTCACCTCATTGTGATATTTATATTTTGAAGCAATCATATTTAGATCCTTTCATTGGCCTTACTCATTATTGCTTTGAGATTAAATCTTCTAATAAAGAGAATAGAATATGTAAATGGTCTCCTCTTCCTCTAGGTTATTTGAAAATCAACATTGCTGACTCTTTTCGTGGCAATCTCGATGCAATAGGGATTAGTGGAGTTGGGTAGGATAGTGATGGTTTAGTTTTCTTTTTGTTTATTATGGCATGGGTTTTGACACTAACAGTTACATGGAGGTTTGTGCCATCCTTGTGGGGCTTTAGAGAAACTTTGTGAGCTAGGTTGGAAAAAATAATTTGTGAGATGGGTTACATGTTTTTTATCTACATTGTGAATATTGGAAGATTTCACAAGTTTTCTTGGAAGATGGCATCTTATGTAGAATAGATTCATCACCTTTCAAAAAAACTTTAATTCTTTCTCCTTTATTCATATTCCTAGATAATTGAATGTTGTTGTGGAATGTTTGGTTGAATGGGCCTCAAATGGAAGATCATGAAATGAGAGTCCTTGCTTTATGTTCATATGTTTTAGAGTTTGTAGCACCTTCCTAATGGTTTGGCTTGACCATTCTGATATGTTTTTTTATAAGATTTAGTGTAAATGGTGCTTTCATAGATTATTTTGATTTCCAGAGGTGGATTTATCAAAAATCTCCTTGAATATTTATTCTATTTATTGTTTTAAAAATATATAAAAAATACCAAAACATATTAAATTTCTTATATAGATTTATATCCTCATAATAAATAAAATATAAGCTCACCATCAAATAGTTATTACATAATAAGAATATATTCATAAAAAATTAGATGATTAAAATTTAATATTTTATTTTTGGAGGTGAAGGGCCGATACCGATGCCACCTCTAGGTAATAAATCTCTTAATCCCTCAACAAAATAGTAAATTAATATTATATATATATATATATATATATATGGACGGATTAAAACAAATCGTTGTAGATTATATTTACACGAATTCAGATAATTTTATTTTATACTGTACTTGAAGGTAACCATCGTAAGTAATTTTATTTTCGCAGTGCCAATACCGCCAGAGATTGCAGAAGAGCTTCAAATGCCTGAATTGAACGCTACTTGCGGTAAAACCTTAAATTCTATACAAACCAGCCTGGTCCGCAACTCGGTTCTCCTGGGGTGCAAACCAGGCGGCCGGGCGAAAAGTGCATATTTTTATTTAAAAACCGGTTTTTTTCTTTTTTTTTCCCATTCAACACTAATTTTGCCCCTACTATGCATTTTATATGCATCTTTCAAGTTTTTTTTATTTGGAATAAAATCCAAAAAAACCACCTTTCATGCCAATACCACCACCTTTTGCACTAGCGAATGTTGTGGTTTCACGGAAAAGAGGCGCATTGGATAGTGCCTTCAAAAATGAAATGAGACAGATTGCAGACTAGAGTATTGGGCATTGCATTTATGGTAATGGGCTTCCTTTCAATGTTGTTAGATAATCTTACTTTCAGGACATGGTGCATACCCTTTGCAATACACCTTCTGATTATGTTTGTTTGGGGTATGAAAAGGTGTGAACCATCTTATTGGCAAAGGAGAAATCTTTCATAGAGACACAATTGAAAGTCGTCAAAGCTACATGGTCAGAAATAGGCATGTCCATTATTTCTGATGGATGGAGAGATTGTAAAAATAGGTCATTGATCAATTTTACAATAGTGTGCCCTAAAGGGGCAACACAAATGAAAGATGCAAGTTTCAATGCCAATATCCTCATAGAATCCACTGATGTGCTGTGGCCTGAAAATGTTATCCAAGTCATAATGGACAATGCTAAAATTTATAGGGCAATTGGAATTATAGTGGAGGCTACATATGGTAAGATCTTTTAGACACCATGTGCAATCCACTCAGTCAATTTAATCATGTAAAAGATTGGCACACAAATTGATTGGATGAAACAAATTTATGCGGAAGATGAGAAGATTCAAATGTTTGTGACTAATTATCATACATCACAAGTCATTTTTAGGACCTTCTCCAAGTTGGAGTTGTTGAAGGTAATTACTAATTTAAATTTTATTTTTTATTTTTTATAGTTGATACATGATGTGTATTTTTTTATTTCATGTTAGGTTGTTGAAATGTGATTTGTATCTCACAAGATCATCTTAAGATGACTTGTGAAGGTGCGAGAGGCCTTGAATTAGGGAAAACTTTAAGAAACCCCCCCCTCGGACAAAGTGTAAAAACCTGGTGAAAGGTGTATAATTGTCGAGGAAAATTTTAATTTTACTGGCAAAATTGTGCGGTTTACAAAGAAAAAATAATAATGTCCATTGATGAATCATTCATGATTGCTCAAAGTTTGTGAAAAATCCTAGTGAATTGTAATTTTTTTAAAACCAAAAAAAAAAATTGCATGGGTGAATTGTAATGCTTTTAAAACCAGAAAAAGTATTTGCATTGGCGATTTCAACTTATTTTCCAACCATAAATTTTTTTTTTTGGCGATTTCAAGCTATTTTCAAACCATTTAAAAAAATATAATGGCGATTTCAACCTTTTTCCAAAATGTAAAAAAAAATATATTGGTGCCTTAGCAGTCTTCGTGAAGTTATTAAAACACATGCCACATAGTTGTCAACCCTCTACCTAAAAGACTGCCCATTAGAAAATCTTGCGACCTAGTGACAAGTCCTTAAGACTCTATCTCCAGCTCACAAGATGAAAAATGCTAAGCCTTCATAACCTCGAGATCTAGCAACTGAGGTTAACTGAACTGCAACTCACCAATTCTCGACCACAAAATGTTAAGCCCTCGTCACCGTAGCAAATATGTAACAAATTGCATATCAATGTACAAAAAAAAGCAAATTGGTAAGACTTCAATGTCTTTGAAGAGAATATGGAAATTTTAGGATGAACGGATCTTAGTCCATTCTCTAGTTTATTACTAACACTCAAGGTATTGTTAATAGGCTTGGGACTTAAGGAGAATTGTAATAAAAGAAAAAATTGTAGAATTTTTTTGAGATCTCTTCTAAGTCTAAGTTTGATCCGGTTGTGATTTCCATTGAAGAAAGCAAAGATCTAACTACTTTCAAAGTAGTTGATTAGTTCTTTGCAATCTCATGAGGAGCGTATGCAGTGTTCTATGGAAATTTTTGTATAAGCTTTCTAGTCTTCTATGAACATTGGAGAGAAGTTAAAATCTCCTCCCTCTCATACTACTGAATCTCAAGGTGAATCTTCTGGTAATAACAAAGGAAGAGGTAGATGTAGATGAAGAGGACGAGGATAAAGATCTATGGATTGAAGGAGTATCTATTGTAGATATTGTGAAAGGTATGAACACTATGAATTTGAGTGCAAAAAGAAGAAATTTGACTTGAATAAGTCAAAAGCTAATTATACAAAAGAGTCTTTTGAAGCAAAGAATTCCACATTCTTCACACGTAACTTGGGAAAAAAACACTAAGAGGATGTTTGACTTTGGTTTTTGGAGAGTAGTTGCTAAAATCACATGACAAGTAAATCTGATCTCTTTATCAACTTAGATGATTTAGTGAGAAGTCATGTTAATTTGGGGATGATAAGGAGGTTGATGTAATGGGAAAAGATACCCTTGCAATCAAGACTAAGCAAGGAGAAACTATATTTATAACAATTTCTTTGTGCCAAAGTTACAACATAGTATTTTGAGTATTGGGCAGCTTCTACAAAAAAATTATAAAGTAGTGTTTGAAGATAACTACTACAAAATAATTGATAAATTTGATAGTCATCATCTTATAGAAAAGACTTATATGGCAAAAAATAGATTGTTTCCACTCATATTGGTTAATCAATCATAGATGATTCATTGTTATGACAATAATGATATGGTCATCTAAATTTTCAAGGGTTAACTTTACTAAATAGGAATAATATGGTGAGAGGCCTATCTATAATCAAGGAAAAAGAATAGGTTTATCCAAGGTGTGCACTTTGCAAGAATCATTGAGACAATTTTCGGTGAATACATCTTGGAGAGCCAAATCTTCTCTAGATCTTGAGGATGCTAACATCTATGGTGACATGCAATAGGAATCATTTTGTAAGAACCTTTAGTTTTTTACTTTCATTGATTATTACTCTCGCCACACTTGGGTTTATTTTCTTAAGAAGAAATATGAACCCTTCACTTGCTTCAAAATTTTTAAAGAAATAACTTAAAAGAAGAGCATGTATTATGTCAAGATACTAAGATACTAAGAATAGAAATGGGGAGAGTTTACTTCTAGTGAGTTTGCAGATTTTGGTATTAAAAATGACATACAAAAATACCTTAATGTTGCTTATACACTTCAAATTAATGGTATCACTGAAAGAAAGAACTATACCATTACAGAAATGGCACAAAGCATGAAAAAATTTCTTCCATATAATTTTTGGGGAAAAGTAGTTATCACAATTGTATATATTCTAAATTGAAGTCTCATGAAAGTAATTTAAAAAATCACTCCAAAGGAATCCTGAAGTGGTCAGAAGCTTTCAATGGCTCATCTTTGAGTCTTTTGTTGTTTGACATGTGCATGTAATAGTTCAAAAGGAGAAGAAGTTGGATGCCAAATCCTAACTTTTTATCTCTGTGAGATATTCTATTGCAACTAAATGATATATATTCTATAATCTTGGCACAATGTAATCGATTTTTAGTCAAGATGTGTTTTTTGATGAAATGGGAGTACATGGAATTGGAGAGATGATGTGCAAGAAATTTCATCTATAATCATTGCAATGTCCCATTTCTAGCACATGTTGTATAAGGTTGTCTTTAGCCTTTTCTCCATGGTTTTGTAGGCTAACTAGGACATTTAATGAGGATATTTGGCCTAGATAGTTTTAGTTGTAGACAATTCTGAGGTGTTTGATGTGTTTTTGGGTCACTATTTATAGTAAGTCAGCTGGGTCAGGTCAGGGTCATCATTGGTTCATGAACAATATCTTGTCAGTTGTTAGTGATGATATTGAGTTGACATTTTAATAATCATTTGCGATTTTTAATAAATTTATAAATAAAGTTAACTTATAAAGTTAAATTAAAATATTTAATGTAATTGATGTGGGAAGTTAAGTTAAAAGGGGAAGTAATTTAAATATTAAAAGTTCCCTTTATAAAAGTATATGGAAACATGAATGTTAAAGGGGGAAAAGTATATCATTTATCCCACATTGGCTGGAAAGTGTGTGAGCTATCTTAGGAAAGTTATAAAACATTCTTAAGAGCTCATTTATGGATATACTTGGTTAATTATTTTCTCTTAGATAATTTGGGAGCTTTGGCTTTCAATGGGTTTGAGGATAGAAACCCTCGATCTTGGAGGCAGTGGACAAGAACCTATTCTCATTTGGAGATATCATTTAAGTATCTCACTTATGTTTCACATATCTGGAAGTGAATGTATTGCTATTGTAAGGTACCTTTCTATTTCTACTATTAATTTTACAAGGGTTTGAATATAGTGAAGGAGTTTGGATACCAGAAACATTGAGATACATGTTGGACATTGCTAGGTGTGATAGTGATGTGAATAGTGTTGTGAATATTGCATGAATAGTGTGTGAACAATGTTGCTACAATGGTAGATCAGTTTGTTGTCCACAAGATTTTGATGATCTACTTGGCACTTAATTGACACATCTTGCATCTAGGGTTTCAATGGTCTATTCTTGGTCTTGGAGACATATCTTTGGAGGAGTTTGGGATTATTTTTAGCTATCATAATCTTTAGACAAAGAGAGAAAAATATTAGACCTACAAAATGAGATTCAAACATTATCTTTAGTCATTCATGTCATCAAATTGTGGCTAAAGGACACATTGAACTTCGGGTATGTTGATGATCCATCTATGTATTATATTTACATGACATTGACACATTTATATAGGTTTTATATGTCTAAAATTTACTATAACAGACCTGTTCAATATTATCCTCAGATCTGATATAATGATAATCAAGTGAAGTTAATAGTGAGAAATTTTCTTTTTGGTTTATGCACTCGGTGTTATCAATTTTGTATGTTCTTCTATGTTTGTGATTGTAAACATACATCAAAGAAAATAAAAAATCAGAAATCTGTCCTAAGAAGAATACATGTCAAGTGTTTGACAAAATTTTAAACCACACAAACTAAAAAAAAAAGTGCAAAAAGGATAGGGGTTCTTACAATCATAAGTTACATGAAAGATAATAGTGTTCCTCCTCTATCCACAAGCTCAACCAAAAGTTCAAGATCCAATTCAATTCCTCCAAGATCACCAAGTTCTTCTAGTAGCACAAACTCAAGTGAAGATTCATCTCCATCATGACCTCCCACATCAACTCCAAGAAAGGCACAAAGTTTGGTTGATATTTATCAGAGGAGTGCAAATATAAATTCACCTATTAATTTTGTTTTTCCTACTACAATTCAAGTTGAGCTGGGTGTGTATGAAGAAGCAACGAAATTACTAGTACGAGTTAATGCTATGAATGATGATATGAATTTCATTCATAAGAATAGTACATTTGAATTAGTTCAACTTCCTCAAAGGAATTACACTAGGCAAGATTAGTTGCCAAGGATTTGAACAAAATCAGGATCCGAAGAAAGCTCCTCATACTTGGTATGCTAGGATTGATAGTCATTTCTTGAAGAAATGATTCTACAAAAACAACTTAGAGACTACCATGTATGTCCAACATATAGGTAAGGATATTCTCGTATTTTTCCTTTACGTTGATGATATTATTTATACGGGTAACAACAAAGATGTCATGGAGTAGTTTTCAAGTAAAAATGAAACAAAAATTTGAAATGTCATATCTGGGACTCATGAACTATTTCTTTGGTGTGGAGGTAGAAAAAATGTCTTGAAAGGTATATATATTTCTCAAACCAAGTATGTAGCTAATTTATTGAAGAAGTTTAGAATGGTGACATGCAAAGCACTTGCAACCCCCAATGAACTTGGAGAAAAATTAACAAAAGAAGATGCTAGTTCCAAGGTTGATGCTACTTTTTATAGAAGTTTGGTTGGTAGCCTCATGTACCCCACAACAACTAGAAATGATATTATGTATGTAGTGAGACTCATCTCTCAATTCATGGAGGATCCACATGAGTCTCATTGGTGGGCCACTAAAAGAAGCATGAGGTACATGTGTGTGATTCACAAAAAAATGGTATTTATTATTTTCTCAATAAAAGGTTTGAGCTAATTGGTTACACAAATTTTCACTGGGGGGCTACTTCAATGGATGATAGAAAATATACATTTGATTATGTTTTCTCATTTAGTTCTTGAGTAGTCTCTTGGAGTAGTATGAAATAGGCAATAATGCTTCTTTGTTTAGTAGAAGTAGAATACATTGTAGCTACATTAGAAAATTCTCAAGCAATATGGATTAGATGGATATTGAGATATCTACATTTGATTTAGGTGCATCCACCCACCACCTGTTATAATAGCATTATTACCATGACAAAGAACTCTAAATTCCATGTCATAATGAAACACATAGAGATCCGACATTATTGCATTCGTGACTTTCATGACTTGACTCAAGATGGGCAAGCAGAGTTACAGTTTTGTACTCCATTTGAGTAAGTTGTTGTTACCTTCACTAAAGCTCTTCTAACAACAAGTTTTAACACTTTTAGACATCAAATCTATGTCACCTCCATTGATCATTCAAGGGGAGATTGAAGATAAGAATGATCACAGAAGGATCATACTTTTTAGTTTTAGTTTTATGTTTTATTAGAACAAAAATTTGTAAAGTTTTGTTTTTATTCTTTGTAAAAACTATTGTGTATATATTAAAAAAAACAATTTTAGCTTTATGCTTTTCTAAATCAAGAATTTGCAAACTGCTATGATAAACTTTTCAAACTCTTAGTTACCTTTGTAAAATCCTTCATGTTTCAAGTTACCCACTATTATGCCCTAAAAAATTTCATGAATTTCCATTCTAGCCATGACCAACTCATCACACTGGCTCATAATTGCCCCAACATCGTTCCCTGTAATCCTATAGGTGTCATACTTGGGAATAGTGAAGAGGTTGCATGACAGAGATAATAAAGAGGATGTTGATATAGTGTACTGCAATCCTGCAAGTCCTCCACCTTGTTTCATTAACATTTTGTGAAGTGATGGTAAGAAAGAAACAAATTATTGGTTTACCGTGCTATCGTAGACCAGAACTCATAACTCTTTATGTGGACTATGGGAAAGTTGTAAAGGATGGAAGTAATGTAAGTGTTACCGTGTTCCTGAAAAAGTAGTATATTACATGCTTATGGGCTTTGTGGTACAACAAGAAATGAAGTAAGTTACCACTAAATTGTAGGATGTTAGTAGAGGGAAAAAAACAATGTTGTGATACAACGGTAAGAAAAGTGTTGATACCACAATACCACGGGAGGTGCTAACATGACCCAAAGTGACCTTCGAGTGAGGTGGTTAAATATTACTACACTCTCGCAAAGATTTAAAGTGGGGCTTGAGAAAGGTTTGCGATATAGTGGATAACAGTAAGAGGAGAAATAAAGATAGCTAATCAGGGATGATGTAAGCACATCATAGCCGTACTTTTTTACTTATTTATTAAAAATCATTAGTTAAAGCAAAGAGTACATCTGGTGAGGCCAGGCTTCAATCAAAAAAGAGAAAAAAGAGAGTCAGAGTGTTAAGCCCAGGCCAAACAGTTACATCACACGCCTACCTCAGCTATACCACAAATATCCATAGGTATCATACATAATCAAAAAAGATATAGTGTTGTAGCAAAAATAGTTCATTGAAGGATCTCATCATGAGACTTTACCCACGTAGTCCAACCTTGTGCTCCCTCCATCTAGATGATCTTCTTGTAGACCTGAAGCTCCACATGAGCATAGAAGGGTCCTTTATTTCTCTTTATCTCCTCAAGTAGCTTTGAAATGGCATGTTCAAAGGCAGCCTAGTTCTCCGCTATCCTTCTCCATTAATACCCATCCTTCATCTCATAAATGAACATAGTGTGGTAGCCATCTCTAAGGAATCGAAGGATCTTGTTCCTTTCAAAATTCATAGTAAAACAGAGCTACACATCAATATTATAAAAAGTGAGCCTACGGAAAGACTCAGTAAATATTCTGTCATTACACTAGAATTTTTCTTCATTTCTAATTTTCCAAATATACCATAGACTATGAGCTGAGAGAATAAACCAAAATAAATTAGCATCTTTTTTGAGCCCTTGGACAGTACCAGAAATAATATCTAAAACATCCATAGTCATAGGAATGTATATACCAAAAAGTAACCAGACCTCTTTAGCCACAAAGCAATCAAAAAATATGTGTCTAGTGCTCTCAGGGACTCTACAGATAGAGAAGAGTTCAATACTCTTGGTAACCTTATTACTTGGAAGTATATCTAAGATAAGTTGTCATTTGAAGCATTGTATTTTGGGAGGGATAGGGCTCTTCCACAGTCTACCAAAAAATTTCTGCCAAGAAGATTCATTCAAATTAGAGTACTAGTTCAGATTAGCATGTTTAACAATGGAGTCATCATAGGTGAGTAAATTGTATATAGAGCGAGCCTTGACTTTAGTTAGGAGAGAGCCATCGTGCCACTTGAAGGAAAGAAACCTGTGAGAATCCACATGGGAAATAATAGGCAAGGAGAGGACAGCACAAGACTTTTGATCATGTTATAGGTTCGTTTTTGGGAAGCAAGAAGATCAAATTTAGAGTTGAGGTCCTCCCAACTTATTAATTCATTACATTCAAGAATGTCCATAAGGTATTTTATGCCTTTGCTGGCCCAAAGTTTGGCAGAATAGCCTTGAGTAAGCGCGAGAGGTTTAGAAGTATGGTACAGGTTCCACCAAATTGACCTTTCCCCATGCAAGAAATTATTGTTGTTAACATTAGTATTAACAATAATCCTCGTAACATGCTCCCATGCTTTCCAGATAGATTTGAAGACACAAGTACCTTGAACTAAGATACGGAAGGTGCCAGCCACAAGGTCACTAAAGGGAAGACCCTTCCACGACTTAGCTTTCTTAGGAACCGCATTCTTAATATTGTTTCTAACTAGGATCTTCCAAGGTTCCTATCCCTCTAGCAAATGGAATATCCATTTCACAGCGAGGGCAATGCCTTGCATTTTAAGATCTTTCAAACCAAGGTCACCAAGCTTTTTGTCAATGTGACACCACTTCCATAGCTAGAATGGAAATTCCCATAGGGATGCCCTAATTCCCATAGCTAGTTAGGATGGATTTTGGTATTTTTATGATAAAAGAGATGGTAAGGTCCTAGTATCAAACCTGTAGAAATTGGACCTAGCTAAATTAATTGTGCCATTTATGTATCTGTGGATGTTGAGTTGATTCAAGTGGTGGTTCAACACTATCACTCTGTTACCAAGACTATGAGAATGCCTAGTTCAAACCCCTTGGTAGTAAAAGCTAGGTCAACCATTGTGGACTATTTCATGTTGAATAAATAGGCCCTAACTAAATTTAAAATGACTAAGCTTGAGGAGGATTATGTTAGGTTAGGAAAACCCTATAGAAAGGATGACCTCCCATTGCATAGAAAATGAGGTTTCAATTATATAACTATGAAGGTCATAGGGAATGAGCCATTTGCCATGGATGATTTTCAAGTTTATTTCCAAAGGATATATTTTGTCCTATGTTAGATATTGGGAGAGGATGTGAAAGATGAAATGTTATTTGCTTTAGTGTACATGGCTATGAGAATCTAAAATTCAATGTTAAACCTTGAATTTGACTTTTCCTTAAAGGTTGAAAGGAGGATTCATGTGCAGCATGTGACATTGAAAGAGAAGAAGGGATCCTATGATTTCATTACTCATTGTTTTGTTATTTGATATCATATCAAAATAGACAATCATTAGAAAAAAAATTAAAATTGGTAATTGTTGATAATATGTGAAACAAAATGCTAGTACAGTTGTGGTGCTATATATAGGATAAGAAATGTAAAAATAGTGATTACAAAAATTTTCATGATGTGCTTTTTGTTTTAGTATTATTCTCTTTGAATCACCATGTTAACAAATTTCCACCTCAAATCCTGGAATTTGTAAGGCCACTAGCTATGAAACCTGAAGTAGGGCATACTCATAACTTTGGTGACTGGTTCTACATGGTTGAGTACATGTTGATCATAGTATATGGATATCCTGAGGCTCCTCATCAACTACCAGTGTTTTTATCTGATAGAATTGCATTCCTTGAGTTTATGTAATAGATGATGTGAATGGAGAAGGAGATAATGGAGAGATAGAAAAAGGGGATCATTCTGCCACATGTTGCTAGATATGTTGGATTCTTCATTGGATCAAATGTGCTTGAATAATTGCAGGGCTACATAAAGAAAATATATTCTTTGAAATTGGGTCTAGAGAGGTTATGTGACTAGCATAGGGATCACCCATGAAGTGCTCTTGGATGAAGATGTGATTAGAAATTGTGTTACTTTTGATGAAATTTTTCAAGGAAGGAGAAAATAGAATATTTTGATAAAAATAGAAGAGAAAAAAAAGAAAGATCCAAGTTTCCCAGGATTCTTCACAGAAGAGAAAGACATCCTCAAAAGAATTTATTTGTATATAAATAATTTTAAAAAATTGTATGGAAAACTAGTTGGTGGTGATACATCACCTAAGGTAACAAAGTTACATGTGAAGAAACCCAAAAGGGTTGTGATTTTTCAGGTTCTTAATAGTATTTACACTCAAGAATCTACACCCAATCCACCCCCACAAAAAGATAAAAGAAATATGATCATGTGCCCTTGGTGTCATATGATGACACTGAAGAGGTAGGTGGCACTTCTGAAGTTGATAGTGCTTTAAGAGCTTTGAAGGATGATGAGGGCATTGGTAAACCTCAACGATCACCACCAAGATATGAAGAAGCACATGGGCATGGGATTAAACTAAGGGGAATGCATAGCCAAAAGATCATGAAGATGACAAAGAGTTACCATATTCTTGAGATTCATTAAGATGATGAGTTCGTCAAAACACCCAAATTTAAAGACTTCTGGACTAAAATAAAGATGAAAGAGTTGGAGGAAAAGAAGAAAATAAAGATGATGGGTGTAGAAGAGTCTTAGAATGATGAAATTTATTTGATAAATTTCAAAGAAATAGAATTTGATGACATAGATGTCATTCCCAATGAAGCCAGAGACATAGTGCTAAAGAGAAATATGTTGATCATTCCTGGGATGATAGTAAAGAAAATATTTTTATTGGATAAGGTTGGACATCAAGAAGACCCAATGCTAGTGGTAGAGTTTGATTCTAAGAAAGGAGTGAGTGGGACAATGCATGACCCCTAGACTGAAACTTTGGTTGCATGGGTAAAGTTTAAACATACAAATAAGCCAGAATTATTTTACATGACCAAAGAAACAAAAGGGGAAGCCATACTCAAGAAACTCAAAGATACCTCCCCTTTGGAGGTGGCCACTATGACAGTGCACTTAGAAATGTTCACCAAGGATGCTATAAAGAATATGCAACAAAAGTTAATTGAGCATAAAAAGATTCAAGTTGATATGAAAGAGGAGATAAATACATTGTACATTGAGAATGTTTGATTGATAGATCAATTGAAAGGTGGAGAGACCATTCAAATAAAAGCAATACTTCTTCATATAAATGTTGTGTCAAATAAAACTGATGAAAATATTGATGCCAAGAGCTAGATTAAAGAGAAGAAAATTTATGAAAATGTAATTGAAGAATTGAGAAAATTGAATGAAGAAATCAAACAGAAAATGTCATAACAAATTCTTTCTACATTTGAGAAGGTATTCACACATAGAGTAAAGTATGTTATTGATAAGATAGAGGATGTGTACAAAGTTTATGAGTCACCATTGAAAGCATTGGAAGTATTCAAGGAAAATAAGCCTATATTGAGGTCATTGTTCAAGAGATGGTAGCCACTAAACCACACTCTGATGACTCTATGTAAAGTATTGACAAGAAATCCAAATGCCCCTCCTACCAACAAATTGACTAAAAAGTGGTAAAATTTGTGATTGAAGAGCCCAAGTATATTTTTGTAGAAGAATCCTAGGTGAAGGCTAAGATTGACTCATTCCACAGATTCAAGGACTGGACCATACCATCAATTATTGATCAAGACAAACATATCAAAGAATTCAATGATTGGAAGAGTCAGTTTAATCAAATGATTCCACAGATCCTTTCTCACATGCAAGAGGAAAATGATATTAGTGCTCAAAGCCTAAATCTTTTCCTAGATAAAATTTAGTCACGCTATAACAATAGTAACATTGAACATTTATCTTATCAAATATATCTCTATCTCTTCCTCTAGAATCACTTCTTCCTCTTGAGTCACCTCTACCTCTATTTCCTCTTTAACTATTCTTATTTTGACCTTTACCTTAGCCTTGTTTACTTTTGATGCTGCAACAAGTGGCATCTTCACTCTTTGTGATTTGTAATTTGGAGGAAAACATTTTCTTTATTCTTTGAATATTTCTTCATGAGACATCAAAGATATAACCAGTTGATCGAATGTTGCCATCAAAAATATAATTTCGTAGAGGCGCGGGATAGGGCCAAGACTTGGGTGGATGATTCAGATCAAGACAAATTTTGGAGGATTGCTAACAATATTGCTGGCATTATGGGGTACTAGGATAAGGTGGGTGGAAAAATTGATGACATGGAATCCAAGATAAAGATGGCACAGACTAAGCTCGAGTTGAACAAAAAAAAGGAGGCCTTGGAAAGGAAAATTGAGGAGCTCAACCTTGCTTGGAGTAATACAGCTAGTACTCACAATGTCTCCACATAGGCTATCCATGACGAGATTGAAAGGAAATAGGTGAATAAAATAAAATGCATGGAGTCCTTGGCCATGGACTATGGCCCTGCTATGTCTTTAGTTAAAGCCACCCTTGACTCCATGTTGGTCACCTCTAGCTCTAGGATTGAGTCTAGTAAAAGAGTATTTTTTTAATAAAGTGCTTATTTTGTGTTAGGATTGATAGCAAAAGGGTACCTCCATGTAGTGAACCATCTCTTTGTGTCTATGGTGGGTGGTTAATTTATGTTTTTTGGTTGCTCTAGTTTTCACAATTTGCTAGTTTTTAGTTTTGTTCCTAGCTCTATTCATCTCGCTAGGTTTTTGTTGTGTTTTAGTGAGAGGTTTTTTATATATTTGTGTATCCCTCATATGCTCTTGGTGTTCCTTCATAGATATGTGGACATATGTCACTTTTATTAATCAAAACAAAGAAAAACAACCAAAAATATTAATTTTTTAAAATATGTAACTACCTAAAAATAAAATAAAACTATAAGAAAAGAGACAAGAAAACAAATAAAACGATATATAGCTAAAGAGATAAAAAATATCAAAACTTATAGATATAAATATAGATATAGATATAGATATAGATATAGATATAGGTATACACATACATATACATATACATGTTTTCTTGTCTCTTTTCCTATAGTTTTATGTTATTTTTAGGTAATTTTATATTTTATGAGATGAATTGAACTAGATTGAACAAAAAAATCTCTAGACACTGACAATTGATGAACAACGTCTAACAATTTTTTAATGAAATTTCAAGAGGATATTCTAAGTGACATTCTGATCCTAAAACTATTTGTAATATTATAATTAGACACATTCAGGACTAGTTTTCCTAGTCCCATATTCCGACACTTGCGAGCTCAAATTTTAGACACAACTTTCTCTCTAATTCCCATTTCCAAATTTGTGGTTGATGTCTACAAATCTGATGATCTATAGCTTTCTATTTATGTTATTTTCTCTCAAATTTTCATCATTGTGCCTTGATCTCATATAATTTCTAATATAAAATTCAATTCAACAAAAAAGGAGATTTTAAAGAATTCCCTACTCCTTTTCAATAGGTTTAGAGTAGGGCCTATTAAAATTAAATATCTTTAATGTATTGATATGGTAAATGTGTTTGATTCCTAGTTTACATAATTAGGCTAATGGATGTGATTTACAACACCCTCTACAGGTGTTATAAAGGATATCTTAAGAATCTATCAACTTTTGTTAGGATCATGGAGGTGAAATATTCCAAGGGTTATCCATGATATTATGGAAACATGATTTAGTTTATTGTCATCAATACTAGATGTAGATGATAGATATGAAGGGGTTACAAATATCTTAGTGTTGGATGGTTATCATGTGCTAGTAGCATAGAGGTAGTAGATTCCAAGAGATGCTCATGATATGATAGCTCTTGGCCAATTTTCATGATTACCATGTAGATGATAGATTATAGGAGCTACCCCATATTAGGTTGAGCTAAATTTTGCAAATAGAATATAGATAATAGATGTCAAGATCCACCAACTTGAAACTATACCAAATTGTGAAAATATTATTAATGGTCCTATGTGATGTTTTTTATTACACTTACACCTTATGGAGTGATGATCACAAGTAGTATGGGGTGCTTTCCCATAATCAGAAAAGAACTTAAAAAAATATGGGATTCATGGTGTAGTATTGGATATACTAATATTCAATTTTAGTTTTAGGACACACTTATAAAGGGTAAGTGTTAGTGAATTGGTTAATGGGATATGTATGTAGTACCATCACATACCATTCCTATTAATATTTTGTTGGTATATATGTGTAAGTCAATAAATACATAAATATGTAAAAATAGCCTTAGGTATTGTGCATGTTATTCTTGTACCCTTAACAATAAAGATAGCAAGTAGCATTGGATGCTTACTTGTCATCATATGTGGTGGTAGATTGTGAGAAAGGATGGAACCTATAATGTAGTATGAGATGTAATAACTTTTTTTCTTCTTTATGAGATGTATTTACAAGTTTATGAGCTAGTAAAGTAGGAGAATAAAAAGATACTTGTATTAAATTTACAACTAATTCCTTTTCCTAGCTAGTTTCATATAGCTGTGAGATTGTCAATTTATTCTAATTCTATATAGGGGTTTTGGATGCTTAAGCTAGTCACACAATGTATATGTGGTATATGCACCAACTATCACATCAAGTAAAAGTGACTTAAATGTATCTTATTCACACTATGTATATGTGGCATATGCCTAAGCTAGTTGTCATGTATAATTGTGAGGTTGATATGCACTAGTCATCCTATGCGTATAGGATGTATATTATAGAAAATTCTTAGGTTTGACTAGGAGATCCATTGGAGATATTCACCTATGTGTGTAGGACATAAGGGACAACTAGCCATGTGGTGTATAGTTCAGCTATGCTTGAGCTAATCATTATGAAGATATAATCTCTATGTGGCATTGTGTGTGTTTGTAAACTAATGTTGGCATGAAACAAATAATTTGTTGGAGTGCTTTTCTATCACTCTATCTTAATTGGATCAAACTGAAAATACAAGCTCAATGAATAATTGAAGTTTAAAGATGAGGTTAGAGAGCTCATCCTTACTGTGAATATGTAATTTGTATAGAATAAGAATATGAACTATGCATTCCCTAATTTTAAAAAGTGATATGTAGGATGGGTCTAGGGATGACCTTGGCACTAGGAGCTTACCACTTAGTGGTATAGAATTGCTGCCAAAATTGTGGTTGACAAAGCTATGAATTTGGGACTTATATTTTAGTTAAAAGATGCTTGATAGATTAGATTATAACTAATTTAAAAATATATATATATAATAATCAAAAAACAATTACTACAATTCAAATTTATAATAATTTATTACATACTCTCTAAATTAGAGTTGTACACTTTAGTGGCTAAGATTGGCCAATTGGCTATTTTTTGAAATTTGGGAATCAAGATTTGGCTAATAAGTTCAGCTATTGAGGTGAGAATTGCCACATTTTTACAAATTTATATTCATACATAATTGGATCATATTTGCCAAAATTTTATAATGTATTATAGAAATCTAAATTAATTCACCAAAAATATAGCATAATTATTAGTTACTCTAGGGTTATATCAACAATATTTAGTTGCCACCATTGATAAATTGTACCTACAAATTGTAATGGCCTCAATCAAAATCAATCATCTAAAAGAAAATTTTGGCCCCACGAGTATTACAAATTGTTGGTACATTTTAAACTCATTCATGATTTCCACCTTCAGGCCTTTACTTTTCTATTAAAAAATTATTTTTTTAAATGAAAAGATTTGAAATGGTAATTAATGCAGACTCTTATTATTTTCCAAGTTTGGCCAATATTTTCTACCAAAAAAATTGATATAATTTTTTTTGCCAAATTAAATATTTGCCAAGATTTTATACAATTTTTCTGAGAGAGGTTTCTTAAAGTTATCAATCTTTTGTTTTGTAAAGATATGAGCTTTTTTATTTTTAATAATATATATAAGCATGTGTTGAACAAGTATACTTTTACAGTTATTATAATTTGATACATAGTTGAAAGTACCATATCACGCACAAAATAGACATTCACTAGCTTCTGCATTTAGGATTTATTAATGATGTTGAAGGATCATTCACTTGCTTAGCTTCTAAATGTAGGATTTATTAATGATGTTGAATGGAATAAACTACCAATATAGTGGACAAACAATTCAAAAGTATATGCACATGCATGCTTACTACAAATATACTCATTTCTTTTTGTCTGCTCTCAAGTTGAAAAATCAATGGAAGTGATTGTTTTACTCTTAATGCTTGAAGTTTTTGGACTATTGTGTGTGTTTTATTAGCATCAATGTTTCAGATCACACTCCATGATCCATCATCTGAATGAGAGAGAGCAAATGAAAGAAAAAACATAACAGATGATGGATCAGGGAGTATGATCTGAAACATTGATGCTAACAAAATACACACAGTGAAATCCAAAAACTTCAAGCATTATACATCATAGCCTGTGAAATTTGATAACTTTGATGTTTTATTCTTTTTGTTTTACCAACAAATGTGGAATTCTCATTGAAATAATTTTACTAGAGTAGTTGCAACAATCAAATCGCCAAGCTTGAATGTGAAAAGTGTTGCTCTTTGATACTTTTGTCCTCGATGACAAGAAAATTAAAAGGGGAAGTTGTGTTGCTTAAGTTTCATATTTTTGAGGCAAGTGTATTAAACATGTGGTTGTATTCTTAAAAAGCCTTTCTCTCATGCCAGGCTGGTGACATGGATACATTGAGTTAAGCTGACATGTTATATTTTTAAAACGCCTTTCTCTCAGGCCACACTGGTGACACAGATACAGTGAATAACACTGACTTGGCATTTATTGAACGACATCTTTGATTAATATTATGTTTAATTTGTCTACGGACTAATAGCATATTCTTCGAAGACTCTTTGTGACCGACAGATTAAAAGTTTTTTGGAAGCATCGTTTTTGTGTTTCTTTTTGTTTTTGAACAAGTCTGAAGTCCGTCTCAAACCCTAGACGCCATGAGAGATGCAGCCGCCACTGTAGCTAAGGAGCTCGAGTTAGTTTGTTTGGTTGAAAAGAATGATGCAAGAGTGGACTTAATAGTGAGCTTAATGGATTTCTGGTTAGTTTCTTTTCAGTTATCAATGAGGTTGCGTATTACAGGTATTATTCTTGTTTAGATGTTTACAAAGATTCAGGTATTTCGAATCTGTTTTTTTTTCAGTCATGAAAAATGGAAATAAGGAAACAGACTTTGCTTTATTTATGGTTTTCATTCGGGAAATTTAAGCATCTTTAGTTTATCTCTCAGCTTCTCTTTCCGTTGCACAGTTAATCAGTTATTTGTTTTCAGTTTGCAAATTCCCGTAAGATTTTGGTAACCCTATACGAGGGTTATTCTGGAAGACGTTTTGAATTTGGGGAAAAACAGTTTAAATACAGAACAGTAGATACTGAAATGTGTGAGGAGTGTACATAAGGGAAAGACAAAGAATTTGTTGAAAAAGGAAAGAAAAGTGCTGTGTATAACAAAAGACTATCAGAGATTTTAGATAGTCGAGGGTTTGAGAGTATTACTCTGTTTTGTTACAGAGTACATGAGGCTATAATGGTTGAAATTATTTTGTTCAGAGATTGAGTTTTTTTTCTCTCTGATAGTGTTTAATTCCTTTAAAAGAATGTTATTATTTTATATCTATGATTCAAATCCTTGAAGAATATTGTTGCAAAAATATTTTAGAGAGAATCATTTGTTCATATTGGTAAAATTTACTCGCTCCAATCACTGATGGTTTTGTGACTGCAGAATTAAGTGCATTCATAAAATTACCAGTGACTGTAGCTTGAGTTGGAATGTTTTTATTGGATAAGAAAGAGGGGTTGGTGCTCCTTGAGGCCTTGAGGTTTCTAAATCTTGTGTACTGAGTTGGTGCTCTTTGAAATAATAAAAGGGATCTTACCGAGTGGTTTTTCTACCCCAGGAGGGTTTTCCACTCATGAAAACTATGGTGTTATGTGCATTGTCTTGTCTCAGTTTATCTTACTAGTTTATGCTTTGATACTTCATGTCCTTAGCTCTTTTCATTTCATACTCTGTTTTGTTGAATTTATGTGATGCAACCTTTGAAATACTCATTTAGATGTTTCATGTTTTTGTAAAAGACTAAATAACATTTTATTTTCTGAAATGCATGAATCAAGTTTTTCAGTTGGTTCTATTGTATAATTCATGCTTCGTTAAAAGTATTATATCAAGGTGTTAAGTGTCATTTGTTCAGTCTTTTCAACTTTCATTCATCTGTGCTCATTGTGAATCAAAATTGTCAAGTTTATAAGGAGTGCTTGTTAAAATTATTACACTCTGATTCACCCCCCCCCTCTCAGAGTGTCTCCACTTCCAACATGTGGTATCAGAGCATAGGGTCCCTCATATAGGTCTGTCCTAGGGATTGTTCCTGGTCATTTGGAAGTTTTCTTTTATGGCTCATTCTCAAGAAGGCGCATCTTTATCAAGAGCTCCTCTTTTTGATGGCACAGATTATGTGTTCTGGAAGATCAGAATGGAAACATACTTGATCTCAGTTGATGTAAATGTGTGGAACATTGTTACTACAAAATATGTTGTTCCTACTTCTATTCCTTCAGATCCTGATGCTAAAACTCAATATGAGTTAAATGCTAGAGCTAAGCATGCTCTGTTATGTGGTCTCACCAAGGATGTGTTTGTTAAAGTTATGCATTGTGCATCTGCTAATGAAATATGGAGTAAGCTAGAAACCATTTATCAAGGTGATGCAAAGGTCAGGGAATCTAAAATTCTCACACTCAAGAATCAGTTTGAGTCATTGAGAATGAAAGAAGATGAGACTATTGCAAATTATTTTCTTAGAATTGATGAAATTGTGAATTCAAGAAGGGGTCTTGGTGAAAATGTTGATGAAAAAGATGTTGTCAGAAAAGTTATTAGAACATTACTTCCTAAATATGAAACTAAGGTGTCCACTTTAGAAGAAAAGAAAATTTTTTCTACTATGTCTCTTGACAGCCTTCAAAGCATACTTATAGCTTATGAAATGAGAATTGGTAGTAATTCATCTAATTCTAAAGAAACTGCTTTTAAGGTAGAAAAGAAAGAGGAACCAGATAGTGAGTCTGAACTTTCAGATGCTATAGAAGCCCTGCTAGTAAGAAAGTTAAAAAAGAAATATAAGGGAAAACTACCCTTCAAATGCTTTAATTGCGGTAAAGCCGGACACTTTGCTGCTAAATGTCCCTTGAGTGATCAAAACAGTGAAGAAGAAAAATCAGAAAAAGTTTTTAGAAAGAAAAAATGGAACCCTAAAAAGAAATTCAATCCATTTCAGAAAAAGAAGAGTCTTTTTATAAAAGAAGATTCTGAAAATGATTCAGATGACTCACCTTGTGAAGGTGATGAAACTTTGTTTATGGCTGAAATAGAAACTTCCTCAAAGAAAGATATAATGACCATATCAAAAGATAAATCTGATGACTTAGATCAAGGTGAAATTGATCTTGAAGGAGAATTGCTTTGTGCTCTTAAGGAAATCAAAAGACTAAAGAAGCTTGTAGTTTCTCATGAAAGTGAAATTCAAATTTTGCAAATTGAATTGAAAGATTCAAAGCAAATAGTTGAAGATTTAAAAGTTTTACTTGCTGATAGTAAATTGAAAGTTAATACTTTGGAACAACAAACTAATTCTTTGCATAAGCAGATTGAGCAGTATGAAAGTACCTTGCATTTAAATGAAATTTTAAACAAACAAAAACTATGCAAGAATATGACAGGTGTAGGCTTTGAGAGTACTAAATCAGCAAAACAGATTACTAAACCTACAAATAGAAACCAATTTTAGGCTTATAACAGAATGACACCTTTTAGGTTTGGATTCTTTCATGGTTACTGTTTTTACTGCAACAAGTTTGGCCATAAGGTTAACACTTGCAGATTTTTACAACATAGAACTTCTATAATTGGATACAATCAAACCTATGGCTTTCCAAACACTGTGAAGTGCATTAAGTGTAACACCTTTGGACATACTTCTTCTCAATGCAAAACAAAGGCAAATATTCATAAGGTATGGAAACCAAAGTTTGTCCCTAGTATTGAACAGTCTATGATAGTGCAATCTGCATTCTTTTCAAGTAAGAAGTCACTGTGGGTGTTGGACAGTGGCTGTTCACATCATATGATAGGAGACAAAAATAGATTTATTCATTTTGAAGACTTTGATGGAGGTTTTGTAAGATTCGGTGATAATTCAGGAGCTTTCGTCAGAGGTAAGGGTACATTATTACTGAATGATGATACTCCAATACATGATGTGCATTTTGTTGAAGGATTGAAACACAACCTACTTAGTGTCAGTCAGATTTGTGATAGTGGTTATAATGTGTCCTTCACTTCTCATGGTTGTACTATAAAAACTAAGTCTGGTAAAATTGTAGCTGCTGGGTTGAGAACAATTGGAAATGTTTATAACCTGCTTGACTCCACAAACTATGAAATCAATGAAGGCATGTGTCTTATGGGTCAAGTTGAGGAAAATTGGTTGTGGCACAAACGTTTGGGACATGTGAACTTTGATAATCTGGTTCGAATCAACAAGAATCAGAATGTTAGAGGCTTACCTATCTTGAGTAAACCAGA
Organism: Cryptomeria japonica; assembly: GCF_030272615.1. NCBI lineage: Eukaryota > Viridiplantae > Streptophyta > Pinopsida > Cupressales > Cupressaceae > Cryptomeria > Cryptomeria japonica. The sequence goes on along the minus strand of NC_081412.1, from coordinate 554,075,878 downwards.
AAACTCTGTGTACAAAGAGTGTCTTAAAGGTAAACAAACAAAAACAACTTTTAAATCTAAAGAACACTCTTCTACGAGACCGTTACAACTTGTTCACACAGATTTATGTGGTCCAACCAGGACACAATCCATCAACGGTGAAAAATACTTCATGCTTTTTGTGGATGATTATACAAGAATGATCTGGGTTACTTTTCTCAAACATAAATCTGAAGCATTTGTCAGATTTAAAATTTTCAGGAAAATGGTTGAACGTGAAACTGATTTAAAGCTCAAATGTTTAAGATCAGACAAAGGTGGTGAGTTTACATCACAAGAGTTTATAGATTATTGTGAGAAACATGGCATTAAAAGACAATATGTTGCTACCCGAACACCTCAACAGAACGGGGTGGTTGAAAGAAAAAATAGAACAGTTAAAGAGATGGCTCGCACAATGCTGAATGAAGCAAATCTGCATGACAAATATTGGAAAGAAGCTGTTCACACAGCAGTTTACATTTTGAATCGTGTGCAAATCAGGGTAAAATCCACTTTTACTCCTTATGAACTTTGGTATGGTAAAGCTGCATCAATTAAACACTTCAAAATTTTTGGTTGCAAATGTTATATAAAAAGAGATGAAGAAAATCTAGGTAGTTTTGATGCTAAGACTAATGAGGGTATCTTTCTTAGATACTCTACTCATAGCAAAGCTTATAGATGTTTCAATAATAGATTGAACAAGATTGTTGAAACTATTAATGTAAGATTCGATGAGCAATTTCTTCTAAGTGATGGTATGCAGGATGTTGAAGAGGATATTTCAATAAGACTGGAACAAGTTCCTAAATCCGCTGAAGTAGAAATTTCAAATGAAAGGAGTCCTCCACCAAGTCCTAAAATTGAAATTCCTTTACATACACCCTCTAGAATCATTACTAAAAGACATCCTCAAAGTCAGATTATTGGTGAAATGGATGCTGGAATCTTGACTAGGAGAAGAGCAAAAACTGGTGAACAAGCTCAAATGGCTGAGCATTACTGTCTGGTAACTGATTCTGAACCTAAGTCTATTTCTGAAGCTCTTGTTGATGATTGTTGGCTGCATGCTATGCAAGATGAAATCAGTCAAATAGAAAAGAATAAAACCTGGGAACTTGTGCCTAGACTAGATGATAAAAATGTTATAGGGGGTAAATGGATTTTTAGAAATAAACTTGATGAATCTGGTAAAGTTGTTAGGAATAAAGCACACTTTGTGTGTAAAGGCTATGCACAGCAAGAAGGTGTAGATTTTGGTGAAACATTTGCACCTGTTGCTAGGCTAGAGTCAATACGAATATTTCTGGCATATTCATGTTATAAAAACTTTAAAGTGTATCAAATGGATGTTAAAACAACATTCCTTAATGGTTATCTTGATGAAGAGGTATATATGGAACAACCAAAAGGGTTTATCTCTGCAGATAAACCTGATTATGTATACAAGTTGAAAAAGGCTCTTTATGGCCTTAAACAAGCTCCAAGAGCTTGGTACTCCAGGTTAGATGCCCATCTTACAACAAATGGATATACTAGAGGTGGTGTTGACAGTAACCTGTATGTCAAAATTGAAGGTAATGATACTTTGGTTGTTGAAGTTTATGTGGATGATATTATATTTGGCTGTCATAATGATGATGTATCCAAAAAGTTTTCAAAACTCATGGAATCTGAATTTGAAATGTCCATGTTAGGTGAATTAACCTTCTTTCTTGGGCTTCAAGTAATGTAGCTTGAACAAGGCATTTTTCTCTCACAAACCAAATATGCTAAAGAGATGCTTAAAAAGTTCAATATGACAGATTACAAACCTGTTAGTACTCCAATGGAGACTGGTTGTAAATTGACCAAGTCAGATGACTCACCTGAGGTAAATCAATCTGAGTATAGATCAATGGTTGGTAGCCTACTATATTTAACTGCATCTAGGCTTGATTTGATGCATGCAGTTTGTTTGGTTTCACATTTTCAGTCTGCCCCCAAACAATCTCATTTGATTGCTATAAAAAGGATATTCAAGTATATTCAAGGTACTTTAGACTTTGGCTTGTGGTATTCACAAAATAATGATTTTACTCTTGTTGGTTTTACGGATGCTGACTGGACTGGCTGTATAGATGATAGAAAAAGCACCAGTGGTGCAACTTTCTTCTTAGGAGATCGCCTTGTTGCCTGGCACAGCAAAAAGCAAGAATGTGTCACTTTATCAACTGTAGAATCTGAATATATTGTAGCAACAACTTGTTGTATGCAATTAATCTGGATGTCTCATCAACTTGCTGATATGGGTATTATAGTTGACAAACCCATCTCCATCTTCTGTGATAATACTAGTGCCATCAGTCTTTCAAAGAATCCTGTGATACACTCTCGCACTAAACATGTTGCTATTAAATTGCTATTTCTACGAGAACAAGTGTTGGCTAATGAATTTCAAGTTTTATATGTACCTTCTCAGGCACAAGTAGCGGATATTTTTACAAAAGCTTTGTCTAAAGAAGTCTTTGAACGGTTAAGGGATAGATTGGGAGTGTTTTCTCAATCTGCTCTTGTCTCCACCTAATGCATGATTTGAGGGGGAGTGTTGCTCTGTTGATTTACTTTCTTTTTGTCTTTGTGTTTAAATAAAAAAAGTAAAAAAAAGGGGGAGAAATTGGTATTTCATATTGGCATTTCACAGTGAACAGTGACATTGGTATTTCATATTGATATTGGCATTTCACAGTGAACAGTGACATTGGTATTTCATATTGGCATTTCACAGTGAACAGTGACATTGGTATTTGACATTGGCATTTCACAGTGACATTGGCATTTCACAGTGACATTGGTATTTCATATTGATATTGGCATTTCACAGTGATATTACAGTGGTTTCAGTTGATATTACAGTGATATTACAGTGGCATTGGCATTTTTGGTATTTCATTTTGATATTACAGTAACATTGGTATTACAGTGATATTACAGTGACAATTGGCATTTCAGGCATTGGTATTTCATTACAATGGCATTGGCATTTCAGGCATTGGTGTTTCATTACAGTGGCATTGGCTTTTTTATTTTGGTATTACAGTTTGGTATTCTTGTTTGATACAGATCAGATTGGGAGTTCATTATTCTGACAGTATTCATTTTTTTTACAGGTTTGCATATGAGTGTTGATTGTATATGTTGTATTTGTTGACAGTGGAATTCCTTACATTGATTTTGGTCCTTTCAGTTGACAACATATTTCATGGCAACGATGGTTTGAGTTTTTTTTTTTTCTTTTTTAATTTTTTTTTGCCATCAAGGACAAAGGGGGAGTTTGTTGCTCTTTGATACTTTTGTCCTCGATGACAAGAAAATTAAAAGGGGGAAGTTGTGTTGCTTAAGTTTCATATTTTTGAGGCAAGTGTATTAAACATGTGGTTGTATTCTTAAAAAGCCTTTCTCTCGGGCCAGGCTGGTGACACAGATACATTGAGTTAAGATGACATGTTATATTTTTAAAACGCCTTTCTCTCAGGCCACATTGGTGACACGGATACAGTGAATAACACTGACTTGGCATTTATTGAACGACATCTTTGGTTAATATTATGTTTAATTTGTCTACGGACTAATAGCATATTCTTCGAAGACTCTTTGTGACCGACAGATTAAAAGTTTTTTGGAAGCATCGTTTTTGTGTTTCATTTTGTTTTTGAACAAGTTTGAAGTCCGTCTCAAACCCTAGACGCCATGAGAGATGCAGCCACCGCTGTAGCTAAGGAGCTCGAGTTAGTTTGTTTGGTTGAAAAGAATGATGCACGAGTGGACTTAACAGTGAGCTTAATGGATTTCTAGTTAGTTTCTTTTTAGTTATCAATGAGGTTGCGTATTACAGGTATTATTCTTGTTCAGATGTTTACAAAGATTCAGGTATTTCGAATCTGTTTTTTTTTCAGTCATGAAAAATGGAAATAAGGAAACAGACTTTGCTTTATTTTTGGTTTTCATTCGGGAAATTTAAGCATCTTTAGTTTATCTCTCAGCTTCTCTTTCCGTTGCACAGTTAATCGGTTATTTGTTTCAGTTTGCAAATTCCCGTAAAATTTTGGTAACCCTATACGAGGGTTATTCTGGAAGACGTTTTGAATTTGGGGAAAAACAGTTTAAATACAGAACAGTAGATACTGAAATGTGTGAGGAGTGTACATAAGGGAAAGACAAAGAATTTGTTGAAAAAGGAAAGAAAAGTGTTGTGTATAACAAAAGACTATCAGAGATTTTAGATAGTCGAGGGTTTGAGAGTATTACTCTGTTTTGTTGCAAAGTACATGAGGCTATAATGGTTGAAATTATTTTGTTCAGAGATTGAGTTTTTTTTCTCTCTGATAGTGTTTAATTCCTTTAAAAGAATGTTATTATTTTATATCTATGATTCAAAGCCTTGAAGAATATTGTTGCAAAAATCTTTTAGAGAGAATCATTTGTTCAGATTGGTAAAATTTACTCACTCCAATCACTGATGGTTTTGTGACTGCAGAATTAAGTGCATTCATAAAATTACCAGTGACTGTAGCTTGAGTTGGAATGTTTTTATTGGATAAGAAAGAGGGGTTGGTGCTCCTTGAGGCCTTGAGGTTTCTAAATCTTGTGTACTGAGTTGGTGCTCTTTGAAATAATAAAAGGGATCTTACCGAGTGGTTTTTCTACCCCAGGAGGGTTTTCCACTCATGAAAACTATGGTGTTATGTGCATTGTCTTGTCTCAGTTTGTCTTACTGGTTTATGCTCTGATACTTCATGTCCTTAGCTCTTTTCATTTCATACTCTGTTTTGTTGAATTTATGTGATGCAACCTTTGAAATACTCATTAGATGTTTCATGTTTTTGTAAAAGACTAAATAACATTTTATTTTCTGAAATGCATGAATCAAGTTTTTCAGTTGGTTCTATTGTATAATTCATGCTTCGTTAAAAGTATTATATCAAGGTGTTAAGTCTCATTTGTTCAGTCTTTTCAACTTTCATTCATCTGTGCTTATTGTGAATCAAAATTGTCAAGTTTATAAGGAGTGCTTGTTAAAATTATTACACTCTGATTCACCCCCCCCCTCTCAGAGTGTCTCCACTTCCAACAAAAAGATCACTATTTGCCAACGATTAGATCACCAAGATAGAATGTGATAGAGAGTTCTGTTTTCCATTAGTGTTTGATCCTCCACATTGTAGCAACATGTGCACCATTATAGTCAAATTTTGAAAAAAAATAAAACATAACAGAGGTAACTACAAACCTTTTATAGGGTTATTTCCTATTTAATGTAGGTTATTTTACCTCCCTACAGAGACTTGATATTTCTTGTTCTTGTTTCTCTTACAGCTCTTTTTACTAGGGTTCGAATTGAAATTTTGAGCATTGCTTGGTTTGTTTCTCATTTTGGTTTTTTCGCTTCAAAACTTGCAAAAGGTTAGTTCTAAACCCATCTTCATTATGAGCCATAGTTTAGATTCATCTTTTCTATTGCTAAAAATAAACCCTAAAGATGAATTTATTCATTCTTATTTTTCTTTTTTATTTATTATCTTTTATTTTAGGATGGCAATGACTATTAGCAATCAATTCCTTTTACTAGCAGTGTTGGAGAAATGTTGCATTTCATGTAGATGTTTCTTCCTAGGGTATATTCAAATTGGACTACTCTTTACAATCTTATTTCTGAATTATAATTTTTGGTTATTCATAATTACCTTTTCAAACCTCCCTTTTACATTTGTTTTTGCTATATTTTGCTCTGTCATTTTTATTTTATTTTTAGGTAGTTTTATATTTTATGAGATGAATTGAACTAGATTGAACAAAAAAATCTCTAGACACTGACAACCGATAAACAACATCTAACAATTTTTTAATGAAATTTCAAGAGGATATTCTAAGTGATATTCTGATCCTAAAACTAGTTATAATATTATAATTAGACACATTCACGATTAGTAGTCCCATATTCTGACACTTGCAAACTCAAATTTTAGCCACAATTTTCTCTCTAATTCCCATTTCCAAATTTGTGGTGGATGTCTACAAATCTAATGATCTATAGATTTCTATTTATGTTATTTTCTCTCAATTTTGCATCATTATGCCTTGATCTCATATAATTTCTAATAAGAAATTCAATTCAACAAAAAGGAGATTTTAAAGAATTCCCAACTCCTTTTCAATAGGTCTAGAGTAGGGCCTATTAAAATCAAATATCTTTAATGTATTGATATGGTAAATGTGTTTGATTCCTAGTTTACATAATTAGGCTAGTGGATGTGATATACACCACCCTCTATAAGTGTTATCAAGGATATCTTAAGTTGATAACAAGGATATCTTAAGAATCTATCAACTTTTGTTAGGATCATGGAGGTGAAATATTCCAAGGGCTATCCATGATATTATGCAAACATGATTTAGTTTATTGTCAACAATACCATGTAGATGGTAGATATGAAGGGGTTACAATTATCGTAGGGTTTGGATGGTTAGCATGTTAGTATCATAGAGGTAATAGATGCCAAGAGATGCTCATGATATGATACTGCTTGGCCAATTTTCATGATTACCATGTAGATGATAGATTATAGGAGCTACCCTATACCAGGTTGAGCTAAAATTTGCAAATAGAATATAGACAATAGATGTCAAGATCCACCAACTTGAAACTATACCAAATTGTGGAAATATTATTAATGGCCCCATGTGATGTTTTTTATTACACTTACACCTTATGGAGTGATGATCACAAGTAGTATGGGGTGATTTCCCATCATCAAAATTGGATAATGGGATATGTATGTAATAGCATCACATACCATTCCTATTGATTTTGTTGGTATATATGTGTAAGTCAGTAAATACATAAATATGTAAAAATAGCCTTAGGTATTGTGCATGTTATTCTTATACCCTTAACAATAAAGATAGCAAGTAGCATTGGATGCTTACTTGTCATCATATGTGGTGGTGGATTGTGAGAAAGGATGGAACCTATAATGTAGTATGAGATGTAATAACATTTTTTCTTCTTTATGGGATGTATTTACAAGTTAAAGAGTTAGTGAAGTAGGAGAATAAAAAGATACTTCTATTAAATTTAGAACTAATTCCTTTTCCTAGCTAGTTTCATATAGTTGTGAGATTGTTAATTTATTCTCATTGTATATAGGTGTTTTGGATGCTTAAGCTAGTCACACTATGTATATGTGGTATATGCAACAATTATCACATCAAGTACAAGTGATTTAAATGTATCTTATTCACACTATGTATATGTGGCATATGCCTAAGCTAGTCGTCATGTATAGTTGTGAGGTTGATATGCACTAGTCAGCCTATGTGTACATGATGTATATTATAGATAATTCTTAGGTTTACCTACTAGATCCTTTGGAGATAGTCACCTATGTGTGTAGGACAAAAGAGACAACTAGCCATGTGGTGTATAGTTGAGTTATGCTTGAGCTAATCATTGTGAGGATATAATCTTTATGTGACATTGTGTGTGTTTGTAAACTAATGTTGGCATGAAAGAAATACTTTGTTGGAATGTTTTTCTATCACTCTATCTTAATTGGATCAAATTGAAAATATAAGCTCAATGAATAATTGAAGTTTAAAGATGAGGTTAGAGAGCTCATCCTTAGTGTGAATATGTAATTTGTATAACATAAGACTATGAACTATGCATTCCCTAATTTTTAAAAGTGATACATAGGAAACTACATTACAAACAAGCCATTGTATTTTAAGTATGGGTCTAGGGATGACCTTAGCACTAGGACCTTACCACTTAGTGGTGCAGAATTGCTGCCAAAATTGTGGTTGACAAAGCTATGAATTTGGGTCTTATAATATAGTTAAAAGATGCTTGATTGATTAGATTAGAACAAATTTTTAAAAATATATATATAACAATCAAAAAACAATTACTACAATTTCAAATTTCAAATAATTTATTACATACTGTAAATTAGAGTTGTACACTTAATTATCATACTATCACTCATATGTGAATGTTTATCGAAAATCAATTCTAACTTCAATTAATTGAAGCATTTAAATTTGACTTACACTCTTGAAAGAAGAAAATCATTACAATTTGATGAACACATATTTGCAAAAGTTGATGAATTTAATGGAGGTTGCTGAAGCCTTCTTGGTTGAGTAGGAGTTCCATATTTGCCTCTAGTTTGTGCCGTTCATAGATTGTTGCATGTTCGCTCTTTTTATTTTAGAACTCACACAATTTGAGGGGAATGTCATGAGTAAGTTGAGGATAAAATGCTTTTAAAAGAGCTAGTTGTGCAACAAATCGGAAAGAAAAGCCCCTGAATCTAAGTCTATAAAATTAAATGTTGGTACTCTACCAAAAAAAAAAATGCTTGATCCTATTGACTAAAAGCTACAACGTTGCTTCCAATTGATTTGTATTAAGGTGTCATTGAATATTGATTTGGTTCACCGACAAGTGTATGTATAATTCAAGAAGGAATTTGATCGTCCTTTGAGTCTGGAATAAATATTTATACTTGGTTGTTTACCATTTGTTGAGGTTAGACAATAACTGTTGAAAGTAATCCACCAGAGGCAATTTAGAAGCATATACGCTCATTCGTGACTCTGCTCTCCACCCCTGTTTTCTTTTGTACAATTTAAATTTAAAATCTAGCTAAACTTTAGTTTAGCTGGAAGTAAAACTAATAAACTTAAAATAATGGAGTAGTTTATTTGAAACAAATTTAGTTTTGGACATCAGAGTTTACATGGAAGAAGATGCTCTTCTGTATTTTCACTATAATGATTCAAAATTAAACTTATAGGACTTAAAAGGTATAACAAATAGTAAAAAGAAATAAATAAAAAATGTCCATGGGTTAAAACAAATGATAGAGTTTCTAACATTTGGCTCCAAATTTCGAGTCCATCGAAAGAATTTCACTGTTTAACATTTTCAATTAGAAACTCAAAATTATGCAGTAAACCAAGATAGAATCAGGAAGCCAAAGTTAGCCACAAAACCTGCACGTGTACTAGTTTCACATGGATGTTGCAATTGAAATCTCTTCTTCTTTCTGTTCAATACCAAATTGAGGTGAGCTCTGGGCGCTGCTCATCATCGAACTGAGTTCTGTGAGCACAAGATTCATGTCAGGTCGCTCGACCTTATCCGGGTGAGCACATCTGAGAGCAATGTTTGCAACAGACAATGCTTCTTCTAAAGCAAAGATGTCCCACCCATCCTGTTTAAGTTTAGCATCTACAGCTTGTTCAAAACGATTGTTCTCGATCATGTGCCTTACATATCCTGGAATATGAAATTGACTGGAACCTCGTGCTTGATCAACATGCCTCTGCCCTGTTATCACCTCTAACACAACAATTCCAAAGCTATAAACATCATGCTTATAAGAGAGCTTGTTATTCCAGCAATACTCTGGAGCCCAGTAGCCTTTTGTACCTATTATTTTATCAGTTGACCGATGCGTGCCCTCCCAATCTACATGCCTAGAAAACCCGAAATCAACAAGCTTTGCCTCATTCTCATTAGCATCCACCATAATATTCTGAGGTTTGATATCAACATGAATGATTTTATTCAAGTGTAAGAATTGAATTCCCTTTGCTATACCCACGATCATTCTGAAGCTCTGCTTCCGGCTGTAGGAAAACCCTATACAATTTCCTCTCAAATAGTCATCTAGAGAACATCCATCTATATATATATAGGCCAAGTAAGATATATTTGCTTCAATACACCAAGCATACAGCTTGTTTATGTTAATGTGGTCCTTTCCATGCAGAAGTTCAACTTCATTCTGTACCCATGTTTTGGTGTCAGGAGATCTGTGTTCTATTTCCTTTATAGCCAAATCGTTACCTTGGATGCCGCCCCTATAAACTCGTGCAAAGCTTCCTTCCCCAATTTGGTGAGACTCATGGCAAAAGCTTTTGATATAAGCTATCTGATTTAGTGCGAGGTTTGTATAAATTAGTGTAGGCACCAGTGCCTGGTTGGAGGAGAGACCTGCATCCATCTCTACAATAATCCCTCTCTCTGCAATCCCAATTGTTTGAATTGGGTTAGGAGTGGTTATTGCTCTAATAGGCACCATTCCCAGGTCGGAGGATTCTTCCGAATGAAGCTGCTGTTGTTGAGCATCGGCTGTCCTCTTTACATTTACAGCTGATGAAGGTAAAGGGGAAGTTATCCCCTCTTGTCTTGCCTCGGTTTTGTAGTTGATCTTGTACAGGATGAAGATTACAGCCGATAGCACAATCGCAACAACTACAACAGAGGAAAATGAAAATAATGAAATAATGCTAATCCAAAATGCTTCTACAGCTCGTATGGCAGTCATTTGCTTCAGTAACATCAATAAATACTAGTAACAGTAATTTTAATTTAGAAAAGTAAATTTTGAAAGTCAAGATTACTTACCAACTACAATAGTTATTATTTTTGATGATTGTACAGTCATTGATAATTTTGGTGATAGTGTCTGATTAAAAATAGTATCTAAATGTCGTTAGTCAATATTTATACAGGAAAAAAAAGGAAAAAATATATTTTCTCAAGCACCCAAAGATTTTACCCTCGGGAGCAGGAGGTTGAAAATCTAGCTGGAAGTTTGACATCGGTCCTTCAGGAGGTTGAAAATCTAGCTGGAAGTTTGACATCGGTCCTTTTAACTGTGAAAACAAACTTTTACAATGTTTTAAAAAATAATACGTATCTTCAAGTACTCTATAAAACTATTTATCTAAATTTGTCTTCTTGATCTGCAGTAACAAGAATCATTTTTCTTATTGCTTCACACTGTCATCTGATCATTTTTCTGTTTCAGAAATGGTCATTTAACTATCATCATGAATAAACATGGTTAAAAACTTTGATGAATTTACTTTAAACTTTCTCAAACTAGTAAAATATCTATAAAACAATAATATAAATTCAGGGACTTTGAAAAAAAAAAATTCTACAGTATTCAAAACAATGTTTTCATATTCTATTGTAAGTAAATCCTCTTCCTTGAAGTAAGATGACGTAAGTAAATCTTTTTTGCAAATATTTTTATCTTACTTTGAATTTAAAATCTAATTAGATATTTTTTATAGAGCAATTAAAACTGACTTGCATTCATATTTAATTTAACTAAAAAGGTGGTAAAAATTTATTCCACACAAAGAGAATTACAAAGCAAGGGGGGCCAGCAGCCCAGCAAAGAACAAAACATTAAACAACCCTATCTTCATCAACTAACTTCTCCAACATATGAGACAATTCCAAAAATAATTGTGCAATAGTGCACTACTCTATTTCACTCCCTAGGAATGTGAGTAAAAGTAATAGATTCCAAAGACCTACACAACCTTAAAATTTGTTTAATAAGCAAAGCATCATCAAACCACTCAATCACGGCCTATTTAGCTGTGTCGCCACCAATTGTGAATCAGCTTCACAAATAATCGTTTTCCATTCAAGAACAAGATTCCCCCTAGAAGTACCATCAGTATTTATCTTCAAAACTACTTGAAGAATAAGGTACCATCAACCCATCTAATTATTTTTCCTCAAAGGTTGTCTGCTCCTATTCCTCTTTATAATTTTTTGTGCCATGTTGTTTGATTTTGTTCAAATTTTCTTCTATTGAACCTGATAAGATTCTTATTTGTTGAATCACTTAGTCATGTCCTTTCTTGAACCAACAGAGAAGCTCTCATTTCCATGGGTACTCTGGTACTAAACTACAAATTAAGTTTTTGAATAATCATGTCTCATTCAGATGTGACTTGTTTCTCCATCTTTATATTGTGATTCTAACCCTTCCTAATATTAATGAAAATTTCACGATTAAAAAACTATTTTCTTGTTTTGAGAATCAATATTGATGATATAGTTGATATAGATTGTATATAAAAATGATATATTAAAAAGATCTATTAATAGATACACTCTTTTACTAATTTGAAAAACATTCAAATGAATTCTTATAAAAATTGACTTTAGGGACATTTATATGTTGATTCCAACCCTTGTTAATATTAATGAAAATTCCACGATTAAAAAACTATTTCCTTGTTTTGAGAACCCTTCCTATACTAATACTTTTATTCCATATGTTTAAAGAAATTAATCTTTAACAGTTGGGTAAATTGCAGTCATCCAATTATATAAAGTTATACGTAAAAGCTCAATAGAAATTCCTAAGCAAATCATAAAAGTTTCAGCCACTGATCATTAGATAAACAAAGAAAAACTAAATTATAAATCTTTTAAACATACAAAGAAAATATGTCCAAAACAAAAACAGTGAGAAATCCGATATTGTATAAGGATTGAAGATAAGTTTTCACACCTTGAAATATCAGATCTGACAATATTTGAAGTGAAGCCCTTTCTGCTTGAAATCCAAAAGTACGTACGTAGACAGCTTCTTAACATTCAAATAGCCAGGGAACAAACCCTTTTGAATGATCCGGAAAGATACTGAAAAGCAGTTTATTTTGTGTTATAATATTCATATGCGTACTAGGCAATTTATTCATACAAATATATAAAGCCAATCCAAAATTAAAGATGCATATTAAGCAGTTTATTTTGTGTTATAATATTTGTTTTGATTATTTTAATGGCACAATTTTATAATTATATTAATTTGTATTTTGTTTTGAGTTTATTTTTAATGGAATATTTCAATTTGATTACATAGTAGTAAATGATATATTTTTTAATTATGTTTGATTTTTTTCTTGAGATGTTCTTCTATAGTTGTTTACTTTTGTTTTCACTCGTTTTCATACATTTAATTTCATCCTTGTCCTATTTGTACTTATCACCATATATTTGTCCCCTTAATAATACACATCTTATGCACTTAATCATTGCCTTAGGATTCTAGACTCCTTAAGCTAGGTCATCTCATTGATAAATTGCATGAAAGTTGTTTATAATACATTTTGTGTCATTAATAATATGCATTAAATGCTTGTCTCATTAATAATACATTGTGTTCCAAAGCACTAAAGGAATAAAAATTTCAATCAAAGTTAAAAGTATTCATCAAAACTTGTAAGTGTATTATAATGTTTAATTGTTGAATAATACATATAGTGTGAATACTTTTTGAGTTGATTTTTTTTTAAAGGGTTTTCCTAGGGTATATCTTGTATTAAACATTCAGGGTATCATGCATGTATTTCTTAATAATCAAACTTATAATTAACTTGCTCAATATCCTCGACCTTTAATAAAATTAATCATCAATCTTTCAATACAACATCAAAATTTATCTCAAAAATAAACTTATCCACACTTCACCATAAAATACAATTTTTTTTTTTTAAATCACCTACATTTAAGAGCAATTCATCACGTTGGCCCCTAATAGAAAATTAAAATTATAAACAAAGATGGATTTTAATAATAGAAACCCACTTAAATTAGGATTTATTTATGTTTAGAAAACCTCTCACTATGGATTCCTCTATCATGGTAGTGGCATAGGAATTCCTCATGACCAAAGTGAATATTCGCTAGACCTTATAGACTTTATTTTTTTTGATAAAATATAACAGTTGTGGATTGATTCCCACAAATTAATACCCATCTTTATATCTTTAAATACTCCAATTTTCTAAGCTTCAAACCCTTGCATAGTCCATGAAGAACTAGAAGAAAATGAATGGATAACAATGGATAGCCCTATTAAATCCCTTGGTAATCAAAAAAACTTAGCTGCTAAACCATTTTCTTTTATTAAAGTAAGTGGAGGAGGGTGCCAACCCATTACAGATCTAGCATTGACCATCAAAAAATAAAATTAGAACCAAACTAGTCACTAAGATAGGAAAACAAGACAACTAACCAAATAATATAACTAGAGCCAAATAGGTTAAATCTTATTTTAAAATACAACTTTGAGATTGCTAATCGACCATCTTAACCTAAGAAGACTTATTAGTGGGAAGCGTCTTCTTACATTGGACAATTATCCAAGTAGATCCATTATTACAATTAGAACAACATTGATCCAAAGAGAAAGGTGGGTTAACATAAATAGGGGCAATACCATTACTAGCAAAAATAATATTATTAAGGGTAAAACATTACTAGTAAAAAAACATAAGAATCATTACTAGTAGAACCAGTAGAAAAATCATTGACAACATTAGTTGAAAAAATAGCATACCTAGCACCACAAATTTTATCATTAGAAACAACTCCTACTGGTAAATCAGCAACAAGATGGATAGGAGTAAGAGATAGCTCCAGATCAACAAAAAAAATAGGAAAACCAAGAAGAGAAAGATAGGAGTGTGTGGATTTGAATCCTCTAAACCAACATCATCCTCAAAAACAACATTAGGAAAAATATTAAGGTTATCATGAACAATATTCTTCTACTAATTCAAGGAATATTGCTTGTGAGCATTCTAGGAGCACTTAGAAGCCAAATATTCTATAGAAAAATAGAATCTATAGTGAAAGAAAATCCCTCCATAGTCCACCAATTGACACCATGATCTATGACTAACTTATAGAATGACTTCTCCAAGTAGATCTATTGAAATATCCACTTCAACCAAAATGCAAGCAAAAGAACTGTGACCAAAGGCTTTAGTCATAGGATCCACCTTCAAGAATCTTTCTAAAGAAATAAAAATATCCTCATATGCTTCATCACACCAAAAATGAAAGGGAAAATAAAGTAACCTTACCCATACAAGTAGAATATCAATCAAATATTTCAAAGGGTTGACAGAAGAGATCTAGGGTCTCATTGAGAGGAGATGAAAATCCCATCTCCAAGACCCACCATTAAGCATAGCCTGTCGTTCATCCTCAAAATGAAAACACACCCAAAAAAAAACTCTAGCATTAGCATAAAACATTATTTTCTCATCAAGTAAAGGACACCAAACCTCCTCAATACATTGGTGCAAATCAAGAAGAGAAAGCCAAAAAGAAAAAAAAAATGATAGATTTAACCTTCTTGGCAAAATATTCTTAATTGTCCAAGATTGCCTTCCCTAGAGGAATCACAAGAGTGGCAGTAGGATAGGGTATAGAATTAACAAAACCCTTCATATTCCCAATGGTAGCAATCTTAGTACTTGAAGTAATAGCCAATATTTTCCTAAGAAGATTTGCATAAGAAGCACACTTACTAGTACTAGAGAACTTAGGGGAGAAGCAACATCCAAATTTTGATGAGAGGCAAAGGGACTCAAAGCCAAATCAATGGCCAGCCTTAAACAACACACACCTAGCTTTGATTGCTTAGGTGAATGTGGGCCCATTCTTTCCCTCTTATCGGACTTTCATCTATTTCCATTAAAAAATTATCGCTATTAAAATTCAAATTTGATTAACAATGTCCTCGCCTGTTTGATTGCTTTGGACAAAGCAAATGGCAGATGTCAGACATCTACTTAGTAGCTGTCATTTAATGCTTCACAGCTGTCATTTTTATATTCAACATGTGTTATTGTTGATTTTTTCCACTTCCCCTCTTTCGATATTACTTACAAGTAAAAATAATTTTCCATGTTGTGTGGCTTTTTTCCAATCTGGATGGGCTAAAACTATTTTTTAATCTTCACCACTCAGTCATAGAATGCAGTAATAAATATTGGTATAATATAATCACCATGGAGGTATCTTGCGCCAAAATTGTCCATGTAAACACAACAAATACATTAATTAAGACTGTAATAGTGTTCTCTTTCAAAAGTCTCCTTCAGAAAGATATTATGTTTCACTTAGCTTTGACATTTGGTAAATATAATTTTAATCACAATAGTCAGAATAAATTCAAGATTTTGTCAAATTTGTTTTAAATTTAAACGAGTTTTAATTTTTTATGTTTGGTTATTTTTATTTATGTTCATATGTATAATTAATCATGATAATATTCTCTTTCATGTCTTGGGAATTCTCTTCATCCTGATGATGAATCACGGAGTGTGATTCGAAACGTTGATGAAAAAATATACACACAATCGAATCCAGAAAAAAATACACTAGACATGATAATATTATTTAGATTTCATGTAGATGTACATGAAAAAACTGATAATGATGACATAAATCTAATTATTTAGATAACATTATAAGACTTTAATATCACATTTAACATAATAGATATAAACAATTATATAAAAATATTGAGCATACTTATATAAAATAATTTTTTTCAATAATTGTATTTCTAATCTACTTTTTTCTTAAATATGCTTACTCAATATTTACATAAAAAGAAATTCATTAGAAAACTAGATAAAGAGATAAAAAATACATCAAACCAAAAACACATAATCTATAAGAAAAACATGGCATGCCTATAATTGTTGCATACAATGATCTACAAAACCTTATCATAAGTATTACTAATACGAAAAAGTCTAATATAGGACTAATTACATTAAAACCAATATAATAATTTCTTTTTCAAACATGTGGTTTAAGGATTATATATTCATGTTTTAATACATGCCTACATGTAATCTCAAAAAAAATATGACACATTGTTGTATTGTGACATAGAAAAAGGTAAAAAATTAAGAGCTTTATTGTTGGATAATTTTAAAGATATAATATTGTGAATTAAATTTTGATGTTTAGAAGAGAAAAAAATGTTAAAAAGATGAACAACAACAATGTGTTATATGTCCTCCAAACCATTAAATTAGGTTATAACTTAGGTGTCAAAGTGTTATGGTTGGAAGGTGACTCTAAAAACATTATTAATTTCCTCCTTGGTAAACACCAACTCTTGTGGACGATTAAAAACATCATTGATTCTACCAGGGAGTTGCTTGAGGGATTTGATAAGTGTCACATCTCTGATGAGTAAAGAGAGGCCAATAGGTGTGCTGACTGGGCTGCCAATGAGGCAGTATGGAGTGAGAAAATCAAGATCTGGAATAGCAAGGGGGAGCTCCCTTGTGTGGCACGTGACATCTTAACTTATGAAAGATTGCATGGTAAGAAAGGCCAGATTTGAAATCATTTACCGAGATGATCGAGGAGGTCATGGGAGCAGGAGTTGGTTTTGTATGCAATCGAGAAGGAGGTACAGTAATAATTGCAAGATCAACTCACATGCTTTATGGTTGATTTTTCCCTATCGAGAGGAAACACTAAAAATTTCCATAGGCTTCTAGTGGTTTCTCATAAAAAGTTCATAGCGAACAAAGGTATTTGCAGAAATTGATAGTTGACAGACATCAATAACAATATGGGTGGAAATCGCAAGAGAACGGATGCTACCACTATTGACAAATGGAGGAACCATCCTCAGGTCTGGGTGGTACTTCAAGCTACCAAGATGATTGAGTTCATGGAGAGAATGCAAGAGAAACAACTCGAAATTACAAGAATTTTCAAAAAGGGTTGGAATAAAGGCACATTGAACATTGGTAATAGAAAGGTCAAGGTGACTAAAACTATGATCGATGAGGATATGGGTCTTCCGATGGATGACATCTAATTTTATAGGGATAGGAAGATTTTAGATGCAACTGTGAAGAAATTTCCTAAGGATGATGAGGAGAAAGCCAGATTGGTGAAGGGCAACCATACTTACTACTCGCCAAAGGTAATTGAGTTAATTTGGTGAAGGGTTTTGCTTGCTATTATGGAATTTATCACTTTAGATGGTATATTTACTAGGATTTATAGCTATCATTTTTTCATTCTTAACCATTTTTGGTATAAGGAGAAAATTTCCATTCCATACCATCTTTTTTGCGCCCTAAATTTTGGGATTAAGGATGCAATTTCCAACCCCAATACCAATCCAGCTATGCATGAGGTTTTGATGGTGATTTTGTATAATCACATCAAGAATACTACCATCCTTTTGAACATTGCTGAGGTTTCTGAGTCAAAAGATGATTTCGACAACTTTGATGATGAGTATGGTAATGGCTATGATATGGAAGCTGAGGTGGAGGATGACCCCAAATTGTTGGGTCGAGCAAGAGAGAAAGAAAAATAGGGCATGAGCTACAAAAAAAAGGGTTGGCCAAAAGGAAGCAGAGGGTGGAGGATGATGATAGCTAGTATGAGTAGAAAAATGAGATGGATGATGACATGGATACTGAAAGTGACGAGTTCCAAATCCTCTCGAGCTAGAAGTAGAAAAGGAAAACTCCTAAAATTGAGGATGTGGGAACTAAGAATTGGTTGCCTCTCATGACTGGTTTGAAGAATAAGGGTCTAGTATGGGAGGACACAACCATGAAAGAAGCTCAAAGCTCTGATGTCAGGGGAGTCAATCTTAAGGCTAATTTAGAACCTACTGGTGACAAGGCCTAGGAAGGCCATCATCTGGATATTGATCTTTGCATCCAAAATGGCACGGAAAGCCAGAAAAATTGAGACCTTAGAAGCTATCGGCTCGGGAAAATTTAACTCCCTCACTGAATGTATCAGTGAGCTTACCAAATCTATTACTAATGCTTAGAGATTATTAATGCACATCGAAATAGCTTCCAAACCTTGGAGAATAGAGTAGAGGCTACCGAAAGAAGACTTGAATAAGTTGAGAACACGCTCAAGAAGATTGGTGAGAAAATTAATAAGATCCTTAAGTGCACCTCTGCTAGTATGAAGGATCTTATCAGTAAGCTTGATATTGAGCATGGGGATAAGGCCTCTGTGGGCATCATTGATGTGAAAGAAGATACCCCTGATGATAAGGAGATAGGGCTTGGTAGAAGAACTCATGTGAGCACTAGAAATATGCAAAGCCAAAGAAAGGAAATTGATGATATCAAGCGAGTAGCTGATAATATGGAGCAATTGAAGCTGGAAGCCATTGAGATGCTTCAGAACTTAACCTAACTCAGACTCTTTCTCTTTCGATCCTATGTTTTTTTAGTTGTCTCTAGTTTGCTGGATTTTTGCTCAACAGTTATCATTTTCTTGGTTGCTATCTTTTGTGTTTTGTTGCACTTTAATGTATATATTTTGATCTTTTGGTTGTAATGGGTTTCTGGGGCACATAAAAACCTTTTTTCCCTTATTCAAAAACAATGTGCTATATGTAAGATGCAATACTATTAGTGATAAATCATGGTATAATAGTGGATGTTTCAAAGAGTACACTTTCATCATTATTTTAGGTCATGTATCAAATCCAAGTTTTAATAATCACCAAACGGTTGATAAAATATGATATATTTTGGTTTTAAAGAATTATAATTTGAATTTATAATAATCTCTGGTACATAGAATCAAAAAGTGAAATTCTAAAAAAATGCATATTTTAAAGAAAAAATTATCAACAATAAAATCTATTGATTTAGTTTATTATCTTAATACCATTTATGTAATTAATTTGCATCTTAAATGTTGTTTTTCTAAAAATATTTCATATATATTTTAAATTGAGCAAACTCTTTTCAAATTTAAAAATTAATTGATTTAATTGAAAAGCATCACACTATACTAATAAAACCATGAATTAATATAAATACTTTTTTAAATTTAGAAAATATATATTATATTTAAATTTTCTTAAAAAAATCATTGAAAATAATTAGCATATAACATCACAAAAATTGATACTAATAAGATTACTCATTTTTTTCTAAAACAATAAAATGCATGTTTTCCTAATCATGAACAAAGATGGTAAATACTTAATATGAACAAATGAAATAATTTGATACAATAAAAACTATATTATAAGAAAAAAGAGTATCTATGTATATATGTTTTGGCATTCACATGGATTTTTAAAAGCTATTGTTGAATATTAGTGTCTTGACTCTTTGGTTCATACCTTTAAATAATTATTATGATGGTTTATAAGGTGTTGATATAAAAAATAAAGTTTTTAATGGTTTGAATGTAACATGCCCATTGTTCTACCCGTTCGATTTACGAAATGTTAACCCATAAATGAAAGAAATACATTGCAAAATAAAAGTAATAAAAAAAATTCTCTTTCCTTTCAAAAATAAGATACATATTTGAAATAAATCTCTTTTCAATTTTAATTTCCTCATGAATCATATACAATATCATATTCATAAACATATGAATAAATTTACATTTTGACCTTTCAAATTTCTATTTACTTTAGGAATATTTGAATACATATAATGCTTCTAGGAGCTTAAAGAAACATAAAAGATACAAAGTGGTCCAGATGTCCTTACTGGCATACATCCTCAAATATTGGCCGCCGACTAAATGAGGAAGAGCATCACTCAAGTACTTTTCCACCCAACCAAGACTTTACAATCCCCCGTGCCTCTTCTAATATAGCCGACCCAACCCTTCAACAAAGAGTTTGGTTTGGTGACCTCATAATAATATAGCCTTGTGAGCATAGTGTTGTGTCCTAAATAAATAGAGCTTCCATACATTGGCTACAACCTACATGTATGGTGTTCCATGTCTAGTATGTAAACCTGGATCATAGTGAACCAATAATGTACACAATGGCAACCTATACTATTTTGGCCAAAGAATTTGTCACCTAGTATTTCAAGTGAGAGTCGTATCTCCACCCACTTGATTGCTCTATTTGGTAAACTGGCCATTAATTCTATTCCCATACCTTTTCCATAGGGTTGAATGATAGAATGTCTATCTAGGTTATTCCCATCCACAGATTATCCTAACCCCAGGATTAACCAAATCAATTATTCCTACATTCAAAATATATACTTCATAGCATAATATTATCCTAGCTATTACATACATATATGTAATTCTGTATTATAAGGAATATAAAGTTTCTATCAACTCAAGAATGAATATCCTACCAATAATTCAACATTAGTCATTTCTTTAAATCAAGCTTATGCAACAACATAACCTATATATAACATTACTAAAAAAGAAGGTAGAATCTGCATGCCTGTATTATAGCTTCCACACAAATACTGATTCCTTTCCATAAATATGCAAGCTTCAAAGATTATCCACTAGGATAAGAATTTACTCTCTCTCTCTCTCTCAATGATAACCACTAACCTATTCTATTGTAATGATCATTTAGAAAAGTTGTGGCTTTTCATATCTTTCCCTATCATTCCTTCTACTTCTCTACATTGTTACATAATATTTTATTTTATATATATATATATATATATATATATATATGGACACCTAATGGGACGTGTCCCTTACATTTTATTATTTTCTCCAAGCGTGTCTACTCATTTAGGAGCTTTGCAACTTTTGTGGTGGATTGTGGTATGTTATTCATCACAATTCTAGCTCTGGTAGATTCCTTGCTAATAGGAATTGATGTAAAACCAATCTTATGTAGGCATTATAAATTAAAATCTATTGGAACAAAATAGATAGAATATCCCATAATTTATGGTGAAATGGGTTTAAAAAGCATTAGTTGAGCCTAAGGAAACCTCAATTAAAATTATCCACAACATAAAGTATTATACTTGAAATAAGGAGATTACAAATACCTTACTGAAATTGGTCAATTCATTTTCTTCAAGATGGATTGCTCCTTTAAATTGGGAGAAACTCTTTAGGATGAATGTACACCTCAACTATCAAACCAAAAGGTTCCTCTCATGGTTTCAATTTTTAATCAAAGTAGGTCTAATCAACAAAATAATTAATTGGAAACTCTTTTAGGCAACTAAAATTATCTCTAAACTATAATTTTTTATTTGCACCATAAAAGGACCTAAGAGCCCCACCATTAGGAGATAACTATGGGTGGTTATATGGTATATTATAAAACTCATAAATAAATTATACATGATATGTGAATATTTTACTACAATATTAACCTCAAATGAAAAATAGGGAACTATACAACATTTAGTCATGATTTTAGTCCCTTTATATAAATGAATACATTCTTAGATTTAACACCTAGGAATGGAACACTCACATGGACAAACAAAAGGCCCAATTTAAGTAAAATAGAAAAGAGATTGGATATTAATTTTATATTTCCTAAATGGATTGAACATAATGATTTTAAAAAATATTACATAAATATATGCTTTGTTTAATATCACCTTTTGTTGACTTTACAATTCATTGAAGATCATCTTAAGCCCAAATGCACCTTCAACTTTAAAAATATGTAGTTTGAAGATCAACCTTTCATAGATTTTGTTGAACATTGATGAAGTGACCTTATAGAAATAAGAATCACCAATCTGAATGCTCTACTAAATAACTCATTGTCTTAAAAAATCCATGAAGATTAGAATAATAATTCTAATTTTCAAGAACACTTTGTTGATAAAAGAATGGATAAAAATGGAACTAAACACTCCCAATAGATTTATCATAGTTAGAGGGATGGACTAGGATAAATTCATCAAGAAAAATCTTTTATCTCAAATTTAATAATTGTCCAAGCAAAAGAAAATTAAATCTAGAGGTAAAAATCTTCAAAAATTTAGCTAGCTAATGATGAAAAGAGCATAAATTTTTTAACAATGCAACTAGGGAAAGGAGGAGCTAGAAAAAACACTTTTGTAAACTTTCCTAGTGGAGAATCTCTCATTGATCCTAAGCCCATCGAGTTGAATCATCTTCTTTTTCAGTGAAATTCTTGCAAGTGAGGGGGATTCAAGATTGTAGGAGCAAATGGACTTCTTATATTCCATTCCCTTTACTAACCCAAATGAAGATATTCAAATATAAATGGTTCCTTTTGTTAAGGAGGAGATGAATTTGGATTTATTCAAAGTGAACTCAAACAAATCCCAAAGGCCTAATGGATTTCATGTTTCCTTTTAGTGATGTTGGTATTTCATTGAAAAATAAGTCACGATGGCTTGTAGTGAACCACAAAGATTCAAAAAGTACTAAAATAACTTAATTCTATATTTATTGCATTAACCCCTAAGAATGCTTCTCTTGAATCTTTTATAGATTTTTGAAAAATCTCCCTTTGTGACACTCTATATAAAGTCCTATAAAAGTCAATGAAGGAACATCTAAAAATACACACTCCCTTTTCTAATCTCCCAACAACAAACTAGCTTAATCTTTGAGATATTCATCATTGAAGGTATCAACAGTAGACATTAAAGAAATCACTCACTTTCCAATACAAATAAAAAAAGCATGATAATCAAGCATAATAGTAGCAAATCATATGGTGGAGTAATTGAATTTACTCATGAAAATCCTTAAAAAAAGTTTGTTTCTATGCTAATTTGAGGGAATTGATCTTTGAATGAAGTGTAAGTTGAAGCCTTTTTTGCTTAGTTTCTTATTGTTTGAATCATGTGACATTGACACAATAATAATTAAGGCCAATTTTATGCTGATCATTCTATGTATATAGAAAAGATGCTCTATCAATTGAAGAATAAATATCACTTTGAATGAATTTTCTGGTATAATTGATAGTTTCACATCTTTAATTGCCACATATTGCTCTCAATGGTTGACCTAGCATTAACAAAACGGATAACCAATCATACATTTAATCTTGATGTTTTTATAATAATTCCACTTTCTTGCATAGGAGTGACACTTCCCACATATTTGATTTAATTCAAGAAGGTTTTGGCCTCATTATTTTGTGTCAGTTGTTTTTCACTTCATAAATATATAATCAGCATTTATTTTACTTTAAAATTCACAATAGAGTTGCTCATTCACTTCGGTGGTGAGTTATAGTAAATGGGAAGATCAACAAAGCAGATTGAGAAAAGTTTTCTTTCTTCCACACTAGTGATATTACAGTTATGAGATTTTACAGCCCACTATTGGGTGTTTTGGCACTCCGTATACCTAAGAAGAGATCCTCAATCCATTTTGTTAATATCCTACAATCAGGGGAATCTACGAGAACATGTTTCTTTGAGTCATTATGTCAAACCGTTCAGGTCCCTTGTCTATGCTTAAATATTTTACGTATCCCTCTTCCAAACAATTTTTGTTTGCATTCTGTCAAACAGTTCACATTCCTTTTCTATGCTTACACATATTACATACGTGTGTCAGAAAAGTTTCAGCTACAACATCTGCAAAGATGCTCTACCGTTTATTGTGTGATGGACCTCCATACCCTGTTCTAAAGCTCCCATTTTCACACACGCTGTGAAGATGTTGGCAGAGGTTGCGGTGTTTGGCTTTACTCCTACTAATCACTTTTAATTCAAAGCTACTAAATCCTATTCATGGAATGCATTTTGTGCATATCCTGTAATCATGTGGGTTACAAGATGACAGCATAGCTGCTGCTAAGTCGGCTTGCCCCACTACGTGTTGAAGGTCCTGGAATGGAGAGTATGCTCTCTGTGTTATTGCTGCTCAGGGATCTTCAGTGTCGATTCCCTTCTATGGAGAGTAAGCGGCGCCCTATTCAAATCAATTCCCTTCCATTACGCTTTCTTGGATGTCCAAACCCTGTTCCAAAGCTCCCATTTCAGCATAGGCCGCAAAAACACAGCGAAATAAAAGATGCGTACGGGCTGCGATCAAACATATACGCCACAGCCATCCATCCAAATCTGCGCGGGAGAAATGTTAGTTTAAATTTGTAACGGAAACGGAAACGGCTGAAAGCAGACCTTGGCAAAGGGAATGGGCCCACAACTGCCACCTAAACGGTCAAAGGCTTAGTGTGTGTTGTCTAAGCCGTCCCGGTTTGTAAGAGTAATCCATCCCTGTTTTCTTCCGTACAATTCGAATTGAAAATTCAATTAAAAATCTATCTACTGTTTAGTTTCGCTGAAAAGTAAAGCCACCAAACTTAGAACAATGGAATAGTTTCCCCAAAACATATTTGCTTTTGGACATCGGATTTCACATTGAAGTAGATACCATTTTATAGTTTAATTTCCACTCTAATGATTCAAATTTAGCTTACAGGGCTGAAGAAGCTAAATAAATAACAGGAAACAAGAAATTAAAAGAGCATGGGCAGAAACAAATTAAGAGCTCCTAATATTTTGCTCCGAGGTCTTATACATAGAAGACAAAATATTCCATTAAAACAATCAACAACCAAGGAACAGTAAGTTAGGCAGAAACCTGCATGTCTACTAGTTTCATATGGACTTTAAGATTGCAATTTCTTCTTCTTCCTCTCATAGACTAATATGGTTGTAGGCGCTGCTCACCATCGAATTGAGTTCTGTGACCACAAGATTCATATCGGGTCTTCCGGCCTTATCAGGATGAGCACATCTGAGGGTTATGTTTGCAACAGTGAATGCTTCCCCTAAAACAAAGATGTCCCACCCATCCTGTTTAAGTTTAGTGTCTACAGTTTCTTCAAAACGGTTGTTCTCTATCATGTGCCTTACGTATCCTGGAATATGGAACTGACTGGAACTTCTTGCTTGATCAACATGCTTCTGACCTGTTATTATCTCCAATACAACAATTCCAAAGCTATAAACATCATGTTTATAAGAAAGCTTGTTATTCCAGCAATAGTCTGGAGCCCAATAGCCTTTAGTACCTATTATTTTATCAGTTGACTGGTGTGTGCCTTCCCAATCCACATGCCTAGAAAACCCAAAATCAACAAGCTTTGCCTCGTCATCTTTAGCGTCCACCATAATATTCTGCGGCTTGATATCAACATGAATGATCTTATTCAGGTGTAAAAATTCAATTCCCTTGGCTATACCCATTATCATTCGGAAGCTCTTCTTCCAGCTGTAGGTAGAACCTATACAATTTCCTCTCAAATAGTCATCCAGAGTACATCCATCTATATACATGAAGGCCAAGTAGGATTTATGGGCTTCTATACACCAAGCATAGAACTTGTTTATTGCCAAATCTTTACCCTGGAATATCCACCGACAAACTCGTGCAAAGCTTCCTTCCCCGATTTGGTGAGACTCATGGCAATTGCTTTTGATATAAGCTATCTGATCTAATGTGAGGTTTGTATAAATTTGTGTAGGCACCAGTTCTTGGTTGAAGGATAGACCTGTAGGCAAATCTACAATCCCATTTGAAGTTCAACAGCACGTTTCCCCTCCACATTTATAGCTGACGAAGGTAAGGAGGAATTTCTTCCGTTATGGTTTTGCTCACGATTGTACATGAATCTTGTCACGATCTTGTACGCGATGAAGAATTTACATGACAGTATAACTACAATTGAGGAAATGAAAATAGAAAACTAACGTAAATGCCAAATACTTCTATAATTCGTTCACACATTAGTTACTTGCTTTACGAAAACAAATTAGACTAACAACAGTAGTAGTTCTGATTGTGTAGTAGGTACTTATTTGTGGGAACCATCGTTCATTTGAAATAGTGTGGGTCCTTTCAAAAATTCATTTCTAATAGATTCATAATTCTAATAAAAAAATATTCATCAATAATTAAAAAATAGTAATTATGAATAGAAAATTAAATTTACAAAGTTGTGATTATTTATCAATCATGTATTAATTATAAATTATAAATTTTAAATGTCAATATGGGATTCATGTATTATTTTCTTGGTGTGGAGGTACAACAAATATCAGAAGATATATTGAGAAGAAGAAGTCTCAAAGAAGAGGGATTTGGATTCTTCTCCCACTATAGGGTTGGAGGCGTTGGTTTGTGATTGCAACTCCAGAGTCACCTGCTACTTGTCTGGCAAGGGATCCAATAAACGACTCTCCTTTTCTGAGAAGGTGAAGTCATTGAGTTAGGAAAGGAAGTTTGAGAACCCCCCCCCCTGTCTTGGATTTTTGTTGCTTCTATTTGGGAGCCACTAGTTTTGTTCTTTTTTGGCAGCTGGCTCTTGGGTGTTGGGATCTCACTCCTTGTGGGTCCATGGATTTTCTCTCTTTCATCTTAATAGTGCTTATGTAATGATTTGGGCCTCTCTCGGTTTTAACCATTCTGATTTTTAGAAGGTATTTAAATTTCACAATCTAAGTATCTCTTGTAGCACTAGGTGGAAACCTCACCAAGGAAGATGTAAGTTCCAATGTTGATGCTACTTTGTATAAAAGTTTGGTTGAGAGCCTTATGTACCTTAGATCCACGAGACACTTATGTGTGTTGCAACCACACGAGTCTCAATAATGTGTTGCTACAAGAATTATGAGGAATGTGAGTGGTACACAAAATTTTTGGTATTTATTTTTCTCCCATTAAAAAATTTAAGCTAGTTGGTTGCATAGATTTTGATTTGGTTGATTCAATAGATGATAAAAATCTACATCTAATTATGTTTTCTCACTTGGTTCTAGAGTTTTATCGTAGAAAATGCAACAATAGCTCTCTCGTCAACAAAAGAGGAATATATTGCAGTAACATCAGCAAGTTCTAAAGCAATAGGATTAGATAAATGTTGTAAGGTCTAAATTTGTTTCAGAAATATTTAGCAATGATTTATTATAATAATAGTAACACTATTGCAAAAGATCTTTTGTCTCATACTAGAACGAAACACATAAAGATCCAACATCATTACATTCATGATTTGATTTAAGATGGGCAAATAGAATTACAGTGCTCACCAAAACTCTTCCGACAACTAATTTTGTTGCCTTTATACATCAATTACTCATCTCCATTGATCAATGGAGGAGTTAGAAGATATGCATGATCATGTTAAGCATTAGAGACTTCAGATCTGATTTCTGCTTATTTTTTGTTTTTTTAATAATACAACTTAAGATCTTCACAATTTTTAATTTAAAGTGATCTTGTTTTGTGTTTTTATCTTTTCCTCTTCTTAGCGGAACAGTCTATAATACAGTTCGTTGATATTGTATTACTATTAAGTTTTTCATAAAGAGAATTGAATATACAATTTAGTTTTAAGCTTCTAATAGAGATAGATTTTTGTTTGTTCATGTATGAATAGATATAATAAAGTATTTTCTTCAATCTAAACTTAGTGCTGTTTTAAATAGTTTATATTTTAGAATCTAAGTCTATAGAATTAAATGTCTAGGATATTAATTCTCGGTTATTAAGGTTAAACGAAGGCTGTTGAGAGTAATCCACCAGAGACGATTTAGAAGCATATGTGCATATTTGTGACTCTAATCTCCATCCCTACTTTTGATTGTATAGTAGGTAGCTTGAGAGGACCATAATTCTAGTGGTTTCATATACAAAGCTGTTCTTTATTTATAATTCTTAAATAAAAGACATTTATCAATGGTTGAAAAAGATTAGTTAGGATTGGAAATGTAAATATACAAAGCTGTTATTACTTACCAATTACTATAATTACTATAATTACTATAATTATTATTCGATGGTGAACTAGCCATTGCAGTCTGCTCCATATATAATAAAGAATGTGTAAATATCAGTAGTCTATTACCGAGAAGAACAGAAAAATATATTTAAAAAAATTCTTTACAAGTTAAATTTTTTACAAATAAAGGCTCAAAATTTCAAACTAATTGTGTTTTACACAAGTTAATTCAGATGTATATAGTATTCATTATTTGTACTCAATTTGCAAACTAGATTAGGATAACCTGTATTAAATTGTTACAATTTAGTATTCTAGTTCCTTAATAAATTAGCCTTTCGAATTAGACCACTCTGTATACGTTTAAAGCCCAATAATATAATGCAATTGATGGATTCTAAATTATAAAGTACAAAAACACATAGGAAAGCATAGTTCAATCTTTTGAAAGGATTGAATTGCATAATATTCATACCTTTAAACTATAGATCTCACAGTGTAGCAGAGTGAGGATTTTCTTGGTTTGAAGTGGGTGCCTCTCTTTCTAAAAGTGGCACACAGCTTTTTAGCATTGCAAATGGTATAAATGAAATGCAGGCCAACAGAAATAAATCATTTCTACGATCTACAACAGTAGTAGAAAAGAAATAAGGAAAATGCTTTGAACTTTCCTTCCTTGATAGTACAAACATATAAAGCCAATTCAAAATCAAATATGTTAAGAAATTAATTTTGTATGTTATATTATTTGTTTAAATTATTGTAATGGTGAAATTGTATAGTTATACTAGTTTACTACGTAATACATTTCCTTACAACGTTTGGTTTTTCCTTTCTGATATTTATCTATCATTGTTTACTTTATTCTCACTCATTTAATGTTAATGTAGCAGAGTGAGAAGCTTCTTAGTTTGAAGTGGATGCCTCTCTTTCTAAACTTAGGTTAAACTATATAGTTAGGCAGATTTTTAACATTGAAAATGATGTAAATTGCACTTTTGCAATATCTTCACAATATGTGAATTCCTCTCTATTTCTCTCTAACAGTAGTAGAAGTAACATAATGAGAGGGGGATTGAATTGGACAAAACGGCGACTTTTCGTGGTAAGAAAATGCATTGCACTTTCGTGTACTTATAGCTACAAACATATAAAGCCAATTCAGAATTAAATATGCACACTAAAGAATTAATTTGTGACTATTGTAATGATAAAATTGTATAATTATATCATTTTTTAATTTTATATTTGGTTTATTTTTAATGGAATGTCTTAATATGATTACATATTAATAGGATATAGTAATGTATTTTGTTTGCTTTTTAAAAAACCTTGGTCTATCAATGTTTATTTTTATTTGTTTTGACATATTTTATTTGATCCTTATCTTATTGTTCCTACCATGGTAGCTTTGCCTTCTTAATAATTTGCATTAAATATTTCTCTCATTAGTAATATATTTTTTCTTAGAGAAGCAAAGAAATAAAAATATGCATCAAAGTGATATAGGATATTGTTTGCTTAAGCTTGTTGTTTTTGACTACTTGAGTGCACCTATGCAATTGATCAACTACTTATTAGTACAATTGAATACTCATACAACATATATATTTAATCAACCTATAATCATATTCTCCATCTTAAATGTTCATAACCAAAAGTTAGTGTTGGCGAACATCTTTATCTTTATCCTTAATGTTTTTGTCATTTCTTTACAATGTTTTTCTCTACATAACCCTTGTTTCAAATTAATAAATGATTACAAATATAGTTGCAAAACCTTCATCTTGATTTTCACCTTGCTCCTTGTTCCCTGGATGTTCTTGAGCTTCAATTAAATTTTGTGTGGATCATTGAATTTCTCAAGAAATGTTTTTACTTCTATTCCAAAGCTTTGTATGAGATTACAAACACAAACATAATTTTATTTTTAAAAAGAAAATTGCTTTCAATTAATACAGAAGTAAATAAAAATATTAGTGATTACTTATCCAAACTTAAGGAATTAATAGATAAATTAGTTGATATTGGTGAATAGGTCTCTAATAATGATATTACTAGTTTGGTTGCAAGACAAAAGCCACTTTATTTTCAGAATTTGGTAGGTATCTGTAAAGCGGAAAAAATCGCGATCGAGCCCTAGTTGTTCTCCCCTCTTCCGACTCCGAGGAGAGAGAATGGAGGTTCGCTAGGATTTGATGGTTTTTCACTTAGGGGAGAGACTTTACATTCAAAATAGGGGTTGAAACTCATAAGATCCAATCCCACACAATGTAAGATTGGATGCTAAATGAATTTCAAGGGTTAGGAAAGCAAGGCTACCCTCTTTTGTAAAGAATGTTGTTAAGGAAATTAAGCTAAGCATGCATAAAAAAGTGATAAAGATTCGCTTATAAACTGAGTTCGGGTTATAAGATGAAGCTGCGGACCTGGAATTAGTAGTAAAATGTCGATACGGCACTGTCCTGCAAATTTGAGCAAAAGTTGTCAGGACGATGGCGCCCGACGCCACGGTCCTCCGAAAAATCCACGAAACGAAGGGGGATCTGTTCGTCTCTACACAAGGATTCCAGATCTTCAATTTCAGCCGCGTACCTGCAACCTACACACAGAAAAGAGAAGACGATTGGGGGGTTAGGGATTAGGGGTTTGCCTTTAGGTCAAACCCCGGTTTTGGAATTAACCAAGAAATGAGCAAGAGCTGTAAATGTAAATGACTGTAAAACAAGTACTAATACCTTGTTCTAAGGATGTTGGTATGCTTATGTGCGAAGGTTTAGATGTTGTATGTTGTATGTTGTAGTAATATGTTGTATGTGATCTCCTCTTCAATGGTTGAATCCTTGTCTTGAATGCAACACTTAGCCTTGAATGGAGACTTAGAAGGAATGCTTGAATGCTTGAATGCTTGAGTATAATTTCCATGCTTTGTACACATATCCTCCTCATCCCAAATGAGAGAGAAAAATGTAGTTTATATACTTGTCATTTAGGGCTGATAGACTGATTTTCCCGACCTTAGGCAGACCAGGAAAGTTAATTTCCAATTTGCAAACAAAAAGACTCTGGTCCCACCCCCCGGGACAGCAGGGTGCAAGGAGGTTCAGGCCAGGGTGCTTGAAAAATGCAGTTTTCAGTGTCGTGAGCAAGTTTCAGGGTCTCCATTCAGGTTGCGTGTTGTGTCGCCATCGTGAAGACCGAAATGCAGTCGAAATTGCAAGTGTCGCAATTTTATGACGCTACATTTAGCCCCCACTTTAGCGGGAGTATGTATGCTCATACTTCCGGTAAAGTACAAGGAAACAACATTGAAATACTTTCACCACGTCAAGGAGGCAAGATACACCAAGCCCCCAGTGGACTAAGGATCTTACGACTTCGATTGACAAAGTAAAAGGGAAGATCACGAGGAAGAACCATGACTGTCAGTAGTAGGGCTCCCTCACTATGAGTCATGCAAGAAAGATATCAAAAATTTTCAAGGCAAAGCTAAATTTGTCAAGAAATTTTCAAGTATCTTGAAAAGATATGAACGGGATGTATGCCCCCTACGTTAAAGCGATCACACACGCCTCACCGGGGGTGATTGTTTTAACGTAGTGATACACATAAGAAATGAGAAAGGAAAGGAGCACGTTATCGCAAGGATTTAGCCCCCAAGTGTGAGATAAACCCAAGGATAATAGACACAAAACACAAAGCACAAGGTGACTTCTCTTTCCTCGGGGTTAGTATGCTGTATGATCATTCATGTATATCTATCATATGTATGTATGCATAATTGTTCTTCATTCCCCAATCAAGGAAGGTCACCTAGAAGAAGGGAACACATGTGTCTTTTGAGTCAACATGAGAGAGATCGAGAGATCTCAATGCTTTGCATCGTCCTCAAGTAGACAACACCAAGGACAACAAATAGAAGAATGAGAATAACATATAGAAGAAGTAACACAAGAGAGGAGGAGAGAATCTGCTATGCTAATGTAACTAGTCTAGCACGTCATCTACCCCCCGATCTTGCTGATCAATGTTTCGGGAAGGCAGGGAACACGCCAGAGGAGGAACATCCAACACAGCAGATGGAGCTATCACAAGATCCAAACAAGGGCTATGTTCATGTTCCGAGCCACATTGTTTTTGTCTAGGAGCTAGGATAAGTGCTTTAGAAAATTCATTAGATAAATGGTTATCGATATCAACAAGTTCATATTCACTATCAGAAGCAAGAGGAGTAATATTTTCATCATGAATAACATTTTCATCCATATCATCATCAAGATTTATAAAAATAGGATCTTTAACTCGCACAAGATCAAGACCATCATGCATCTTATGTTTAGGAGATTTAGGCTCAATGTCCGGCTGAGGAGAAAATGGAATAATGCTTGTTGAAGGTGTTTTTGGAGATTGTAAAGTTTGAGCTCTAAGACGACGCTTTCGCCGGC
This sequence comes from Cryptomeria japonica, assembly GCF_030272615.1. NCBI lineage: Eukaryota > Viridiplantae > Streptophyta > Pinopsida > Cupressales > Cupressaceae > Cryptomeria > Cryptomeria japonica. Next base: position 554,043,249 of record NC_081412.1, on the reverse strand, counting down.
GTTCACGTGCAGAACAATTTCGTCTAGTCTTAGTAGGAAGTGGAGAAGACTGAGGAGGAGGAATGTTCTCATCCTTAGCACTTGGGTGTTTAGGTTGTGGTCTCTTAGGCTGAATAATAGGAGAAGAAGAAGGTCTCTTCTCTCTATAAAAAGAAGGAGGAGGAACTGCTCCATACAAAGGAGGAATTTTTGGTTTAGGGAGAAGACCAAGTCCATCATGACGAGGAGGTATAGGTCTACTCTTAGGAAGTTTATTAGGTATAGACATAGTCACATCCATAGGGATGGGTTGAGAATCTTCTTGAGGAAAGACATTAGTTTTATCTTTCAAAGGAAGAACTTCCTTCTCAAGAATGATAGGAATATCAAGTTTAGGTGCTCTAGGTTCACTTAGAGATAGGATCATATCTGTTTTCCACTTTTGATAAGATTTGAAAACATGATCACTTCACGGAGGAAGAGATTGGAATTGTTTAGGCCAAAAGTAATCAATAGGAACACTAGAGGTTCTTTCAGCTTGTTTAAAGAGACTATGATTGACAGTAACAACTTCACCATTATGGGGAAATTTCAAACACTTATGAATAGGAGAAGCAATAGCTTTCATGGAAGATAGCCAAGGATAGCCAAGCTTCACACGAAATTGTTCGGAAGATGGAATAATAGCAAAGTTCACATCAAGAGATTTGTTATGGACCTCAATAGGCAATGTAATAGAACCAATTGCAGGAGAAGAAAATGCATCAAATAATTTCACAATCACATCTGTTTTGTCATATATCACTTGATTCAATTGCAAATTAAAAAGAAATTCTTCAGTAATAACATTAACCATGCATGAAGGATCAATAAGCACTCCACGGCAAGGTGTATTCTTAACTTTTGCAACTATGTATAAAGGACCATCAGGTGCCCTAATGGTTTCACTGGAATCAAATGTGATGGAAGGTTCTTTAGGGATTTTTTGCTGCTCTACAAAGTTAATCACATTTGGAGTCATAGACACAAGACCATTAGATGAGAGAGAGGAATCATTAGCCTCAATTGCATTAGAGGTATGAGAAGGCAATGGATCAGTGAAAATCTGAAGATTTTGGTTAGGAGGAGCTACAGAGGTGTTTCCTTTATCATTCACTCCAGAAACAGAGATAGTATTGTTATCAATCAAATCTTGAATTTTACCCTTTAAAGAAAAACATTTTTCAGTATCATGCCCAGGCTGATGATGAAATTGACAAAAAGCTTTATTATCAAAATAAGGTGAAGTAATCTTTGCAGGATCAATTTGTCTTATAGGAGGAAGAGTAAGCACATTTTGTTCCAATAACTTATTCATAATACTATGCAATGATTCATTCAAAGGAGTATACTTTCTTTCTTTCTTGAAAAATTTAGAAATCGGAGGCACACCTGATGCTGCATTCACATTGTTGTTGATGATGTTTTCATTGAATTTGATGGAATCTCTGTTCGGTTTAAACTTCCCAAATGGTTGTTGACTGCTATCACCCTTATCACTCGGAGCCATAGTATGTGATTGTTCCATTTGACTCACAGTCAGTTGATAATTGTGAAGAGTGGCGCACAACTGTTGGAAAGAAGTAAACTCAGAAAATAGAAGTTTGTCTCGAATATCTTTTTGTAAATTAGAAATAAAGATTCTTTGAATGTCATTGTCAGGCACTGGAAAAGAAATTTGAGCATACAAATGCTTATATCTACCAATGAAATCAGTCACTTTTTCTTTAACACCTTGTTTACAATGCATTAAATCAATCAAAGTAACTTTAGGACTTATATTGTTTTGAAATTGTTGAATGAAAGCATTTGCAAGTTGTTCGAAAGAAGTAATAGAATAAGAAGGCAACGAGCAATACCATTGTAGGGCTTTGTCTCTTAATGTTCTAGTGAATAGTTTTGCAAGCAACCTTTGGTCATAAGCAAAATCGGTACATATTGTTTGAAAAGTCTTAACATGTGTTAGAGGATCTCCTTTACCATTATAAAGTTCCAAATGCGGGATTTCAACATGTTTAGGAGGGATAGCTCAAACAATGTCAAGAGAAAGTGGGCTCGCAACATCAAATGTGGGCACACTAAACTTAGATTGATTCATAGAGGCAATTTGTTGTTGTAAAGAAGAGACAGTTTGTGCAAGATTGTTAATGGTCGCTTCGGTCGAAGAGTTCATATTGGATGTGTTAGATTGAGATGGAGGTGTTATGTTATTGAAAGAAGGTAGAGAGTAAGGTGGTGGGACCCTATGATAATTAGTCATAGGAGATGATTGGACAGGAGGAACACTACAAGGAGGAATGGAATGATTAAATGAATTGCCCCCTTGCGTCATGTTCATTTGTGGAGATGTAATAGGAACACTCATTGAAGAGACGAATGAAGAAATCGGATTGAATGAAGGAATAGGGTTAATTGAAGAAGAAGGGTTGCCCCCATGACTAGTAATCACGGGAGGAATGTCTTGTATAGAAGTAGCCATGATGTTTGATGTAAAGGTAGGTATACTAGCAATAGGAGTTGTCAAAGGAATAGAATGATTGACTTGTGTAGGAGGTTGTGTATAACCCAAATTTTCAGCACAACTTTTCATAGGCATCACATTCGAATCCACAATGTGTGCAATACCACGCAAAATATCAATTCCATTCTTATCACTTTGAAGCATACGTTTTAGACCCTCAATTAAAGGAAGAGCTTGACTATCAGGGTATTCATGAGACATCCATTGTCGAAAATCGTCAAATTGGTTATCCAATTTCGAAAGTTGTTCTTCAGAAACCTCATGGAGAGCTTCTTCATCATTAGGAGGATTAGAGGAATTACCCATGTCCTCATTAAAAAGGCTATTCAAATTAGGTTCCATCTCCTCAGTAGTTAAACCTTGGAAAGACTTAATTCTACGGCTTCGTCTAACGGGAATAGTGTAAGTAGGGCTTATTGTTGTAAAACTCATGCACTAGAAAGGAAGAGGAAATTTTGATTTTAGAGGTAGCAATTTTCAGTAAAATCAGCCAATCTTCTGGATTTAAGCTGTTAAATGCAATCACAACAGTCTCCCGAAATTTCGAAAAAAATGTCCGAGACCGTGGCGCTCGGAGTGCAACACGGTCCTTGCAACTTTTTTTGAAATTTGCAGGGATGAAAGGTATGATGATTTTAAAGCCAATCTGAAAAAATTGAGTGATTTTACGATCTATAGATAGGCCAAATTAAAGTTGCAATCTCAAAATTGAACCCTACCAAGATTGTCGAAAAATGCAAAATTTGAATTTTGAAAAAGAGAGGGAAACTTGAAATTTTGAATTTTATGATTTTAGAGGGAATGTCAAGAGCAATGCAAATTTTGAATTCAAAAATTGACTCAATTTCACACAAAATTCAATTTTGAAAGCGGAAATTAAAGTTATTGTAATTAAGCACTTAATTTCAAAAGTCACAAAATGCAAGAATTTGAATAAAGCACTGAAATTTTTAATGAATGATAACACACTTTTCAGATTTAGGACAGTAAGAACACAATTTTGACACAAAATTTCAATTTCAATGATTTTTAAATGTTTAGAAGCCTTAATCCAAGCAATCACAAGACCAACTTTGACTGTTATTTTGAAGGTGTTAAAATTGATAAAATCAGCCAAAACTCTGGATTTTAGCAGGAAAATATAGTAAGATCTCGCTCCCAAAATTTTGGAAAAAATGTCGGGGACGATGGCGCTCGGCGCCACGGTCCTCGCAACTTTTTTCCAAATTTTCAGGGATGAAAGATATTGCGATTTTATTGCGGAATCCAAAGTTACAGCTGATTTGGAGATGTTTTGATCAGTGAAATTGTCGGACAAAGGTTGAATCAAGAGGGTTTCAAAAATTAGGGTTTTGACACTTAACCACTTAATTTTCAGAATTAAAGCACAAATATGAATTGAAAATTTGTAATAGAAGGGCAGATCTAAAACAGGCATTAACATTTAGACATTTCGCAGGTTCAATTACTAAAAAGAAAATTTAGGGTTTTTATGCAATCACCTCTAAAATTTTGCAAAAGATCAAACATGGAAATGTAATCAATTTTTTCAGATCTAAGCATGAAAAATCAGAAAGGATGTTCACGTCGGGTTCACCAAAATGTAAAGCAGAAAAAATCGCGATCGAGCCCTAGTTGTTCTCCCCTCTTCCGACTCCGAGGAGAGAGAAGGGAGGTTCGCTAGGATTCGATGGTTTTTCACTTAGGGGAGAGACTTTACATTCGAAAGAGGGGTTGAAACTCATAAGATCCAATCCCACACAATGTAAGATTGGATGCTAAATGAATTTCAAGGGTTAGGAAAGCAAGGCTACCCTCTTTTGTAAAGAATGTTGTTAAGGAAATTAAGCTAAGCATGCATAAAAAAGTGATAAAGATTCGCTTATAAACTGAGTTCGGGTTATAAGATGAAGCTGCGGACCTGGAATTAGCAGTAAAATGTCGATACGGCGCTGTCCTGCAAATTTGAGCAAAAGTTGTCGGGACGATGGCGCCCGGCGCCATGGTCCTCCGAAAAATCCGCGAAACGAAGGGGGATCTGTTCGTCTCTGCACAAGGATTCCAGATCTTCAATTTCAGCCGCGTACCTGCAACCTACACATAGAAAAGAGAAGACGATTGGGGGGTTAGGGATTAGGGGTTTGCCTTTAGGTCAAACCCCGGTTTTGGAATTAACCAAGAAATGAGCAAGAGCTGTAAATGTAAATGATTGTAAAACAAGTACTAATACCTTGTTCTAAGGATGTTGGTATCCTTATGTGTGAAGGTTTAGATGTTGTATGTTGTATGTTGTAGTAATATGTTGTATGTGATCTCTTCAATGGTTGAATCCTTGTCTTGAATGCAACACTTAGCCTTGAATGGAGACTTAGAAAAAATGCTTGAATGCTTGAATGCTTGAGTATAATTTCCACGCTTTGTACACATATCCTCCTCATCCCAAATGAGAGAGAAAAATGTAGTTTATATACTTGTCATTTAGGGCTAATAGACTGATTTTCTCGACCTTAGGCCGACCAGGAAAGTTAATTTCCAATTTGCAAACAAAAAGACCCGAGACCCCTTAGGAGACCGGACCCAAAATAGGACCCAGGGACCAGGGCGCTGGGCGCCATGGTCCTGGGGACCAGGGCACTGGGCGCTCTGGTTCCACCCCCCGGGACAGCAGGGTGCAAGGAGGTTCAGGCCAGGGTGCTTGAAAAATGCAGTTTTCAGTGTCGTGAGCAAGTTTCAGGGTCTCCATTCAGGTTGCGTGTTGCGTCGCCATCGTGAAGACTGAAATGCAGTCGAAATTGCAAGTGTCGCAATTTTAGGATGCTACAGTATCCTCCTAGAAGAAGAAGAGAAGAAGAAGCGTATGGGAAAAATAATTCAAAGTGCAAATTCAGCTTTCATGGGCAAAGACAAGAAATCGTCCAAAGCAAAGCAATGGTGAAAGAACAACGAATGAGGTAATTTCAAGAACCAAAGGTATAAAGAGATAAAAGATGTCAATAAGTGGCATCATCTAAATGAAATGTAAAGAAAAATAGAAATTTTAATTATTGTTGTAAATTTGGGCATTATTCTTATGAATGTTGGAAAAAGAAGAATAATGAGTCTAAAAACAACAAATATGAACATAATTATGTGAATGGTGATGTTGAAATAAGTGATAACCTTTAGGATTTAAAGTTGTTTATTTCTAATGTTGCTCTTTCAGCTGAAATAGATGAGTGTAATAACAAGTTTATAGATTCAAGGGCATCAATTTATATGTCATGTCATAGAAATTGGTTTACAAATTTTTAATGAAAAAAATGATGGTAGTAAGATCTATTAAGGACATAATAGGTTTCATGACATAAAAGGATAGTGTGATATTAGTGCTCAACTACCTAATAGATATGTAAAACAACTTCTAATGTAATGTATGTCCTAGGAATCAAGAAAATTTTAATTTTAGTTTCAACTATTATAGATCAAGGTCTTAAAGTTTAGTTTTTGAAGACAAGTTGACAAGTAAATGATATAAAGGATCATTGTAATGTGACTGCTAAAGGAATTAGAACAAAAGTCTTGTATAAACTTGATGTGAAATTTGAAAGTTATCAAGCAATGACTTCTACATGTGTATCCACAAAAGAGCTATGGCACAGAAGCTATGGCCATTTAAATCTTAAGGATCTTATTACTCTACTAGTTGTGATGGTTGTGCATTAGGTAAACAATATAGAAATGAATTTTCAATAAGTTCTAATCAAAGACAAAAGGATATTCTTGAATTAGTATAATTAGATATATGTGGTCTTATGCAAACTCAATCACTTGGGAGAGATTCCTACTTTCTTATATTTATTGACAATTGCACTAGATATACTTGGGTGTATTTCTTAATAGATAAGAATGAAGTGTTTGAATATTCTAAAGAATTTAAAAGTATGGTGGAAAAACAAAGATCTCACAATATTAAGATCTTTAGATCAGATCAAGGGTGAAATATACTTTAAAAATAAAATTTGAAATATTGTAAATCTAATGGCATTATTAAACAATACACAATTGCCTATAGTCCAGAACAAAATGGTGTTGTTGAAAGAAAAAAATAGGACAAGTGTTGATTGTGTTAGGAGTATGCTACAAGGAAAGAATCTTCCTAACAATTTGTGGGCTAAAACAATTATTATAGCTATTTATTTGTTGAATAGAAGACCTATCAAGTATCTAGGAAATTAAACTCCTTATGAAGCTCTTGTTGGTGCTAAACCTATTATTAGCCATTTGAGAATTTTTGGAAGTAAGACATTTTGTCATAATCCAAAAGAGAATAGGAGAGATGGAATGTCAATCAAAGGTATTTTTATTGATTATTGTTTTGATCATAAGGCCTATAGGATGTATAATCTAACTATTCACAGGATGTTTGCTAATAGGGATGTTATATTTCATGAGCTTGTGGATGATGTTCAAGAGGAAGAAAAGGAGGATAACTTTAGTTCATGGAAACTACTTGAAGAAGATAATGAAAGTTCAAATATTGTTGATTAGAAAACTTGTGATCAAAGTGGACATGAAGTAAGGCAAGGTGAAGTTACTCTAGCCAGCATAATGAATTAAGAAGATCAGCAAGACAAATCAAGGCACCAATTGGGTATAATGACTATGCTCATAATGGCTCACGTAATGAGTGTAGATGAACCTCAAAATTTTAAAGAAGCTAAGGATCATAAATAATGGATGAATGCAATGCAAGATGAATATGATTTAATTATGGATAATGGTACATAGGAATTAGTTGAATTACTTGTAAAAGGGTGCTCATAAAAGGAAGGAATAGACTATAAAGATAATTTTGCATATGTAGCTAAAATGAATACTTTTAGGCTTAAGATTGCACTTTCTACCAAGTTTAATTGGGACCTTCATCAAATGGATGTTAAGTTAGCATTTTTAAATGGTTATTTAAAGGATGAAATTTACCTTGTTCAATGTAAAGGCTTTGTAAAGAAGGGAAAGGAACATTTGGTATGTAGGTTAAAGAAAGCATTTTATGGTCTCAAACAAAAACCAAGATCATGGTATGAGAAAATCGATAAATTCTTCTTTCAACAAGGGTATATCAAGAGTAAAAATTATCTGAACTTGTACATAAAAAACTGATGTACATGGTAATATTGTTTTAATTTCATTGTATGTGGATGACTTAATTGTTATAGGAAGTGTTATAGATTTGATTGGTGAAATCAAAGAAGATTTATAACAAGAATTTGAAATGAAGAATCTTGGAAAAATACAATATTTTTTAGGAATTGAAGTGTGGAGACAAAATGGTAAGACTTTGATTACTCAAAGTAAGTATGCAAAGAAGTTGATCCAAGGGTTTAATATGAACTATTGTAAAGTGTTATGTACTCCACTAGAACAAACTTTGTAGTTTTTTTGTTATAAAAATAGTTGAAAAGTCGATGGGACTTTGTATAGGTAGATGGTGGGAAGTTTGAACTACTTGGTCACTACAAGGCCTAATATTATATATTCCATCAAAACCTTTTTGAGCCTCATTGGAAATCAGGAAAGAAATTCATTTGGTACCTACAAGGTATTGTAAACTTTGGCATTAAATATACTAACCATTTGAATGTTGAGTTGATAGGTTTTTTAGATTCTAATTGGGCAGTTGATCTAGATGATCGTAAGTCAACAACTAGCTATGCATTCAACATAGGATTAGGTGTTGTTTCTTGGAGCAGCAAAAAGCAGCAAACTACTAACTTGTCATCTACTAAAGCTGAGTACAAAGCATTGTGCAGTGGTACCTCTGAAACAATTTGGCTAAATCAAATTCTTGAAGATATGGGACAAAAGCAAGAAGGGTCAACTGCAATTAGGCGAGACAATTAAGGTTGCAAACAATCCAATTTATCATATATGATTAAAAAAAAATTGAAAATCAATATCATTCCATAAGAGAAAAGGTTCATTCAAAAGAGATTGAGCTACAATATTGTAACACCAATGACAATATGTCTGATGTAATTAATAAGTCATTCGAAAAAAAAATTGCAATTTGTAAAGATGTGTTAGAGGTCAATCAAAATTCTATTGTTCCTTCAAGGAGAAGTGTTAGAATAAGTCGTAATAGAATTAGTATGTATGTCAAAGAGTTTTAATCACAAATAATAACTAGCTTAAGTTTAGTCCCACAGATCTAGATAGCTATCAAAAAGTTCATTTATCTGTCTATTTACTTACATGTGTTGTCCATCATTTCCAATTACCAGTCAGTCTACAATTTTTTTATGTCAGTCTATTTAGCAAATATCTAGAAAAGTTGTTTGTCTTGACTTTGACTCTGACTTTGACTGTGACTATGACTATGACTATGACTATATATTACTTGATCAATAAAATATTGTATCAAATTCCTCTATTTTCTATGTATTTCTTTATGCTTTATTCTCCTGCTTTGTTCTCTTATTAAAATAATAAACTATGAACAATGTAGTAGTTTACTCGAAACACATAATGATTCAAAATTAATTTATAGGGCTGAAGAAGTATAATAAATAAACAAGTGCCACATAGTGGCTAGTACTTGCCTTGTTTTTAATTTTGATTATATCATTTAATAATAAATACAATATAATGAAAAAAAAATTAAACTATAAACTTGTGTCACAACACCATTGATATATAATAGACTATAATTTTTATATATTCAAATATACTAATAATTAAAAAGGCATTATTTTTCATTACTTAACTTAGTTGTTTACTTGTTTCACATCTTTGTTGATGTAATTCTATGTCAAATGGTTGTGTACTTTAATTTGATTTTAGCATATGATCTCTTCATTAAAAAGAGATTATTTGTAATTACTTAATTTAGAAATATAATATGTAAATTGGATGAAGTAGAAGTATATTTTGTTATCAAGTAAATTTTCAATATGAATTTTTTATTTAATATTATAAATATATGATAAATTATATATATTAAAAAAATAAAATATAATTCCTAATAGATCATAGTTCAAGATTAATTGTCATGACTTTTTAGTTTTTTATGTATATTAATTAAATAAAATAAATTTTATATGATAATATTTTTTATAAAAAAATCAATAAAACTAATTAATCTAAATATTTAATACCAAACTACTGATATGCTTAGGTATTGAGCTACCAGAAAAAATGAATGATCAATCTAGTTGCCCTCATTGTGATATGCTTTAATTGACAAATTTTTATATTATAAATTTTTGTTTTATGGGGAATCCTTTGGAAGCAGCTTCAATTGATGGACTAGTACCTATATTCCTACCTAAATGGTTGTCACGAACATTATTTTTTTTAGAACATTATTTGTTTTAGATTTCCAAAAAATCTGCTTATAACAACAAAAGTTGTATTGGCCAATCAGGATACAAAAAAATAAATTTTATAATATGTAAACTTAAAAATTGCACAAGTAACTTTAGAAAATAGGTTCAAATTAAATTTTTTAATAACTAGTTAACTGTAAAAAAGAAAAACTCATTACAATAGTATTTGCGTAACGACAAGTACTAATAATCAAAAACAAGAAATATAGATGCCATAGGTAAAGACAAGTCATAGAGATTATAATATTTGGCTCCAAATTTCTAATCCATGGAAAATATTTCACTATTTAACATTTTCAATTATAAACTCAAAATTTTGCAGTAAACAAACAACTAGGGAATCCAAAAGTGGCCAGAAACCCTGCACATGTACTAGTTTCATCAGGACAATACAATTGCAATCTCTTCTTCTTCCTGTCCAAGATTAATATGATTGTGGGCTCTGCTAATCATCGAAGTGAGTTCAGTGAGCACAAGACCCATATCAGGTCTCTCGGCCTTATCAAGGTGAGCACATATGAGGGCTATGTTTGCAATGGTGAAGGCTTCTTCTACAGCAAAAGTGTCCCACCCATCCTGTTTAAGTTTAGCATCTACAGCTTCTTCAAAACAATTCTTCTCTATCATGTGCCTTACGTATCCTGGAATATGGAACTAGCTGGAACTTCGTGCTTGATCAACATGCCTTTGCCCTATTTTCATCTCTAACACAACAATTCCAAAACTATAAAAATCATGTTTATAAGAGAGCTTGCTATTGCAGTAATACTCTGGAGCTCAATAGCCTTTGGTACCTATTATTTTATCAGTTGACCTATGTGTGCCATCCCAATCTACATGCCTAGAAAACCCAAAATCAACCAACTTTGCTTCATTATCCTTAGTATCCACCATAATGTTTTGTGGCTTGATATCGACATGAATGATTGTATTAAGGTGTAAAAATTCAATTCCCTTGGCTATACCCATCGTCATTTTAAGGCTCTTCTTCCAGCTATAGGAAAACCCTTTACAATTTCCTCCCAAATAGTCATCCAGAGAACATCCATCTATGTTCATGTAGGCCAAGTAGGATATATTTTCTTCTATACACCAAGCATATAGTTTGTTTATGTTAATGTGCTCCTTTCCGTGCAAAAGTTCAACTTCATTCTCCACCCATAATTTGGTGTCAGGGGATATGTGTTCTATTTCCTTTATTGCCAAATCTTTACCTTGGAAGACCCCTCTATAAACCTGTGCAAAGCTTCCTTCTCCAATTTTATGAGACTAATGGCAATAGTTTTTGATGTAAACTATTTGATCAACTGTGAGATTTGTATGAATTTGTGTAGGCACCAGTTCCTGGTTGGAGGAGAGACCTGTAGGAGTCACTACAATTCTTCCTCCTCCTGCAGTCCCATCTATTTGAGTTGTTTTATAAGGAGTAGTTCCTTTATGTTTTTTCTTACATTTGAACATGAACCTGGTCACGATCTAGTATACAGTGAAGAATATACATGATACTACTATAAAATCTGAAATGGCCCTATTCTTTAAGCCAGCTGATAAACCAAGATAATTATGACAGAAAGAAACATATAACAACAATTATCTTATTGCAGAAATATAGACAACACAATCCAAAATAAATAAATCAGAACTACCCCTATTTCTGAACTGCACACAAAATTTTATTACAGCAGCATACTCTTATTATTGCAACTCAAAACATTACAAAGAGGCTAGCTATTTAATGAGTTCACAACATTTCAAAAACTCAATCCACACTATCTTAATTTAGACTACTATTCACTAAACTACATGCATAATCAGTAGCATTACAACCTCTATAGTGGGAAAAAGCAAACTGGAGTTTACTGCTACAAACAAGAACTTATTACATGCATTATTCCTAGATCTTATTTGATCAGGTATCCTAAAAAAAAACTAACTGCATGCACTGCATGTTTTATTTGATTGAGTAATAATAAATATTAACTAAACTAAAATAATATTCGATCCTCATAAATTTAGCTACGTGCATGCATGCTAGAGTTTGGTGGTGGAGCTTGGACTGAGCCAGCATAGCGGTGGATGCAAAGAATATAGGTATGCATGGGGCTACATGCTCAAGCAACATCAGTTCTTAACATACTCCCCCTTGATGCTGAGAGAGCTTACTATCTTATCTCGTAGTATCAAAAACTGAGCTTTTGCAACTGCCTTGGTGAATATATCTGCTAGCTGATCTTGGGTGTTGATGTGCTTCAATTCAACGTCCTTCTTCTCTACCAAATCTTGTATGAAGTGATATTTCATATCAAAATGCTTTGTCTTGTTGTGATGAACCGGATTCTTTGCTAACTTGATGGCACTCACATTGTCACAATATATCACTGTAGGCTGAATTTGCTTTTCTCCAATTTCTTCCAAAACTTTTCTGAGCCAAAGAGCTTGTGTACCTGCTAAGGTAATTGCAACATACTCTGCTTCTATAGATGAGAGGGCAACAATGCTTTGTTTTTTTGAGCTCCAAGTAATTAATCCAGAACCAAAAGAAAAACAATTTCCAAATGTAGATTTACAATCATCCATACTACCTCCCCAATCTGAATCACTAAAGCCTACAAGATTGAACTTTTCAAAAAAGTAGTAATGAATACCAAAACTTAAATTCCCTTTCACATACCCCAAAATCCTCTTGGCTTCCTTCATATGTATTTCAGATGGATTTTTCATATACCTTGAAACAAGTGAAACTGAATAGGCAATATCAAACCTCATGTGGATTAGAAACATCAAGCTCCCCACAATACTTCTATAAGTTGTCTCATCAACTAAATCAGCACCATCATCTCTACATAGAAAAACTCCATGAGCACTTGGAGTGGAGGCAGGGTTACAATCAGTCATATTAAATTTCTTCAGCATATCCTGTGCATACTTTGTTTGACAAATGAAAATCTCATCCTTACTTTCATAAACCTCCATTCCTAGAAAATATTTCATCAGACCAAGATCTTTCATCTCAAATTATTTCATCATAGCACCTTTGAATTCATCTTTCATCTTAGAACTACTACCCATATACAAAAGATCATCAACATACAAACCTATGATGAGAATATCAGTACCTTCCTATTTTTAGTAAAGGGTAGGATCACTCTTACTTCTCTGGAAGCCATTCTCCTGAAAGTATCCATCAATCCTAGCATGCCATGCTCTTGGTGCTTGCTTGAGGACATACAAAGCCTTCTTCAACCTATAAACAAGATTCTCTTTTCCTTTCACTTCAAAACCTTGTGGCTGCTCCACATATACTTTTTCTTCTAAGTACCCATTCAAGAAGGCACTTTTCACGTCCATATGATGTATGCTCCACTTCTTCTGAGCTCCTAATGAAATCAACATTCTTATGGTCTCTTGTCTTTCTACTGGTGCAAATGTCTCTTCATAATCAATTTCATACTTTTGTGTGAAGGCTTTAGCAACTAATCTTGCCTTGTGTCTTTCAACACTCCCATCACTGTTAAACTTGGTCTTGTAGACCCATTTGGTACCAATCCTTTTTTTGTCATGTGGAAGTTCTGTTAACTCCCAAGTCTCATTCCTGTGAATGGAATCTATCTCTTCTTCCATGGCTTTCACCCAAACCTCATTAGTACATGCATCTTCAAAACATGATGGTTCAAAATCAGCCTTGGCTAATAAAGCAAAATTCACTATCTCACCTATTGGGTTTTCTTCATGTACTTGATTTCCACTCCTCTAGTAGATATCACTCAATCTCCTTACCTTCCTTGTAGAACTTGGAGAAGAAGTTGGACTTGAACTTGGTACTAAAGAACTTGATGAAGGGTTGCTTGGTGGGGTTAAACCACTAGATACAAAAACATTAGTTGGCTGCTCATGATTAATATCAGCAATTATATCATCATTCAAAATAGATTTTTGCTTCTCAACATGGCCTTTTTGATGACCATAAACTCCCCCTTCATCAAAAATCACATCTCTTGAGACAATAAGCTTGTTAGTGAGGGGATTATACAATCTATAAGCCTTACTTTTCTCATTATACCCAATAAAAATACATGACTCACTCTTTGCATCTAGCTTCTATCTATTCTGATCAGGTACATGCACTTAAGACAAACAACCAAAAACTTTGAAATGATTAACATTAGGCCTTTTGCCATACCAAACTTCATAAGGAGTCATTTTTTCTAGTACACTGGTGGGGCTACGGTTGAGGATGTACACCATTGTAGCAACTGCATCTCCCCAATAAGAATTGCTCAATCCCTTGGTTTGTAACATACACCTTGCCATTTCAACCATAGTATGATTCTTCCTTTCAGCTACTCCATTCTGTTGAGGTGTGTATACAGTAGTAAGTTGCCTCTTGATGCCATTAAAATCACAATAACTTTGGAAAGCCTTTGAGAAAAACTCTCCTCCATGATCAGTCCTTAAACATTTGATCTTTCACCCTTTCTCATTTTTGACAAGGGCTTTATACTTCTTGAATGTATCCAAGGCTTCATCTTTGGCCTTCAAAAAATATACCCAACAATTTCATGAGTAATCATCAATAAAAGTGATGAAATATGATGACTTACCCAAACTCTTAGTCTGCATAGGACCACATATATTTGAATGAACAAGCTAAAGTGGGTGATTAGCCCTCCATGCATTGCCCTTTGGAAACTTTTCTCTTGCATGCTTTCCTTTAGCACAACCTTCACAAACCTCCTTGTGTTCCTCAACCTTGAGCAAACCAAAAACTAATGCATGCGAGGTTAGAAACTTCAAACTATGAAAATTTAAATACACATACCTGTGATGTCATAGCCAACTTGAATCCTCATATGCCATATTTGCCAAACTATTGTTATGTTCACCAAACCTCAAGGGGAACATCCTATTTCCTGTCATAGGAACAACAGTGATCACCCTATTATCCTTATTCTTATCATAGATAGTACAAGTCTTATTCTCAAAGACTACTATAGTTTTTCTCACATAGTTGCCCAACACTTAACAAATTGTGCTTCAATTGTGGAGTATAATAAATATCATGAATACTTTTTATACCTTCTTTTGTTTGGACCTCCATAGCTCCTTTGGCAGCAACCTCCAATAATTTATCATCACCAAGTTGGATCTTGGATTTGAAACTTCCATCCTTTGTTGAGAACAACTTCTCATTTCCTGTCATATGATTAGAGCATCCAGAATCTAGGTACCAAACATCTTTACTAGTATTTTCACCCTTGGCATAAGATAAAAATAAGTGATCAGGAGGATTGTCACTACTTTCCTGAGCATAGTTAGCACTTTTACCTTCTTTCAATCTACATTCTCTTTCAAAGTGGTCATACCTGTTACAATGGTAACATTGAACAGTTCTCTTATCAAATCTGCCTCTACCTCTTCCTCTGAAACCACCTCTTCCTCTTAAGCCACCTCTACCTCTACCTCTTGAATAATTTTGGCTTTTCCCTTTACCTTGGCCTTGATTGATTTTGGCACTACTGTTGCTTGCATCTTTATTTTTTGTGATTAGGAATTTAGAGGAAAACGCTTTCTCTACACCTTCAAAAGAATCTTTCAATCTTTCTTCATGAGACATCAAGGATCCAACCAGTTGATCAAACTGTAGTTTTGTCAAATCCTTGCTTTCTTCTATGTTTATTGCTACATGATTCCATCTGGGTGTCAAAGATCTCAACACTTTTTTTATCAAAACTTCATTGCTTACAATTTCCCCAAGTGTAGCCATTTTATTGACCACATCTTTGACTCTAACACAATAATCACTTATACTTTCAGCTTCTTGCATCTTCAAATTCTCAAACTCTCGCTTCAATGTTTGAAGCTTGGCCACTTTAACTTGATCACTACCCTGGTAAGCTTCTTGTAGAGTCTTCTAGGCATCTTTGGTTGTTGTTGCTCCTGATATTCTTGGAAATAAGCTCTTATCAAGAGCTATCTGAATGTGAAACAAAGCTTGAGCATTCTTTTTTCGTGCTTCCTTTCTTGTTGTTCTTTCATTGGCTGTAAGGGCATTCTAATCAGCTGGCTCCTCATAACCTGATTCAATAATCTCCCACAAATCTTTTCCAATCAAAAAGGTCAGTATCTTAATGCACCAATAATCATAATCATTCCCATCAAATTCTAGAACAGGCATATTGTTAGAATTTGACATGATTAACTTTGGCGAAATTCCAACAATAAAACTTTAACCCAAAACAATTTTACCTACTCTGATACCACTTGTAGAATTTGAAATGGCCGAAAGAAACATATAACAACAATTATCTTATTGCAAAAATATAGATAACACAATCCAAAATAAATAAATCAGAAGTGCCCCTGTTTCAGAACCACACACAGAATTTTATTACAGCAACATACTCTTATTATTGCAGCTCAAAACATTACAAAGAGGCTGGCTATTTAATGAGTTCACAACCTTTCAAAAAATCAATCCACACTATCTTAATTTAGACTACTATTCACTAAAATACATGCATAATCTGTAGCATTACAACCTCTACGGTGGGAAAAAGCAAACTGGAGTTTACTGCTACAAACAAGAACTTATTACAGGCATTATTCCTAGATCTTATTCGATCAGCTTTCCTAAAAAAAACTAACTGCATGCACAACATGTTTTATTTGATTGAGCAATAACAAATATTAACTAAACTAAAATAATATTTGATCCTCATAAATTTAGCTACGTGCATGCATGCTAGAGTTTGGCGGTGGAGCTTGGACTGAGCCAGCATAGCGGTGGATGCAAAGAATATAGGCATGCATGGGGCTGCATGCTCAAGCAGCATCAGTTCTTAACAACTACAACTGCAACACAGGAAAATAAAAATAATAAACTAACATTATTGCCAAATGCTTCTATAATTCGTTCACACAAGAAACAATTTAGATTGTGTAGTAAGCAATTTTGGGAGCCGCGGTTCTATTGGTTTCATGTAAAGGGTGTGGATTTTTTGAAAAAAAATCATTTCTATTACATTCATAATTCTAATTAAAAAATATTTATCAATTATTAAAAATAATAATTTTGATTAGAAACCTATGATTACTTACAAATTATTACTGTAACTACTTCAACTCCTCTAGAATCATCCATTGCAGCCTGCTCCAGAATTGATAAAGAATGTGTAAATATCATTAGTCTATATGGAATGTTGGGTATATGAAGCCCAACAGTCGCATGGTTGTTTGTCTTCCCCAGAAGACTCTTCATTTCATATTTGATATGTTTATATAAATGGCTGTGTGCAGCCCATACATGACATACTGTGTATTTGCATTATTCATTAATAGAAGAACTCCCTGAGTTTCTGGTGGACATAGCCACTTAGTGGTGAACCACGTTAATCTTGTGTCTTGAGTTCTTTGTTGTGTCTATTATTCTTTCTGCTGTTTTCTGTTCATTATTATGTGTTTTCTCTGCTCGTTTTTAAACTAATAATTGGTATCAGATCTTAGGTGAAGTGATTGAGCAGAGATGGAAAGATAGATAGATAAAGGATTGAAAATTCTCGAGAAGATGCAGAAGTTTGAAGTTAGAGAAATTAGTTACTGGTATTGTGGCAAGCGAGGCCACGTAAAAAGAAATTGTTGGTTTCTCGAGAAGGCTAAAAGACAGCTAAAAGATGAAGACACTGATTCAGTCATCGAAAATTTTCTTGCAAATTTAGATTCGGTGGAGAGTAAAATTGTGCAAGCCAAAGTTAAAACAAAACGCCATGTTCATTGGTGGGATGGCTGGAAAAATGAGGAGACTTCGGCTGAAGATGAAGAGGGTTTGAAGTATTCATTGTTTGAAGATTTTCTTGATTCGACTAAAGAAGAGGATGCTGAAGAGGAGGATGCTGAAGCAAGTGAGGATGAAGTTGATGAGGTTGAGACCAAGATTCAAGAGGATTATGAAAAAGAAAAATTTATGAGGTTGAAGGAAGAGAATCTCCTACTCACTGACAAACTGATTTTTATGGACCAGAAGTTGATGGTTTTGTGTCGCATCATGAATATTGCAAAAGATGACTTTGAGAAAGAATGGGATTTTTCTGAAGAGACCATATTTCAGCAAGAGGAAAGTGATGGGAAGCTCCTAACTGAGGACTCTTTCCTCACAAAAACGTATGCCTTATTGATAGGAAAGCCTTTCATTGGTGGAAAGAATCCACAAGAGGATTCGGGGTGCCTGGAGATTGAATATCCCAGAAGTGCAGGGATTATAGAGCTCACGGAGGCGGGAGAGAGCCTCTGGCTCAAGGCTGCGCAAGATCCAAAAGACTTCGGAAAGACTAAGGATAATGTCTTTGAGGAAATTTCATTTCAAAACGAGAGTGATGATTTATTGATGAAAATTGCAGAAGTAGAGGCAAAGTGGAATGCATTGACTGCATGTAGTGCACAAGCTTCTGCAAGAAATATCAAAAAGCTTTTTGACATGAAGCCCGTTGGTGCTGGGTATAGTTATCGAAGCGGCTCCTCTCCCACGGCTTCGAACCTAGGAGCTGGGTTTTATTGTGATGATATGGTGGAGCTAGGCGTTTATGACTGCCTATTCACTCTGGAGGAGAATGATTGCGGAGATTCCAAAGCCGTTCTCTCTATCCCTGACAATTCTGGTTCTCTCTCTACCAAACTCAAGCCCATGGTGGCGGACGATAATGGCGTGGTGAGTCTGGATTGTTTTAAGACAGAGATCACCCTTGCTCTTGAAGTGTCCGTCATGGCTGTGGAAATCGAAGAGCCAAAGAGGACTTTCGATTTAGAAAATCTACTTCGTGCTTTTGCAAAGGTGTTGGGAAAAGGAAGCGTTGGAACCACTTACAAGGCGGTGTTAGAAGAATCAGTTTCTGATTTATGGACGGAGAGTTCGCTGGAGAACAAAGGAGACCAAGAGATGCTGTTAAGGAAGGTCAGAAGTCGGGAAGAGACCTCAAGATACATGCTTCCCACCATTTCTTCATTTCCCGCCTGTGTTTCTCCATCCTATAATGACTCGTTAGTAGAAGAGATAGTTTCTCAAAAAGGGGATAATACAATTGAAAGGGAAGATGAATCGACATTAGGGTGCTCTTCCAGAGCTCTGTATTATGTGGCCTATGGGGTGGTTCCATTCGGGTGGGAATCCAAGCCCGAGACAACCAAACACTACTTGAATTTGGGGGAGGAGAAATTACCAGTGGCACCACTTTGTCCACCGCGAAACCTGCAAAAGGCCAGATCCCGATTGAAGCCATATTTACCAGATTCAACGACAGATCCTGTAGAAATATTTTTCTCTATATTTAGGAGCTATGTGACTACGGGGAAGATTACCGAAAGCACAATTTTGGTGATAACGGAGGAGGATTCAACGTGCATATCGACGGTGGAGCAGAAGGTTCTCGGAGAGAAGCCCATTATTGGGATCAACCATTGTGTGGAGCATATCGAGATGAAGGACTCATCTGCACACAACAATTCCAACTCCTCCATGTCCATGGCGACCCATCTGAATAATGTGGTGGCATTGATAGAGAAAGGGGTGGTGATTGTTTTGACTAATGATGACTTTGTGGGTCGCGTTGTCTCTGATAAGGGCCGTTACCTGGAGGTGCACAGTAAGGTGCAGATGGGGAATCAGATGCTCATGACCCGACGTTATGGGCCCCAGCAATAGATGATGGAGGAGGATCAAAAGCTTAGCACTTACGGGCCCCAACAGATACCTAGCTTTCTTGCATCGAAGTCTCAGGCAGTTGAACACCAAAATACAGCCAAGACAAAATTTCCCCAGGTGCCATTGGATAGTCCCCTAACACCACAATGGTACAAGCTTGACAACCGAAAGGGTGACATAATGCTTGCCGTCTGGATGGGGCCTCAAGAAAATGAGGCGTTTCCGGAAGTCTGGCACTTGAACAAGGGCAACTCTACCTGTGCAGTCTGCCATGGGGCTGCACCCATCTCCTACAAGTATTCGGTCTTCGCACACAAGTACTACCAATCTGCACCTATGAATGTGCCCCGGTGGTCGAAGACCAATCATGAGTTAACCAAACGCCGAGGTGGTGTAATTCCTGGGTTGGCAAAAGGGACTGAGGTGGATAAGGATTTCAAGAATGTAACGAATTTTGGTCTAGCGGACAATTTTATTATAACGGCTCTGTTAGACCACAATGATTTTGACAATATAGCGGTTGTGTGCGTTGCAGGGAGAATGTGGGTGACCCATGAGCAAGTCATTTCGTATTTACCATCATTTGATAACATGGATGGGCAGATGCATGGACATGGCAGTAATGTGGAGGAACACATGAAGATGATGTGGCTAGAGCATGTGCAGGTGACACTAAATGTTTTTAATGATTTTCTGTTGCGGGGGAGCAAAGAAGCAGGAGCAAGAGACTCTGCTGAAAGTGTGTATTTTGCACTTTTTGGAAATTTTAATCTTCAATATAGATTAATGGGTACAATAATCGAAGAAGAGATTGGTTTGTTTCCCTTCCAAGATGAGGAGGATGCCTCCCGGGGTGAGGAGGATGTAGTCTCAAATCTAGCGAGTGAAGAAGAACAAGCAGATTGCAAAAGTGATGATTTATTGTTGCGGATTGCAGCAGTGGAGGCAGAGTGGAATGCATTGATTGCAGGTACTGCACAAGTTTCTGCACAAAATACAACAAATTCATTCAGTGAGGCAATCGTGAGAATTGGGAGTGACGTTTGTAGGCTATTCACACCTATACGAAAGTTTTATATTCGGGAATTAAAATATGATAATGGTGATCTAGATATTCTATTACGGGGGAGCACAATAGCAAGAGACTTTGATGGAGGAGTGTATTATGCATCAACAGATAGTAGTGTCCCTGATTATGGATTACTAGATGAAGTAGTTAGAGAATATGTTTTTAACTCTGATCTGACTTGGAGAAGATTAATTTGCACTGTTCTTGAACAGAGTTTGGTGATATTAAAATCTTCTCAAGAGCTGGTTGTAGTATGAGCCTTGGAATGGAGATGCAGGGAATGTTACAGGCTGTGCCAGTTGGACTTCACGAGGGAGATTGTTGGGTATATGAAGCCCAACATTCACATGGTTGTTTGTCTTCCCCAGAAGACTCTTCATTTCATATTTGATATGTTTATATAAATGGCTGTGTGCAGCCCATACATGACGTACTATGTATTTGCATTATTCATTAATAGAAGAACTCCCTGCATTTCTGGTGGACGCAGCCACTTAGTGGTGAACCACGTTAATCTTGTGTCTTGAGTTCTTTGTTGTGTCTATTATTCTTTCTGCTGTTTTCTGTTCATTATTATGTGTTTTCTCTGCTCGTTTTTAAACTAACATGAAAAAGATAAATATAAAAATAAAATTTAGAAGTTTAAGATTTTACATCAAAGTCTCACAATTTCACACTAATTGTTTTAAACAAGTCAATTTATGTTGCATATAATACCTATAAGTTGCCTCTAAACCTTGTTAAACTAGACTTGGATAAGCTGTAATAAATGTTTACCGATTTAGTAGCCATATTCTAATTTGTTATTTCTTTAATTTGAATTAATAAACCTTACAAATTAGACCAATTTCTATAATGGTAAAAGCCAACAATATAATGCTGTAGAAAGCATCTAAGAGAAGATCTTTTAGATTATCATAATTACACCGATTTTTGTGTAGTGTAAATCCCAATTTTAAAAATTATACAAAGCAACTAAGCGAAGTACACATACCTAATTCAATCACCAAAATTTTAACAAGCAAAAGCAAAATTCTTAAAGATGAAGGGCAAAACAACATAGGAAAGCATAGTTCAATATTCTTGAAAGGATTGCATTGCCTTATTACCATACCTTGCTTCGAAGTGGGTGCCTCACTTTATCATTGCTAATGCTGTAAATGAGATTCAGGCCAACAGAAATAAAACATTTTTACAGTCCACATAGTCAGTTGCATTTAAAAGCAGATATCTTTACAATTTGTGAATCCCTTTCAGTTTCTCCACAACACTAGTAGAAGCTAAATAACGGAGAGGGTTGAATTGGACAAAAACATTACCTCGTTGGGAAAATGCGTTGCACTTTCCTTCCTTCATAGTTATAAACATAGACAGCCAATTCAAAATTAAATATGCGTACTAAGCAATTTACATACAAACATAGACAGCCAATCCAAAATTAAATATGCATATTAAGCAATTTATTTTGTGTTATATTATTTGTTTTGATTATTTTAATGGTAAAATTTTATAATTATGTTAATTTGTATTTTGTTTTGGGTTTATTTTTAATGAAATGTCTCAATTTGACTACATAGTAGTACATGATAAATTTTTGTAGTATGTTTGATTTTTTCTTGAGATGTTCATTTATAGTTGTTTACTTTTGTTTTCACTTATTCTCATAAATTTAATTTTATCTTTGACCTATTTGCACCTATAACAATATATTTGTCTCATCAATAATACATATTTTATGCACTTAACCATTGCCTTGGGATTCGAGATTCTCTAAACTAGGTATATCCTATAAAAAATTATATCAAAATCTCATTGATTATTTGCATTAAAGTGATTTATAATTCATTTTGTGTCACTAATAATCTGCATTAAATACTTGTCACATGAATAATACATTGTCTCTTGAAGCACCAAAGGAATAAAAATTAGTATCAAAGTCATCTAGGACTTTATTTTCGTAAGCTTATTGTCTTCAATTACTCTGCAAGGGTCATTAAGATGGTACACCAAGGGGTTGACTAGGGATAATGTGAATCATTGCAATGCATCCACTAGTTATTAATACAATTGAATACTCGTGCAACATATATTTTTAGGTCTATCTACAAACATATCCTCCACCTTAAACATTCATAGCCAAAAGTTAGGTTTGGTGAACCTATTCATCACTATCCTTGATTTTCTTGTAATTTTTCTACATTCTTATGCAACCTCTCATTAAAATTGAGATTGGAGGAAAAATATTATCCCTCTCACCTATGACCTACGATGGTCAAGCTCTAATGAACCAAACGAAAGGAATCATAGGCGTAAAACATAATTCTTACAAAAATATATGAGATGAGTTATCAAAAAATTATATTTATATATATTTACAAAAATCAACATAAAAATTATTAATCATAACACAATTATTTATGTAAGAAAAATCCTTTTAGCGGAAAAACCTTACCCTCCAAGACAACTCAATATACCATTCAATAATCATTGTTTACTACACTTGCAAATTTGAATTCTTTCCAGAAGTATGATCTGCAAAAATCTTAATTATGCTAGACTAAGATTGCCTACAAAACTCATCATAAACTATCCTTCTTGGTTTTTCTCTTGCTCAGATGGAACTTCTCAACCCTCACTCTCTTTTGTGTGGGTAATTGGAATCTATCAAACATCATTTTTTCCTCTATTCTAAAGGTCTAGAAGCTTGGAGTTGGATACATTATTTGTTGGTCCTTTTCAATTCAACCCATTCAAATAGAATATGGATTTTTAGGCAATTTT
Organism: Cryptomeria japonica; assembly: GCF_030272615.1. Classification (NCBI taxonomy): domain Eukaryota; kingdom Viridiplantae; phylum Streptophyta; class Pinopsida; order Cupressales; family Cupressaceae; genus Cryptomeria; species Cryptomeria japonica. The sequence goes on along the minus strand of NC_081412.1, from coordinate 554,019,805 downwards.
CTTAGCCCTACATTAAATTTTATCCACAATTGGCATCTCTATAGGTTGATTATTGTCTTTGGTATTTGGGAAGATAAAAAGTTAGCTCATTTTTTTAGTTTTGTTTTTAATGTTCACTTCTCTTTATACACTAAAATTATACTTTAATCTAATTTTATAATGTAAATTAAGGTAATAGAATCATAAAGTTCCACATCTCCAAGATATTCTTAACCACTAACTTAATACTCCCTACATAGTTTTTAGAGCCACAACACTTACTTCATCCCCATGTTAGAAGCATAGGTGTTGTCATGGTCAATTATCTAGATGACATAATAGATCCCAATCTTAGGACTCTTATTTGTAATTTTATATAAGTTTTACTAACTATGGATGATCTCAACCCTTTTACTCACATTCTATCTCTTTTCATTCTTGTCTATCCACATTTTAGCAACTTCACTCACTTGGAACTAGTAAGTTGTTCTATTCATGCTCAACATCCTATAGAAGATCAAGAGGAGGGTTCTCTTATTGACAAGAAGCCTTTTAATAATGACATTATGTCTATTAATGTATCAGATAAACTTCATAATCATGATACCCCTTCTTCGTTATTATCTTATTAGTTAGCAAGTTTACTTATATTTATCATTGGTCAAGCTATAACCTTAATTTATTTTTATGGAGGTCATTGAAGGCATCTTGGTTAAGCACAAGTTTCGTATTGCCTCTAATATGTGCCATTCATACCCAGTTACAGATGAATTCGCAATTGCATAGTTGTTTTCGTTCTTCCTTAATGTTAGAACCTCGCACATTTTAAGAGGAAATTCATGTGTAAATTGAGGATAAAATCCTTTGAAAAGAGTTTGCAGGGCAACAAATCATAAAAAAAAAGCCATTGAATCTAAGTCTAGAATTAAATGTTTCCATGAGAACAATTTATTTTTATTTTTATTTTTTTAAATTGTGTCACAAGGCGCCTGTTTGTCAGGGTTTCACCAAGTAATGATTTTTTTTTTATGTTTATGATTTTTATGTATTTTTGATTATTTTTTTGTATTTTTGAATTAAGATATTCTAAAGAGCTATGTGTCAAACCTGCGAAGGTGCATGTTGTTGATTTTATCTTCCAAAGGTTCTCCATCTGGTGTCAAGAGCTGATATGCACCTGATCTATAGACTGATGTGATGATGTAAGGACCAAGCCAATTTGATTCAAACTGGCCCTTCTTCTCTCTGTCTTGTTATTTTTATGATTTTCTCTGAGAATTAAGTCACCCACCTCAAATGTATGAGGTTGTACCTTATGATTGTAGCTTTGACATTCCTTGACTAAATGATATGTAGCTCGAGTGACTATCTTCCTTGATAAAGGAACTGAGATAGAATTACTAATGTGTGGACTACACAGGCCTGCATGCAGGTCACCTAAAGAAGTTTGGGCATCCCTGACAACAAATTCCTTCGAGGAAGCTCCATTAAAGGTCCATGATGTATCGTTGGAAGGGAATGGATGTGTGGAACAAGTGGATGAGGAATGAAGGCTTATGATTGCGAAAAGAAGTGAAAGTAGGATAGCATGATATAGACTTAGGATCAACAAGTACGCATTTTGACTTGAAATTTTAAAACTTTTGCCCCCAGTTATTTTGATATTAGGGAAGATCAACTCTTTTTCTTTTTCTTTCATAGGATTTTTATCCTTGACTTTGATTTTTGCAAAGTCCAATAGCTTTTGATTTGATTTGGACTAAAGGACTTTTCTTTATTTTTGAGTTTTAGATTTTTCTTTTCAAAGCTTGATTTCTTATCCCTAATTAGTAAGGGATTTTGTGATTCTTGTTGATCCAAGTCTAGGAGAGGAGTGGAAATAGAATGAGTGGATGAAATGGTAAACCTATGTGAATTCTCAAGAGGGTTGGCGATACGCTCAATAGATTCTTCGCTGGAACCACTCTTAGGACTATTGATATCAAGAGTTGCTTGAACCACTAGAGGAGATTTGCATTCAGACCTAGTAGATACAACACCCAATTCCTTGGCATTGCAAATAGTTTGTAGGTTGTTCTTGTCGACTAAATACCTTAGGAGATAGTGGCAGTTGATCAACATGAAAGATATACTCACCACATCCCATATCTTTAATCTTGAACTTTTCTTTGATCTCTGCTTGTTTTGATGTAGAAGCTTTCAATGATTCTGGATCAACATATGCTAATGAAGGAGCAGTCTCTCGATTGACTGGGATTGTTATTTCTGATCTAGGTTGCAGATTGTTGCAATATATGAAAGGGTTTGGATCAGCTTTGACGGTTACTTAAAGTTCATTTTGTGGGAACTTGATACATCGAAGATATGTAGATGGGACTCAGCTCATCTAATGAATCCATGGGTGTCATAGCAATATGTTGTATGTGAGCTCTAGATCAAGGACTTGACAAACCACATCCTTCTTAACTAGCCCAACTCTGAGAGGTAAAGTGACTATGCCTTTAGATGAACGGCCTTCATCATCATATGCTTTTATGGTGATTGAATGTGTAGAATTCAGAGCCTTTTCAGAATATCCCAATTGTTTAAGAGTGTTGAATGTATAAATATCTAGACCTGCTCCTCCATCTATTAGGACTCATTTTATTCGATGTTTGTGTACGAAAGCTTCAATGTGTAAAGGTGCATTATGTGGTTGGCTTACGGAGGCGTCATCTGCTTCAGTGAATGTAAGAGAATGTGGAATAGATAGGTATCCCACCATGGCTTGAAATTGGTCCATGTTCATATCAGTGGGTACAGAGGTTTCTCTTAGGACTTTGTCAAGTATGGCTTTATGTGAAGGAGAGATACATAACAATTCTAAGATTGAGATAAGTGCGGGTGTCTTCCCTAACTGTTCTACTAGGTCGTACTCAGGTTTGGTAAATGAGGAAGCAGTGGTTTTAGCTGGAACACCTTGCAAGGTGACCTTACCTCATTGAGTTGTGACATTACATTTTAAGGTAGATTCAGAAGAAGGTCCAATGCCTTTTAGGACAACTTTGGCCCTTTAAGTAGAACTTTCAAGCGTTTTGTCCTTTATGATAATAGTGGAAACATAGTTGTCCATTGAAATGTGATTAACGGTTGAATCATTATCATAGGACACTTGGGTATAGTTGTCTTGCTCATTTGTGGCTTTGACTTTTCTCTTGTCATGTTTAGGGAATGGTTCCTTAAACATCTCGTGTTCTTGATTGGATGTATGTCCCTTGATCTCAATGTCACCTCTATCAATAAGATCTTGTATAATGTTCTTCAAGCGATGGCAATTTCCTGTTTTATGTCCCTTGCTCTTGTGATATTCACAGTACTCATCATCATTCCACCAATTTGGTTTGACTTTTGGTTCATATGGAGGATTGTTTGGAATTTTTATTAGTTTGTTTTCCACTAGCTTCCTAAAAGTTGACTCAAGTGGTTCTCCCAATGGGGTGTATTTCCTTTGTGGTTTTGAAGTTGCTTGAGTGTTTACTTGGTTGTTTGTAGAAGAACTTGATCCTAAAAGAATAATTTTTGGTCTCACTGTGTTGGCATCAACAATACCATCATTTATCATGTTCTTGTTCTTGTTCCAAAATCATGGCTTGTCCTTTCCTTTAAAATCCTCTTTATTTTCTTTGAATATCTTGATGATTCCTTGCTCAATTAAGACCTTCTATCTCGCTAAGCCTTTCTTAATGACGTCCTTGAAAATGGACAAACAAGCTTTTCTCAAGTCATAACTAATTTCTCTGTTGGCATTTTGTGTAAACATCTCTACCATTTGTTTTTGTGGAATTTCACAAGAGCATTTGTTGGCTAAATTCCTCCATCTTTGTAAGAATGATGAAAATGACTCCCCATCCTTCTATTTGGTATTGCACAAAGTGGTAACTGATATGTTTGTCTCTAACAAGAGCTCAACAAAGAATAAAAATATGGTTGATAGCTTGATCGCATATGAAAATTTAAATTCTAGAATGCTTGGGAAGGGATTGATAATGAAGGAAGCATCTCCTTATATAGAAGACACTCTAGGAAATGGAGGGATGAAATTAAGAGGTGTAAAATATAAATGGTCGGCTAAGATTAGAGGGTAGATAGAAGAAATAAGAAAATAATGAGAGGGTGGGTAGTGTAAGAATTAAGAGATGAATGACATGTGTCATGGGTAGAAAAGGATAATTAATTAATTAGATAAATAAAGATTTATTTGATTAATAGAAGAAATGGGATCAATTAAATAAATAAAAGTATTTATTTAATTTATAAAAAGGATAATTTATATAAATAAAAGTATTTATTTAAATGAGGAAAAAGGTTAGAAGAGGATAAATGAATTAATTAAATAAATAAAGATTTATTTAATTAATAGAAGACTTAGGCTAAAATATTTATTTAATTAGACAGGACAATTTTAGGTGTCTACATTTTGCCCCTCTTCGAGACAATGCAGCTTGTCGTGTTGGCTCAAAGAAGATAAGATGAACTGATACAAAGTTACCCCAAGATGGGAATGATATTCCCCCTTGAGAGATTGGATGAAGATATCTGAAAAGATAGTAGACAATCTCTCAATAAGAAAGAAAGGCTAGAAAGGACAGACAAGATAGGATAGAGTGATAGTCATGGGATAAAGAAGACTAACACAGGAGACTAGGGCTAGGGTAGTCTATAAGATAGACTAAGAGGGAAAATATCCTCATTGTCATCCACACACCTAAGAGATTAGAGTGCAAAGAGAGCAAAGAGTAGTCAACAACGATGGCATTGGTGCATAGATTCAATCGCATTCGCCGATATCAAAGGCCAGCAGATGCAGGAGAGTCAGTAAGTACCACAAAACCTCCTTGTAGCTTGTTGCATTAATTGTTGTCATAAATGCATGCTAGGTAGGGTAATAAATGTGCATTAGGTATGCTGAAAAAAATGTCAAGCGGGTCAAAAGATAAGAATGTGCATTTGCATTAATGCCAGGTGCATCTGGGTAGGTTAGGCACGTCTGTGTAGAATGTCAAATCCTCTATGTCAAATGCAAGCCTATTTGCGAAGTGCATGCGCGTCTATGCAGGGAAAGTATGTCTGTGCATAACAGAGGCACGTCTGTGTGTTTCAGGCAAGTCTGTGAAATGCAGAAACGTCTATAAAGTATGTAAGCGCTTTTGTGTCATGAATGCGCGTTTATGTCTTCAAGGTCAAATCGATAGTTCTATGATAAACATACACTGTCAATTGGATAATTTGCTGAGAGGATACACTCAAACAGGTCCTCTAGGAAAGACTAGGATAGCAGAAAGGGCTAGGATTGACAATTATGTGATAGAACATACGTTGCCAATCAGGAAACTACTCAAGAGGATACACTCAAGAAAAGGCCCTACAATAGGATATAGCGAGGCACTTTGTGATGAATAGGGAGTACCATAGAAATTGACAATTTTGTGATGGAACATGTGTTGCCAATTGGATAAGGTTGAAATTGATAATTTTATGATAGAACATACATTGCCAATTGGATAAACTACTCAAGAGGATACACTCAAGTAGGTGCCCTAAAAGATAAGAGTAGCACTTTGTGATGATCAAGGATTACTACTAGAGAGAGTGCCATATGATAGATATAAGCACTAGGATAAAAAAGCAGCACTTTGTGATGAACAGGGAGTACTACTAGAATAGAGTGCCATATGATAAATATAAGCACTAGGATAAAAAAGTAGCCCTTTGTAATGAACAGGGAGTACTACTAGGATTGACACAGTTGATTTGCTTGACTACATGAGGATCTATCGATGTTGGAGTCATGGGAGAGATTCCCTTCGACTCAGGGATTATGAGCAGAGTTGACATTTGAGGATAGAGTAGTAGTTGAGGCTATGGAATTGCGATACATTATGTATATGCCTGAGTTTCGAGTGAACATGGGATTGTTGACTACATTAGCTGAGAGATGGCACTCAAAGACATGCACTTTTCATTTGCAGATGGGTGAGATGATAGTCATCTTAGAGGATGTGTACAAGATACTGTGGATATCTATCGTTGGGGAGTTGGTTCCTTACGATCGAGAGGGATATAGGGATGCACTAAGATGAGTGTTTCAAGATCCAAGACTAGAGATGAGGGCAAGACATGTGGCTTGGGACACCATGACAGCTACGGGATTGGTGTTATCGGTGGTGTTGGTAGGAGTTATCAGTGGGTTCCTCTATCCAGACAAGGCGACACGAGGGTTGGCTATGGGATGGGGGAGGACTTTGGAGACATTGGTGACTGAGTTGTACTAGGTTTGCATGGGGTTGTGTCTACTAGAACACTTGTATTATGAGTTGCATTAGTTTGTGTATCATGGATCAACAAGATTGGGGTGCAGAGTGACATTACTATAGGTATGGGCATATAAGCATCTTTTGGTGACACGGTCGATATACTTTAGAGGTAGGGGACATGGGCACAGTTATGTGCATTGTATGATATGATTACTTCCTAGCCACGGATTGGGAGGCTAGAGTATTGGCGTCGAGTGATTGATGAAGTAGATAGTGTGATATGGAGGCCTTATCGAGATTGCGAGGAGTGGGAGGATGACACAATGGAGCTGCCATATGTGTTCAAGAGTAGGTATCTGATTGGGCGGACACCATATGTTATTGAGCGGTAGTTGATAGACAGAGTGTGTAGGCAATTCGATAGGATACAGTAGATGCCACAGGGTTCAGAGATGTATGCACAGATAGTGAGAGATCAGGCTCATTTAGGTACATTATTGTCTTATGATCAGGCAGTGACACAAATGATGGAGATCGTTATGATGCCTTGGGATATTTGGGTAGATGTGGAGGATGCAGGGATGGATGCGGAGTACAGTGCATATTGGGCAGAGCATCCATTTCCATTGCTGATAGATCTAGGGGAGCCGATAAAGGGTGATGGTGGAGATGGTGGAGATGATAGTGGAGATAGGGGAGGCAGAGGCCGACAGTGGAGGTGGGGGGCAGTAGCAAAGAGGAGAGTAGCTCAAAGGAGAGATGTAGGAGAGGAGAGGTAGGTGCATGTAGTCAGAGGTAGAGGTGGATTACCTTTACAAGTGCTAGCAACATAGGTTCCTAGATAGGTACAGGGACATAGACAGGGACAGGAACAACAATAGGAGCAGCCATAGGGACAAGGGGAGGTTGGAGGAGAGGAGGAGGATGAGCTACTATCCTTGCGAGAGATCTGCCAAGGTTAGGAAGATGACATCCAGGATCTGGAGTAAGATGGGGCTAGGCTTAGGAGACAGTTGAGTGACACTAAGCGCGAGAGAGATCAGGCTATTCAATGCTACACTGAGGCTGAGACAACACTGAGAATAGACAGGCAAGTAGCAGAGGACACAGGGGTTGGATACGCCTATGTTCTACGGGCAAGGAAGGAGATAGCCTACTAGAGAGACCTATATTTTGGATTTGTGACACCAGATCAGCGGGTTAGGAGCTTCTGAAGACCATTGCGGACTATGATGACCACTACAGGAAGAGATAGGAGACAGGCATCTAGTGGTGGGGTCATGGATCCTCCACCACCACTAGATAGAGGGGGCAAGAGAGATGATCCTAGGGCAGGGACTTCCAACACTCAAACTTCATCAAGGCTAGCTAGCTTCGAGGGAGGGAGTTCATCATAGCCTTAGAGGGCTCCCTATGTATCAGTTTTGTACCATTTTTTATATGATGATATGTAGACACCTTCAAGTGATTGTGTATCCATATGTATTTTGACATCATTGTATCATGACACTTATGATTTTTTGAGATATATATATGAGATGATTCATCCTTGTGGCAGCTATATGCATGTGTACCTATGTGATGCTTCTATATGTTTTATGATGATGATTTTATGATATGGATGCAAATATGTACTTGATGGAATGCAATATTTCTTTTTTTGTTCTTTTATGTTTTTTATGTTATGCAAATGCAAATGTGAATGTATGAAATGCAAATAACTATTTATATGATGAGAATGTAAAATGTGTTAATATGTGTTGTGTCCAAGATATGGTGCAATTTTGATATTTATATGTATGTATGAAATGGTAATATATGGTAATGCAGGTGCAAACTACATGAAATGCGAATATTTTGGGTGTGTCATTATACTCGGTCATGTGATAGCGGGCTACATGGACTCAAGAAGGATGATGGAGGTCAATCAAGAAAGGGGGATGGAAGGTAGAAGATATGGAAGTGAAAGAGCTTCTTGTGATTTATCGTCATTGAGATTTATTATGGAAAATAGGTTATGACAATCGAGGTATAGGTTTGACCTAGAAAGTCATTGTACCCGTTTGCATGGAGATCAGAAAGTTGCAAACAAGGATTGCCCTAGTTCACACTAGACTCACAGTGTCCTCATATCCTTGGACAAGTCATAGCATTACTAAGAGACAATCCATAGACAACAAAACAATAGGTGAATATATCCCATCCTTGCCTTTCTAGTCAAAGACATCCAGGAGATAGAATCTCTAGTCAGAGACATCTCGGAAAAGCTAAAAGACATGTCACCAAAAGATAAAATCAAAAGAAAACCAAGACTTGACACCAACATCCACTGTAGTCCTCAATATTAGTGTCTCTTGTCACTTATATAAGTTGATTTGATTGTGGTCACAATGTTTTCATTCACAAAAGGATAGATAGCACTGAACCCTAATGTTGTCTGAATCTATTGAAAGGTTTGATTTGTTGAAGCCCGTTGTTGTTGTGTCTCATCTAAAACTGACTGAATACATGAAACCGATACTTTATTGCTGAGAAGACAGAACTTTATTGCAGATCTGTGATGCAAGTGTTCCTTTATTGTGGATTGTGCACGGATAGACTGAAGAAAATTGGAAGAAAATGTACTCCTCAAAATGTGTGATGCACTCAGTTCCACACCCATCACTAGACTTAAGATTTGTCGTAGCCACGGATAGGACCTAATTTATTATGGGTGGAAAGGGGTGAAAAGGAGGGATTATTATGAATGGCTAACCAATCTTAGGTAGATCAATAACAAGCCATGATGGGAATGGGTAAGTTTATTATGAATGGACAAGTTGTGAGTGTGTGCAAAGGTGAAAGGACAAAAGTGAATTGTGAAGGAGGGAGGAGAAATGTCTCTACACATGACATCGTTGTCCCAGTTTTCACCATGGTACTTGCCCATGGTGCCACCGAAGTGGTTTTCACCATTGGACGAATTTATTTCTCTTTACTTTGTTTGATTTTTCAATTTTTTTGTGTCACAAGGCACCTGTTTGTCAGGGTTTCACCAAGTAATGATTTTTTATTTTTATGATTTTTTGAATTTTTTTGTATTTTTGAATTAGGATATGCTAAAGATTTATGTGTAAAACCTTTGAATGTGCATGTTATTGATTGGATCTTCCAAAGCTTTTCCATCTGGGGTCGGAAGTTGATATGCACCCGATTCGTAGACCGTTGTGATGACATAAGGACTGAGCCAATTTGGTTCGAACTTGTTCTCTCTGTCTTGCTAATTTCTAGGATTATCCTTGAGAACTAGGTCAACCACCTCAAATGTTTGAGGCTTAACCTGATGATTGTAACTGCATCGTTCCTTGACTGAATGATGTGTAGCTCGAGTGATTGTCTTCCTTGATAAAGGAACTGAGATATAATTACTAATGTGTAGACTATGTTTGCCCATATGCGTGTCACCTAAAGAAGTTTGGGCATCCCTGATAACAAAGTCCCTCAAGGAATCTCCATTAAAGGTCCATGATGTATCACCAAAAGGAGATGGCTAGATGGAACAAGTGGATCTAAGTTATGAAGGCTTATGATTGCGAAAAGAAGTGAAAATATCATGACATGATGGAGACTTAGGATCAACAAGTATGATTTTTGACTTGAAATTTTAGAACTTTTGCCCCCAATTATTTTGTAGGGTTTTGTGGTTGAATCTATTTAGTCTTTCATTATTGTTGTTTCCATTTTTACCATAAACAGTGGTTAATTCCGACACGTTCATCATTGATTGTGGATCACTGGTTGTCTATACATTCACCGCAGTTGGTCTAAGATCCAAATTAGTTGTTGTTGATTGTGGATCTTGATTGCATTTGACTTCAGATCCCACACAGATTGTGGATCTTGATTGTGATCTTTGTTTCCTTCACCTATACGGTGTTTTTCATATTAGATAGAAAGTATTGAAATGTAATCAATAGTAGTGAATATTAACATTTTGATTCTGTATGTTCTATTTTTTCTTAATTGTTTCATTCTTGTCTGTGTTTTTTTTGCAATTTTATTTTTTTCTTCTTTCAGTTGGATCTTGAGCTTAATTTATAGGTAAAGCTATAATTTTACATGGTATCATAGCCCCAAGGGTAGGAAGAAGGAAAATAAATATTTTTTCTTGCAGGAACAGTGAATCAGAGCTTAAAGAATGGAGTTTCCAACCTCTTCTCTTCTCACTCCATACAACTATTTCGAATGGAAGCCAAAGATTTTGCTTCAGCTGAGAGGCAGAGGCTTGTATCAAATAGTTATGGCAATAGAGGTTGAACCTAATTTTTTGTTGTAAAATCCAAATATTTCAACAAGATGGGTGAAGCCTATGGTCTCTCATGCTTTTCCATGTCTCTAGAATTGATGTTTCATGTTGAAGGATGCAAAAGTCCAAATTAAGTTTGGACCATGTTGGAGACTCTTTTTGGAAAGCAAGATGAGATGCGGGGTCACATTGTTGAAAATGACCTCAACTCATTAGATCCAAAATTTTTTGATAACATTCAAGACTTCTTCACCAAGTTCAAGGCCTTATTACTCCAACTAAAAGGATGTGGAATTGAAAAAATCCAAGAATGAAAGCAAATTAATCCTTGCTATTCTGTCAAAGTTGGATCTAAAATATGATGTATTTGTCTCCACTTTCACACAGTCAGGACAGGAACAACTTGGAAGATTCCCACACTTGATGCCTTCATTGAGTCCTTGATACATGAGCAAGATAAGTTAATAAAGATGGGCACACTAAAAAATTCCAATGCTCATGCACTTCTTGTGCGTGGAAGTAGAAAGAACAACTCCAAATCCAATCAGCAATCCAAAGGCAAAGGGAAGAAGGAACTAGATCCAAAAAAGGAAGGAAACCCCAAACCTCCAAATGGATCTACCAGCTCAAAAGAAAAGAAGGACAAAAAGGGAAAATCAAAGTGCATCTATTGCAACCACGGTTACCATCCAAAATCATCATGCATGAATAAGACCATTGATCTCATGACACAAACACTTCAGCAAAACAATCTTGGTAACCTTATCTCAAAAGGTGCCAAGAAGAAGTAGGAAGAAAAAGCACCAAAAACAAGAAACAATTCTCATACATTGATTGATATTCATTCTTCTTCATATGCATGGATCATAGACTCTGGAGATTCACACCATATGGCAGCCACAAAAGATGCTCTCTCTTCTTTGAAACCATATTCTAGTTCACCTATTCACTTGGGAGATGGATCTCTTGTAGCAGGAACTGGAATAGGGAAGGTTGAGATGGGAATTGGAAGTTTTAAAAATGTCTTGCACATTCCAAATCTTTCTATTAATCTTATTTCTATGTATCAAATGACACACACTGGCACTAGTAGGAGAGTTGAATTCACTCCAAATTCTATGAGCATATTTGACATTGAAGACAACTCCAAAATTATTGTTGGTAAGGAAAATCATCAATCTCATATGTACACTTTCACTGATTTTGATGCCAAATCAGATTTTACTTTACTTCTAACACATGCAAATGATGAAAGTAGAATTTGGAATGCAAGATTTAGTCATTTGAACTTTAGATGCATGTAGAATTTGAGCAAACAAGGGATGGTGAAAGCCTTGCCTACTATAGAATTTTTAGATGGAGTTTGTGAAGGTTGTGCTCTTGGAAAGCATCCACAAGAAAAGTTTCCAGAGGGGATTGCATGGAGACCCTCCTCTCCTCTAAAGATTGTTCATGCAGTGATCTAATGGGTCCATTTCCTGATCCTTCCATGAGTAAATACAGATATGTCTAACTTTCATTGATGATTGCACAAGATACACATGGGTTTATTTTCTCAAATTCAAATCTGAGGTGTTTGAGAATCTCAATATTTTCAAAGCCCATGTGGAGAATCAATCAAGAAAAATGATCAAGATCCTTCGCACAAATAACGAGGAGTATGTCAAAAATGATGTTCAACATCTTTTTGATGAAGCGGGAACACATTTGTAGAACACAATTCCTTACACTCTGCAACATAATGGAGTAGCTGAGAGGAAGAACTGATCCTTGAAGGAGATGGCTAGTTGTACGTTGCATGCTCGATCTCTTCCCTCCAAATTGAGGGTTGAAGCAATCAATTGTGCTTCATACATACAAAATAGATCTCCTCACAAATCTATCACAGGAAAGACACCTTTTGAAGAATGGAGTGGCATGAAACCCCATTTCTGAATTTTTGGATCATGTGCATGGGCTGGTATTCCTACAGAGAAGAGGAAGTTCTTGGGGCCTCAAAGCAAAGAATGCATCTTTGTTGGATACCCAGATGGTGTAAAGGGCTACAAATTGTTAGATCTTTTAAAAGAAACACTCTTCATTGAGAGGAGTGTCTACTTTGATGAAAGTCCCATGCATGCATCTCAGGAGCCACATTCCAATACTTCTTTGCTTCCTCCTCTTACAAATCTTAAAGATGATACGTGCCATCATTCAGATTTGAATTGTGATACATCTAAATTTGATCCAAATAAACCTAAGCATGCATGTGCAAATCCAAATGTTGTTTATGATTGGGCTTCTAGTGATGATACAGTATCTCCTATGATAAATCAAAGGACTAGGAGCTTGGTTAATATATATGATGCCCCTCATGCACTTTTAGCTACTGATCCCATCATGCCAATGCATACCTATATGGTTCAAGCATCTAATCCTTAGACTTATCCAAAAGCTCCAGAGAATCCTCTTTGGGAAGCTACCATATATGAGGAGTACAATTCTCTCATTGAGAATAAAACTTGGGACTCGGTTCCACTTCCACCTAATCGCAAACTTGTAAGGTGTGGGTGAACTCACAATAATGGTTCCCACTTTTTTTCCACTTTTGACACTAAGATGAACATTTTTTAAAATAATCTTCAACTTCCGATAGCTATAACTTTTAAACTATTAAGAATTTGAAGATGATGTAAATTAGTGATTTGTAGCATTTTGTCTACAGATTCCATAATATTTTTTTCAAATTTTTCCATCTCCCTTGAAAAGTAATCTTTTACAGAAAACTACATTTTTTAAGAGTGATGTGCCTCCCAAAATGCATAATTTTTTTTTATAGATGATAAAAACTCAATTCTTTTGAATTTTGGTTTGTAACATCAATATCCAAGGCTTAATGTTGATTTGATAGTGATATGTTGAATATTTTTTATTTTATTAAGTTTTGAAGTCTGGCTAGTTATAATTCAAACATAGGTTTAGGTTTGAACACATAACTTGTTCTATATAGATCAAAATTCAATTTTATTTTTCTGTTATAAAGAAGACATCAATACCTAGGGCATAGATATTTTTCAGAATCTTTTTGAATTAGTTTCGTATTTTTCCCAATGCGTTGAACAAAGAAGTTCATGTTCAGTGAAAACCCAATATTTCATAAAATTAAAAAACAAGAACATAATAGATTCACAATGTAATAAAATCATACTCGTTGTAAATATTTCTCCAAGCACTACAATCTTATATTTTTCGGTTATCAAGGTTATTTCAATTGAAACTTGAACCAGAGGTTTGAAGGCCAAACTTTCTCAGAATTCTGAAGAATTTGAGGAAAGATCTCAAAAAAGGCGGTTCAAACGAATAGGGGTTTGAGCGAAGGGGGGTTCGATCGCTCGAACCTGTTGAAATCCAAGAACATTGAGACAGGCAGGTGAATCGGTGTTATGCCAGTTAGAATAAATTTAAACTTATAAGCACAACAACTCAACAACTGGTATAGATAAAAGGATATAACAATAAGTAACAATGCAACCAAAAAGATGAACACCATAACACCACAGATTCATATGTGGAAAACCTTAATGAGGAAAACCAAGGTGGGATTGGAGACCCGTGATATCTATCCACTGATCAGATGAATAAATATTGTAATAAGAGGCCTACACATGCAGGAAGGCCAATAGCCTAGAGCGCACTTCTCATAACAAAAGGAGTCTCACTGACTACAAAAAACATCAAACTACAATCCAAAATGAAGATTGAACTGCTAGAATAGCGTCTCCTATGCCTGAGTATAGTTCCGGTTAAGCTCAATACTGGAGGTCTTAAACCTCTTACACAAATCCAATTCGATCACCTAATATGATCAACCAAAACCTCTACATATGATTACAAGTTTATTCGGACACAAATAATAACCCACATATCATGATCTACAAAGAGATCTTACATCATATTTATACCAACTTGAGACCTAAACAATTAGGTTGGCCACTTAAAAGATAATACAATAAATCCATTACATAATCCCACAAACCAATGATAAACCAAGTTGGCCTAAGACCAAAACAACATAAACCAATCAATAAATCCAATCAATAATGCATCGGGAGCATCAACCAACATATGACATAAATCAGTCCACAACCTATCAGAATAACACTGGACCTAAAATAGGTCGCCATAATCCAAATGAAACATTGTTGATCAACTAGAACACAAACATGATAACCATCAGCATCCTGATAACCTTCTAGAAGCCACACCAACACCACTTATTAGATTCATCAAAAGATCTTCAACAAAGCTCTGTCGGTAAAACCCTTACTGGTAACAAAAAGGCTTACTAAAACAAATGATAGCTTCCAGATCATCAAATCTTGAACCAACTAAATGTGATATGCATTAGGAACACATGAATAACTAATCCAAACCAATTCCACAAGCCAAAACATACTAGAGAAGATCTCCAAATTAACATCATAATCCAACCACTTTATCGGAACCTGGTAGACAGCAAACAACTAGTGTTGACATCAATGACAAACATCAATGCAACACATAATCAATTCCTCCAAATTGCCACCAATATCCCCCTTTAGCATTGATGGCAACACTAGATGTAAAAAAATCCAAGTGCCAAGAAATGCCAAACAAGTCTCCCCCCAAAGGAAGACATCCAACAATCTCCCCAAGATGATATAACAATGAAGTTATGAACCAATAGACCAAACGCCCCTTGTGAATGATATCCCTTTTAAGCTATGTTCTCTCTATTTTTCACATCAATATCTCTCCCCCTTTGACATAAATGCCATAAATCTGACATAAACATCAAAGACAAATCATATATCCTCTAAACCACACAGCTGACTACTCCCCCTGACTAGTAGCACCAACTCATCAATCCGGAATGAATGATAGTTCTGATAATACATGTTAGACTGAAGCCAAACAGCATCACTCTCTGAAGTATTCAAATGATTCCTTAAGAAAAGGTTTAGTGAAGATATCTGCAATCTACTCTTTAGTGTTCACATAAACCAATCTGACTTCATTTGCTTCTCCTTTATAAAATTATACTTGATTGATACATGCCTTGTCTTAGAATGAAATACGAGATTCTTTGATATGTCAATAGTAGTAGAGTTATCACGGTGGATAACTACCGGTTCATTACAATCTAACCTTATATCCTTCAACATTTTCTTCATCCATGGAACTTATGTACAGTTAGTAGTAGCAATAGCTTCAACAGTAGATAAAGAAGTCCATGATTGTTTCTTGTTAATCCATGAAACAGGTTTCTTTCCAAGAAAGAAAAATTCACCAGATGTGCCTATCTGGCTACCTATAGCTCCAGCCCAATCTGCATCTGTATATGTACATAGTGTAAATTCATCATAAACCAAAAACCATACCTAAAAATCCTTGAAAATATCTTAAAATCCTAGCTACTAGAGCAAGGATTCAACATAATCAATTCCTTCCTTCTAAGAGTATCCTTTGTAAATCAATCAAACCTAGTTCCAATAAGTCCATGTGTTGTCCTTTTCTAACTGATCCAATTCCTCTTCCATAGCTTACATCCAATATTAATCCTTACATGCTTCATCTATTGATGTCAGTTCAACTTGAGAAATTAATCATACCTCATTAGCTGCCAACCTTCTCCTTGTCCAATTATTTGATCTTCTGAATGGTTCAACCTTACATACCTAGGAGTCTTCTGACTTTCTGTTTCTTTACTCTGATCTTCAGCTATTGTTGAATTTTTTGATACTGTCAGGGTAACTGGTTCAACATTCTATTCTAGTACCGATTCAGTTATAATCATTTCCACTTCTGGTTCTCTCTCATAAGTTTTGATTTGACCTATGTATTGCTTATCCACCTTAACATTAACACTCCACAATTTTTTGCAGTCTTTTGTTATAACATCTATATGTTTTGCTTTTATTTGAATAATCAAGAAATATTCCTTCATCACATCTAGGATCAAACTTCCAATTCACTACCAAATATTTTGAAGTACTTAACTATAGATGTATGACCAAACAATAACTCATAAAGTGACTTATCGGTAAACTAAACTAGATCCAAGATCCAACAAATCTCCGCTGGTTAACCTTCAAACTGACTTCTCCAAAGTCTGAAATAGGATTTCAGACCACTAACAAGGGTAATGCATGATCTGTCATTAATTTTCCTCTCCCTAAGTCTAATGCCTTAGTTACCAGATGAATTTCCTATAGGTGCAAGAACATTTTTCTTTGTTAGTTGAGTAACCGGGGTATATTCTTCAACCAAATGAAAATTTGGGGCATTTGATTTTGTTGGTTGATCCTTAGACTTCACAACCCACTTCTCCTCATGCTCCTTCTGAATATCATCAACCTTCTACTTTCCCTTCTCATTAGATTTATCACTTCCTATCGATAGGTTCTTGCTTTTGCAAAATTTAGCAATATGTCCTACTTTGTTGCATGCATAACAAGTGGCATTATTCTTCTTGATTGCCTTATTGTAACCTTAACCATTCCTCAACCTACATTGATTACCCATATGTCCAAACTTTCCACATACATGACATCTCACATTCATTCTACAATCTTCTATCCTATGACCATACTTTTTACAATTTGAACATTGACCGAGAACTGAATTATTATTTTGATTTTCTCTATTTTTGCACTGACTTGCCATATGACCAAACTTATTGCAAACAAAGAATCTACCATTAAATTTGCGTACATTAGGTTGTCTTACCAGTGATTTTTTATTCCAGTTCACCTTCTGACTAGATGTGTCATCCTAATTTGCAGTACCGGAGCTTTCTCTATGCTCAAATCCAAGACCTCTAGTGTCTCTAGTGTCCCTTTGATTCTTTAATAAGTCATCAAGCTTAGCAGAACTAACCTTGAACTTATCTTTGAATTCATTTGCAGCATCCAGATCTCCTCTTAGGATTACTATCATTCTTTCCAACTCTTGCTCATTGTTTTGTGATTGCATCAATTCAATTCTCAACACATCATTCTCATGTGCCAACCTGATGCATTCCTCAGATATGTCTTTTAGAGATATGGAAAGATTTTCTTCATTCTTCTTCCGGTATTCAATCTCCTTGGAAATCCTTATAGTTATGGCTTGCATTTCATTCTTCATGACACCATTCTCTTGACTCAGCTTCTAACATAGTTCCTTTAAAGTATTCTTATCTTCATCATCCTATTTTTGTAATTGATCACAAAGTTCCTTCCTTTTAGCTTGTGCAGATGACAACTTCTCCTACAGAGTAAAGATGAATTCCTTTGTATATCTCAACTCATCTTGCAACTTCATGTTCCACAACCTTTCAACATCATAGTCTTCAAGTGCTACTTGAAGTTTCTTCCTTAAACTTATCTCCATGGATTCCAGATTCAGGATCTTCCTGAAGTTGTTAGACTTATTATGAGGCACCAAGCTCTGATACCAATTGTTGGAATCCAAGAACACTAAGAGGGGGGTGAATTAGTGTTTTGTCGGTTAGAATAAATTTAACCTTATTAGCACAACAACACAGAAACCAATATACAAAAAATCATATAACAATAAGTAAACATGCAACCACAAAGATGAACACCATAACACCACAAATTTATATGTGAAAAACCTCAATGAGGAAAAATAACAGTGGGATTAGAGACCCACAATATCTATCATTGGATCAGATGAATAAATATTACAATAAGGGACCTGCACATGTAGGAAGGCCAACAGCCTAGAGCTTATTGCTCATCACAAAAGGAGTCTCACTGACTACAAAAAACACTGGACTACAATCCGGAATGAAGATTGAACAGCTAGAATAGCATCTCCTATGCCTGAGTACAATTCTGGTTAAGCTCAATACCGAAGGTCTTAAACCTCTTACACAAACCCAATTTGATCACAAATGATCGACCAAAACCTCTACATATGATTACAACTTTATTCGCACACAGATAATCCCATAACCCACATATCACCATCTACAAAGAGATCTTACATCATATTATACCAACCCGAGACCTAAACAATTAGGTCAGCCACCTAAAAGATAATACAATAAATCCATTACATAATACCACAAACCAATGATAAACCAAGTCAGCCTAAGACTGAAATGACATAAACCAATCCATAAATCCAACCGGTAACGCATCGGGAGTATCAACCAACACGTTACATAAACCGGTCCATAACCTAGTAGAATAACATCGGACCTAAAATAGGTCTCCATAAGCCAAATGAAACACCACCGATCAACTGGAACACAAAAATGATAACCATTAGCATCCTGATAGCCTTCTAGAAGCCACACCAACACCACTTATCAGATTCATCAAAATATCTTCAACAAAGCTTTGTCGGTAAAATCCTTACCAATAACCAAAAGGCTTACTAGAACAAATGATAGCTTCCGGATAATCAAATCCCAAACCAACTAAATGTGATATGCATCAGGAACACATGAAAAACCAATCCAAACCAATTCCGAAAGTCAGAACATATCGGAGAAGATCTCCAGATCAACATCATAATCCAACCACTCTAAAACCTGATAGACAGCAAAACAACTAGTGTTGACATCAATGCCAAATATCAATGCAACACATAATCAATTCCTCCAAATTGTCAATAGAACCCCTGGGTAAAATAATGATGTGTACTTTCATGTAACGGCCAGGTTCGAACAAACCCTACCTTTCATAATGATCAATGTTCATTCAAACCCAAGCCGACCCAAATTTCTAATTTCTTCAACAATTTAGTATGTCATATAAATATACTTTTTTTTTTCATTTTTTACACACAAATGATCAAAACAATTTGCATTTTTGGATGAAAGAAGACATTTAAAAGTTATTTTGAGGGAAATAGTTTAAAGATATTTTAAGGTCATTTTAAAAGCATGGGGAACAAGAAGAGAATGCAAAATAAGACTTCAAGGAATTATTCACTCGAAACAGAACAAATATATCGAGAACAAAGAAGGCAAAGATATCATGATGCAAGTATGTATCTTTATTTTTATTTCTATTTAATTTCAAGTATGTATCTTTATTTTTATTTCTATTTAATTTTATATGTATTACATACCAAAAATTGTGTTTATTTGTTAGTATTAGTTAAATATTTTTTATCTAATATTTTTATGAAAATTATTTTAAATAATATTAATTAAATTAAATTAATTTAATTTATATAATAATTCTATCTTAATTAATTCTAAATGATGATATTTTTATTAAATCAATTGGAAATAGTAGGATTAAAAATAATATTGTTTTAATAAAAAATTATTTTGTTTTAATTTGAAATAATATGTGTATTTGCATTTCAAATTCCATTAACTTGCTTGTTGTGTAATTGATATTTTCTCTCCCCCCTTAAGTCAATTTATAATAGATTGCGGTTTGAATTTAAAATTTAGATCTTTAGGACCTCTCTCTTTCCCATTTATAATTTATAATTTATAATTTAATTTAGATAGTCCATAAATATATAATTTAATTTAGATTTAATTTAATTTATAGAGGTTTAGAAGTATGGTAGAGGTTCCACCAAATTGACCTTTCCCCATGCAAGAAATTATTGTTGTTAACATTAGTATTAACAATAATCCTCCTAACATGCTCCCATGCTTTCCAGATAGATTTGAAGACACAAGTACCTTGAACTAAGATACGGAAGGTGCCAGCCACAAGGTCACTAAAGGGAAGACCCTTCGACGACTTAGCTTTCTTAGGAACCGCATTCTTAATATTGTTTCTAACTAGGATCTTCCAAGGTTCCTATCCCTCCAGCAAATGGAATATCCATTTCGCAGTGAGGGCAATGCCTTGCATTTTAAGATCTTTCAAACCAAGGTCACCAAGCTTTTTGTCAATGTGACACCACTTCCATAGCTAGAATGGAAATTCCTATAGGGATGCTTTAATTCCCATAGCTAGTTAGGATGGATTTTGGTATTTTTATGATAAAAGAGATGGTAAGGTCCTAGTATCAAACCTGTAGAAATTGGACCTAGATAAATTAATTGTGCCACTTATGTATTTGTGGATGTTGAGTTGATTCAAGTGGTGGTTCAACACTATCACTCTGTTACCAAGACTATGAGAATGCCTAGTTCAAACCCCTTGGTAGTAAAAGCTAGGTCAACCATTGTGGACTATTTCATGTTGAATAAATAGGCCCTAACTAAATTTAAAATGACTAAGCTTGAGGAGGATTATGTTAGGTTAGGAAAACCCTATAGAAAGGATGACCTCCCATTGCATAGAAAATGAGGTTTCAATTATATAACTATGAAGGTCATAGGGAATGAGCCATTTGCCATGGATGAATTTCAATTTTATTTCCAAAGGATATATTTTGTCCTATGTCCAATATTGGGAGAGGATGTGAAAGACGAAATGTCAGTTTCTTTAGTGTACATGGCTATGAGAATCTAGAATTCAATGTTAAACGTTGAATTTGACTTTTCCCTAAAGGTTGAAAGGAGGATTCATGTGCAGCTTGTGACATTGAAAGAGAAGAAGGGATCCTATGATTTCATTACTCATTGTTTTTTTATTTGATATCGTATCAAAATAGACAATCATTAGAAAAAAAATTAAAATTGGTAATTGTTGATAATATGTGAAACAAAATGTTAGTACAGTTGTGGTGCTATATATAGGATAAGAAATGTTAAAATAGTGATTACAAAAATTTTCATGATGTGCTTTTTGTTTTAGTATTATCCTCTTTGAATCACCATGTTAACAAATTTTCACCTCAAATCCTGGAATTTGTAAGGCCACTAGCTATGAAACCTAAAGTAGGGCATACTCATAACTTTGGTGACTGGTTCTACATGGTTGAGTACATGTTGATCAGAGTATATGGATATCCGGAGGCTCCTCATCAACTACCAGTGTTTTTATCTGATAGAATTGCATTCCTTGAGTTTATGTGATAGATAATGTGAATGGAGAAGGAGATAATGGAGAGGTAGAAAAAGGGGATCGTTATGCCACATGTTGCTAGATATGTTGGATTCTTCATTGGATCAAATGTGCTTGAATAATTGTAGGGCTACATAAAGAAAATATATTCTTTGAAATTGGGTCTAGAGAGATTATGTGACTAGCATAGGGATCACCCATGAAGTGCTCTTGGATGAAGATGTGATTAGAAATTGTGTCACTTTTGATGAAATTTTTCAAGGAAGGAGAAAATAGAATATTTTGATAAAAATAGAAGAGAAGAAAAAGAAAGATCCAAGTTTCCTAGGATTCTTCACAGAAGAGAAAGACATCCTCCAAAGAATTTATTTGTATATAAATAATTTTAAAAAATTGTATGGAAAATCAGTTGGTGGTGATACATCACCTAAGGTAACAAAGTTACATGTGAAGAAACCCAAAGGGGTTGTGATTTTTCATGTTCTTAATAGTATTTACATTCAAGAATCTACACCCAGTCCACCCCCACAAAAAGATAAAAGAAATATGATCATGTGCCCTTGGTGTCATATGATGACACTGAAGAGGTAGGTGGCACTTCTGAAGTTGATAGTGCTTTAAGAGCTTTGAAGGATGACGAGGGCATTGGTAAACCTCAACAATCACCACCAAGATATGAAGAAGCACATGGGCATGGGATTAAACTAAGGGGAATACATAGCCGAAAGATCATGAAGATGACAAAGAGTTGCCATATTCTTCAGATTCATTGAGGATGATGAGTTCGTCAAAACACCCAAATTTAAAGACTTCTGGACTAAAATAAAGATGAAAGAGTTGGAGGAAAAGAAGAAAATAAAGATGATAGGTGTAGAAGAGTCTTAGAATGATGAAATTTATTTGATAAATTTCAAAGAAATAGAATTTGATGACATAGATGTCATTCCCAATGAAGCCAGAGACATAGTGCTAAAGAGAAATATGTTGATCATTCCTGGGATGATAGTAAAGAAAATATTTTTATTAGATAAGGTTGGACATCAAGAAGACCCAATGCTAGTGGTAGAGTTTGATTCTAAGAAAGGAGTGAGTGGGACAATGCACAACCCCTAGACTGAAACTTTGGTTGCATGGGTAAAGTTTAAACATACAAATAAGCCAGAATTATTTTACATGACCAAAGAAACAAAAGGGGAAGCCATACTCAAGAAACTCAAAGATACCTCCCCTTTGGAGGTGGCCACTATGACAGTGCACTTAGAAATGTTCACCAAGGATGCTATAAAGAATATGCAACAAAAGTTAATTGAGCATAAAAAGATTCAAGTTGATATGAAAGAGGAGATAAATACATTGTACATTGAGAATGTTCGATTGATAGATCAATTGAAAGGTGGAGAGAACATTCAAATAAAAGCAATACTTCTTCATATAAATGTTGTGTCAAATAAAACTGATGAAAATATTGATGCCAGAAGCTAGATTAAAGAGAAGAAAATTTATGAAAATGTAATTGAAGAATTGAGAAAATTGAATGAAGAAATCAAACAGAAAATCTCATAACAAATTATTTCTACATTTGAGAAGTTATTCACACATAGAGTAAAGTATGTTATTGATAAGATAGAGGATGTGCACAAAGTTTATGAGTCACCATTGAAAGCATTGGAAGTATTCATGGAAAATAAGCCTATATTGAGGTCATTGTCCAAGAGATGGTAGCCACTAAACCACACTCTGATGACTCTATGTAAAGTATTGACAAGAAATCCAAATGCCCCTCCTACCATCAAATTGACTAAAAAGTGGTTAAATTTGTGATTGAATAGCCCAATTATATTTCTGTAGAAGAATCCTAGGTGAAGGCTAAGATTGACTCATTCCACACATTCAAGGACTGGACCATTCCATCAATTATTGATCAAGACAAACATATCAAAGAATTCAATGATTGGAAGAGTCAATTTAATCAAATGATTCCACAGATCCTTTCTCACATGCAAGAGGAAAATGATACTAGTGTTCAAAGCCTAAATCTTTTCCTAGATAAAATTTAGTCACGCTGTAACAATAGTAACATTGAACATTTATCTTATCAAAATATATCTCTATCTCTTCCTCTAGAATCACTTCTTCCTCTTGAGTCACCTCTACCTCTATTTCCTCTTAAACTATTCTTATTTTGACCTTTACCTTAGCCTTGTTTACTTTTGGTGCTGCAACAAGTGGCATCTTCACTCCTTGTGATTTGTAATTTGGAGGAAAACATTTTCTTTATTCTTTGAATATTTCTTCATGAGACATCAAAGATATAACCAGTTGATCAAATGTTGCCATCAAAAACATAATTGCCTAGAGGCGCGGGATAGGGCCAATACTTGGGTGGATGATTTGGATCAAGATAAGTTTTGGAGGATTGCTAACAATATTGCTAGCATTATGGGGTACTAGGATAAGGTGGGTGGAAAAATTGATGACATGGAATCCAAGATAAA
Organism: Cryptomeria japonica; assembly: GCF_030272615.1. Classification (NCBI taxonomy): domain Eukaryota; kingdom Viridiplantae; phylum Streptophyta; class Pinopsida; order Cupressales; family Cupressaceae; genus Cryptomeria; species Cryptomeria japonica. The sequence goes on along the minus strand of NC_081412.1, from coordinate 553,995,798 downwards.
GATGGCACAGAATAAGCTCGAGTTGAACAAAAAATAGGAGGCCCTGGAAAGGAAAATTGAGGAGCTCAACCTTGCTTGGAGTAATACAGCTAGTACTCACAATGTCTCCACATAGGCTATCCATGACGAGATTGAAAGGAAATAGGTGAATAAAATAATATGCATGGAGTCCTTGGCCATGGACTATGGCCCTGCTATGTCTTTAGTTAAAGCCACCCTTGACTCGATGTTGGTTACCTCTGGCTCTAGGATTGGGTCTAGTAAAAGAGTATTTTTTTAATAAAGTGCTTATTTTGTGTTAGGATTGATAGCAAAAGGGTACCTCCATGTAGTGAACCATCTCTTTGTGTCTATGGTGGGTGGTTAATGTATTTTTTTTGGTTGCTCTGGTTTTCACAGTTTGCTAGTTTTTAGTTTTGTTGCTAGCTCTATTCGCCTTGCTAGGTTTTTGTTGTGTTTTAGTGAGAGGTTTTTTATATAGTTGTGTATCCCTCATATGCTCTTGGTGTTCCTTCATAGATATGTGGACATATGTCACTTTTATTAACCAAAATAAAGAAAAACAACCAAAAATATTAATTTTTTAAAATATGTAACTACCTAAAAATAAAATAAAACTATAAGAAAAGAGACAAGAAAACAAATAAAATGATATATATCTAAAGAGACCAAAAATATCAAAACTTATAGATATAGATATAGATATAGATATCGAGATAGATATAGATATAGATATAGATATAGATATACACATACATATACATATACATGTTTTCTTGTCTCTTTTCCTATAGTTTTATGTTATTTTTAGGTAGTTTTATATTTTATGAGATGAATTGAACTAGATTGAACAAAAAAATCTCTAGACACTGACAATCGATGAACAACATCTAACAATTTTTTTATGAAATTTCAAGAGGATATTCTAAGTGACATTCTGATCCTAAAACTATTTGTAATATTATAATTAGACACATTCAGGACTAGTTTTCCTAGTCCCATATTCCGACACTTGCGAGCTCAAATTTTACACACAACTTTCTCTCTATTTCCCATTTCCAAATTTGTGGTTGATGTCTACAAATCCGATGATCTATAGCTTTCTATTTATGTTATTTTCTCTCAAATTTTCATAATTATGCCTTGATCTCATATAATTTCTAATATAAAATTCAATTCAACAAAAAAGGAGATTTTAAAGAATTCCCTACTCCTTTTCAATAGGTCTAGAGTAGGGCCTATTAAAATTAAATATCTTCAATGTATTGATATGGTAAATGTGTTTGATTCCTAGTTTACATAATTAGGCTAATGGATGTGATTTACAACACCCTCTATAGGTGTTATAAAGGATATCTTAAGAATCTATCAACTTTTGTTAGGATCATGGAGGTGAAATATTCCAAGGGTTATCCATGATATTATGGAAACATGATTTAGTTTATTGTCATCAATACTAGATGTAGATGATAGATATGAAGGGGTTACAAATATCTTAGTGTTGGATGGTTATCATGTGCTAGTAGCATACAGGTAGTAGATTCCAAGAGATGCTCATGATATGATAGCTCTTCGCCAATTTTCATGATTACCATGTAGATGATAGATTATAGGAGCTGCCCCATATTAGGTTGAGCTAAATTTTGCAAATAGAATATAGATAACAGATGTCAAGATCCACCAACTTGAAACTATACCAAATTGTGAAAATATTATTAATGGTCCTATGTGATGCTTTTTATTACACTTACACCTTATGGAGTGATGATCACAAGTAGTATGGGGTGCTTTCCCATAATCAGAAAAGAACTTAAAAAAATATGGGATTCATGGTGTAGTATTGGATATACTAATATTCAATTTTAGTTTTAGGACACACTTATAAAGGGTAAGTGTTAGTGAACTGGTTAATGGGATGTGTATGTAGTACCATCACATACCATTCCTATTAATATTTTGTTGGTATATATGTGTAAGTCAATAAATACTTAAATATGTAAAAATAGCCTTAGGTATTGTGCATGTTATTCTTGTACCCTTAACAATAAATATAGCAAGTAGCATTGGATGCTTACTTGTCATCATATGTGGTGGTAGATTGCAAGAAAGGATGGAACCTATAATGTAGTATGAGATGTAATAACTTTTTTTCTTCTTTATGAGATGTATTTACAAGTTTATGAGTTAGTAAAGTAGGAGAATAAAAAGATACTTGTATTAAATTTACAACTAATTCCTTTTCCTAGCTAGTTTCATATAGTTGTGAGATTGTTAATTTATTCTAATTCTATATAGGGGTTTTGTATGCTTAAGCTAGTCACACTATGTATATGTGGTATATGCACCAACTATCACATCAAGTAAAAGTGACTTAAATGTACCTTATTCACACTATGTATATGTGGCATATGCCTACGCTAGTCATCATGTATAATTGTGAGGTTGATATGCACTAGTCACCCTATGCGTATAGGATGTATATTATAGATAATGCTTAGGTTTAACTAGGAGATCCATTTGAGATAGTCACCTATGTGTGTAGGACATAAGGGACAACTAGCCATGTGGTGTATAGTTCAGCTATGCTTGAGCTAATCATTGTGAAGATATAATCTTTATGTGACATTGTGTGTGTTTGTAAACTAATGTTGGCATGAAACAAATAATTTGTTGGAGTGCTTTTCTATCACTCTATCTTAATTGGATCAAACTGAAAATACAAGCTCAATGAATAATTGAAGTTTAAAGATGAGGTTAGAGAGCTCATCCTTACTGTGAATATGTAATTTGTATAGAATAAGACTATGAACTATGCATTCCCTAATTTTTAAAAGTGATATGTAGGATGGGTCTAGGGATGACCTTGGCACTAGGAGCTTACCACTTAGTGGTATAGAATTGCTGCCAAAATTGTGGTTGACAAAGCTATGAATTTGGGACTTATATTTTAGTTAAAAGATGCTTGATAGATTAGATTATAACTAATTTAAAAATATATATATATAATAATCAAAAAACAATTACTACAGAATGGAGATGTAATATTTTCATAAAAATAATAAAATGTTGGCTACGGCCTTTTATCGATCAAAAAAAAAAACAATTACTACAATTCAAATTTATAATAATTTATTACATACTCTCTAAATTAGAGTTGTACACTTTAGTGGCTAAGATTGGCCAATTGGCTATTTTTTGAAATTTGGGAATCAAGATTTGGCTAATAAGTTCAGCTATTGAGGTGAGAATCGCCACATTTTTACAAATTTATATTCATACATAATTGGATCATATTTGCCAAAATTTTATAATGTATTATAGAAATCTAAATTAATTCACCAAAAATATAGCATAATTATTAGTTACTTTAGGGTTATATCAACAATATTTAGTTGCCACCATTGATAAATTGTACCTACAAGTTGTAATGGCCTCAATCAAAATCAATCATCTAAAAGAAAATTTTGGCCCCACGAGTATTACAAATTGTTGGTACATTTTAAACTCATTCATGATTTCCACCTTCAGGCCTTTACTTTTCTATTAAAAAATTATTTTTTTAAATGAAAAGATTTGAAATGGTAATTAATGCATACTCTTATTATTTTCCAAGTTTGGCCAATATTTTCTACCAAAAAAATTGATATAATTTTTTTTGCCAAATTAAATATTTGCCAAGATTTTATACAATTTTTCTGAGAGAGGTTTCTTAAAGTTATCAGTCTTTTGTTTTGTAAAGATATGAGCTTTTTTATTTTTAATAATATATATAAGCATGTGTTGAACAAGTATACTTTTACAGTTATTATAATTTGATACATAGTTGAAAGTACCATATCACGCACAAAATAGACATTCACTAGCTTCTGCATTTAGGATTTATTAATGATGTTGAAGGATCATTCACTTGATTAGCTTCTAAATGTAGGATTTATTAATGATGTTGAATGGAATAAACTACCAATACAGTGGACAAACAATTCAAAAGAATATGCACATGCATGCCTACTACAAATATACTCATTTCTTTTTGTCTGCTCTCAAGTTGAAAAATCAATGGAAGTGATTGTTTTATTCTTAATGTTTGAAGTTTTTGGACTATTGTGTGTGTTTTATTAGCATCAATGTTTCAGATCACACTCCATGATCCATCATCTAAATGAGAGAGAGAAAATGAAAGAAAAAACATAACAGATGATGGATCAGGGAGTGTGATCTGAAACATTGATGCTAACAAAATACACATAGTGAAATCCAAAAACTTCAAGCATTATACATCATAGCCTGTGAAAATTTGATAACTTTGATGTTTTATTCTTTTTGTTTTACCAACAAATGTGGAATTCTCATTGAAATAATTTTACTAGAGTAGTTGCAACAATCAAATCACCAAGCTTGAATGTGAAAAGATCACTATTTGCCAACGATTAGATCACCAAGATAGAATGTGATAGAGAGTTCTGTTTTCCATTAGTGTTTGATCCTCCACATTGTAGCAACATGTGCACCATTATAGTCAAATTTTGAAAAAAAATAAAACATAACAGAGGTAACTACAAACCTTTTATAGGGTTATTTCCTATTTAATGTAGGTTATTTTACCTCCCTACAGAGACTTGATATTTCTTGTTCTTGTTTCTCTTACAGCTCTTTTTACTAGGGTTCGAATTGAAATTTTGAGCATTGCTTGGTTTGTTTCTCATTTTGGTTTTTTCGCTTCAAAACTTGCAAAAGGTTAGTTCTAAACCCATCTTCATTATGAGCCATAGTTTAGATTCATCTTTTCTATTGCTAAAAATAAACCCTAAAGATGAATTTATTCATTCTTATTTTTCTTTTTTATTTATTATCTTTTATTTTAGGATGGCAATGACTATTAGCAATCAATTCCTTTTACTAGCAGTGTTGGAGAAATGTTGCATTTCATGTAGATGTTGCTTCCTAGGGTATATTCAAATTGGACTGCTCTTTACAATCTTATTTCTGAATTATAATTTTTGGTTATTCATAATTACCTTTTCAAACCTCCCTTTTACATTTGTTTTTGCTATATTTTGCTCTGTCATTTTTAATTTTTTTAAATTTATGCAAATTGTTTTGCAAAAACCTTCCTTTCTCCATACTTTTTTTTTTGCCTAAATTGTTGTTGCTTACTTCTATTTAGATATTTACTTGCCCTTATGCATTTTCATTTGCTCTCTTTAATGCAGGGAAGAAGTTGTTTCCCAAGCACAATGGATCCATTACACAACAGTGGTTAGAACGAAAGTCATGAATGCTACATTTATTAGAGACAATATTTATTTGAACTCAACTTGAATAGGAACTACAATTTGAACATAATAATATTCATAACTGCAATCATGAAATAGTTCAATTTATAGAACATATTAAAAAAAATCTTGTATGTGATTTAAGATTTTCTTATATACTCAAGCTAACATGAATTGATTTCTCAAATGCTTTTGTTAAATGTAATTGCACAGCTATTTTATTCTGAGCTATTATGTTTTCTCACTACAAGTTGCAGGAAAATGCTTGTGAGATAAAAAAAACCATGTTCTTTCTATAGCTCTTTATTCTTAATGACGCAATTTCTGTTAATAGAAAGTTTTTTCCAATTTGTATGTTTTCAATTCTCCCATTTCATTTCCTCGTAAAAATTAAAAACCTATCGACATCCATTACATGAAAAAGACGTACGTTGATCAAATGTCTTCCTTCCATTATTGCATACCCCTCTCTACCCCTCAGTTCTTGAAACGTGTCCTAAAAGTCGTTTCAAGCATCAAAATGATAGGCCCTTTTGATCTTGTGCTTGTTGATTCTTGGCCCTTATGAAATGACGCAACAACGTACACTCAGAGCATCCATAACTTTTTTCCTGATTCTAGTGGCACATGAATAGTGGTATATGAATAATATTTTCATCCATTAGTACAACTCATCATTTGACTATCATAATTACTATATCTGGAACAGGCTTACTGTCTGACAGATTCAAATAAATCGTCATTACACATTATCTTCAAACAAATTTAGATAGTTAAATTTAGATAATACTCGAAGATGGCTATTATGTTGATACAAGTCGATTTTAATTTTGCGGAATCGATATCCAGTGAGAAAATCTTGAAGTTCTGAGGAAAATATGAAAGTCCTCTTCTAAATTTTTTTTCCTAAATTTTTAATAGAAGATCAGGGGAAGGCTACTGTTTTGAACCAATTAAAACAATTCGTTGTTGCAGATTATATCTAAACTATTTTAAAAAATTAATTTTAAGGCGATTTATTTTTCCAGGGCCCATCACATCCACTCAGGGGATACATGTGCCTGCTCCTACGAAGGGTAAAGGAATTGTTTTTCTTTCTCTTTTAAAAAAAAATTACCGTAGAATAACGATATTTACAAAACATTTTTTTAAATAGTAGATCTGGAACAGGCTCACCGCCTGACGGATTCAAACAAATCATCTTGCACATTGTATTCAAACAAATTTAGATGATTCATTTTAAATAATATCTGAAGATGGCAATTATTTTGACACATTGCAATACAGTTTTATTTTTGGAGAAGTGACATCCATAGAAAAAATCTTAATTTCTGAGCATCCTACCAAGAGGAGAATCTTAAAATTTTGAAGAAAATATAGAAGTACTGTTTTGGTTTTTTGTCCTACAATATTTCTCTTAAGATGGTAGGCCAGACATATACCAAAAAAAAATTAACTAATAATAAATTTAACTATTTATATGACACTTGAAGTTCGCTGTAACTTTAAATTATTGCACAACTTTATTTTTACAGGCGAAGGGCCCATCAATACGAATTCTCGGCCTCCTTATAACGATGGTAAAATTCTTAAGTAATAAAGAAAACCTTAAAAAATATGTTTCTCATGTTTTTTCCTTATGGACTACTGATATTTACTTTCTTTATTTATCATTATAGCTCGGGATCTGGCTCACGTGCCTGGCCAAGACACCATTGTTCTCTAAAATAAATCTCGAGATAAAATTGATATTATTGTAGCTGGTAAGTGATCAGAACTTCCCAGATTTAAAAAGAAAATATAAACTGCTGTTACTACTAGTCTGGATTATTGTGCCGAAGCCTGAAGCAAGAATTTGTAATTTGAGCTATATAAGTATTTGGTAATGATGTTATTTTACTATTTTTAATTTTTCTTTGTTGCAGCTTTTGCCATTGTTATAGTTATACTATTAGCAATCATCTTCTTGTGCTACAAGATGATTTACAAACCTGAGCCCAAAAAGGAAGGAACAACTACATCTTTACCTTCATCGGCTGTAAATATAGAGTGGAAATCTACTGTTCAACAAGAGCAGGTTCGTAAAGGTTTATCCTCAAACGTTCAGATGGTGTCTATTATAGCAGATGCAAAAAGAGGAAGAATGGTAGAGATGCAAAAAGGCCTCTCCTCCAACCAGGAATACATTGTATTAAAAGCTATTGCCGTGAGTCTCGTCCAATTGGGGAAGGAAGCTTTGCGCGTGTTTATAGGATGATCTTCCAAGGTGAAGTTTTGGCTATAAAGGAAATACAACATAGGTCCCCGCACAGCAAAAGATGGGTGGAGAATGAAGTTGATCTTCTGCTGTGAAAGGAACACATAAACATAAACAACCTGTATGCTTGGTGTATAGAAGCAGACATATCCTACTTGGCCTATATGTACATAGATGGATGTTCCCTGGATAACTACTTGAGACGAAATTGTGCAGGATTTAACTACAGTTGGGTACAGAGCTTTGGCACTCAAGCCGCAGAATATTATGGTGGATGGTAATGATAATGAGGCAATGATTGTTGATTTTCGGCTTTCCAAGCATGTAGATTGGGAAGGCACACATAGGTCAACTGCTATGGTAGAGGCTATTGGGCTCCAGAGTATTGCTGGAATAACGAAATCTCTTATAAAAAATGATGTTTATAGCTTTGGAATTGTGGTGTTAGAGATGATAACAGGGCAGAGGCATCATAAAACAAATAAAATGATATATATAAAGAGATCAAAAATATCAAAATTTATTAATATAGATATAGATATAGATATACATATACATATACATATACATATACATATATATTATACATATAAATATACATGTTTTCTTGTCTCTTTTCTTATAGTTTTATTTTATTTTTAGGTAGTTTTATATTTTATGAGATGAATTGAACTAGATTGAACAAAAAAACTCTAGACATTGACAACCGATAAACAACATCTAACAATTTTTTAATGAAATTTCAAGAGGATATTCTAAGTGATATTCTGATCCTAAAACTAGTTATAATATTATAATTAGACACATTCACGATTAGTAGTCCCATATTCGGACACTTGCAAACTCAAATTTTAGCCACAATTTTCTCTCTAATTCCCATTTCCAAATTTGTGGTGGATGTCTACAAATCTAATGATCTATAGCTTTCTATTTATGTCATTTTCTCTCAATTTTGCATCATTATGCCTTGATCTCATATAATTTCTAATATGAAATTCAATTCAACAAAAAGGAGATTTTAAAGAATTCCCAACTCCTTTTCAATAGGTCTAGAGTAGGGCCTATTAAAATCAAATATCTTTAATGTATTGATATGGTAAATGTGTTTGATTCCTAGTTTACATAATTAGGCTATTGAATGTGATTTACACCACCCTCTATAAGTGTTATCAAGGATATCTTAAGTTGATAACAAGGATATCTTAAGAATCTATCAACTTTTGTTAGGATCATGGAGGTGAAATATTCCAAGGGCTATCCATGATATTATGCAAACATGCTTTAGTTTATTGTCAACAATACCATGTAGATGGTAGATATGAAGGGGTTACAATTATCATAGGGTTTGGATGGTTAGCATGTTAGTATCATAGAGGTAATAGATGCCAAGAGATGCTCATGATATGATAGCGCTTGGCCAATTTTCATGATTACCATGTAGATGATAGATTATAGGAGCTACCCCATACTAGGTTGAGCTAAATTTTGCAAATAGAATATAGACAATAGATGTCAAGATCCACCAACTTGAAACTATACCAAATTGTGGAAATATTATTAATGGCCCCATGTGATGTTTTTTATTACACTTACACCTTATGGAGTGATGATCACAAGTAGTATGGGGTGATTTCCCATCATCAGAATTGGATAATGGGATATGTATGTAATAGCATCACATACCATTCCTATTGATATTTTGTTGGTATATATGTGTAAGTTAGTAAATACATAAATATGTAAAAATAGCCTTAGGTATTGTGCATGTTATTCTTATACCCTTAACAATAAAGATAGCAAGTAGCATTGGATGCTTACTTGTCATCATATGTGGTGGTGGATTGTGAGAAAGGATGGAACCTATAATGTAGTATGAGACGTAATAACATTTTTTCTTCTTTATGGGATGTATTTACAAGTTAAAGAGTTAGTGAAGTAGGAGAATAAAAAGATACTTCTATTAAATTTAGAACTAATTCCTTTTCCTAGCTAGTTTCATATAGTTGTGAGATTGTTAATTTATTCTCATTGTATATAGGTGTTTTGGATGCTTAAGCTAGTCACACTATGTATATGTGGTATATGCACCAATTATCGCATCAAGTACAAGTGATTTAAATGTATCTTATTCACACTATGTATATGTGGCATATGCCTAAGCTAGTCGTCATGTATAGTTGTGAGGTTGATATGCACTAGTCACCCTATGTGTACATGATGTATATTATAGATAATGCTTAGGTTTACCTACTAGATCCTTTGGAGATAGTCACCTATGTGTGTAGGACAAAAGAGACAACTAGCCATGTGGTGTATAGTTGAGTTATGCTTGACCTAATCATTGTGAGGATATAATCTTTATGTGACATTGTGTGTGTTTGTAAACTAATGTTGGCATGAAACAAATAATTTGTTGGAATGTTTTTCTATCACTCTATCTTAATTGGATCAAATTGAAAATATAAGCTCAATGAATAATTGAAGTTTAAAGATGAGGTTAGAGATCTCATCCTTAATGTGAATATGTAATTTGTATAGCATAAGACTATGAACTATGCATTCCCTAATTTTTAAAAGTGATACATAGGAAACTACATTACAAACAAGCCATTGTATTTTAAGTATGGGTCTAGGGATGACCTTAGCACTAGGAGCTTACCACTTAGTGGTGCAGAATTGCTGCCAAAATTGTGATTGACAAAGCTATGAATTTGGGACTTATAATATAGTGAAAAGATGCTTGATTGATTAGATTAGAACAAATTTTTAAAAATATATATATAACAATCAAAAAACAATTACTACAATTTCAAATTTAAAATAATTTATTACATACTCTAAATTAGAGTTGTACACTTAATTATCATACTATCACTAATATGTGAATGTTTATCGAAAATCAATTCTACCTTCAATTAATTGAAGCATTTAAATTTGACTTACACTCTTGAAAGAAGAAAATCATTACAATTTGATGAACACATATTTGCAAAAGTTGATGAATTTAATGGAGGTTGCTGAAGCCTTCTTGGTTGAGTAGGAGTTCCATATTTGCCTCTAGTTTGTGCCGTTCATAGCTTGTTGCATGTTCGCTCTTTTTATTTTAGAACTCACACAATTTGAGGGGAATGTCATGAGTAAGTTGAGCATAAAATGCTTTTAAAAGAGCTAGTTGTGCAACAAATCGGAAAGAAAAGCCCCTGAATCTAAGTCTATAAAATTAAATGTTGGTACGTTACCAAAAAAAAAATTGCTTGATCCTATTGACTAAAAGCTACAACGTTGCTTCCAATTGATTTGTATTAAGGTGTCATTGAATATTGATTTGGTTCACCGACAAGTGTATGTATAATTCAAGAAGGAATTTGATCGTCCTTTGAGTCTGGAATAAATATTTATACTCGGTTGTTTACCATTTGTTGAGGTTAGACAATAACTGTTGAAAGTAATCCACCAGAGGCAATTTAGAAGCATATACGCTCATTCGTGACTCTGCTCTCCACCCCTGTTTTCTTTTGTACAATTTAAATTTAAAATCTAGCTAAACTTTAGTTTAGCTGGAAGTAAAACTAATAAACTTAAAATAATGGAGTAGTTTATTTGAAACAAATTTAGTTTTGGACATCAGAGTTTACATGGAAGAAGATGCTCTTCTATATTTTCACTATAATGATTATTAAACTTAATAAAAAATGTCCATGGGTTAAAACAAATGATAGAGCTTCTAACATTTGGCTCCAAATTTCGAGTCCATCGAAAGAATTTCACTGTTTAACATTTTCAATTCGAAACTCAAAATTATGCATAAAACCAAGATAGAATCAGGAAGCCAAAGTTAGCCACAAAACCTGCACATGTACTAGTTTCACATGGACGTTGCAAGTGAAATCTCTTCTTCTTTCTGTTCAATACCAAATTGAGGTGAGTTCTGGGCGCTGCTCATCATCGAACTGAGTTCTGTGAGCACAAGATTCATGTCAGGTCGCTCGACCTTATCCGGGTGAGCACATCTGAGAGCAATGTTTGCAACAGACAATGCTTCTTCTAAAGCAAAGATGTCCCACCCATCCTGTTTAAGTTTAGCATCTACAGCTTGTTCAAAACGATTGTTCTCGATCATGTGCCTTACATATCCTGGAATATGAAATTGACGGGAACCTCGTGCTTGATCAACATGCCTCTGCCCTGTTATCACCTCTAACACAACAATTCCAAAGCTATAAACATCATGCTTATAAGAGAGCTTGTTATTCCAGCAATACTCTGGAGCCCAGTAGCCTTTTGTACCTATTATTTTATCAGTTGACCGATGCGTGCCCTCCCAATCTACATGCCTAGAAAACCCGAAATCAACAAGCTTTGCCTCATTCTCATTAGCATCCACCATAATATTCTGAGGTTTGATATCAACATGAATGATTTTATTCAAGTGTAAGAATTGAATTCCCTTTGCTATACCCATGATCATTCTGAAGCTCTGCTTCCAGCTGTAGGAAAACCCTATACAATTTCCTCTCAAATAGTCATCTAGAGAACATCCATCTATATATATATAGGCCAAGTAAGATATATTTGCTTCAATACACCAAGCATACAGCTTGTTTATGTTAATGTGGTCCTTTCCATGCAGAAGTTCAACTTCATTCTTTACCCATGTTTTGGTGTCAGGAGATCTGTGTTCTATTTCCTTTATAGCCAAATCGTTACCTTGGATGCCGCCCCTATAAACTCGTGCAAAGCTTCCTTCCCCAATTTGGTGAGACTCATGGCAAAAGCTTTTGATATAAACTATCTGATTTAGTGCGAGGTTTGTATAAATTAGTGTAGGCACCAGTGCCTGGTTGGAGGAGAGACCTGCATCAATCTCTACAATAATCCCTCTCTCTGCAATCCCAATTGTTTGAATTGGGTTAGGAGTGGTTATTGCTCTAATAGGCACCATTCCCATGTCGGAGGATTCTTCCGAATGAAGCTGCTGTTGTTGAGCATCGGCTGTCCTCTCTACATTTACAGCTGATGAAGGTAAAGGGGAAGTTATCCCCTCTTGTCTTGCCTCGGTTTTGTAGTTGATCTTGTACAGGATGAAGATTACAGCCTATAGCACAATCGCAACAACTACAACAGAGGAAAATGAAAATAATGAAATAATGCTAATCCAAAATGCTTCTACAGCTCGTATGGCAGTCATTTGCTTCAGTGACATCAATAAATACTAGTAACAGTAATTTTAATTTAGAAAAGTAAATTTTGAAAGTCAAGATTACTTACCAACTACAATAGTTATTATTTTAGATGATTGTACAGAGTCATTGAAACTTTTGGTGATAGTGTCTGATTAAAAAAAGTATCTAAATGTCGTTAGTCAATATTTATACAGGAAAAAAAAGGAAAAAATATATTTTCTCAAGCACCCAAAGATTTTACCCTCGGGAGCAGGAGGTTGAAAATCCAGCTGGAAGTTTGACATCGGTCCTTTTAACTGTGAAAACAAACTTTTACAATGTTTTAAAAAATAATACGTATCTGCAAGTACTCTATAAAACTATTTATCTAAATTTGTCTTCTTGATCTGCAGTAACAAGAATCATTTTTCTTATGGCTTCACACTGTCATCTGATCATTTTTCTGTTTCAGAAATGCTCATTTAACTATCATCATGAATAAACATGGTTAAAAACTTTGATGAATTTACTTTAAACTTTTTCAGACTAGTAAAATATCTATAAAACAATAATATAAATTCAGGGACTTTGAAAAAAAAAAATTCTACAGTATTCAAAACAATGTTTTCATATTCTATTGTAAGTAAATCCTCTTCCTTGAAGTAAGATGATGTAAGTAAATCTTTTTTGCAAATATTTTTATCTTACTTTGAATTTAAAATCTAATTAGATATTTTTTATAGAGCAATTAAAATTGACTTGCATTCATATTTAATTTAACTAAAAGGGTGGTAAAAATTTATTCCACACAAAGAGAATTACAAAGCAAGAAGGGCCAGCAGCCCAGCAAAGAACAAAACATTAAACAACCCTATCTTTATTAACTAACTTCTCCAACATGTGAGACAATTCCAAAAATAATTGTGCAATAGTGCACTACTCTATTTCACTCCCTAGGAATGTGAGTAAAAGTAATAGATTCCAAAGACCTACACAACCTTAAAATTTGTTTAATAAGCAAGGCATCATCGAACCACTCAATCACGGCCTATTTAGCTGTGTCGCCACCAATTGTGAATCAGCTTCACAAATAATCATTTTCCATTCAAGAACAGGATTCCCCCTAGAAGTACCATCAGTATTTATCTTCAAAACTAATTGAAGAATAGGGTGCCATCAACCCATCTAATTATTTTTCCTCAAAGGTTGTCTGCACCTATTCCTCTTTATAATTTTTTGTGCCATGTTCTTTGATTTTGTTCAAATTTTCTTCTATTGAACCTGATAAGATTCTTATTTGTTGAATCACTTAGTCATGTCCTTTCTTGAACCAACCTAGAAGCTCTCATTTCCATGGGTACTCTGGCACTAAACTACAAATTAAGTTTTTGAATAATAATGTCTCATTCAGATGTGACTTGTTTCTCCATCTTTATATTGTGATTCTAACCCTTCCTAATATTAATGAAAATTTCACCATTAAAAAACTATTTTCTTGTTTTTAGAACCAATATTGATGATATAGATTGTATATAAAAATGATATATTAAAAAGATCTATTAATATATACACTCTTTTACTAATTTGAAAAACATTCAAATGAATTCTTATAAAAATTGACTTTAGGGACATTTATATGTTGATTCCAACCCTTGTTACTATTAATGAAAATTCCACGATTAAAAAACTATTTCCTTGTTTTGAGAACCCTTCCTATACTAATACTTTTATTCCATATGTTTAAAGAAATTAATCTTTAACAGTTGGGTAAATCGCAGTCATCCAATTATATAAAGTTATACGTAAAAGCTCAATAGAAATTCCTAAGCAAATCATAAAAGTTTCAGCCACTGATCATTAGATAAACAAAGAAAAACTAAATTATAAATCTTTTAAACACACAAAGAAAATATGTCCAAAACAAAAACAGTGAGAAATCCGATATTGTATAAGGATTGAAGATAAGTTTTCACACCTTGAAATATCAGATCTGACAATATTTGAAGTGAAGCCCTTTCTGCTTGAAATCCAAAAGTACGTACGTAGACAGCTTCTTAACATTCAAATAGCCAGGGAACAAACCCTTTTGAATGATCCGGAAAGATACTGAAAAGCTTACTTTCAAACAGCTCAACTGCAACTACAGAAACACCTATATCTTCAGAATATTATTTCAATTAATACTCATATATATTATCTATTACTCCAAACTGTATATTATACACCATTTTCTTATTGAGCTTTGAAACCAATTCCTTTTCTCTTAAAGATATAATTAGTGGAATTCAGAGGCTAGAAAGCTAGAGACCATGCTTTAGTTTCTTCAAATTAAGTACATAAATTTTGAAAGGTAAACCCCAATCACCCAAACCATATATATTTATACATAGTAATGAAATGGTAAAAGTTTCAGCCATTAGATAAACAAAGAAAAACTTAAATATAAATCTTCACTTAAAAACTTTGTAGAAAACATGAAATGGTAAAAGTTTCAGCCATTAGATAAACAAAGAAAAACTTAAATATAAATCTTCACTTAAAAACTTTGTAGAAAACATAAAAACTTTGTAGAAAACAAAACAAAAAAGAAAAAGAGAGAAATTCGATGTTGTAAGATAGTCTAAATTTTCACACCTTAAAATATCAGATCTGAAAATCTTTGAAGTGGGTAACCCTCTGTTCTTGAAGTCGAAAGGAAGCTTCTTCAGATTGCATAAGACACCGCAACAAACCCTTCTGAAGGATCTACAAACATAATGAAATCTTATTTTTATACTGCTCAACTGCAATGATAAACTAACCTATATAACCTTCACAATAAGCGAATCATTTTCTGAATTTCGTGGCTGTTTCTCAAGGGCAGTCCAAGCCAAATAAGGAGACTAGTGTAGAATAGGCCAAAACATTCAACTTTTGAAGAAACCGCGTTCACAATATAATAGTCTTTCTCTGAACAAACCGCGTTCTGTACCACAAATGGAGCTTTCTTCTCAACATATTGCTTGGAGTCGGACTTGTAGATGGGACGAAGATGATAAATTATTTAACTCAAACAAGAGGCTTCCAACAATATTGAACTGTGACAGGTAGATGGGGCGAAGATAATAAATTATATAACTCAAAGAAGAGGCTTTCAACAACACTGCCGACAGCTCATTATAAGGTCTTCAACCACATTATTTACAACTTCCTTAGAATTGATTTGATGTTTTTTTTTGATAAAATTGCGGATCTTTTAAACTTGCTGAATCGACGGATCCTAAAAGATGAAGTGCATAAGAAAGCATAGTTCAATCTTTTGAAAGCATTTCCATACCTTGATTTGAAGATGAACAAACTATTGGGTGGGCAGCTTTTAAACATTGAAAATGGTCTAAATGAGATTCAAAAGCAGATATCTCCACAACATCAATAGAACCTAAATAATGGAGAGGGTTGCATGGGACAAAAAAATTACATCGTTGGGAAAATGCGTTGAACTTTCCTTCCTTTATAGCTACAAACATATAATGCCAGTTCAAAATTAAATATGCGTACTAGGCAATTTATTCATACAAATATATAAAGCCAATCCAAAATTAAAGATGCATATTAAGCAGTTTATTTTGTGTTATAATATTTGTTTTGATTATTTTAATGGCACAATTTTATAATTATATTAATTTGTATTTTGTTTTGGGTTTATTTTTAATGTAATATTTCAATTTGATTACATAGTAGTACATGATACATTTTTTAATTATGTTTGATTTTTTTCTTGAGATGTTCTTCTATAGTTGTTTACTTTTGTTTTCACTCATTTTCATACATTTAATTTCATCCTTGTCCTACTTGTACTTATCAGCATACATTTGTCCCCTTAATAATACACATCTTCTGCACTTAATCATTGCCTTAGGATTCTAGACTCCTTAAGCTGGGTCATCTCACTGATAAATTGCATGAAAGTTGTTTATAATACATTTTGTGTCATTAATAATATGCATTAAATGCTTGTCTCATTAATTATAAATTGTGTTCCAAAGCACTAAAGGAATAAAAATTTCAATCAAAGTTAAAAGTATTCATCAAAACTTGTAAGTGTATTATAATGTTTAATTGTTGAATAATACATATAGTGTGAATACTTTTGTGAGTTGATTTTTTTTAAAAGGGTTTTCCTAGGGTATATCTTGTTTTAAACATTGAGGGTATCATGCATGTATTTCTTAATAATCAAACTTATAATTAACTTGCTCAATATCCTCGACCTTTAATAAAATTAATCATCAATCTTTCAATACAACATCAAAATTTATCTCAAAAATAAACTTATCCACACTTCACCATAAAATACAAATTTGTTTTTTAAAAATCACCTACATTTAAGAGCAATTCATCACGTTGGCCCCTAATAGAAAATTAAAATTATAAACAAAGATGGATTTTAATAATAGAAACCCACTTAAATTAGGATTTATTTATGTTTAGAAAACCCCTCACTATGGATTCCTCTATCATGGTAGTGGCATAGGAATTCCTCATGACTAAAGTGAATATTTGCTAGACCTTATAGACTTTTTTTTTTGATAAAATATAACAGTTGTGGATTGATTCCCACAAATTAATACCCATCTTTATATCTTTAAACACTCCAATTTTCTAAGATTCAAAGCCTTGCATAGTCCATGAAGAACTAGAAGAAAATGAATGGATAACAATGGATAGCCCTATTAAAGCCCTTGGTAATCCTAAAAAACTTAGTTGCTAAACCATTTTCTTTTATTAAAGTAAGTGGAGGAGGGTGCCAACCCATTACAGATCTAGCATTGACCATCAAAAAATAAAATTAGAACAAAACTAGTCACTAAGATAGGAAAACAAGACAACTAACCAAATAATATAACTAGAGCCAAATAGGTTAAATCTTATTTTAAAATACAACTTTGAGATTGCTAATCGACCATATTAACCTAAGAAGACTTATTAGTGGGAAGCGTCTTCTTACATTGGACAATTATCCAAGTAGATCCATTATTACAATCAGAACAACATTGATCCAAAGAGAAAGGTGGGTTAACATAAATAGGGGCAATACCATTACTAGCAGAAACAATATTATTAAGGGTAATAACATTACTAGTAAAAAAACATAAGAATCATTACTAGTAGAACCAGTAGAAAAATCATTGACAACATTAGTTGAAAAAATAGCATACCTAGCACCACAAATTTTATCATCAAAAACAACTCCTACTGGTAAATCAACAACAAGATGGATAGGAGTAAGAGATAGCTCCAGATCAATAGAAAAAATAGGAAAACCAAGAAGAGAAAGATAGGAGTGTGTGGATTTGAATCCTCTAAAACAACATCATCCTCAAAAACAACATTAGGAAAAATATTAAGGTTATCATGAACAATATTCTTCTACCAATTCAAGGAATATTGCTTGTGAGCATTCTAGGAGCACTTAGAAGCCAAATATTCTATAGAAAAATAGAATCTATAGTGAAAGAAAATCCCTCCATAGTCCACCAATTGACACCATGATCTATGACTAACTTATAGAATGACTTCTCCAAGTAGATCTATTGAAATATCCACTTCAACCAAAATGCAAGCAAAAGAACTATGACCAAAGGCTTTAGTCATAGGATCCACCTTCAAGAATCTTTCTAAAGAATTAGAAATATCCTCATATGCTTCATTGCACCAAAAATGAAAGGGAAAATAAGGTAACCTTACCCATACAAGTAGAATATCAATCAAATATTTCAAAGGGTTGACAAAAGAGATCTAGGGTCTCATTGAGAGGAGATGAAAATCCCATCTCCAAGACCCACCATTAAGCATAGCCTGTCGTTCATCCTCAAAATGAAAACACACCCAAAAAAAAACTCTAGCATTAGCATAAAACATTATTTTCTTGTCAAGTAAAGGACACCAAACCTCCTCAATACATTGATGCAAATCAAGAAGAGAAAGCCAAAAAGAAAAAAAAATGATAGATTTAACCTTCTTGGCAAAATATTCTTAATAGTCCAAGATTGCCTTCCCTAGAGGAATCACAAGAGTGGCAGTAGGATAGGGTATAGAATTAACAAAACCCTTCATATTCCCAAAGGTAGCAATCTTAGTACTTGAAGTAATAGCCAATATTTTCCTAAGAAGATTTGCATGAGAAGCACACTTACTAGTACTAGAGAACTTAGGGGAGAAGCAACACCCAAATTTTGATGAGAGGCGAAGGGACTCAAAGCCAAATCAATGGCCAGCCTTAAACAACACACACCTAGCTTTGATTGCTCAGGTGGTTGTGGTCCTATTCTTTCCCTCTTATCGAACTTCCGTCTGTTTCCATTCAAAAATTATCGCTATTAACATTCAAATTCGATTAACAATGTCCTCGCTTGTTTGATTGCTTTGGACAAAGCAAATGGCAGATGTCAGACGTCTACCTAGCAGCCATCATTTAATGCTTCACAACTGTCATTTTTATATTCAACATGTGCTATTGATGATTTTTTCCACTTCCCCTCTTTCGATATTACCTACAAGTAAAAATAATTTTCCATGTTGTGTGGCTTTTTTCCAATCTGGATGGGCTAAAACTATTTTTTAATCTTCACCACTCAGTCATAGAATGCAGTAATAAATATTGGTATAATATAATCACCATGGAGGTATCTTGCGCCAAAATTGTCCACGTAAACACAACAAATACGTTAATTAAGACTGTAATAGTGTTCTCTTTCAAAAGTCTCCTTCAAAAAGATATTATGTTTCAATTAGCTTTGATATTTGGTAAATATAATTTTAATCACAATAGTCAGAATAAAATCAAGATTTTGTCAAATTTGTTTTAATTTTAAACAAGTTTTAATTTTTTATGTTTGGTTATTTTTATTTATATTCATATGTATAATTAATCATGATAATATTATTTAGATTTCATGTAGATGTACATGAAAAAACTGATAATGATGACATAAATCTAATTATTTAGATAACATTATAAGGCAAACATTTAATATCACATTTAACATAATAGATATAAACAATTATATAAAAATATTGAGCATACTTATATAAAATAATTTTTTTCTATAATTGTATTTCTAATCTACTTTTTTCTTAAATATGCTTACTCAATATTTACATAAAAAGAAATTCATTAGAAAACTAGATAAAGAGATAAAAAATACATCAAACCAAAAACACATAATCTATAAGAAAAACATGGCATGCCTATAATTGTTGCATACAATGATCTACAAAACCTTATCATAAGTATTACTAATACAAAAAAGTCTAATAGAGGACTAATTACATTAAAACCAATATAATAATTTCTTTGTCAAACATGTTGTTAAAGGATTATATATTCATGTTTTAATACATGCCTACATTTAATCTCAAAAAAAATATGACACATTGTTGTATTGTGACATAGAAAAAGGTAAAAAATTAAGAGCTTTATTGTTGGATAATTTTAAAGATATAATATTTTGAATTAAATTTTGATGTTTAGAAGAGAAAAAAATGTAAAAAAGATGAACAACAACAATGTGTTATATGTCCTCCAAACCATTAAATTAGGTTATAACTTGGGTGTTAAAATGTTATGGTTGGAAGGTGACTTTATTAATTTCCTCCTTGGTAAACACCAACTCTTGTGGACGATTAAAAACATCATTGATTCTACCAAGGAGTTGCTTGAGGGGTTTGACAAGTGCAACATCTCCCATGAGTAAAGAGAGGCCAATAGGTGTGCTGACTGGGCTGCCAATGAGGTAGTATGGAGTGAGAAAATCAAGATCTAGAATAGTGAGGGGGAGCTCCCTCGTGTGGCACATGACATCTTAACTTATGAAAGATTGCATGGTAAGAAAGGCCAGATTTGAAATCATTTACCGAGATGATAGAGGAGGTCATGGCAGCAGGAGTTGGTTTTGTATGCAATCAAGAAGGAGGTATAGTAATAATTGCATGATCAACTCACATGCTTTATGGTTGATTTTTCCCTATCAAGAGGAAACATTAAAAATTTCCATAGGCTTCTAGTGGTTTCTCACAAAAACTTCATAGCGAACAAAGGTATTTGTAGAAATTGATAGTTGACAGACATCAATAACAATATGGGTGGAAATCAGAAGAGAACGGAGGCTACCACTATTGACAAATGGAGGAACCATCCTCAGGTCTGGGCAGTACTTCAAGCTACCAAGATGATTGATTTCATGGAGAGAATGCAAGAGAAACAACTCGAAATTACAAGAATTTTCAAAAAGGGTTGGAATAAAGGCACATTGACCATTGGTAATAGGAAGGTCAAGGTGACTAAAACTATGATCGATGAGGATATGGGTCTTTTGATGGACGACATCTAATTTTATAGGGATAGGAAAATTTTAGATGCAACTGTGAAGAAATTTCCTAAGGACAATGAGGAGAAAGCCAGATTGGTGAAGGGCAACCATACTTACTACTCGCCAAAGGTAATTGAGTTATTTTGGTGAAGGGTTTTGCTTGCTATTATGGAATTTACCACTTTAGATGGTATATTTACTAGGGTTTACAACTATCATTTTGTCATTCTTAACCATTTTTGGTATAAGGAGAAAATTTCCATTCCATACCATCTTTTTTGCACCCTAAATTTTGGGATTAAGGATGTAATTTCCAACCCCAATACCAATCCAGCTATGCATGAGGGTCTGATGGTGATTTTGTATAATCACATCAAGAATACTACCATCCTTTTGAACATTGCTAAGGTTTCTGAGTCGAAAGATGATTTCGATGACTCTGATTATGAGTATGGTAATGGCTATGATACGGAAGCTGAGGTGGAGGATGACCCCCAAATTGTTGGGTTGAGCAAGAGAGAAAGAAAAATAGGGCATGAGCTACAAAACAAAGGGTCGGCCAAAAGGAAGTAGAGGGTGGAGGATGATAATAGCTGGTATGAGTAGAAAAATGAGATGGCTGATGACATGGATACTAAAAGTGATGAGTTCCAAATCCTCTCAAGCTAGAAGTAGAAAAGGAAAACTCCTAAAATTGAGGATTTGGGAACTAAGAATTGGTTGCCTCTCATGACTGGTTCGAAGGATAAGGGTCTAGTACGGGAGGAGACAACCATGAGAGAAGCTCAAAGCTCTGATGTCAGGGAAGTGGGTCTTAAGGCTAATTTAGAACCTGCTGGTGACAAGGCCTAGGAAGGCCATCATCTGGATATTGATCTTTGCATCCAAAATGGCACGGAAAGCCTCAACAAAACATTCCTTTGGCTGCATAAGGAAATTACTGGCATAAAAACCAAGCAAGCCCAGGAAGCCAGAAAAATTGAGATCTTAGAAGCTATTGGGTCAGGAAAATTTAACTCCCTTGCTGAATGTCTCAGTGAGCTTACCAAATCTATTACTAATGCTTAGAGATTATTAATGCACATCTTCCAAACCTTGGAGAACAGAGTAGAGGCTACTGAAAGAAGACTTGAATAAGTTGAGAACATGCTCAAGAAGATTGGTGAGAAAATTAATAAGATCCTTAAGCACGCCTCTGCTAGTATGAAGGATTTTATCAGTAAGCTTGAGATTGAGCATGGGGATAAGGCCTCTGTGGGCATCATTGATGTGAAGGAAGATACCCCTGATGATAAGGAGATAGGGCTTGGTAGAAGAACTCATGTGAGCACCAGAAATATGCAAAGCCAAAGAAAGGAAATTGATGATATCAAGCAGGTAACTGATAATATGGAACAATTGAAGCTGGAAGCCACTAAGATGCTTCATAACTTAACCTAACTCAGGCTCTTTCTCTTTCGGTCCTACGTTTTGTTAGTTGTCTCTAGTTTGCTGGATTTTTGTTCAACAATTATCATTTTCTTGGTTGCTATCTTTTTTGTTTTTTTGCACTTTAATGTATATATTTTGATCTTTTGGTTGTAATGGGTTTCTGGGGCACATAAAGACCTTTTTTCCCTTATTCAAAAACAATGTGCTATATGAAAGATGCAATACTATTAGTGATAAATCATGGTATAATAGTGGATGTTTCAAAGAGTACACTTTCATCATTATTTTAGGTCATGTATCAAATCCAAGTTTTAATAATCACCAAATGGTTGATAAAATATGATATATTTTGGTTTTAAAGAATTATAATAATCTCTAGTACATAGAATCAAAAAGTGAAATTCTAAAAAAATGCATATTTTAAAGAAAAAATTATCAACAATAAAATCTATTGATTTAGTTTATTATATTAATACCATTTATGTAATTAATTTGCATCTTAAATGTTGTTTTTCTAAAAATATTTCATATATATTTTAAATTGAGCAAACTCTTTTCAGATTTAAAAATTAATTGATTTAATTGAAAAGCATCACACTATACTAATAAAACCACAAATTAATATAAATACTTTTTTAAATTTAGAAAATATATATTATATATAAATTTTGTTAAAAAAATCATTGAAAATAATTAGCATATAACATCACAAAAATTGATACTAATAAGATTACTCATTTTTTTCTAAAACAATAAAATGCATGTTTTCCTAATTATAAACAAAGATGGTAAATACTTAATATGAACAAATGAAATAATTTGATACAATAAAAACTATATTATAAGAAAAAAGAGTATCTATGTATATATGTTTTGGCATTCACATGGATTTTTAAAAGCTATTGTTGAATATTAGTGTCTTGACTCTTTGGTTCATATCTTTAAATAATTATTATGATGGTTTATAAGGTGTTGATATAAAATATAAAGCTTTTAATGGTTTGAATGTAACATGCCCATTGTTCTACCCATTCGATTTACGAAATGTTAACCCATAAATGAAAGAAATACATTGCAAAATACAAGTAATAAAAAAAATTCTCTTTCCTTTCAAAAATAAGATACATATTTGAAATAAATCTCTTTTCAATTTTAATTTCATCATGAATCATATACAATATCATATTCATAAACATATGAATACATTTACATTTTACCTTTCAAATTTCTATTTACTTTAGGAATATTTGAATACATATAATGCTTCTAGGAGCTTAAAGAAACATAAAAGATACAAAGTGGTCCAAATGCCTTTACTGGCATAGATCCTCAAATATTGGCCGCCGGCTAAATGAGGAAGAGCATCACTCAAGTGTTTTTCCACCCAACCAAGACTTTACAATCCCCCATGCCTCTTCTAATATAGCCGACCCAACCCTTCAACAAAGAGTTTGGTTTGGTGACCTCATAATAATACAGCCTTATGAGCATAGTGTTGTGTCCTAAATAAATAGAGCTTCCATACATTGGCTACAACCTACATGTATGGTGTTCCATGTCTAGTATGTAAACCTGGATCATAGTGAACCAATAATGTACATAGTCGCAACCTATACTACTTTGGCCAAAGAATTTGTCACCCAGTATTTCAAGTGAGAGTTGTATCTCCACCCACTTGATTGCTCTATTCGGTAAACTGGCCATTAATTCTATTCCCATACCTTTTCCATAAGGTTGAATGATAGAATGTCTATCTAGGTTGTTCCCATCCACAAATTATCCTAACCCCAAGATTAACCAAATCAATGATTCCTACATTCAAAATATATAATTCATAGCATAATATTATCCTAGCTATTACATACATATATGTAATTCTGTATTATAAGGAATATAAAGTTTCTATCAGCTCAAGAATGCATATCCTACCAATAATTCAATTTCAAACATTGCTTTAAATCAAGCTTATGCAACAACATAACCTATATATAACATTACTAAAAAAGAAGGTAGAATCCTCATGCCTATATTATAGCTTCCATGCAAATACTAATTCCTTTCCATAAATATGCAAGCTTCAAAGATTATCCACTAGGATAAGAATTTATTCTCTCTCTCTCTCTCTCAATGATAACCACTAACCTATTCTATTGTAATGATCATTTAGAAAAGTTGTGGCTTTTCATATCTTTCCCTATCATTCCTTCTTCTACTTCTCTACATTGTTACATAATATTTTATTATATATATATATATATATATATATATATATATATATATATATATATGGACACCTAATGGGACATTTCCCTTACATTCTATTATTTTCTCCAAGTGTGTCTACTCATTTAGGAGCTTTGCAACTTTTGTGGTGGATTGTGGTATTTTATTCATCGCAATTCTAGCTCTGGTAGATTCCTTGCTAATAGGAATTGACGTAAAACCAATCTTATGTAGGCATTATAAATTAAAATCTATTGGAACAAAATAGATAGAATATCCCATAATTTATGGTGAAATGGGTTTGAAAAGCATTAGTTGAGCCTAAGGAAACCTCAATTAAAATTATCCACAACATAAAATATTATACTTGAAATAAGGAGATTACAAATACCTTACTAAAATTGGTCAATTCATTTTCTTCAAGATGCATTGCTCCTTTAAATTGGGAGAAACTCTTTAGGATGAATGTATACCTCAACTATCAAACCAAAAGGTTCCTCTCATGGTTTCAATTTTTAATCGAAGTAGGTCTAATCAACAAAATAATTAATTGGAAACTCTTTTAGGCAACTAAAATTATCTCTAAACTATAATTTTTTATTTGCACCATAAAAGGACCTAAGAGACCCACCATTAGGAGATAACTATGGGAGATTATATGGTATATTATAAAACTCATAAATAAATTATACATGATATGTGAATATTTTACTACAATATTAACCTCAAATGACAAATAGGGAACTATACAACATTTAGTCACGATTTTAGTCCCTTTATATAAATGAATACACTCTTAGATTTAACACCTAGGAATGGAACACTCACATGGACAAACAAAAGGCCCAATTTAAGTAAAATAGAAAAGAGATTGGATATTAATTTTATTTTTCTTAAATGGATTGAACATAATGATTTTTAAAAATATTAAATAAATATATGCTTTGTTTAATATCACCTTTTGTTGACTTTACAATTCATTGAAGATCATCTTAAGCCCAAATGCACCTTCAACTTTAAAAATATGTAGTTTGAATATCAACCTTTCATAGATCTTGTTGAACATTGATGAAGTGGCCTTATAGAAATAAGAGTCACCAATCTGAATGCTCTACTAAATAACTCATTGTCTTAAAAAATCCGTAAATATTAGAATAATAATTCTAATTTTGAAGAACACTTTGTTGATAAAAGAATGGATAAAAATGGAACTAAACACTCCCAATAGATTTATCATAGTTAGAGGGATGGACTAGGATAAATTCATCAAGAAAAATCTTTTATCTCAAATTTAATAATAGTCCAAGCAAAAGAAAATAAAATCTAGAGATAAAAATCTTCAAAAATTTAGCTAGCTCATGATGAAAAGAGCATAAATTTTTTAACAACGCAACT
Source organism: Cryptomeria japonica (assembly GCF_030272615.1). Taxonomy (NCBI): domain Eukaryota; kingdom Viridiplantae; phylum Streptophyta; class Pinopsida; order Cupressales; family Cupressaceae; genus Cryptomeria; species Cryptomeria japonica. The sequence continues at coordinate 553,969,706 of NC_081412.1, read as the reverse complement.
AGGGAAAGGAGCTAGAAAAAACACTTTTGTAAACTTTCGTAGAGGAGAATCTCTCATTGATCCTAAACCCACCGAGTTGAATCATCTTCTTTTTCAATGAAATTCTTGCAAGTGAGGGGGATTCAAGATTGTAGGAGCAAATGGACTTCTTATATTCCATTCCCTTTACTAACCCAAATGAAGATATTCAAATATAAATGGCTCCTTTTGTTAAGGAGGAGATGAATTTGGATTTATTCAAAGTGAACTCAAACAAATCCCAAAGGCCCAATGGATTTCATGTTTCCTTTTAGTGATGTTGGCATTTCATTGAAAAATAAGTCACGATGGCTTGTAGTGAAGCACAAAGATTCAAAAAGTACTAAAATAACTTAATTCTATATTTATTGCATTAACCCCTAAGAATGCTTCTCTTGAATCTTTTATAGATTTTTGAAAAATCTCCCTTTGCGACACTCTATACAAAGTCCTATAAAAGTCAATGAAGGAACATCTAAAAATACACACTCCCTTTTCTAATCTCCCAACAACAAACTAGCTTAATCTTTGAGATATTCATCATTGAAGGTATCAACAGTAGACATTAAAGAAATCACTCCCTTTCCAATACAAATAAAAAAAGCATGATAATCAAGCATAATAGTAGCAAATCATATGGTGGAGTAATTGAATTTACTCATGAAAATCCTTAAAAAAAGTTTGTTTCTATGCTAATTTGAGGGAATTGATCTTCGAATGAAGTATAAGTTGAAGCCTTTTTTACTTAGTTTCTTATTGTTTGAATCATGTAACATTGACACAATAATAATTAAGGCCAATTTTATGCTGATCATTCTATGTATATAGAAAAGATGCTCTATCAATTGAAGAATAAATATCACTTTGAATGAATTTTCTGGTATAATTGGTAGTTTCACATCTTTAATTGCCACATATTGCTCTCAATGGTTGGCCTAGCATTAACAAAACGGGTAACCAATCATACATTTAATCTTGATGTTTTTATAATAATTCCACTTTCTTGCATAGGAGTGACACTTCCCACATGTTTGATTTAATTCAAGAAGGTTTTGGCCTCATTATTTTGTGTCAGTTGTTTTTCACTTCATAAATATATAATCAGCATTTATTTTACTTAAAAATTCACAATAGAGTTGCTCATTCACTTCGGTGGTGAGTTATAGTAAATGGGAAGATCAACAAAGCAGATTGAGAAAAGTTTTCTTTCTTCCACACTAGTGATATTACAGTTATGAGACTTTACAGCCCACTATTGGGTGTTTTGGCACTCCGTATACCTAAGAAGAGATCCTCAATCCATTTTGTTAATATCCTACAATCAGGGGAATCTACGAGAACATGTTTCTTTGAGTCATTATGTCAAACCGTTCAGGTCCCTTGTCTATGCTTAAATATTTTACATATCCCTCTGCCAAACAATTTTTGTTTGCATTCTGTAAAACAGTTCACATTCCTTTTCTATGCTTACACATATTACATACGTGTGTCAGAAAAGTTTCAGCTACAACATCTGCAAAGATGTTCTACCGTTTATTGTGTGATGGACCTCCATACCCTGTTCTAAAGCTCCCATTTTCACACACGCTGTGAAGATGTTGGCAGAGGTTGCGGTGTTTGGCTTTACTCCTACTAATCACTTTTAATTCAAAGCTACTAAATCCTATTCAAGGAATGCATTTTGTGCATATCCTGTAATCATGTGGGGTAAAAGATGACAGCATAGCTGCTGCTAAGTCGGCTTGCCCCACTACGTGTTGAAGATCCTGGAATGGAGAGTATGCTCTCTGTGTTATTGCTGCTCAGGGATCTTCAGTGTTGATTCCCTTCTATGGAGAGTAAGCGGCGCCCTATTCAAATCAATTCCCTTCCATTACGCTTTCTTGGATGTCCAAACCCTGTTCCAAAGCTCCCATTTCAGCATAGGCCGCCAAAACACAGCGAAATAAAAGATGCGTACGGGCTGCGATCAAACATATACGCCACATTCATCCATCCAAATCTGCGCGGGAGAAATGTTAGTTTGAATTTGTAACGGAAACGGAAACGGCTGAAAGCAGACCTTGGCAAAGGGAATGGGCCCTCAACTGCCACCTAAACGGTCAAAGGCTTAGTGTGTTGTTTAAGCCATCCTGGTTGGTAAGAGTAATCCATCCCTGTTTTCTTCCCTACAATTCGAATTGAAAATTCAATTAGAAATCTAACCTAGATTGAAATTTAATCCTAATCTATTCCTAATCTTAATCTATCTCAAACCCTAATCCTAATTAAACTTTTATACTAATTTAACCCCAACCTTAATGTAATTGAACCATAACTCTAATTCTAGCCCTAACTTTGATGTAAACCCTAAACATAATTATAACCCTACCCATAAACTTAACCTTAACACTAAACCCTAACCCAAACAAATAGAAAATAATAATAATAATTGCAACAATAATATTACATATTATTGGAACAAACATTAATAATATAATATTATATAGTTCTATTTTGAATTTTTAATTGTTTCCCATGTTGCGCCACCCAGAGATATCCTTCTCGAGGCGCCTATTTTTATCATGTACCTCGAACTCTAATAGGCACCTCGAGAATGATATCTCTCGGCGTATTATATATATATATATATATTTGATTAAAACCAAATATATGTAAGCTAGTTAATCAACAATCATATATATTGATAAATTAAGTTAATATATAGTTATTTTATAAAATTATTTTTTGAAAGGAAAAGAATATATACTAGTTATATTGTCTTTTCCTAGTTTGCATTGTGTGATCATGATGAGAGAGTTAGGTAGAGAGAAGAAAATGATGGATTTTGATTGTGTGATTTTCTGCTCTCTAACTATCTCTTTCATCCTTTCAATGGATCAATAATATGATGCAAAATGACGAAAATTATCTTAGTTCAAACCAGAAAAAGAAAATAAAAATATTATGGACTGGAAATTACATGACTTTGTATATTGTTTTTCAATTTTTATGAAAATTATGAAATTAAATTGATATTTGTTTGGAAAAGTATTCTTTATTTTGATGACTTTTTCAAGATGCATGCTAGATTAATACTATGTTAAGGTCGAGTCAATAAATATAAGATAGCGTGTTCACCCTCTAACTCTGTACAATGTAGAACTTTACTCTTTAATTTGTTTGAATGACTTTAGAAAATTTTACAAAATTTCATCACCATTTAAATAAAAATGAGTCCCAAACCAACCTATAAAGAATACAATTTCTCCTTTATTTTATTTACACCTCCTATACGTGAAACTACTCTTCATCAATCAAACTTATGTCCACTCTGATATACAATCATTAACATATAACTAATATGGATCTATTAAATACACGTACCTAAATATTTTATTAAAATTTATTTTATTTAACTTTGAAAAATTCAATCTACTTACCATATACAGAGCAATACACTCAAATTTTAATTTTCAGTTATGAATCAGTTTATTCTATCTCCATTGTTTATTTTTAAATGAAAAGCTGTCAACCTTTTAACCTTTTTAAAGTTAAAGATGGATTGCAGAGTGAGCGAAGTGAGTGTCTCTGTCGGCTTCAAATCGAAAAGAAGTATACATGAAGGCAGCTTCTGAACATTGCAAACTGAATAAATGAATTCCTGGCCAGCAACAAATTATCCACAGAGAATGAAAAACGAGCTTAAAACATTCCTCTGTTTTTCCTTTTCTCTTTTTCAATGGCAGTCCAAATGAAACAGTGAGAGTGATATGGCACAATACAACAAATTAAAAAATATATTATATATAAGAGCCCTTAAAATTTGCAGAATACATTGACCAAATACTATTAACAATATATTAAAAATAGATTGTATAGACGAAGAATCCGGTAATGCAGATTATGTGGTCAGCCAACAACAGTGCAAAAATAATTTAGTAGTATAGAAAAAGGCTTTTTTACTATTTTTTCTTGGTTGAATGGTTTATTAATGATAATGGGCAAAGTAATGTGAGTGGAACAGACACAGTCTACAGTATTGATTTTGTATGGGCAAAGGCCATGAAATCTACCAACAAGAATCAGATCGTATGAAGTCTATATCAACTACATCAATCTGATGCACTTTTCGTTTCGTTCAAAGTAAAATTTGTTAAAAAATAAAAATAAAAAACCTAATACATTTGAATTTATTTTGTATTTTAATTAGCCGATAGGCTATTTAACGTGGGCATTGCCCACCGGGATTGTCTCACGCATCCCGTACAAATCTCGCGGCAATGTTTTGAGAGAGCAAATTCAGGCTGCCGGGAAAATAGGATACGGTTGTTGGAAAGGTTGTTGGAAAAGTTTTAAGAGAGACTGAAAAAGTTTTACGAACCGTGAAATGATGACTCCATACAATCTCCACACATCTATTTACGTGGTGAGTTTAACTTCATCCTGACGACCCTTTACGTGGTGAGTTTAACTTCATCCTGACTACCCTAATGTTTGCCGCCTCACTGCTCTTATGTTGTTCATATATGTCTGCCTGTAAAAGATTTGAAACAGAAAACAGAGATCAGAATACAGGCTACCCTGATTATTACTGCAAGTGAACTGTGACTACAGACTTTCTTTAAAATAGCAGGTTCTACGGATCAAGGAAGTACTCTGCAATCACGGTATTCTACGGTGCAATCCAGGTACACTGCAATTTTTTGATAAATTAGGTTTCCTTATCTGTGTTGTATCTTATTAATGTTTTTTCAGATAAAAATATTCAAATTGTCTAAATCTTCTTTACAAACCCTAAATATGTCTGTGCTAGGGCTATTTCTATGGTCGTACTTCACATATTCCACTCTTCATATGCGTGTTGGGGCAATTGTTTTCTAGGGTTTGTGCACCGTTTTACCATCAAAACTACAGTGAAAATGTTCAGTAACCATAAAAACTGACAAGAATGAATAACCTTTACTCCCGGAGAATGTTTTTTAGAGGACATCGTCTGAATGAAATCTGCACACCATTTTCTCTCAGTTTTGCGTTTCTTGTCCCTGAAGAATCAATCCCGTTGTGGACAACACCTTCTGAAGCTTGTTAAATTATTTGTAGCTTTTAAAAATAGTATGTATATAGATTTCTCAGTCAAGGAAAAATTCTGATGAGGATAGGAATAGCGATAGAAGTAGTGAATTCCAAATATTTATATCTCCACGGCAAGGGCATTATCTCACACAGGCTGAGCAAATATCAATAAAAGAACACTGTACAAATACTAGAGATCTTTCTCAATGGGTATGAAAAATGCAGAAGAGCTAAAATCTAAAATAGTAATCTTACCATGGAGAATTCATATGAAAAAAAATTACTCTTTTTTCAATATCACCTATTCCGTTCATTTCTACCCAAAGATTTTTTCAACGACTCTTTAACTCTATGAATTATTACTTCTTTTATTTTAAACAAATATTTTAATGGCTGAGAAATTGTAAACACTCTATATAATTAGTAATTGTGTATAAATTTGCATTCATCGATATTTAGAATTCCAAATTTTTTAAATATGATTTTGTTCTCTTCAAATGTATAATAGGTATTCTTGTAACTACATCAAGATGAGACTGTAGTTTCCATTTCTGACCTTGACAAACAAGAATTTTCAGTGATTTCTGGTATTTAAGTCTTTGATTTTAGTTTTATATGGGAGTTGCTGGCTCTGGAGGCAGAGATGAACAAACAGAGAAGGGCAAAATAGAAACAGAAAATACTAGAACAAATCTAAAGTTAATCTGCTCTGAAAACAAGAGACAAAAACATTCAAATAACCAGTCCTTCTCTTCATTCATTCAAATATCAAACCATACAAATAAGACAGAGCTTGAGCTCTTCAAATAGTTTCTTAGACATGAAAAATGGAAACCCCTGTTCTGATTCTGCTCTCTGTTCTCCCTATTCTGCCCTGTTTTTCTTACCTGTGCGATGCCCTTTTCTTTTTACATATATCTCTGTCTTAATGCTCTGATAAGCTTCCATCGTATATGGGGGGGAAAACAAAAACTATTTAAATATATTTAATGCTGACTTAGCAGCTACCGTGCAGAGAAAGATATGATCAGGATATCTGCACATTGATCTTGAGACCTGCAAAATTCCAAAAAGATTTCTCCATTGCTGATTAGTTCTCTAATGAAATGATATCTAGTGTCAATATGTTTGCTTCTCTTGTGGAATACTGGATTCTTTGACAATGCTATGGCTGAATTGTTGTCACAGTAGATCTTTGTTGCCTCCTCTTGTTCTTGTTTGAGATCTTTCAAAACTCTTCTCATCCAAACTGCTTGACATGATGCACTTGTGGCTGCTACATACTCTGCTTCAGCTGATGAAAGAGTGACAATTGGTTGTTTCTTTGAAGACCATGAAACTACACCTGTTCCAAAATGAAAGACATAGCCGGAAGTGCTCTTCCTATCATCAATGCTTCCAGCACTATCACTATCCGTGTATCCTATGAGTTTGAACTCTTTTGAACTTGAATATTGGATCCCATAATTCTTGGTTCCACTCACATATCTCAAAATTCTTTTACCAGCTTGCCAATGTGAAACTTTTGGGGACTCCATGAACCTTGAAATCAAACTTACACCATACATAATGTCTGGCCTTGTTGCTGTTAAATACATGAGGCTTCCAACAAGTTTTTTATACAAAGTTGGATTTACCTCAGTTCCTTTGTCATCTTTACTCAATTTCAAACCTGTCACAATTGGTGTTGGGGCTGATTTGTAATTCATCATATTAAACCTCTTCAAAATGTCATTTGCATATTTTGTTTGAGAGATGAATATACCATTTTCATTTTGATTCACCTCAATGCCAAGAAAATACTTCATTAAACCCAAATCAGTCATCTCAAATTCTTTCTTCATATCTGATTTGAACTTGTCAATTGATAGATCACCTGTGAATACTAAGTCATCAACATATAAGCAAACAATTATGATCTCACCTTGCTCATTCATTTTGGTGTATAAAGTAGGCTCACTGTTGCACCTATTGAATCCATTTTGTAAAAGATAAGAGTCAATTCTACTATACCATGCCCTTGGGGCTTGTCTGAGTCCATAAAGAGCCTTCTTGAGCTTGTAAACCTTGTTTTCATGACCCAAAGTCTCATAACCAGGTGGCTGTTCCACATAGACTTCTTCTTCTAAAATACCATTCAAGAAAGCTGATTTCATGTCCATTCGATATACTGCCCATTTGTTTTGAGCTGCTATGGCCAATATTGTTCTTACGGTGTCCATACGAGCAACCGGTGCAAATGTCTCATTGTAGTCTATTTCGGGTTGTTGAGAGTAACCCTTTGCTACTAACCTTGCCTTATGTTTTTGGACATCACCATTTGCATTCAATTTGGTTTTGTAAACCCATTTCACTCCAATCACCTCTTTTCCTTGTGGAAGATTCACCAACTCCCATGTTTGATTCTTTTCAATAGAATCTATTTCTTCATCCATTGCATGTATCCATTTTTCTTCTTTAATTGCTTCTTCAAAATGAATTGGATCATCTACATGTGAATATAAAGCAAAAAGAGAAGTCTATTCTTTGATTGTTTCCACTTTCATTTTGCTCATAAATCTCTCTTAAACTTCTGATTTTTTGTCTTCTTAAGCTTGCCAATGTAGGATTTGACATGTCACTTGATGTAGACCCTGTGGAATGTGGACTTGTTGTCCCTGCACTAAAAATCCCTATTGTTGATGGTGTTTGCTGCCTATTTGCTTGAGTGTTTGTTTGCATACGTGACGCTGTTCTTACACTTGATGATGGTGTTGCTTGACTACCTTGTTGTCCTTGAATGGGTGTAGGAGGACTGACATTTGGAAGACTGCCTACTGCTATATCATTTTCATTTTCTTCTTGTGGTAAAGTGGCTACAATATTAATGGTTTTATCCATGGTTCCATCCCATGCTTCATCTTCTACAAATTGAGCATCCCTGCTGATTATTACCTTCTTGCTAATTGGATTATATAGCTTGTATGCCTTGGATTCATTACTATATCCCACAAATATGCATTTTTCTCCTTTGTTGTCTAATTTTCTTCTCAATTGATTAGGTACATGTGCATATGCAACACATCCAAAAACTCTCATGTGAGCAACATTATGTTTTCTTCCACTCCAAGCTTCTTCCGGAATCATATTCTTCACACTTTTTGTTGGACATTTATTCATTATATAGGCTGCACATGATATAGCTTCAGCCCAATACTCATTTGGCAAATGTTTGGCCTTCAACATGCTTCTAGACATTTCCATGATTGTCCTATTTTTTCTTTCAGCTACCCCATTTTGTTGAGGTGTGTAGCTAGTGGTGAATTGCTTGTGGATTCCATGTTTCTTGCAAAATCTTAGAAGATCATTTGAGATGTATTCACCACCTCTATCCGTTCTCAATGCTTTGATGTAGTGACCACTTTGTTTTTCAACTAGAGCTTTGAATTGACAAAAATATTCAAACACTTCACTTTTATGCTTTAGAAATTAAACCCATGTTTTCCTTGAGTAATCATCAATAAATGTTAAAAAGTAGAATCTACCACCTATTGAGGGTGTTTGCATTGGGCCACACAAATCTGAATGGATTATCTCCAAAGGTGCCTTAGCTCTCATTGACATACCTGCTGGAAATAATTCTCTATGCTTCTTTCCAAAGATGCACCCTTCACATACTCTTTCCGGTTTCTCAATTAAAGGCAATCCATTGACCATGCTTTTCCTATGAAGTAGATTTAAAGCTGCAAAATTTAAATGCCCAAATCTTAGATGCCAAAGCCAATTTTCATCTTTAATTTCTGCTTGAAAGATTACTTGAGTGACTGCTGTAGTTTTTTCTTCATCCTCTTGTGATTTTGTTGAGGGGGGTCCTTGAGAAAATTCAATTTTTAAATCAGGTTTTATCCTTAATGGAAACATCCTATTGTTTGTCATTTGAACCTTTGCTATGAGCTGATTGCTTGGATATTTGTCTAAAATTATGCACTCTTTGTTTTTGAAAGAGACTCTATAACCCTTTTGGACAAGCTGCCCAATGCTCATTAGATTATGTTTTAAACCGGGAACAAAATAGACATCGGTTATATGTTTCTTCTCCCCCTTCTTGGTTAGAATGTTGATGTTCCCTTTTCCTTTGACTTCAACTTTATTATCATTGCCCAAAGTTACATCAGACTTTATGTTGTTATCCAAACTAGAAAACATTTCTAAATTCCCTGTCATATGATTGCTACAACCCGAATCTAAGAACCATACATCTTTTTCATTTGCTTGAGCAACATTGCATGCCAAAAACATAGTGGGCTGTTCTGATTTTTGGTTTTGATTTTCTTTTATGAAATTTGCATTTTGCTGCCTAGAGTCATATTGTTTCTTTCTACATTCATTCATATAATGCCCAAATTTCTTGCAATAGTGACATTGGACTTGAGATTTGTCATACCTTTGGATTTGAAGGTGATTTTGAGATGGATTTTGACATGAATATTGGCTGCTACCTCTTCCACTTGAGCTTGATGGGCTGCCTCCTCTTCCTCTATGAAAATTTCTTCCTCTACCTCTGAAATTTGATCTACCTCTGCCTCTACCATGGCTGATTGAAACTTGAGACTTGAATGCATGCTCCAACGAAGTGTTTGCTGTCCTACTCAGCCTATGTTCATGAGAAATAAGAGATGCATGAAGCTCATCAACTGAAAACTGTGAGAGATCTTTTGTCTCCTCTATGGTTACAGCAATTGATTCAAATTTTGTGGGCAGACTCCTTAAAATCTTTTCAACCACTCTTTGATCTTCAAGTGTCTCTCCATGAGATCTGATTTGATTTACTAATCCAATGATTTGAGTGAAGAATGAATCTACTAATTCAGTGTCCTTCATATATATTGTTTCAAAGTCCCTTCTCAACATTTGTAGTTTGGTCGTCTTCACCTTTGTCATTCCTTGGTAGGCTTTGGAGAATATCCCATGCTTGTTTTGATTTTGATGCACCTTGAATCCTTGGAAAAATGCTTTCATGAACTCCTTGAAAGATGAAGAAGAGAGCTTTTGAATCCTTCTTTCTATTTTCCTTCAATAAATCTTTATCTGCTTGAGACAATGCATTATATGCTGCTGTGTCTATTGGTTCTGGGTAGCCATTCTCAACAAGCTCCCATAAATCTTGAGCACTAAACAATGCCTTCATTGTGATTGCCCAGTAGTCATAGTTCTTTCCATTAAATTGAGGAATTTGTGGGTTTGTCAAGCTTGTGCTTGCCATTGTTGGCTGTGAATACCCTTGATTAGAAAATAAACTTTGTTGAAGCCTTTTGTTGATGAAGCTCCTGCACTAATAACCTTCAGTTCTTCCTTAAAGCTTTCCTTGAGCAACCTTTGGCTCTGATCAACCTGCTCTGATACCACATGCTGGCTCTAGAGGCAAAAATGAACAAACAGAGAAGGGCAAAATAGAAACAGAAAATACTAGAACAAATCTAAAGTTAATCTGCTCTGAAAACAAGAGACAAAAACATTCAAATAACCAGTCCTTCTCTTCATTCATTCAAATATCAAACCATACAAATAAGACAGAGCTTGAGCTCTTCAAATAGTTTCTTAGACATGAAAAATGGAAACCCCTGTTCTGATTCTGCTCTCTATTCTCCCTATTCTGCCCTGTTTTTCTTACCCGTGTGATGCCTTTTTCTTTTTACATATATCTCTCTCTTAATGATCTGATAAGCTTCCATCGTATATGGGGGAGAAAACAAAAAATAATTAAATATATTTAATGCTGACTTAGCAGCTACCGTGCAGAGAAAGATATGATCAGGATATGCCATCAAACCAAATCCAAAAAACTATCCTAAAATGGAGGCGAGAAGAGAGAGGAGTAGTTGAGCTTGCAGGAGGAGTATACGGATGCATTAAAGTTCCCTGCAATTGGGATTAAATTCTAATAGGAGTATGGTAATTCCAGGGTTGTTCTGAAATCCAAAATGACCACCTGCTTCTAAATGCTACAGAATAAACTTAATGTGACAATTTAAAGGTAGAATGTTAGCATTAGGTTTTATTTGGAATACTGCAGTTTTGTGAATTATGTGAATTATGAGATAGGTTCTTCTCAATATTTTTAGTTTTAGAGTTTTCAATTAAATGTTCTTTACCAAAGAAGATGGTGATTCCTCCACCTCTTCCAACTACAATAGTAAAGTATTTAAAGCCATATGTTTTAAAGATGAATTTGTTCAACAAATTTGTCACAGCCCAAATTTTTAATAAGAAAATTACCTATCCAAAATTAACTGATGTTAAATAAAGTTGAATAGGGCGAGAATGTTAAATTACCTATCCAAAAATTAACTGATGTTAAATAAAGTTGAATAGGGAATTTCCAAAATTAACTAATGTTAAATAAAGTTGAATAATGTGTTTAACAATATTATAAAATGATTTCTAAGTTTTACTCTTCATTCATTTCTATTATTTAACTAATATTAAATAAAGTTGAATAGGCTGAGAAAATTGTTCATATGTGTTTAGCAATATTATTAAATGATTTCTAAGTTTTACTCTTCATTCATTTCTATTTTTCATTTGATTAAGAGATGAAAAAGAATGTTGATTAAGAATATAAAACTTAGATTCAGTTATTAATTAAAAATGATCTTAGATTTAACTTTTTAACATATATTACTATCAGCTTTATCATTGCACCTCCATTTGATGCAAGCGCTAATAAAGTATTACTCATAGGGAAGAAATGAACCAGTATCGAGACTCTCAAAGTCTAACACCTATAACTCTCAAAGAGATATGTGCCTCCATGCTCTCTTTTGTTTTAAAGATTATAGATATGTTTAGTTAAGCACTTTTCAGACAGAAGAGATAGTTAGTAGTTTCTCTTCAGCTGCCTAGCTTTTATCTACTACTGTTTTGGGTGATTTATCACCTACTCTACTCTACAAACTCTCCTTTTGTTGTTTATGTAAATTTTAAATTTGCCTTATTAATATATATTTTCGGCTTTGTCTTTGATGATCGAAAAAACAAAAAATGTGAAATTATTTGTTATATTTTTTTACATAATTTTAAGTTTATTTTATGGGAATGGTTTAATATAATTAAATAGTGATATGGATAGAGAAGTTGTTCTTTATCTAACTTTTCTCTATCTTCATTTTTTTTTTTTTGCATGTACTTTTGTATATTCATTTTTATTATTGGCTATCTAAATGTAATCTTATAAATTTGCTTCATTATTAGCACATCGGATTCCTTATCTAAGATTTAAGATTCCTAATACTATTCAATTCCAATAAGATTAGGATCTATCTTACATAATGTGAATTTGATTTAAAATTTAAAAAAATTAAATCAAATTTGCCAACTCTTGCACTTTCTTATTAGTTGTTGGAAGTCAACTTGACATATGTTTGTGTAGTTATTCCTTATGTCCTTATCATTAAAGACTTTCATGTAGGCATTTAATATGGATCAAGTAATCCTAAATTATTGACATTACAAAGAGCATTTATTCATACAAATATTCTTCTTTAGAGAACTAAAAAGTTTCAACATTTCCATCAAACTCGTCTAGGAGATTATGTTGACTCGCCTTCAGTTGTTGTCCTTGATGACAAAAATACATATGTTCATTCTTGTTGAATCATTGGTAGATTCATGAGTCATTTGCCATATTCTTTCATGTTGGATTGGTAAGGCATTGGTAGGGCAGCATGCATCAATATTGTAGTTTTGGCCTAAATGAGATCTTCAGCACATAATGCTTCATTGTGTGGTCATATACACTTTGGAATATATGGTATCCTATTATATTTGATTTGGGAAAGTTCATTGGTGTTGGTATCCTGTTACATATGACACTGATAGCATGATTCTTGATTGGTATATCTTTACAACAATTTGTTTGTTCATACATCCTCTTTCTTTGCTCAATTGGTGGGTACATTGACATTGTATACAAAGACAAAGACATTGATATCTATATAATAGTTGAATTAACTTTATGTCATTATTGGCATGTTAAGGCTACTTGGTGGCATTTCATGTTAAACATTTGCAATCATGATGTTGGTATAGTGACTATAGTTTCTTTATATGTTATTATATTACTGGCATTCATATTACAAGGTTAAGAAACCTCATCATGGGCACTTAACTATATAAAGTCTAAAAGATTTTAACCATGAATTATTTCCTAAAAAGCATTGAAGTATTAAAACATGGAAATGGTGTTAAGTCACTTTTAGTGACTAGGCCATGGGGATATATTACATTCAAACTTTTTATTATTATAATACATCGAAATACTTTTGATGATAATCGGTTACCACTGTATGTTGTCCTTGGGAGGATATTCGAGAATTTTTATTTTTTATTTTTCTTTATGATGGCTGGAACTCTTCAAACCCCACAGCTAGGGCACGACTATGTGAACTAGTTTTTTTTAAATCTTGTGGAGAGCTTGGTGGCAGTTGCATGACAGTTGGATTACCTGGAGACTGTTAGAAAGGGAGATCAATGGGTTCTAAAATGACATTGGCTTCTCATTTTGACAAGTGTACTCATTCAATCTTCTTTGGTTCTTGTTTCATAATTGTGAATTGATTACTTTATCTTTGTTGTTATTGTAGTCAATGTTAACTGTCAAATTGTTTTTTTTTCAAGTTGGGTTTAGTTTTTATACTTTTTGATTAGGCCATAGCTCTTTTAAAGGGTATCCAAAAGATTCATACAAAGGCTTTGTTTAAAGCTTAGACTTTTGTGTTTGTAAATTCTATCTATGTTTTTCTCATTATGACTTTTCTTAAAACCCTATTTAAGGGTCTTTGAGATGTTAGTTTCAGTTAGAATCTGAATTATCTTTTTTTTGTGATAAAACCCTTGGATTTGGTATCGGGTTTAAGTTATTCATTGTGTTTGTATATCTTTGTGAGTGCAGTTTATTATTTTTGTCTCTGTGAGTTAAGGGTTTAGTTTTGAATTGAAGTTTCCAACCCTAATCAAGGGTTTGCCATGTCTTGCATTATGTGGGTATGTGTTCAGTTTGTTAACCCTATGTATTCTTGGGTAGTTGTTCTCTATTGCTTGCATTTAACAAAAATCTTTTCAGTTTCAATCAAGGTTTCGTTAAGGAAAGTTATGATGAAAATAACCGATTTCATTTTTCAAAGATATTTAACAGTATATGATATATATTGAATTTTTAGAGAAGCATGAAATGTTGATAAAGAGCAGATATTTTGAGTGCTTTCATTCATTTTTGAAGGCATACTATATCATGAAAACATCTTATTTAGTTGTACATCAAATTATGAAGGCACGTTCTAGTGATAATTTATAAAAATATCTTTCAATAAATATCATTGTAATATATTACTGTTTTAGTCTTCATATGCACAATTCTATTATATATGTGAGCAATTTGTTGTTTAAATATACACAATAATGTATTGCATGTGAGTTAGTGAACTATTTCTTCTACATCTTAGATGTTGTAAGATTAGAAAATATAAAGTAATGAAACAAAGATAAAACTCTATATCAAAATTAAGTCAATTCTATTGTGAAAAGTGTTGATAAGCGAGTGAGGCATTCAAAAAGACTATAAGTGAGATAGTATTGTCAGTCAAATATACAAATAGTCAGTGAGGCATTGTCCAAATGATATTTTAGATAAAGCTAATGAGGAAATTTTTGAGTGGTTTTACTCCTTAGGAGGCTTTCCACTCAAGACATATCATTGTCTCATATTCTTGTGTATGTTGTTATTAATTCTACTATCTACTCTATTTTCTTTACATTGCTCAGGTTTTTAAGAATCTATCAATTCTATTTGATTACATTGCTCAAGTTTGTCAAAGTTTGAAAAGATCTTAAAAAGTAAGAAATTTTTGTATGAATATTGATTCAACCCTCCCTCTCAGTGTTCACTGTACTCCAACAAGTGGTATCAAAGCCAAACCCTTGTCTAGAGTCAAACTAAGGGATTCCTAATAGTGAGTACTCTTCATGGTTAACCGCAAAAGAAATAAAGGTCAAAAGAAAAACACAAGTGTCAAACAAACCTTAATTTCAATCAATTCTAGTTAAGTCTCTTAAGAAAAATCATTTCTAGTAGACGCTAAAAGTGATAATCAAGTCAGTCCTATTGTTAAGAATTTTGAAGAGGAAGTTCATACACTAAGTGGGTTTGAACAACAGTATGATGACGATTAGTTTTAATATTATTTTCAAGGAGAACTTATTACTGTGCTGGATGAGATAAAAAACCTTAGAAAGATGAATAAAAAATTAGAAAAGAAACTCCAAGAAGAAATGGATTGAAGGCTTAGACTCTTTCACCTCTTGAGAATACAAAAAAACTAATTACAGAGTGTAAGAATCAACTTGAAGAAGTCAAGACAAAAGAAGAAGATGGTAAGAGAATAATAGAAGTAACTAAAATAGATTTGGAAATTAAAATTTTTGAGTGCCAAAAACTTGAAGAAGTAGTAGTTACCTTGACAAAAGATTTTGAAAACATGAAGATGAAAAAAATTGTGAAAGGCGCAAATGCATTGAATGAGATGTTGTGTAATCAAAAAAGTCACAAGGATCTGTTAGGTTTAGGATTTGAAAAAGGACAAAGCTCTAGTGTCCAAAATGAGTCCAAAGATGAGATAGTGTTTTCTATGGCAGATGGAAATAAATTCATAGATAGATAGACTCCAAGGAAGAAGATAGACTTGAATTATCATTCTACTACACTTGAAACAGAAAATAAGGATATTGATAGAAGACAACACAAAGGCAGAAACAACCTATACACGAGATCTTCATCTACCAAAAAATATTATCAAATTAGGTATAACTATTCTCAATTTGATGGTTATTTCTATATTTTATCATAAATATGGTCATAGGGCAAGGAATTGTAGAATTCATAGTATGTCAAATTAGAGCTATAATGTTGTTTTCTATAACTGCAATAAATTAGGCCATCTAGCTAGAAGTTGTTGGATGCTTGGAAGATATGATTATATAAATTCAAGACATTGACATCATTATTCTTCTACCACTATCATATGTTATCGATGCAACAGTGTTGGACATAAATCATAGTATTGCAGGGGTAATCATGTTAGCTTAGTTAGATATAACAAAGTCATAAAAACTTTGTGTAAGAGAAAAAAAGACCCTATGAAAGTCAAGAGAAGAAAACCACAGCAAGAAAAGGAAGAATTAGTTCTTGTGCATAAGACAAAAAAAAAATTCAAGGGCCTAAAGAGAATGTCTTATCTCAGGGAGTTCTAAAATATTTTATCTTTTACCCCGACAAGAAAGTCAAAAGGATGTTCAATCCTTGTGTGTTAAAATAATTAATCACAAAGATAATGAAAATGACTCATAGTTATTTCAAAACTTTTTATCAATTCTTGACAAAGGCATACAGATGTTGATGTCTTCAACATATTTTCTAGTGATATTTATAATATTTAAAGAAAATTTCCGAATACATTCAATAGTATATGACTCTAATGAGAAGTTTATGAAAAAGAAGATTTCTAAGTCCTACATATGACAATTCATAGTTTGATATATCAAGAGTGATATAGGTGACATTTAATTGGTTTCTTAGGAAAATGCATATTTTGGTTATTAGACATGTAGTAACTTTGATTAGCACATAAGCTAGAGAATTTATAATACATTCAATATATCTAGAGACAATGCATCTATATTTGATGACACTATCCAAGATGTTGCAGCTGATGAAATGTTGTTTCAAGGATGTTTGATTCTTTTCTTTCCATTGGTACAGAGACACTATGATGGTCACAAAAGGGGTGCTTGTATTTATGTTTTGATGTGATAGAGATTTCATGAGTTTGATATTTATCTTTACTTATGATATCCTATTTGCTTTTTGATATTTATCTTTACTTATGGTATCCTATTTGCTTTAATTTAGCTTACTCTGGTTCAAAGAGTTATGGGGAGAATCTCATGTCTATTATTAGCCCTTAAGTCATTTGTTGGCATTATTGGTTCCATAAGGAAACCTATGATGAATGACTATATATTGTATACTTATGCAACCTTTCAGTTTCTTGAAGTGATGTTTGTAGAGAAAGTTAATGATTTATCCTTTAGCCTCTAGAGAAAGTTGAATGTTAAAAATTCATGGAGTTTCAACTCGTAGTTAGTATTTGACCATTGTACAAAATCTACTGATGGTGAAAGACTGAAACTTTATTCTTGTTATCTTGAATAAAAGATAAATACAAGAAATAGGGAGAAACTCGAGAGGTTCATTCATTCTCTATGCATCCACTAAAAAAATGAGATTTCTTCAAAGAATACAATGTGATAGTAATACCAAACTCTTGTTTTAAATGAATGATTAATACATTGGCAAATGTAGTTGTAGTGGGCCTGTTATAATGATTATAAACAAGAACAAATTGCTTGTCTCTCTTATGGTATAAGCGATTCTTTCATATTGTTATTTTCTACTTCAGGATAATCTTGAATTATCATTGACATAAAAGAGTGGATACAAAAGTGATACATGAACACCGTGAACAATTTTGTTGTGGTTACAGTGAAGCATTTTGATTGCAGATTTGATTGAATAGTTTTATATTGATTCTCAGATTCATTCTGATTCCTAGTGCTAATAGTGGTGATTACTTCTTGTTTATAACAAGTGGTTACTTGAGATGAGCATTTGACCAGTGTGATTATTTGTAACCGTGATAGGGATGAATGAACAATATTCTTTAAATATAGTGATTTTGTGAAATGATTTCCATTATGATCTTAGTGCAGTAATACTATTCTCATAGTGATGTTCAATACTTTATCAGTGCAATGATATTTATGTGATGATTTTTTTCCTTGGTTCATTCATCACACTGAGTTGAGTATTTCAGTGATTTGTATCCTTGAGTAATAGTTCTGGTGTTGATTTTGACAGGGTATATTGGAAATTGCAGTGTAATTGCATTATTGACTTGAGTTCTTTGGAGAGTTTGAAAATCTTTGTGATCTATAGCAGTTTGTGACTAGATGGGCAATTGGATGATTTTTTTGTTGCACAGTAATATTGTGATTTGGTGTTGATGATTTGGACAAAGATGATTGCAAGGGGCCTATTGTTATCATTGGTATGATATCAACATCTTCATGTGTTAGAAAGAAACAAATTTATGATATTCATGTTTCATAAATGAATAATTTCACATACTTCTCTCTATAATTTGATTCCCTTGTTATCTTCTAGTCATTTTTTATGACTGATTGGTTCGTACGATGCAAATTTCTCTTGTTTCACCTTCCAGCTGATAGATTTCATGCTCATTTCTTGCTGAAAGATAAGTTTATTCTTTGATGACTATTGACTGTTACAGTTTCTTGAGGATTACAGCTCTGTTGACCACATTTCCATGAGGCGGCATGCATTTAATCTATTATTGATATCGTTGGATATGTATATTTGCAAAATTTTTAGATCGCTATACTAGAGGGATTTTTTATTTTAATATCAAAGCCATCATTGATGGGCACTTAGTTGCTACTGACATATTGCTTATGATCACTTTGCAGTGTAGAATTTGGTTTTGATCAATAACTTATTATATTTCACTTTTCAACTTTCTCACAAGAATCTTTCTTGACTCATGGACATGTATACATTTTGATTTTCTTTATATATTGTTCTCACTAATAAATCTTTATACATTTAGTATCCCTTGGTTGCAATATTTTTTGAAAGGAAAAGATATAAAGTACTTCGTATCTTAATATACAATATACAATAGAGGCACTACACATCTCTTTATTCCCTTTGTCTTTGATGCAAAATGGGGAGAGAGATTGGTGCTTTGCCATCAAGCAAAAAGGGGGAGTTTGTTGACTCGCCTTCAGTTGTTTTCCTTGATGACAAAAATACATAAGTGCATTCATGTTGACTCATTGGTCATTGGCCATATTCTTTCATGTTTGATTGGTAAGGCATTGGTAAGGCATCATGCATCAGTATTGCATTCTTTCGTGTTGGATGGGTAAGGCATCTGTAAGGCATCATGCATTAGTATTACAATATTGGCCTAAATGAGATGTTCAGCACATAATTCTTCATTGTGTGGTCATATAAACTTTGGATTATATGGTATCCAGTTATATTTGATTTGGTAAAGTTCATTAACGTATATAGGTTCAGTGATATAGGTTGAAGGTATATGGTTTACTGTGTTGATATGTTCAAAATTTGGTTTATATATGATAGTGATAGGATGATTCTTGATTCATATATCTATAGAATAGTTTTTTTGTTGGTACATCCTATTGCTTTGCTTAGTCGGTGGGTACATTGACATTTTAAACAGAAACAAAGACATTGATATCTTTATAATGGTGATATTAAATTTATGTTATTATTGATATTCATATAACAAGGTTATGACTACTTGGTGGCATTGCATGTTGATTCACATTGACACTCATGATGTTGGTATAGTGACTATAGTTTGTCGATATGTTATTATATTATTGGCATTTATATTACAAGGTTAAAAAACCTCATCATGGGCACTTCACTATATAAACTCTACAAGATTTTAAGCATGACTAATTTCCTAAAAAGCATTGAAGTATTAAAACATGGAAATGGTCTTAAGTTAGTTTTAGTGACTAGGTTGTGGGGATATATTACATTAAAAGTTTTTATTAAAATCTTATTGAAATACGTTCGGATGATAATAGGTTACCATTGTATTTTTTCCTTGGGATGATATTCCAGAAAAAGCATTTTTATTGTTTTTGACATTCTTTATGATGGCCAACACTCTTCAAACCCCACAGCTAGGGCATGGCCACGTGAGTTGTTTTTTTTCTATCTTGTGGAGGGCTTGGTGGCGGTTGCATGATACTTGGATTGCTTAGAGACAATTAGAACGGGATATCAATTGCTTCTAAAGAGACATTTTCTTCTCATTTTGATAGGTTTACTCATTCTATCTTCTATGGTTCTTGTTTCATAACTCTGAATTGATTACTTTGTGTTTGTTGTTATTGTAATCAATGTTAACTATAAAAGTGTTTTTTATTCGAGTTGGGTTTGGTTTTCATATTTTTTATTAGTCCATATCTCTTTTAGAGGGTATTTGAAAGATGCTTACAAAGGCTTTGTTTAAAGAGGATTTTTGTGTTTGTAAATTTTGTCTCTATTTTGCCCATTATGACTTTTCTTAAAACCCTAGTTAAGGGTCTTTGAGATGTTTATTTTAGTTAGAACCTGAGTTTTTTTTGTTTTTTTTTAGTGATAAAACCCTTGGGTTTGGTATTGGGTTTAAGTTACTCATTGTGCTTGTATATCTTTGTGAGTGCAGTTTATTATTCTCACCTCTATGACTTAAGGGTTTAGTTTTGAATTGAAGTTTCTAATCCTAGTCAAGGGTTTTTCATGTCTTGCATTATGTGGGTCTCTGTTCAGTTTATTAACCATGTGTATTTACTTGAAGTTAATTCAAATCTTTTCAGTTTCAGTCAAGATTTCGTTATGATGAAAACAATCGGTTTCCTTTTTCAAATATATTGAAAACTATATGATATATATTGAATTTTTTTAAGAAGTGTCAAAAGTTGATAAAGAGTAGATCTTTTGAGTGCTTTCTATCATTTTTGAAGGCATATTATATCGTGGTTACATCTTCTTCAGTTGTACATTAGATTTTGAAGGCACGTTTGACTGATAATTTCTAGAAAGCGCTTTCAATAAATATCACTATAATATAATAATGTTGTAATCTTCATATGCACAATTATATATGTGATCAATTTGGCGCTCTATATGGAAGGACTATGTATGTTTAAATATATGCAATGATGTATTGCATGTGAGTTAATGAACCATTTCTTCTAAATCTCAAATATTGTGAGATTAAAAAATGTACAAAAATGAATCAGAGATAAAAACTTTGTATGCAAATTCAGTCAAATCTGTTGTGAAAAGTGTTGAGAAGCCAATGAGGCATTGAAAGTCTAGTGAGGTATTGAAAAATACTATCACTCAGATAGCATTGTCAATGAGACATACAAACAATCAGTGAGGCATTGTACAAAGAATATTTCAGATATAGCTAATGAGGCAATTTTTGAGTAGTTTTAATCCCCAAGTTGGTTTCCATTGAGGACATTTCATTGTGTCATATTCTTGTGTATGTTTTTGTTAATTCTACTATCTATTCTATTTTCTTTACATTGCTCAGGTATGAACACTGAGTCACCCCTGCCCCCCTCTTATTATTCATTGTACTCCAACACATTACACATGTTGTACCTATTTATTTAGCCACTAACCAAAAGTTTTAAACCTTACAAAATAAAGGTTGAATAAAAATAATGTTCAGCCTTGTAGTCCTACAACTATAGTTTTAGGTAATTTTCAATAGTGTCAAACCTTACCAACTACTAGACAACAAAGACTAGCACAAATTAGGTTAAAAGTGTATATGAACATCTAGTGCAATTACATAGGTTTAAGAATAGTGTAATAACATTTTTCAACCTAATAGAATTACGTATTATTGGAAATATGTGTTGTCATTGATTTCAACCTAACGTTTGGGTAGTTAGTAATGTGGCCATTGATGTTGATATTGCTGATATTTTTGTTGTTGATGATGTTATGTAGATAACTAATAGATAGGCGCACAAGAGGAGCTTACAAGTAGTGACTTCACCAGAATTAAAAGCACCGAAAATATAGCCCCTTTTTGAAAATAGTACATTTGACTAGAGCATCAAACATCGGGAGAAAGATCTTGAACAAAAATAATTACCTAATAACAACACATGGGTTTAGGAGTACTTTGGGCCATCTACCAATAGAAACCCCTTGCACTAAAACAACATAGTCAAGGGAGGGAACTACAAACATTAGGTTTTGAAAGGCATCTTGAAACTTTTTTCCTAAAGACCCAGTATGAATAGAACTATTCAGAGACAAAAATCTCATGGGGTTTTGGTAGGCATCCCTAAACCTTTTATTGAGAAAAAAAACTACAAACAACCCATTGAAGACTAGAGCAATAGGTTGTTTATCAGCAGAGACAATAGGGAACAAAATCCAAAGAAGAAAGGAAGTAGAGACAAACAAGTCCCATGTCCAATACCAAACAAGAGGCATAAAGGGACACAAACCCAAAGGGAAAATAAACTTGCAAGGAAAACAAGGGCCAACAAAGGAGAACCTAAGAGAAAACAACATCCCCCAATACCAGAAGGAGTCCAGCATCAAGGGAGAAACACAAAAAGTAGGGCCCTCTTGGGTTAATTGCCTATAGGGTAACCAACCCTCAACACCTTTCCATAGCACATCCACCACAACATGAGAGAAAGCTTCTATGGAGCAGAATGTCATCATTCCCAAGAACACCAAACTACAAAAAGCTACCACCAAAAATCACCATGCAAGAAACCATGACAAGGCCCATGTCCATAGGGCCAAATGAATAGAAAAAAGGGGTACAGACCCAAAAAGAACTAATCCTCCAAAAAAACCAACCCTTGAGGCCAAACACCATTGTAGCAAGAAAGGCATCTCCCATACAGTAGGCTAGGCAAGGACCAAACCCGCAATCACCAACATTGAAACAAGGCGTAGAAAATGCACCACTATTTGAAAAACATAGAGGACCCCCATTGAAGGATCATCAAAGAAAAGTGAAGAAGGCAAGAGCCCCATGACCATGACAGTCAAGGAGTACATCCACCAAAAGTAGAGAGAACTTGTAGAAACCTACCACACAACCAAATCCCACATGTACTTTGTAGCCACACCAAACATGAAGCACTGGGTGAAAAAAATAGGGAAACCTACAAAAGGGGACTTCATCAACATCCAAGGCTAGATAAGGCCTTGTAATAATTGGCTTGAGAGGTAGACGTAGGATGACCAAAGGGTGCACGGCCAAGAGCATAAAAAATTACAAAAATAAAGCTCACAAAATGCAGGACCCACTCTAGAGCATAGTGAGAAGGGGGAAGATAACATTTGCATGAAAATAGAGCGCACCCTAGAAAAAACACCAAAAGTAAAAGGGCCCAAGCAACCAGAGAAACCATCAGGGAAAAAACAAATCTTTTCCTATCTATGGAGAATGACCTAACCATCGACAACACAAGGAAGAGAGGACAACTAGATCTCCTCCCATCCAAATTTGAGTTGCCATTCCCCTCTTCCTCCCCCCTGCACATCCCTCACCCTCCAAAATCCTAGTTCCAGATCTCCCATTCACACTCGACATTTCTCTCCTATTTCAACAAAATTGTTATTGTTTCTATTGCTATCATGCATTCATATGTAGTGAGGAAGATTGGATGCAATACTAATAGTTGATGGTTGTATTTTCTCTGGGTTCCACATGTCCACCTTCTTTGGTGTTTGATGTCTACACTCTATTTGAGATAGTGTATTGCTACTAGTGAAACTATTGTTATGGTATAATGGGGATATCTTTCAATAGAGACTAATGATAATGGTTGTTGATCTATTCTCATTGGTCCTCACACTCTTGGTGTAGCTAATGATGTTTTCAAAAGGTTTGCAATATGATGAGTCATGATATGTAGGAAAGAGTCTTTAATGCTTGTCTAGAACAATTCTCTATGTTCCTCTACTATTGTGAATTTCATCTTATAGATTTGGAATTAATGTTTTATTTTTTAATTTATTTTTTCTGTGAGCATTGCACTACTATCTTTTTTAGTTTCTTGGTGTTGCACAAATAAAGCGGTTCATGATGGTTGTGTGACAGTCTGATTGTCTATCATATGTGTTTTGACTGGTTCATGAGATGCTTCACATTCTTCTGCATTTATGTTTCTTATTTTATAATTTCAAGGACATGTCTCTAATGTTTGTGTGTTGTCTTAGTTTCAATTTCAAGTGTTGAAGTGTTTCACAAGAAGGTTTATTGATGATTTATTTAGTACTATGTTTCTTGGTAGTCTAATGATGAAGTGTTATGCATTTGTTTGTACTACATCCACATATATTGATGTGATAGTAAGAAAGATGTGTTTGGAAGTTTTGTTGGATGTTTCTAGCCTATGCTTAAGTCTTAAACGATATATGCTGACACTAGAAAGTGTGTTGAGATGTGTTTGAGTCCTACCGATGACATGTGGGGATCTGCATTAGACTTTGGGCCAACTGGTTGTGTGCTACATTGCTTATCTACACGTTACCTTGTTTCCAAGCTTAGATAATATGCGCCAATGTATATATCATTTGGAGCTACGTAGAGAAATGTAGTATGATGCATTATCATCCCCTCTATCCCCTAGATCAAACCATAGTCAGCACTAGTGTGTTTGGTGGTCAGCTTGATAGGACCCATACTTGTCCTTTGTTCTGGCTGGCCTAGTTGATGTTTGTAATATATATATGATATATGCGGAAGATAAAATTAGTATGTGTAATATATATATCTTCACGGAGTCAACGACATTCTAAACTCAAACTTGTGAACAGATTTAAATTCTGCTTCTGGCTATGATAATTTTGAAGCTCTCCAACATTTCATATTTAAAGCTTCAGCAACATTGCAAACTCAAACCTATTAACAAGTTTAGTTTTTGGTTTGTGTTTTGTTATGTATAACTGTGAATTGAAGCTGGGCCTCTTATAGTAAACTTTTAGCGAAAATATGAGACCAAATTCGTGTAGGTTTACTGCTTGACAGATTTCTAGACTTATTAGTTTTTAATTTTCTTTATTTGGTATCAAAATTAAGTTGATTAAGTTCGTTAGATTAAATTGGTGAAGAAGGGGAGCCATTAAAGCTGTCACTGTTTAAAAAACATAAAGCGCTCAACAGATAAAATTTGTGCCTGTTTCAAAATAATAAATTGCACAGCAGATAAAAGAAATCACAGTTTTTCTAGATGTTGTTTGAAAGGCAGTTGCTTAATAGTACACAAGAAAAACATTACAATTCTACTTCAATAAATATAAGTCTTTGACATGCTAAATGCCAGTTAAATGCTAGTTAAACAACATGAATGCATATTCATGAACAACTATAATTATCTATTTCATACAGATTATATGTTTAGAGAAAAAAATCTTCAACTGCAATTAATAACTTAAATGCAAATTTTATTTTTAGAACTATATACAAATTATTCTCTAGAACTCTATTTTTGCGCAGTGTTGAAATTAATATACCAACACATTCCACCAGAAATAGAAAACAAAGAAAAAAAACCCAAATAAAAACAAAATTGTTACATTTGATCACATCAAGATTTGGTCACATTCAACTTTTATTTTGGATAGATTCAGATTTTTTTCTGAAAACTGCATCTGTGTCAATTTTAATCACGTTTGTGCAGGGAAATGGCATCTTCGCAGGGAAGAATCACGTTTTTTATATCAAAATAATAAAACAGTCATATATTGTTAGAAATCACGTTTGCGACATATATAATCACGTCTGTGACATCAAACTACATATGTGTTACATTAAACTATGTCTGGGTTGTAAAAATGCCTCTGTGCAGAGCAGTTATGCATTTGTGTTTCAGAACAAAATTTTGCAATGTTTGAAAAGGGAAAAATGTGCTCAGGTTTTCAGATTGAAAGAGATTCGTAGACATTTCCTATAGGGCTTCATCATTTAAATCAACCAGTCTTGGTCACATATTTATCCATCATTTGATTTCATTTGCAATCCCTCATACACATTTTTCAAACTAGAGTCAAAAGGTTGCTTTGTTGTCCTACTCATATTTTGCAAACATGCTACAACTTCTCACTAGGTAGTCCTGCATTGGATCTATCATCTTAGGGTCCCACTTGGTCCTCTTTGGTCAAGGTCAACTTACCTCATCAAGAGATATATCATCTCTTTGGAAACCACACCTTACTTTATACCCCACATATCTTGGACTTATAGTATTGGATATTATAAGACAACCCTAGATTAATTCAATCTCATACTTATTTTTGGTCTTCTATAGTCTTCACATTTTTGTCCATCCTTCATTTTAGCCAAGGTTTATTTTATGGTTGAAACTTGTTCACAAAGGTCTAGAAGAGAAGCCAAAGAACCTCTAATATCTCTCAGCATGAGTACTTATAAATTTGATAGAGATGAATTTTACAACCCATTTGCGAATCACAATACTATACCAAACAATGACAATGAAAACAACAATAATAATGACAATGTATCTATCACATATGCAAAAATTGAAGAAACTGTCATGGAACCAAGATTTAATAGAATGGTTGTGGAGATCATGAGAAGAGATAGACGATACTTTTTCCAAGTTATGGCACAAAGTAGGATGAGGTTACCTTATGATTTTGATGTGTCACAAATTTTAGAGGAGGATCCTAATCAACTAAATCACACAAATGTTAATCCTAGAGGAAATAATGGTGGTAATATAAGTGAGTGTTTCATGCATGATTCATCTTTGTCCTTGTTCAAAAAACTTGAAATTCCTAACACTCATACTCAAGCTAATTTAGCTAGTCATTCTAATGAACAACACCGTAGTTGTCCTTTTGCATAGAGGAGAAATACCAATATGCATACTCATACATGATAATACCCAAGATAGAACCAATGCATACAATTATACTCATGAGAATGTTCAAAATGATGACTCGAGGAGACCCTGTGATAGATTTGGGCCCAATAATCAAGACCATTCTTATGATACCTGTTATCCTCATGGTCATAACATAAATTGACCTATACCTAGTGCTTCTCACTACAATACCATAATAGGTGGTCCATATGCTAACTATAACTATGTCCCTCCTCCATATGAACATATCTATGATCAATACCATCCATACATGCATTACATCCCTCCTCCGTCTAGTGGCTTAGGCATGGGACTAACTCAAAGAGAAAAGACACCACCTAAGAATGACTTGGATCAGAAGATCAAGGACTTGCAAAAGAAATGGTAGACATGAATACACCAAAGCAACAATACACAATGAGAGATGTATGTCCTTCCCCATTTGACATAAGCATTCCAATGTCTCCATTTCCTCCACATTTTGTGACACCAAAATTTGACAAGTATAGAGGCAAGGGAAATCCTAAGCCACACATAAGAGAATTTTTCATAGCTTGTATTGAGGTAGTAGGAGAAGAAACATGCTTTATGAGATTGTTCCCATAAAGTTTAGGTGAACAAGAAATGGAATGGATCTCCCAAATCTCACCTAGAATTAAGTCATGGAGTGATTTAGTAGAAGCTTGCATACAACACTTCTCATACAACATTGAAACATATGTGTCAGTAACTACCTTGTGTAATACTAAGCATAAAATTGGAGAATCTTTTGCTTTGTTCTTACATCAATGGAGAGATCTTGCTAGTCGATGCTCTTGTGATATCCCACAAAAATTGATGGTAGAAATTTTCACTCGGAACACTAACAAGGACATTGGATATGAATTAAGAAAATATTGTTTATCTACCTTCAAAGAGGTCATTGAGAAAGGATTGGCAATTGAAAAATTCCTTATTGAACAAGGTATCATAATTATATTCAAAGAAAATAAAGAGGAATCAAATGGGAAAGACAAACCCCACTTTTGGAACAAGAACAAGAATACAGTTAATGATGGAGCTATAGACGCAAATACAATAAAGCCAAAAGTAACTTTCCCCAGTGCAAGTTCATCAAACTCAAACAATCAAGTGAAAAATGAAATGCCATCGAAACCTTGAAGGAAATAAACCTTATTGGGAGAGCCAATTGAGAAACAATTCAAGAAATCGGTTGCAAACAAGATGATAACAATACCAGACCATCCACCATATGAACCTAAAGTGAAACCTTCTTGGTGGAATGATGACTAATATTGCCAGTACCACAAGAGAAAAGGACATACAACTAGTAATTTCCATAGATTAAAGGATATTATACAAGATCTTATTGACAAAAGGCAACATAGAAGTTGATGGTCACACTTCCAATGAGGAAAATGTGATGTTTAAGGAACCATTCCCTAAACATGATAAACAAAAATCCAAAACAGATAACCAATCCATTTATTCTAACATGTCCTATGACTAGGACTCAATCGTTAATCACATTTCAATGAACAACTATATTTCTACCATCATCATAAAGGACAAAAATCATTAAGGTTCTACCCAAAGGAATAACGTGATTTTAAAAGGCATTGCACCATCCTCTTCATCATCTAATGAAAAAATCTCCAAATGTAATGTTACAACCCATCGAGGTAAAGTTACCTTGCAAGGTATTCCATCTAAGACTATAGCCTCATCATCTACCAAAAATGAATATGACCTTGTAAACTAGTTAGGGAAGACACCCACCCTCATTTCTATCCTTGAGGTTTTACGCATATCTCTTTCACATAAGGCTATCCTTGACAAAGCATTAAGAGAAACCTCTGTACCCACTAATCTGAATGTGGAACAGTTTCAAGCCATGGTGGGATACCTTTCCACTTTACATTGCCTTACCTTAACAGAAGTTGATAACACATCCATTTGTCAACCACATAATGGACCTCTTCATATTAAATCCTTTCTTCATAATAGTTGTATCAAACGAGTATTCATAGATGGAGGAGTAGGTTTGAACATTTGTACATTCAATACCATTAAACAATTAGGATACTTTGAATAAGTTGTAGATTCAACAGACAAAATCACTATCAAAGCATATGATGACAAAGAACGCTCATCCAAATGCACAATAACCTTACCTCTAAGAGTTGGGCTAGTCATGAAGGATGTGATTTGTCAATTCCTCGATCTAGATCTCATGTACAATATACTTTTGGGACATCCATGGATTCATGAAATGAGAGCAGTACCTTTGATATATCACCAATGTATAAAATTCTCACATAATGGAGTTTAAGTAATAGTCAAAGGTGATCTGAATCCATTCATATATTGCAATAACCTACGACCAAGACAAGAAATAATAGTTCCAGTCAATCGAAAGTCTATTCCTTTATCAACATATGTTGATCCAGAATCATTGAAAGCTTCTACATCAAAGAAAGTAGAGCTCAAAGGAAAATTCAAAGTTAAAGACATGGGATTTGGTGAGTATATATTTCATGTTGATCAACTCCCACTATCTCTTAAAATATTTAATCAAAAATAACAACCTACAAATGATTTTCAATATCAAGGAATTGGGTATGAACCACCTAGTGTTGTGGCTACTAAGTCTAAATGCAAATCTCCTCTAGTGGTGCAAGCAGTTCTTGATATCAAGAGTCCTAAGAGTGGTTCCAATGAAGAATCTATTGAATATATTACCAAACCTCTTCAGAACTCATGTAGCCTTACCATTTCATCTGCTCATCCCATTTCCACTCCTCTCTTATACTTGGATAAACGAGAATTAGAAAATCCCTTTGTCATTGGGGATCACAAATCAAGCTTTGAAAAGAAAAATCCAAAAGTAAAAAATAAAGAGAAGTCCTTTAGTCCAAATCAAAATCAAAAGCTATTGGACTCTGGAAAATTCAAAGTCAAGGATAAAAATCCTATAAAGATAAAAGAAAAAGAGTTGATCTCCCCTAATAGCAAAATAAATGGGGGAAAAAATTCTAAGTCAAAAGGTCTACTTGTTGATCCTAAGTCTCCATCATGCCATGCTACTTTCACTTCCTTTTTCAATCACAAGCCTTCATTCCTCATCCACTTGTTCCACACATCCATCCCCTTTTCATGATACATAATATCAATGGAATGTTAATGGAACTTTCTTGAGGGACTTTGTTGTCATGGATGCCCAAACTTCTTTAGGTGGCACACATATGGGCCTACGTAGTTCACATATTAGTAATTTTATGTAATGCCCCGCTAGGAACCCTAAAGGATTGCAACACTAGGCAACTAAAGAGTGAAATATTTTATTTTTTTAAAAAGATTAAGTGCATTAATTATAACTTGTACAAATAATAACACAAGCAAAATTCTATCATTGACATCGTAAAGGGTTACCAACGAAGATTACTTCGAAATAGAACTACATCACAATGTTAATCCAATTATCCATCTAAATTAGGGAAAGTCAATTACGATTAATTAATTAAAACTCATAAACTGATTTCCAATAAGATAGATTTAAAGAGTTACCACATATATACTTCCAGAACATGAGTTGATACATGAAGCATGAACCAAAGTACACCGGTGAAGCCAATCCTCACATGAAGGTAAGAACAAAGATATCCGATGGAAAGTGGTACTACCACCCGACCATGTGATCCCATAATGGAACCACCCCACCATGCTAGGAGATAGCAAAAGACCCTCAAGCAAGCAATAAGATAAGTACAACAGTATACATGACTCCGTAGAACTCAAGTGACTCAATTCACAAAACACTAGTGACCCTAAAGAGAGAGTGTCATCACATGGCTTAAGATGGTTACCATAGGTAGGTCTCCATAGGTCCTGACCCACATCTTGGGTTATCCTAGTACCTCTCCCGAACCCTCGGCTTCATCTAAGCATCATGTAGACCCTATCAACCTTTCATGAAGACAAGGCAGTAGGTTTGCCATTCCAGGCCTTCCCACACACCTTGACCCTATACAAGCACTCAACCATGTACAGGGTACAATATCTTAATTAATTTAATAAATACCCACCCCCTAATCAATTTTTAGGTTATCACTTGTTAACTGACTTTCGAGGGGTTATCCTGCCATCCACTTTGGGTGCGGCCCCTACCCGAAAGCCACTCTCTCTCATAGGACACTAACAGGAAAGGTCTCTCTATCAGCACTCTATGGTGAAACTGACAGCCATATCTAATCCTGACATATCATAGGTGAAGGACTCATAGTCACTAACCCAGGATTGACCATTAGGAAACATAACACGCAATGGTTCACATCCTCAGGGTTTAACAACGACACTTGACTAAGGGGGTAAACATCATATGACATAATGACCACTCATCAAAATTGCAACGACATTGAAAACTAGACTGTAATAATTATTAACACAAGATCTTAGACAAGCAATCTTTGTTTTAATCAGTTGACAGCATAAAATACTTGTAATAAAGGTTTCCTGAAATAAAGAAATCACATCTATTTTAACATAAGGAAACAATGAAGTCACATGTCTAATAAGATTAATTGAAACCACATTAAAAATTTAAACCCCTAATAATTTGATTATGATTAAATTATAATTTATCCAAATCGACTATTACCAAGTCTATTTTTAAATCCAATTTAAATAGATATATATAATAATATAAGATAATCTCAATATAATATATATATATTCATTGAATATAATATTATATGATTATATTATATTACATATATAAAGAAAAATAATATTAAATTTAGACCAATTTCACATTTATTCTCGAAATCAGTAATAAAACAATGATTCAAATAATATTAATATTAATATTAATATTTATTAATAATTAATATTAATACTATTAATATTATTAAATAACATTAATATTATTATTTAATATTAAATAAAATTAATATTATTATTATTTTTAAATAACAATAATATTATTATTATTTTTAAATAACAATAATATTATTATTTATTATTAAAATAACATTAATAATTATTATTTCTTTCAACATTTATATTTTTCTATAATTTATATTTTTTTTTTGAAATTTAAAAAAATATTAAAAAAAAATTAAAACAAACACTTTTAATGTGGGGCCCAAGGCCTCCACGGCAGCAAGCGTTGTTGCAACCTCATGCTTGGGGTAGCAGCGCTGCTGCTAACCCCCTGCAAGAGGGGACGCAATAGCTGTTGCAAGGGGGTACGTGGGCTAGGTTGAGCCCAGCTCCCCGCCACCGCCCCAAACCCCATTTAATTTTTTATTTTATTTAATTTTTTTTCTATTAAAAAATTTAAATAAACATCTCTGCTAATCAATCTATAAAAAAATGAAACACGGAGGTAAAAAATCTCTGTTAATATAATAAAACCATCCCCAACTTAATTTTTAAACAAAATTTTGAACAATACAAATATCAAATTAATCACTAGCAAGAAAATCTATGAGACAAAACAGAGATAGGAAATAGTTTTCAAAAACAAACAAACTCATTCCTAAACTCAAATTGGCTGGGAAATAAAATGTTTGATATCCCCAATTGAAAAAAAATTTCCAAAACAAGAATGGAATAAGAAGAATTAACTCAAAATTTTTCCCCAATTTGGAAATTACCAGGAAGAGTTTTTTTTTTTTTTTAAATGAAGACATGAGGGGAAAATTCCTTGGCCAAATTTTGTTAGCATAACTCTACCCAAAAACACAAAAATAAACCAAACTACAACATAGAAAATGAAATCTTCATGCATAATAAAAAATGAAGAACATGATTTTAAAACCAAAACTTTTCATGAAATGGATTTGGGAGAGTTTGAAGTTGAAATTTAATAAGCATTATGATTGGGATTTTCCAATAATCTCATAGCAAACAAAATTCATAACCCAACACTCATAATATCTAACTTTTAACAACATCCAGGGATTGGGAAGAAGCATGGATTTCAAAAAAAACCAAGAAGAAGAATTCAACCAACCTATGGAACTTCCAAGAAGAGATTTCTGAGCTTCAATCCTTCAACAAAATTCCAAACCCAAATCAAAAGCTTCCTCCAAAACAATTTTTCTAGAATTTCCCTTCTTCCAAACAAGCCTCCCCCTTTTTCCAAAAATCTTTTTAGGGATAAATAGGGAAAAATATCTTAACCTAAGCTTTTAGGTTGAAATATTTTTTTCATGAATAACATTTAATAAACAATATGACTTTTTCTATTTTTCTTCAAAAATAAATGGAAATTTCTCCTTTATTGAAAAAAATACATTTCTCATATTTTGAAACTTAACTCTTTTCAACAAAAGTAACAATCAATAATTTTAACTCTATTTTTGTTTTTCTAAAAGCAATTAACTTTATTTATTTTATTTCTTCCATTTGATTTAAACATGATTACTTTTCCAAAATAAAACAACTATAGATTTAAATCTAATAAATTAACCAAATAAGCTAAGTTCAAGACATAAAGGCATAATAATGAATAAATTGTTTATACCAACAATGAATGACAACTTAAACTTAAATAAATAACCGAACCCACTATGGCACGCAAACTGACAAAAGAGCAAGAAGACTTGAAGGTCAACAAAAAGGAATGGATGACTGACTGACGACACTCACAAGAGTAGACTGAGAGTAGAATTAGGGTCAACAGCTATCTCCTCCATTCCCATTGGAAATATAAGGCACACTCAGACCTGTGAAACCAGGTGGAGACGATACCCCATACCTACCCGGTACTTGTACCTGCAATATCCTGCATCATCGAATCACACATGCATGTATATGAATATAGAATACAGGACACACACACCGATGAAGGAGAATCACGACATTCCCCGTCTCACCGGAGTGAGTGAAGGAAAATCATCCCCTTGCATCTAATACAATTGCAAACAAGTAACATATAAATGACACATCACATAGGTAAAGTAAGATGTTAGTACAATGCAATAATCCATAAATGCTACAATCACAAGTACTAAAATACTGAAATAACTCATACATCTCATATCCAAATAAACATGAAATAATATCCAAAATGTCTGAATAATGTCTAGCAATAAAGTATCAACTGAAAATTAAACTACAATATATTATCAGTTGAATAAGTCTGATCAAGAAGGGGTACTACATTCTCCCCCCAAAACTAGGCTTACTCCTGGAAGCCTAAAATAGATAAGAATAGAGCTGTCTCATCTTCACTACATCCTCCCGTCGCTGAGGTCTCATCATTTGGGTCCCGTAGGACCCTTACCTAGTCGATGGTGCGACCCATGAGGGTCAAATCCCAATGCTGAAGGATTCGCACAGGCTCCATGGAAAGCTTCCCATCCTCGACCTGCAAGGAGTTCCAATCAAGAACATGTGTCACATTAGGGTGATAAGGTCAAAGAACTGAAACATGAAAGACATTGTGGATGCGGGATATACTCGGTGGCAAGGCAAGACGGTAGGCAACAAGTCCTATCCTCTCAAGGATCTCAAAAGGGCCAACAAAACGAGGTGCCAAATTAGAAAACTTTCGATAATGGATCAGAATCTTCCATAGATGCACTATCAAGAACACACAGTTGCCAACAGAAAACTGATGATCTATCCTATGAGCATCTGCATACTTCTTCTATCTATCCTGTGCAGCTGCCAAATGCTCACGAATCCGCTCTACCTGCTGCTCCATCTCTTGAAGAATATCCGGTCCTATAAGCATCCTGTCCTCTAACTGATCCCAACTCAAAGGAGTACAACAAGGATGACCATACAAAGCCTGAAAGGGAGACATACCTATGGAGCTATGATATCCATTGTTATAAGAAAACTCCACTAGATAGATATAATCCTCCCAATGTGACTAGTGGTCCATAACATATATGCAAAGCATGTCCTCTAAAACCTGATTCACATGCTCAGTCTGACCATCTGTCTCTAGATGATAAGCCGAACTGAAGTTCAACTGAGTCCTCAAAGCATGCTGAAGTGAGGTCCACAATGCTGAGGTAAAGACAGGATCTCTATCAGAAATGATCTGCCTTGGAATCCCATGTAATCTCACTACATCTTCCAAGAACACACAAGCCACCACTACTGCCGTATAGGAAGCTCGAATAGGAACAAAATGAGCAACCTTCGTCAACTTGTCAACAATGACCATGATGGCATCATGATGATGAGAAGAAATAGGCAACCCAACAATGAAATCCATGGAAATGATGTCCCATTTCCAATCCGGTACTACATTAGGCTATAAAAGCCCTACTGGGTGCTAATGCTCCGCCTTCATTCGCTGACATTCCAAACACTTCGACACAAAATTGACAATGTCACATTTCATGCCAGCCTAATGATAAATCTATCTAATATTTGCATGCATCTTCTTGACCCCTCGATGTGTCGAATAAGGTGCATGATGGGCCTCGATCATGATCAAAGTGCGAAGACCCTCCAAAGGAGGTA
Organism: Cryptomeria japonica; assembly: GCF_030272615.1. Lineage (NCBI taxonomy): Eukaryota > Viridiplantae > Streptophyta > Pinopsida > Cupressales > Cupressaceae > Cryptomeria > Cryptomeria japonica. The sequence goes on along the minus strand of NC_081412.1, from coordinate 553,934,567 downwards.
CATAGATACGACCAAGATGACAAAGAAGACCATCTGCCTCAAGGCTATAACTAGAAAATCTACCCTTTAAAGGCCTTCCAGACTCCAATATGGCTCTAACATCCTAATACGAAGAATCCTAAGGGAGAACTCTGAGAATTCTCCGTCTCAAGTCCACTCCAAGGGACACTACTGATACTTCATGCCACCTACGACTCAAAGCATCAACCACTACATTCTCCTTCCCCTGAATATATCAAACCTCAAAATCATACTTGTAGAGGAATTCCATCCACCTTCGCTGTCGAGCATTCAAGTTCAGCTACGTGAAAATATATTGCAAACTACGGTGATCACTATGCAGCTCAAACCGATGCCCTAACAGAAAGTGATGCCATCTAACTAATGCATGTACTACAACTACCAACTCCAAATCATGAACTGGATAGTTCATCTCGTGGTCCTTGAGTTTGCGAGACTCATAGGCAACCACACGTCCATCCTGTATAAGCACTGCACCTATACCTTCTAAAGAGGCATCAGTGCATACCATAAAATCTCAAGATGGATCAGGGACTGCCAAAATCGGAGCACTGACAAGGAGTTCCTTCAAGGCACGAAATGCTGACTCACATTGCTCTGACCAAACAAACTTCTTCCCTTTCCTCTGAAGAGAAGAAATCAGGTGACCTATCCGAGAAAAACCCTGAACAAAGCAACAGTAATATCCGGCCAAACACATAAAAATTCAAACCTCTGAAACATTGGTTGGCATTGGCCAATCTACTATGGCTTGGATCTTTGAAGGGTCCACAGATACACCCTCTCTTGAAACCACATGACCAAGATAGTTCACCTCAGTCTGGAAGAAATCACACTTCACCAAATTGGCATAAAGCCGGTTCTCTTTCAAGCACTGCAATACCTATCGTAAGTGACCCTCATGCTCTTCCATAGATCTAGAATAAATCAATATGTTATCCAAGAACAGAAGGACAAAATGATCAAGGTAGGTGCGAAAAACCCCATTCATGAGGCACATGAAAATTGAAGGCACGTTTGTCAACCCAAATGGCACCATTGTGAACTCATAGTGACCATAACAAGTACAAAATGTCATCTTATGAATGTCTGCATCATGAATGCGCAACTGATGATACCCAGATTTCAGATCAATCTTAGAGAACACCTTGGCTTCCTTTACTTGATCGAAAAGATCATCTATACGAGGCAATGGATATCGATTCTAGATGGTTACCTTATTTAGCTGTCGGTAATCAATGCATCACCGAAGAGAACCATCCTTCTTCTTAATGAAGATAACAGGCGCACCCCAAGGAGAGACACTAGGATGAATGAATCCCTTGGCCAACAATTCCTCCATTTGTAACTTCAACTCACTCAACTCCTGAGTAGTTATCCGATATGGAGCTCTCGAAATAGGTTCTGCACCAGGAACCAAGTCAATGCAAAAATCTATGTCTCGCTTCAGAGGCATACCAAGAATCTCCAACAGAAACACATCAGCAAACTCTCGAAGAATAGGATGACCATCAAGAGCGATTTCTCGACTCTCTCCCTCATCCATATAATCAAGAGTTACTGCAAAAAGATGACATCCTCTATGCATACACTGCTTAAGTTGCATAGCGGAAATCATACGTAAGGATATCGATCTCTGAACTCCAACGATCCCCACTTTCCTGCCATGGTCATCTAAACACTCTACTGTCTTCTAATGACAGTCCACACAAGAAATGTGAGATGATAACCAATCCATCCCTAATACTACTCCATAGGACCCCAAACGAATGACTCAAAGGTCAACAGAAGTCATAAAGGGTCCTAGATCCAACTCACAACTAGGAACAAAGGCATCTACAAACATGCACACCCCGGTAGCCAGCTCTACTTGCCACCTATCTACCTACTTAGCAGACGTGAGTCCACACCGCTCCACAATGGATGAAGAAATAAAGGAATCTGAAGCACCAAAGTCAAAAAGTACTGAGATAGGGATATCACACAACACACTTGCGGTCTCAATAACTATCCCCTGATGCTCAGCCTAGCGGTCATCAACCACTGCAAACACTCTGTGGGATCTACTAGCATCCCCTACTATAGGCTCTGATGTAGTTGACCTCTAACTTCCCATATGGTGGGAACACTGAGGACACTGCGCAACTATATGGCCAAACTACCCACAAGAGTAGCATGCTCCTCTACCTGGTCCTCTACCTCCAGTCAGCCCACTAGATTGCTAAAAGCTTCCCCTGCTAGGGGCCTGAGATGCACTCTGAGAAGACTGTCCTAGAAAACCCTGTCTACTCCTCTGCCAGTTCCTATTCCTTCTATGATGAGGGTTGCCACCCTGCTTGCCCTAGGTCTATTTTAGTTTCTACGGCTACGGTTGTTGTTGCTGTTGTTGTCCACCCTTAGCGGGTGCCTGAGGAGTTCTGAACAGTGCCGCTAACTGGGACTAATTCCCACGAGCTTTGTTCCCACTGAAGGGAACACTCCCTATTTGAACTCTCAATTGTCCACCATGCGCACAGCTAAGGTTTTGCTCAACCAATCTGGCTTTCACCATGGCTACCTCCACTGAAGCTAGCTCAAAAACTCTAACCCCTCCACTGATACGATCGTTAAGACCTCTCAAGAAATGTTGCACGAGCATAGCCTCATCGTTGCCAATACCAACATACTATTTTAGCTCATAAAATATATGCTCGAACTGGTCAACTGACATACCATACTGCCACAAAGCATAGAAATCATCTGCCTGAGTCTGCCTCCACTGTAGTGAGAGAAACCATGCCCCGAATCTCTCTAAGAAAATCTCCCAAGAAATGGTGTTGATACTCAGACCGATCTTCTCCTCCTCTAACCTCTACTAGATCGAAGCAAATTCATCGAGACGCATGATCGCGCATCTCGCTCTAGTGTTTCTACTATATGGGAACATAGCGAAACACCTCTCCAAACTAATCAACCAAGTCTCTGCCTCGAGACTTGTGCCTCGACCATTTAAGAACGGAGGGTTGGTTCTCATCAGGTCCTTGATGTGACTCAAGGGAGCTGAATCATGGCTAACTAGAACCTCCCTCCTCCTAGGAGACCTCTCTCTCTCTCTCTCTTTCTCTCTCCTCTGAAACATGCTGATGTGACTCCCCAACCTGAGCATGGATGGGTTTCTCACCCTCAAGCCTGGGGCCTAGCCTAGCTAGAACCTCCTGAAACATCTGTCTCAACTCTTCCCTTTCGGGAATCTATTCCTCTGCACGCGGTGATTCTTGATGTACTGACTGCTCTAGCTCCACACTCACATGAGCAGGAGGTGGTGAAGGACTATGGTGGTCTAAACCTCGACCCCATCCCCCACCTCTACCTCTATTGAGGCCACCAACACAACCAACTTCCTTAGCTTTCCTAACCATGACGAATACTGCAAAAGAGAAAACGGTTCAAATCTATAACAAGGATAGAGCAAGGGAAAACCAAACACTAAGACCTACACATAAGGTCAAGCTGAATGGGCTCACTACATCCTAGAGTACCCAGTGTTGAAACATGGGCTCTGATACCAAATGTAATTCCCCACCAGAAACCCTAAAGGATTGCAACACTACAAGGCAACTAAAGAGTGAAGTAATTTTTTTTTAAAAAATAGATTAAGTGCATTAATTATAACTTGTACAGATAATAACACAAGCAAAAGTCTATCAATGACATCCTAAACTTGGGTTACTAATGAATATTGCTTCGAAATAAAACTACATCACAATGTTAATCCAATTATCCATCTAAATTAGGGAAAGTCAATTACGATTAATTAATTCAAACTCATAAACTGATTTCCAATAAGATAGATTTAAAGAGTTACCACATATATACTTCCAATGATTCATTTATACATAAGATGAAAGATAATTGAAACAACATACATTCCATTGAACTTTAAATTACAACATCCATAAATTACAGGACTTCAAATGAATAATTAAAGTACATAGGTTACAAAGTTATTGATACAATGACCACACGGGTCTTGAAGGGTATAATATCTAGAACATGAGTTGATACACGAAGCATGAACCAAAGTACACCGGTGAAGCCAATCCTCGCATGAAGGTAAGAACAAAGATATCCGATGGGAAGTGGCACTACCACCTGACCATGTGATCCCATAATGGAACCACCCCACCGTGCTAGGAGATAGCAGAAGACCCTCAAGCAAGCAATAAGATAAATACAATAGTATACATGACTCTGCAGAACTCAAGTGACTCAACTCACAAAACACTAGTGACCCTAAAGAGAGAGTGTCATCACATGGCTTAAGATGGTTACCCTAGGTAGGTCTTCATAGGTCCCGACCCCCACCTTGGGTTATCATGGTAACCTCTCCTGAACCCCCAACTCCATCTAAGCATCATGCAGACCCTATCAACCTTTTGTGAAGACAAGGTGGTAAGTTTTCCATTCCAGGCCTTCCCACACACCTTGAGCCTATACAAGCACTCAACCATGTACAGGGTACAATATCTTAATTAATTTAATAAATACCCACCCCCTAATCAATTTTTAGGTTATCACTTGTTAACTGACTTTCGAGGGGTTATCCTAAGATCCACTTTGGGTGCAGCCCCCTCCCGAAAGCCACTCTCTCTCCTAGGACACTAACAGGAAAGGTCTCTCTATGAGTACTCTATGTCGAAACTAACAGCCATATCTAATCCTGACATAACACAGGTGAAGGAATCACAGTCACTAACCCAGGATTGACCATTAGGAAACATAACACACAATGGTTCACATCCTCAGGGTTTAACAACGACACTTGACTAAGGGGGTAAACATCATACAACATAATGACCACTCATCAAAATTGCAATGACATTGAAAACTAGACTGCAATAATTATTAACATAAGGTCTTAGACAAGCAATCTTTCTTTTGAGCAGTCGAGAGCATAAAATACTTGCAATAAAGGTTTCCCGAAATAAAGAAATCACATCTATTTTAACATAAGGAAACGATGAAGTCAAATGTCTAATAAGATTAATTGAAACCACATTAAAAATTTAAACCCCCAATAATTTGATTATGATTAAATTATAATTTATCCAAATCAACTATAACCAAGTCTATATTTAAATCGAATTTAAATAGATATATATAATAATATAAGATAATCTCAATATAATATATATATATATATATATTCATTGAATATTATATTATATTACATATATAGAGAAAAATAATATTAAATTTAGACCAATTTCACACTTTTTCCCAAAATCGGTAATAAAACAATGATTCAAATAATATTAATATTAATATTAATATTTATTAATAATTAACATTAATATTATTAATATTATTATTTAATATTAAATAACATTAATTTTATTATTATTTTTAAATAACAATAATATTATTATTTATTATTAAAATAACATTAATATTTATTATTTCTTTCAATATTTATATTTTTCTTTAATTTATATTTTTTTATAATTTATATATATTTTTATTTTTTTTAAATATTAAAAAAAAATTAAAAGAAACACTTTTAACGTGGGGCCCAAGGCCTCCACGGCAGCAAGCGCTGCTGCAAACCCCCTGCAAGAGGGGACGCAACAGCTGCTGCAAGGGGGTGCGTGGGCTGGGTTGAGCCTAGCTCCCCGCCACCAACCCCAAACCCCATTTAATTTTTTATTTTATCTTATTTTTGTCTATTAAAAAATTTAAATTAAAATCTCTACTGATCAATGTATAAAAAAATGAAATGTAGAGGTGAAAAATCTCTGTTAATATAATAAAACAATCCCCAACTTAATTTTTAAACAAAATTTTGAACAATAAAAATATCAAATTAATCACTAGTAATAAAAAATTTTACCAGCCAGAAAATCTCTAAGACAAAACAGAGATAGGAAATAGTTTCCAAAAACAAAAAAATTCATTCCTAAATTCAAATTGGCTGGGAAATAAAATGCTTGCCATCCCCCAATTGAATTTTTTTTGCCAAAACAAGAATGGAATAAGAAGAATTACGAGGAAGAGTTTCATTTTTCTTTTTAAATGAAGACATGAGGGGAAAATTCTAACTCTACCCAAAAACACAAAAAAAAAACCAAACTACAACACAGGAAATGAAATCTTCATGCATAATAAAAGATGAAGAACATGATTTTAAAATCAAAACTTTTCATGAAATGGATTTGGGAGAGTTTGAAGTTGAAATTTAATAACCAATATGATTGGGATTTTCCAATAATCTCATAGCAAACAAAATTCATAACCCAACAATCATAATATCTAACTTTTAACAACATCCAGGAATTGGGAAGAAGCATGGATTTCAAAAAACAACAACAAGAAGAATTCAACCAACCTATGGAACTTCCAAGAAGAGATTTCTGAGCTTCAATCCTTCAACAGAATTCCAAACCAGAATCAAAATCTTCCTCCAAAACAATTTTTCCAGAATTTCTCTTCTTCCAAACAAGCCTCCCCCTTTTTCCAAAAATCTTTTTAGGGATAAATAGGGAAAAATATCTTAACCTAAGCTTTTAGGTTGAAATATTTTTCTCATGAATAACATTTAATAAACAATATGACTTTTTCTATTTTTCTTCAAAAATAAATGGAAATGTCTCTTTATTGAAAAAAATACATTTCTCATATTTTGAAATTTAACTCTTTTCAACAAAAGTAACAATCAATAATTTTAACTCTACTTTTGTTTTTCTAAAAGCAATTAACTTTATTTATTTTATTTCTTCCATTTGATTTAAACATGATTACTTTTCCAAAATAAAACAACTATAGATTTAAATCTAATAAATTAACCAAATAAGCTAAGTTCAAGATATAAAGGCATAATAATGAATAAATTGCTTATACCAACAATGAATGACAACTTAAACTTAAATAAATAACCGAACCCACTATGGCATGCAAATCGAGGAAAGAGCAAGAAGACTTGAAGGTCAACAAAAGGGAACAGATGACCGACTGACGACACTCACAAGAGTAGACTGAGAGTAGAATTAGGGTCAACAGCTATCTCCTCCACTTCCATCGGACATATAAGGCATGCTCAGACCTGTGAAGCCAAGTGGAGATGATACCTCGTACCTACCTAGTACTTGTACCTGCAATATCCTACATCATCGAATCACACATGCATGTATATGAATATAGAATACACGACACACACACCGGTGAAGGAGAATCACAATGTTCCCTGTCTCACCGGAGTGAGTGAAGGAAAATCATCCCCTTGCATCCAATACAATTATAGACATGCAACATATAAATGACACATCGCATAGGTAAAGTAAAATGCCAGTACAATGCAATAATCCATAAATGCTACAATCACAAGTACTGAAATATTGAAATAACTCATACATCTCATATCCAGATAAATATGAAATAATATCCAAAATGTCTGAATAGTGTCTAGCAATATAGTAGCAACTGAAAATTAAACTTCAACATATTATTAGTCTAATAAGTCCGATCGAGAAGGGGTACTACATTTTACCTTAGTTCTATCATTAAGGAAGACAATCAAGAGAGGAACACGTCATTCAATCAAGGAAAAACACAACTATAATCACAAGGGGAAGACTCACACATTTGAGGTGGTGGACTTAGTGCTCAAAGAATATCTTAAGAATCACAAGGATGGGGAAAAGAAGGGAAAATTTGAACCAAATTGGCTTGACCCTTATGTTATCACAACAGTCTATGGATCAAGTGCATATCAAATCTCAACACTAGATGGAGAACCTTTGGAGGATCATGTCAATAGCATGCACCTTCACATGTTTTATACATAGCTTCAGAGTATCTCAATAAAATAAAAAAAAGTATCAAAAATTGAAAAAAAAATAAAATTATTAAACATACAAAAAAATTAAAAAACAAACAAATAAAAAAAAATTAAAAAAGTCATTACCTAGTGAAAACCTGGTAAAAGCTTCCTTGTGACACAAACAAAAAAAATTGAAAAATTGAGAAAAGTAAAGAGAAATAAATTCATCCAACAGTGAAAACCACTTTGGTGGTGCCCTGGGCAAGTACCATGGTGAAAACCGGGTTACTAGCGCCATGTGTAGAGACTTTGCTACTCCCTCCTTTAGGATTCAATCCCACCCTTTCACTTTGCACACACTCACAGCCTCTCGTCCCATAATAAATTTCCCCATTCCCATCATGGCTTTTTATTAATCTACCTAAGATTGGTTTCCCATCCATAATAAACCTCTTTTCCATACCTTTCCACCCTTTCCTTTTCATAATAAATCAAATCCAATTTGTAACAGGGGCAAAATCTTAAATCTAGCGATGGAAGTGGAACCCTAAGCATTGCATGTTTTGAGGAGAATTGTCTTTCCAGCTCTCCTTCTTTTCGCACACCAATCACAATAAAAGATCACTTGCATCATTGATCCACAATGAATTTTCATTCTTCTCTGGAATAAAGTATTAGTTTCATGGATTTAGCCAGTTTTAGATGAGATGCAAGTAGTAGTGGGCTTTAAACAAATCAAATCTTTCAGCAGACTTTGGTAGCAAATGGTTTTTAGCATAATCTGTCATTTATCAGGATAACAACATTGTGACCAGATCAAACATGTTAATTTATGTGGCAAGAAACACAAATAGCTTGAGGATTATAGTTTATATTGGTGTCAACTCTTGGTTTTCTTTTAATTTTATCTGTTAAGGTGACATGTCTTTTATCTTTTCCAATATGTCTCTAACTAGATATTCTATCTCTAAGATGTCTTTGACTAGAAAGGTGAGGATGGGGTATGTTCGCATACTTTTGTTGTCTGTGGATTGTCTCTTAGTAATACTATAGCTTATCCAAGGATATGAGGACGTTGTGAGTCTAGTACAAATTGGGGTATCTTTGTTTGTGATTGTTTTATCTCCATGCAAATAGGTAAAATGATTTTCTAGGTTGGACCTATACCTAGATTGTCAAAACCCATTTTCCATAATAAAGCTCATTGATGATAATAGCACAAGAAGCTCTTTTACTTCCACATCTTCTACCTTCCATCCCTCTTTTCCATTGTCCCTTTCTGAGTCCATGTAGTCTAGTATCATATGACTAAGGATAATGACACCGAAAAAACAAAATGATCTGCATTTCATATATATAGCTTTCACTTGAAACGCCATATGTTAGCAAATCATACATATGCATATAGAAATCATGATAGCATCACATCCTACACACACCACTAATTAGAATCTATTATAAACATTTGAATTCTCATATAAAACATAAAATGACACACACACACACACACACACACACACACACACATATATATATATCATGCATCTCATCATGTAAATAAATCATAAGCATGTACTCATATGCATTTAGTAAAAATAAAACCCAGAAAAGAACAAAATTATATTGCATTTCATCATGTACATATTTGCATCCATATTATAAGCATCACTAGATCATCATAATCATATAGAGCATCACATAGGAACACATGCATATAGTTGCCACAAGGATGGATCATCTCATAAAATCATCCAAAGGTGTCTACATCATCATACAAAACAAATACAAAATAGATCCTAGAGAGCTATGATGAAGACCCTCCCTCGAAGCCGACAGGCATTAAAGGAATCTAAGCTCCCGAAGGACCAACCCTTGGATCTCCTCATTTGTCTCCTCCTCCTGGTGGTGTGGTTGGACCCATGGCTCTGCCACTAGATGCTCTCCTCCTATCTCTGCCAGTAGTGGTAGTAGAGTGTGATGCTCTCCTGTAACTTCTTACTCTCAACTTTTGAGGTACTAAAACAAAGTACAAACTCTTCCAATAGGCTATCTCATCCATTTCCTCAAGATAGAAGGCAAACTCAGATGATGTGTCTCCTTTTGTTGTCACCCTAGCCACCCTCGGTGTATCCTCCATAGTTGTGTATCTCTAGATGGCCTCATCTCTCTCCCATTGCATATCTCTCAGTTGTCACCTTAATTGAGTCACATCCCTCTCAAGATTGTCGATCTCATTGGCCTGTCCTACTGTGAGCTCTCGTAGAATAAGCATCTCATCCTCCTCCTACTCATCTCCTCCTTAGGATCCCTCTGCCTACCCTCTCTCTTGTGAGATAGCCTATCCATGTCCATCCTATACCTATCCTTGTTGTCCCCATCATTTCCCCTATCCTTGTATCTATCCAGGAATCTATAGGACCTGTCCTCCTCTCCCTCTAGGTGGCCTTAGTGCTCTACCTCTCTGTCCTATATCTCCACCTCCCTCAGCACCCTCCACTCTCCCACCATCTCTCTCTGCACCCCTAGCTCTAACTGTCATCATCCTCCTCTGCAAGTATGGGCTCATGTGGATCTATGAGTCTCGAAAATGGAAGCAGTAAAAAATAAGTTGTATACTCCTCATACATCCTGGCATCAATAACATCTACCAACATATCTAATAGGGAGGACCCTAGATTGCTTGAGTCAGCTTGACAAACTCTAAGGCCTTTTTCCTAGCCTAACCTGGGAATGCTCCTCTCTATTCCCTTATTACACTCTAGGTCCTCACTATTGAGGGTTTTTACTCCGCTCTTTGTGAATTCACTTTCGTAAATCCACCAACTCACTAATCCACTGGATCTAACATTAGCTATACCTTCGACTTCTCCAAAGTTGTTTCCCTCTCATACTTGGATCCTTTCTCCTATTGATCCCATCTTCCCTTGGTCTAAGGCTAATAGCCTAGACTCTGGTCTACCCTACAAGTGATTCCTCTTGGTCACTGATACCTAGCCGAGATATCATCAAGCTTACCTAGGGCCAATCTGCTGAAATGACCGACACCATTCCTTGGTCTGCTACTTATAAAACTCTACTATACATGGCTAGTTCTTCTTCACAACCTCCAATGATCGTTTGGATTCCACGATGGAGAATCAAGATAGATCCATGTTATAACTACTTGTCACCAACAGAATACAAGAACAAAAAGACAACTTTATCTATAGAGCCGAGCATGGCATAACTTCAAAATTGGAACTCACAAAACACAGAAAAGTAACATCTACACAATCACACTAGCATTTAAAGATTTAAGCCATTAATTACAGTTTACAAACACAAATTGAACTCTGAGAAAAGAAACCAGAAAATGATCTTCATATTGCTATTCAAAAGGAAGTTTGTTCCTGTGGAATCAACACTTCCAAAAATCCCAATCCAACCCTATTACAAAATACCCATTGGGTCTTTTATATCCTCCTAGACATGTCTTGAATCATCCCTAAAAGATGAGATTCTACTCGACACAATTTCGTTTCTGACTATAACTAACTTTCTATTTCCATCGAGTTAATAGGATAGCATCAAAACATTTCCTCCGATGACTGATGGCAATTTACAACTCATGCACCTTCTTATCGGGTTATCGGCGTAGCATCAAAACACTCCCGTTGATATCTGATGGCATGCTCCCAACAGTATATTGTTCCATCGGGTCTTCGATTTAGCTCCAGAACATGTTGTACTGGTAGCCGATGGTGTGCTCCAACACAATATGCTTTCCTATCGGATTATTATGCAGCTCGAAAACTAGTCTTGCCAATACCCAATAGCTCCACTCCGAACTCACTCTGAGTCACTCCAACCCACTAGCAAACTCATCAGAATATTGGGGTAGGTGGGAAAACTTCTGCTGATATGTGATAGCTCCTTTTTGGCCTTATGCAAACTCATCAGGCATCGAGATACGGTAAAACTGGTTGTTCTGATAGTTGATGGTAGCACTCCATACACTGACTTCCGATGGCCGATGACAACCTTCTATGCTCTGCCACATGGAACCCTATGATTTTCTCTAGGGTCCCTATCCTGCCACCTTAGCACGATCTCACTAACCGCCCGGAATGAAGTTCTCCTTTGTCATTAGGTCCCACCATGGTCACCAAGTTGTGGGAGATAAACCTCATGCATCTTGCCCTAGTGGTATAGTGACCGATGTTGATCCTCCTGGACTTCCTCATCCATTAGCTGGTAGTTTGATCAGGGCAAGTCTTGTCAAAACATAAAAATTTCAAAATGAAGTAAAAAATGCACTACAAGCTCTCTATAGACAACATAATGGACTTGAACTATTCCTTATGCCAAAATTGAAAACGGTATTTTCTCACCCTTAGGCACTCTTACACAATACTTCCTACACAAAAAAGTAAGTCCCCCTAGGGACGACAAGGCGACATCAATGCCTAGTTGTTTGAAATTGGATTCTACAACCCAAGTGGCTTCAACATCATGTAAGTGTCACCACTTGACTAAGTGTTCCATGTACACTTCATGCATCATTTGTCACTTCACCCTAGAATCTAAAATCTATTCCGCTTGTGGTTTAGAAACTAGTGGTATTGGAATATTACTGAGAGTAGTCTCCCCTTCTGGAGTTGATCCATATGGCACAGCTAAGAAACCTTTCAAGTGTACCAAATATTGCACATTAAACACAGGGGACAATGCCAAATCTGTGGGAAAGTCCACCTCATAAGAATTTGAGCCATACTTAGCCAAAATTTTGCAAGGACCTATTCTCCTCATCTTAAGCTTACTAGGGACTCCCTTTTGCAATCGTGCCTTGTTTAGATGTACCATAACCATGTCTCCCACTACAAATTGAATGTCCTTTCATCTCTCATCTACTTTAGCCTTAATTTGATGCGTAGCATCGATCAAAATTTTATGCACTTGTTCATGCACCTCTTTCATAGACTGAGTGAAATCCTCTGCATGTCCACTTACTCCTTCTAGGCTTCCTAAATTCCTAAGTTCATAAACAAGGCATGGGTGGAGTCCATAAACAATCTCAAAATGACTCTTACCTTTAGTTATGTTGACATTGTCATTATATGCAAATTATGCCTGTGGTAGCACTTGATCCCCCATCTGTCCATACTCTTTTGTCATACACCTCAGAAGATTACCCAATACTTGGTTAATGACCTCAGTTTGACCATCTGTCTATGGAGGATAAGCAGAACCAAAAGAAATGGTAGTGCCCAATCTTGTCCACAAAGTTTTCCAAAACTATCCCATAAACTTCACATCCCTATCTAAAACTATACTAAGAGGTAGCCCATGAATTATTACCACCTCTTTGAAAAATAAATGTGCAATGTAACTAGCATCACATGTAATCTTGCATGGAACAAAATGACTCATTTTACTAGACCAGTCAACAATGACAAAAATACTATCCAAGCTAGTCTTGGTTTTTGGCAAACCCACAATAAAATCCATGCTGATGAACTCCCATCGTCTATTAGGAATAGGTAAAGGGTGGTATAGTCTAGCATTTGAACTAGTACCCTTGGTTCTCTAGCACACAATACACTACTCAATATACTTCCTAATATCTTTATGCATTTTTTTCCAAAAATAAAATCTTTGCACCAACTCAAGTGTTTTATTTAGACCAAAATGTCCACTAAGACTTCCATTATGTTTTTCTTGTATGAGATTTTCCCTCATAGATCCCTTTGGCACACATAACTGACATCCCTTAAACAAAAGACCACTCTGCAATGTGTAATCTACACACTGGCTATTGAAATGATTATTAAACTCACTACATACCTTGTATACCTCAGAGAAGCCTTTGTCTTCCCTATAAAACTCCTTGAAACTCTCCACACCTATGCTATGCAAAGTCACTTCCTGGACAGTGAGAAGTTTTCTACTTAAGGCATCTGCTACCTTATTCAGCTGTCCCTTTTGTGCTTGATAGTGAAAGTGTATTCCTACAGGTATTCTATCCATTTGATGTGTCTATTGCTCAACGTTTCTTGAGAATTGATAAAACTCAAGGCTTGGTTATCTATAAACACTACAAATTCTTTGGGCAAAAGTTAATGCAACCACTTCCTATGAGCTTGCACTAAGGCATAAAATTCTAAGCCATGGGATGAGTATCTCTTCTTAGCTTCATTCAATTTCTCACTATAGAATGTGATTGGTCTGCCCTCTTGGTTCAAAACAACTCCCACTACTATATGACTAGCATCACATTCTAGGGTAAACAACTTATCAAAACTTGGTAAAGCTAGAATGGGTTGGGTAGCTATCCTCTTTTTGAGAAACTCCAACCCCTGGTTGGCTTCTTTAGTCAACCTAAACTTATTTTCCAACCTACCATTAATTGTATCAAGAATAGGAGCACAAATTTCACTAAAACCTCGAATGAACTTCCTATAAAATTGGGCAAGTCCATGAAAAATTCTTGCCTCAGTAGAAGTTTTCGGTGTAGGTCAACTCTGTATTGCTTCCACCTTTCTAGGATGCATTTCCAAAGTGCCTTGAGATACAACAAAACCCAGATAAATTAGTTCTTGTTGCTTCAATTCACATTTTTCAAGGTTGATTGCCAGCTGTACCTCATGTAGTTTCTTTTATACAATATACAAATGTTCAAGATGCTCTTCCTTTGTTCTGTTGAATAAGAGGATATCATCTAGGTATATCACTACAAATCTACCTAGTGTAATCTTTTGACACCTCATTTATCAACCTCATGAAGGTACTAGGGGCGTTAGTAATCCCAAATGCCATAACTAACCACTCATATAACCCCTTTGTAGTCTTAAAGTTTATTTTCCATTCATCCCCTTCTTTAATCTAGATTTGGTAATATCCACTCTTTAAAGCCATCTTAGTAAAATACTTTGCTTCTCGAAAATAATCCATTAAATCCTCAATTCTAAGGATAGGAAATCTATATCTTATGGTGATTTTGTTTATTGCCCGAGATTCAATACATAGTCTCCATTTACCTCCTTTCTTGGTTGCTAACACCGCTGGCACATCACATGGGCTTATACTTTTTTTATTAGACCTTGATCAAGCAGATATTGTACTTGTCTTGCAACTTCTTTGTTTTTTTCAGGAGTCATCTTATATGCAGCCGTATTTGGAAGTGATGCTCTGGGTATAAAATCTATCTGGTGACTTACTATTCTAGTAGGAGGTATTCTTGTTGGTGTTCCATCACTCACAATGTCCTTGAACTGTTCTAACAATTGTTGAACCTCTTTAGGTAAACATTCTTGTTTAGTCTTCTCTTCTTGACTATGTTTCACTAAGAGAGCATAATGTTCTCCATCTCATTTCTTGAGATATCTCAAAAATTCCTTTCCTTCGACCAACAACATATTAGGACCACTACTCTTGGTTCCTTCATACTGTACCAAAGATTGAATCATGTATGTCACCCCTTCCTTTGTGAATGCATAAGAGTTCTTTTCTCCATCATGGATACCTTTTATGTCAAATTGCCACGGTTTGCCTAGCAACAAATGACAGGCATCCATGGGTACATCATCACATAAAATTCTATCAAAATATTTCCCAATTGCAAATTTAACCCATACATGTTCATTTACTAACACATGTTTTCCTTTATTCAACCATGTCACCTTGTAAGGATGACTATGTGGCACGCTTTTCAACCCAAGTTTACATACTGCTTCTTTAGAGATCATATTGTGCGCTGATCTTGAGTCAATGATCACTTTACAAACCTTACTGAGTATCTTGCACTTTACTCTAAAAAGAGACCTCCTCTATTTTGGTTCTTCCTTAACCTATTCCTTGATTAGTATCCTTCTAACCATCAGATTCTCATGATTTTCTGAGTCAAGATTTACTTCAGGAGACTTCACACTACTAAAATCCTTTTGTACATAATTAATTATTTTCTCTAAATGTGATGAAGTAGCCTTCTCCCGACACCTATAGGCAGGATGACCAAAATTATTGCAATGCTAATGTACTTCATATTTGAAAAGTATGAACCTCTGCCAGAAGTTCCAGATCTACCTCTATTATTGTTGCTATGATGTCTTCCTCTACCATAATTTCCTCTTCCACTGGATTCATTAGCCTACTCAGTCAATTTTGACTCTCCTTGTGATCTTATTTCACTTCCTCAACCACTGTAGCTTTCTCTATAACCTTTTGAATCTCAGCCTCTACCTCTGCCTCTACTAGTACCTTCATGTTTCTTCTTATTCTTTTCTTCTACTTTTAGGGCCAACTGATAACATTTGTTAATAGTATATGGACTCAACAAACTTAATTCCTCTTGTATGTTACATCTCAGTCCATTAAAATATCTTTCTACCCTAATGCTTTCATCCTCCATCACCTTTGACCTTAGACACAACTTCTAGAACTCTTCAGTGTAGGTACTTACATCTAACTCCTTTTGCCTTAGGTTTTGTCTTTTCTTATGCAACTGCACTTCATAATCCTCAGGAAGATAAGTCTCTCTAATTTTATTTGCCATCCCTTTACAAGTAGATATGGGGATCTTACCTTCTATTTCTCTCTCATTTTGTATAAACTTCAACCATGTAATGACAACACCTTTCATTCTCGACTTTTCCACCTTAACCTTTTGGGCCTCAGTCACACCTTCAAACTCAAAATAGTTTTCCATTCCCTCTATCCATTCCGTTACCAACTCTACTTCAATCTTGCCACTAAAATGTGGTACTCCTTCCAAAGATTTTCTACTCATTGCCTTCAAAACATTCAAGAATGGTTCTTGATCAACAAAAGGGTTTGGTGTAGGGATTTCATTCTCTATTGCCAATATTTTACCCTTATAATTTATCTTTCCAGTCACTCCTGTTGTCTTGACTTCCATCACACTTAGTTTCTGCTCCAATTGCTCCAACCTCTCCTTGAGTAATCAGTTTTCATTTTCATCTTCTTGGTCTTCGACCTTCTTGGCCAATTCCACATTGGTCACCATCTTTACTCCTTTTTTTGATACTAGATCAGTCTTACACTCTTTACCCCAAATCTTTGACTTTCTCTAATAGCAATCTGATAGGGAGGACCCTAGATTGCTTGAGTCTGCTTGACTCACTCCAAAGCCTTTTTCCTAGCCTAACCCAGGAATGCTCCTCTCTATTCCCATATTCTACTCTAAGTCCTCACTACAGAGGGTTGTTACTCTTCTCTTTCTAAATTCACTTTCATTAATCCACCAACACACTAATCCACTAAACCTAACTAGACACCATTTAGGGTTTGATCTACCATTATCTATACCTTCAACTTCTCCAAAGTTGTTTCCCTCTCATACTTTTATCCTTTCTCCTATTGATCCCATTTTCCCTTGGTCTGAGGCTAATAGCCTAGACTCCAGTCTACCTTGCAAGTGATTCCTCTTAGTCACTGATACCTAGTTGGGCTATCATCAAGCTCGCCTAGGGCCAGTCTGCTGAAACAGCCGATGCCATTCCCTGGTCTGCTACATATAGAACTCTATTGTACATGCTTGGCTCTTCTTGACAACCTCCAATGGTTGTGTGGATCACATGATGGAGAATCAAGACAAAGACATGTTATAACTACTTGTCACCAATAGAAAACAAGAATAGAAAGACAACTTTATCTACAAAGCCGAGCTTGGCACGACTTCAAAATTGGAACTCACAAAACAAAGAAAAATAACATCTACACAATCACACTGGCATTTAAAGATTTAAGCCATTATTTATAGTTTACAAACACAAATTGAACTCTGAGAAAAGAAACCAGAAAATTATCTTCACATTACTATTCAAAAGAAGTTTGTTCCTGTAGGATCAACACATCCGACAATCCCAATCCAACCCTATTACAGAATGCCCATTGGGTCTTCTATAACCTCCTAGACATGTCTTGAATCATCCCTAGCAAATGAGATTCAACTCGACGCAATTCGGTTTTTGACTATAACTAACTTTCTATTTCCCTCAGGGCATCAAGATAGCATCAAAACATTTGGTTCGATTACCGATGACAGTTTAAAACTCATGCACCTTCTTATCCGATTATCAACGTAGTGTCAAAACACTCCCGCCGATACCCGATGGCACACTCCCAATAGTATGTTGTCCAATTAGGTCTTCAGTGTAGCTCCCAAACATGTTGTACTGATAGCCGATGGTGGTTTCCAATATAGTATGCTTTCCTATCGGGTTATTGGGTAGCTCAAAAACTAGTCTTACTGATACCTAATAGCTCCACTCCAAACTCACTCTGACTCACTCCAACCCATTGGCGACCTCATCGGGATATTGGAGTAGGTGTAAAACGCTTATGTCGATATCTGATAGCTCCTTTTCAGCCTTAGGCAAACTCATTGGGCATCAGGGTAAGGTAAAATCAATTTTTCCGATAACCGATGGTAGCACTCCACACGTTGACTTCTGATGGTTGATGACAACTTTCCATGCTCCACCACATGGCACCCTCTAATTTTCTCTAGGTTTTATGTCCTGCCACCTTAGCATGGCCTCACTAACCACCTAGAATGAAGTTCTCCTTTGTCTCTGGGTCCCACAATGGTCGCCAAGTCGCGGGAGATAAACTAAGTGCATCTTTCCATAGCAGTATAGCGACCGACATTGACCCTCCTAGACTTTCTCATCCGTTACCTAGTGGTTTCATCATGACCGACATTGATCCTCTCGGACTTGCTCATCCATTAGTTGGTGGTTTCATTAGGGCAAGTCTTTCCGAAACACAAAAATTTAAAAATGAAGTAAAAAATGCACTACAAGCTCTCTATAGACAACCTAATGGACTTGAACCAATCCTTATGCCAAAATTGAGAAGGGTATTTTCTCACCCTTAGCTTCTCCTGCACCATACTCCCCACACAAAAAATCAAGTCCCCCTAGGGATGGTAAGGCGACATCAATGCCCAGTCGTTTGAAATCAGATTTTGCAACCCTAGAAGTTTCAACTTCAGGTAAGTGTCGCCACTTGACTAAGTGTTCCATGTACACTCCATGCCTCATTTATCGCTTCACCCTACAATCTAAAATTTGTTCCACCTATGGTTTAGAAACTGGTGGTATTGAAATATTACTGAGAGTAGTCTCCCTTTCTAGAGTCGATCCATCTGGCACTACTACAAAACCTTTGAACTGTACCAAATCTTGCACATTAAACACAGGGGACAATGCCAAATCTTAGGGTAAGTCCACCTTATAAGAGTTTGAGCCATACTTAGCCAAAATTTTGCAAGGACCTATTCTCCTCATCTAAAGCTTACTAGGGACTCCCTTTTGCAGTCATGCCTTGTTTAGATGTACCATAACCATGTCTCCCACTGCAAATTGAATGTCCTTTCTCCTCTCATCTGCTTTAGCCTTAATCCATTGTGTAGAGTCGATCAATGTTTTTTGCACTTGTTCATGCACCTCTTTCATAGACTAAGAGAAATCCTCTGCATGTCCACTTCTTCCTTCCAGGCTTCTTAAATCTCAAAGTTCACAAACACTGCATGGGTAGAGTCCATAAACAATCTCAAAAGGACTCTTACCTATAGTTTTGTTGACAATATCATTATATGCAAATTCGGCCTATGGTAGCACTTCATCCCACATATGTCCATACTCTTTTGTCAAACACCTTAGAAGATTGTCGATCTCATTGGCCTGTCCTACTGTGAGCTCTCGTAGAATAAGCATCTCATCCTCCTCCTACTCATCTCCTCCTTAGGATCCCTCTGCCTACCCTCTCTCTTGTGAGATAGCCTATCCATGTCCATCCTATACCTATCCTTGTTGTCCCCATCATTTCCCCTATCCTTGTATCTATCCAGGAATCTATAGGACCTGTCCTCCTCTCCCTCTAGGTGACCTTAGTGCTCTACCTCTCTGTCCTGTATCTCCACCTCCCTCAGCACCCTCCACTCTCCCACCATCTCTCTCTGCACCCCTAGCTCTAACTGTCATCATCCTCCTCTGCAAGTATGGGCTCATGTGGATCTATGAGTCTCGAAAATGGAAGCAGTAAAAAATAAGTTGTATACTCCTCATACATCCTGGCATCAATAACATCTACCAACATATCTAATAGGGAGGACCCTAGATTGCTTGAGTCAGCTTGACAAACTCTAAGGCCTTTTTCCTAGCCTAACCTGGGAATGCTCCTCTCTATTCCCTTATTACACTCTAGGTCCTCACTATTGAGGGTTTTTACTCCGCTCTTTGTGAATTCACTTTCGTAAATCCACCAACTCACTAATCCACTGGATCTAACATTAGCTATACCTTCGACTTCTCCAAAGTTGTTTCCCTCTCATACTTGGATCCTTTCTCCTATTGATCCCATCTTCCCTTGGTCTAAGGCTAATAGCCTAGACTCTGGTCTACCCTACAAGTGATTCCTCTTGGTCACTGATACCTAGCCGAGATATCATCAAGCTTACCTAGGGCCAATCTGCTGAAATGACCGACACCATTCCTTGGTCTGCTACTTATAAAACTCTACTATACATGGCTAGTTCTTCTTCACAACCTCCAATGATCGTTTGGATTCCACGATGGAGAATCAAGATAGATCCATGTTATAACTACTTGTCACCAACAGAATACAAGAACAAAAAGACAACTTTATCTATAGAGCCGAGCATGGCATAACTTCAAAATTGGAACTCACAAAACACAGAAAAGTAACATCTACACAATCACACTAGCATTTAAATATTTAAGCCATTAATTACAGTTTACAAACACAAATTGAACTCTGAGAAAAGAAACCAGAAAATGATCTTCATATTGCTATTCAAAAGGAAGTTTGTTCCTGTGGAATCAACACTTCCAAAAATCCCAATCCAACCCTATTACAAAATACCCATTGGGTCTTTTATATCCTCCTAGACATGTCTTGAATCATCCCTAAAAGATGAGATTCTACTCGACACAATTTGGTTTCTGACTATAACTAACTTTCTATTTCCATCGAGTTAATAGGATAGCATCAAAACATTTCCTCCGATGATTGATGGCAATTTACAACTCATGCACCTTCTTATCGGGTTATCGGCGTAGCATCAAAACACTCCCGTTGATATCTGATGGCATGCTCCCAACAGTATATTGTCCCATCGGGTCTTCGATTTAGCTCCAAAACATGTTGTACTGGTAGCCGATGGTGTGCTCCAACACAATATGCTTTCCTATCGGATTATTATGCAGCTCGAAAACTAGTCTTGCCAATACCCAATAGCTCCACTCCGAACTCACTCTGAGTCACTCCAACCCACTAGCAAACTCATCAGAATATTGGGGTAGGTGGGAAAACTTCTGCTGATATGTGATAGCTCCATTTTGGCCTTATGCAAACTCATCAGGCATCGAGATACGGTAAAACTGGTTGTTCTGATAGTTGATGGTAGCACTCCATACACTGACTTCCGATGGCCGATGACAACCTTCTATGCTCTGCCACATGGAACCCTATGATTTTCTCTAGGGTCCCTATCCTGCCACCTTAGCACGATCTCACTAACCGCCCGGAATGAAGTTCTCCTTTGTCATTAGGTCCCACCATGGTCACCAAGTTGTGGGAGATAAACCTCATGCATCTTTCCATAGTGGTATAGTGACCGATGTTGATCCTCCTGGACTTCCTCATCCATTAGCTGGTAGTTTGATCAGGGCAAGTCTTGTCAAAACATAAAAATTTCAAAATGAAGTAAAAAATGCACTACAAGCTCTCTATAGACAACATAATGGACTTGAACTATTCCTTATGCCAAAATTGAAAACGGAATTTTCTCACCCTTAGGCACTCTTACACAATACTCCCTACACAAAAAAGTAAGTCCCCCTAGGGACGACAAGGCGACATCAATGCCTAGTTGTTTGAAATTGGATTCTACAACCCAAGTGGCTTCAACATCATGTAAGTGTCACCACTTGACTAAGTGTTCCATGTACACTTCATGCATCATTTGTCACTTCACCCTAGAATCTAAAATCTATTCCGCTTGTGGTTTAGAAACTAGTGGTATTGGAATATTACTGAGAGTAGTCTCCCCTTCTGGAGTTGATCCATATGGCACAGCTAAGAAACCTTTCAAGTGTACCAAATATTGCACATTAAACACAAGGGACAATGCCAAATCTGTGGGAAAGTCCACCTCATAAGAATTTGAGCCATACTTAGCCAAAATTTTGCAAGGACCTATTCTCCTCATCTTAAGCTTACTAGGGACTCCCTTTTGCAATCGTGCCTTGTTTAGATGTACCATAACCATGTCTCCCACTACAAATTGAATGTCCTTTCATCTCTCATCTACTTTAGCCTTAATTTGATGCATAGCATCGATCAAAATTTTATGCACTTGTTCATGCACCTCTTTCATAGACTGAGTGAAATCCTCTGCATGTCCACTTACTCCTTCTAGGCTTCCTAAATTCCTAATTTCATAAACAAGGCATGGGTGGAGTCCATAAACAATCTCAAAATGACTCTTACCTTTAGTTATGTTGACATTGTCATTATATGCAAATTATGCCTGTGGTAGCACTTGATCCCACATCTGTCCATACTCTTTTGTCATACACCTCAGAAGATTACCCAATACTCGGTTAATGACCTCAGTTTGACCATCTGTTTGCGGATGATAAGCAGAACCAAAAGAAAGGATAGTTCCCAATCTTGTCCATAGAGTTTTCCAAAAGTGTCCCATAAATTTCACATCCCTATTTGAAACTATACTGAGAGGCAGCCCATGAATTCTTACCACCTTTTTGAAAAATAGATATGCAATGTAACTAGCATCATGCGTAGTCTGGCATGGAACAAAATATCCCATTTTACTAAACCGGTCAACAATGATAAAAATACTATCCAGGCCAGTCTTGGTTTTTGGCAAACCCACAATAAAATCCATGGTGATGCACTCCCATGGTCTTTCGAGAAAAGGTAAAGGTTGGTATAGTCTTGCAATTGAACAATACCCTTGGCTCTATAACACACAATACACTACCCAACATACTTCCTGATATCTTTATGCATTTTCGGCCAATAGTAAAATATTTGCACCAACTCAAGTGTTTTATTCAGACCAAAATGTCCACTACGACTTCCATTATGTTTTTCTTGTATGAGGTTTTCCCTCATAGATCTCTTTGGCACACACAATTGACATCCCTTAAACAAAAGACCACTCTGCAATGTGTAATCTACATACTGGCTATTGATATGATTATTAAACTCACTGATCCCTTGTATACCTCAGAGAAGTCTTCATCTTCCCTATAAAGCTCCTTGAAACTCTCCACACCTATTCTCTACAAGGTCACTTCCTGGAGAGTGAGAAGTTTTCTACATAAGGCATCTACCACCTTGTTCAGCTGTCCCTTTTTGTGCTTGATAGTGAAAGTGTATGCATGCAAGTATTCTATCCATTTGATGTGTCTATTGCTCAACTTTTCTTCAAAATTGATAAAACTCAGGGCTTGGTTATCTATAAATACTACAAATTTGTTGGACAAAAGATAATGCCTCCACTTCCTAAGACCTTGCACTAAAGCATAAAATTCAAAGTCATAGGATGAGTATCTCTTCTTAGCTTCATTCAATTTCTCACTATAAAATGCGAGTGGTCTGCCCTCTTGGTTCAAAACAACTCCCACTACTATATGACTAGCATCACATTCTAGGGTAAACAACTTATCAAAACTTGGTAAAACTATGATGGGTTGGGTAGCTATCCTCTTTTTGTGGAACTCAAACCCGTGGTCAGCTTCTTTAGTCTACCTAAACTTAGTTTTCACCCCACCGTTAATTGTAGCAAGAACAGCAACACAAATTTCACTAAAACCTCGAATGAACTTCCTATTAAATTGGGCAAGTCCATGAAAAATTCTTACAGGAGTAGCAATTTTCAGTGTAGGCCAACTTTGTATCGCTTCCACCTTGCCAGGATCCATTTCCAAAGTGCCTTGAGATACAACAAAACCCAAATAAATGAGTTCCTTTTTCTTGAATTCACATTTTTCAAGGTTGATTGCCAAAAGTTCCTCATTTAGTTTCTTTAATACAATTTGCCAGTGTTCAAGGTGCTATTTCTTTGTTCCACTGAATATGAGGATATCATCTAGGTATACCACTACAAATCTACCTTTTCAATATTTCACCTCATTCATCAACATCATGAAGGTACTAGGGGTGTTAGTAAGCCCAAATGGCATAACTACCCACTCATATAACCTATTTTTACTCTTAAAAGTTGTTTTCCATTCATCCGCTTCTTTAATCTGGATCTGGTGATATCCACTTTTTAAATAAGGCTTAGTAAAATACTTTGCTTCTCCAATACAATCCATTAAATCTTAATTCTAGAGATAGGAAATCTATATCTTATGGTGATTTTTTTTATTGCCCAATATTCATTACATAGTCTCCATTTACCTCCTTTCTTGGTTGCTAACACCACTAGCACATCACATGGGATTATACTTTTTCGGATTAGACCTTGATCAAGTAGCTCTTGTACTTGTCTTGCCACTTCTTTGATTTGTTCAGGAGTCATTTTATATGCAACCTTATTAGGTAGTGATGCTCAGGGTATAAAATCTATTTGGTGACTTACTATTCTAGGAGGAGGTAGTCTTGCAAGTGTTCCATCACTCACAATGTCCTTGAACTGTTCTAAAAACTATTGAACCTCTTTAGGTAAAATTTCTTGTTTAGTCTTCTCTTCTTGACTAGGTTTCACTAAGAGAGCATAATTTTCTCCATCTCCTTTCTTGAGATCTCTCAAAAATTCTTTTCCTCTGGCCAACAACACTTTAGGACCACTACTCTTGGTTCCTTCATCCTCTATGAAAGATTCAAGCCTGTATGTCACCCCTTCCTTTGTGAATTGCCACGGTCTGCCTAGCAACAAATGACAGGTATCCATGGGTAGATCATCACATAAAATTCTATCAAAATATTTCCCAATTGCAAATTCAACCCATACTTGTTCATTTACTAACACATGTTGTCCATTATTCAATCATGTGACCTTGTAAGGATGACTATGTGACACATTACTCAACCCAAGTTTACTTACTGCTTCTTTAGAGATGATATTATCGGTTGATCCTAAGTCAATGATCACTTTACAAACCTTACCAAGTATCTTGCACTTTACTCTAAAAAGAGACCTCCTCTGTTTTGGTTCTTCCTTAACCGGTTCTCTAATTAGTACCCTTCTAACCATAAAATTCTCACCATTCTTTGAGTCAAGATTTACTTCAAGAGACTTCACTCTACTAGAATCCTCTTGTACATAATTAATTCTATTCTCTGAATGTGATGAAGTAGCCTTCTCTGGACACTTATAGACGGGATGACCAAAATTATTGCAATGGTAACACTTCATATTTGCAAAGTATGAACCTCTGTCAAAAGTTCCATATCTACCTCTGTTATTGTTGTTATGACCTCTTCCACTAGATTCATTAGTCTACTCAATCAATTTTTACTCTCCTTGTGATCTTATTTCACTTCCTCTGCCACTGTAGCTTCCTCTATAATCTTTTGAATATCAGCCTCTACCGCTGCCTCTACTTGTACCTTCATGTTTCTTCTTATTCTTTTCTTCTACTTTCAGGGTCTATTAATAGCATTTGTGCATGATATTTGGACTCAACAAAATTAATTCCTCTTGTATGTTCCATCTCAATCCCCTAATATATCTTTCTACTCTAATTCTTTCATCCTCCATCACCTTTGACCTTAGACACAACTTCTAGAACCATTAAGTGTAGGTACTTACATCTAACTCCTTTTGCTTTAGGTTTTGTCTTTTCTTATGCAACTACATTTCATAATCCTCAAGAAGATAAGTCTCTCTGATTCTACTTACCATCCCTTTCCAAGTAGAGATGGGGATCTTACCTTCTCTTTCTCTCTCATTTTGCATAAACTTCGACCAAGTAATAGAAGCACCTCTCATTCTTGACTTATCCACCTTAATCTTTTGGGCCTTAGTCACACCTTCACACTCAAAATTATTTTCCATTCCATCTATCCATTCCATTACCAACTCTTATTCCATCTTGCCACTAAACCGTGGTACTCCTTCCAAAGACTTTCCACTCATTTCCTTCAAAGCTTTTAATAATGGTTCTTGATCAACAAAAAGGTCTGGTACAGGGACTTCATCCTCTATTGCCACCATTTTACCATTCTCATCTATCTTCCCAGCCACTTCTATTGTCTTTACTTCCATCACACCTATTTTTTGTTCCAATTGCTCTAACCTTTACTTGAGAAATCGGTTTTCATCTTCTTGGTCTTCGACCTTCTTGGCCAATTCTGCATTGGTCTCTATCTTTACTCATTTTTTCTGATACTAGCTTAGTCTTACACTCTTTACTCCAAATCATTGACTTGCTCTAATACCAATCTAATAGGGAGGACCCTATATTTCATGAGTCATCTTGACTCACTCCAAGGCCTTTTTCATAGCCTAACCCTGGAATGCTCCTCTCTATTCCCCTATTACACTCTAGGTCCTCACTATCGAGGGTTTTTACTCTGCTCTTTGTGAATTCACTTTCGTAAATCCACCATCTCACTAATCCACTAGATCTAACCAGACACCTTGCAGAGTTTCCTCTACCATTAGCTATACCTTCGACTTCTCCAAAGTCATTTCCCTCTCTTACTTGGATCCTTTCTCCTATTAATCCCATCTTCCCTTAGTCAGAGGCTAATATCCTAGACTCTGGTCTACCCTGCAAGTGATTCCTTTTGGTCACTGATACCTAGTCAAGCTATCATCAAGCTCGCCTAGGGCCAGTCTGCTAAAACGGCCGACGCCATTCCCTAGTCTACTATATATAGAATTCTACTATACATGGCTGGCTCTTCTTGACAACCTCCAATGGTCATGTGGATCCCACGATGGAGAATCAAGACAGAGCCATGTTATAACTACTTGTCACCAATAGAAAACAAGAATAGAAAGACAATTTTATCTACAGAGCCGAGCTTGGCACGACTTCAAAACTGGAACTCACAAAACATAGAAAAGTAACATTGACACAATCACACTGGCTTTTAAAGATTTAAGCCATTATTTATAGTTTTCAAACACAAATTGAACTCTGAGAAAAGAAACCAGAAAATGATCTTCACATTGCTATTCAAAAGAAGTTTGTTCCTGTGGAATCAACACATCCAACAATCTCAATCCAACCCTATTACAAAATTCCCATTAGGTCTTTTATAGCCTCCTAGACATGTCTTGAATCATCCCTAACAGACAAGATTCAACTTGACACAATTCGGTTTCTAACTGTAACTGACTTTCTATTTCCATTAGGTCATCAGGATAGCATCAAAACATTTGCTCCGATGACTGGCGACAGTTTACAACTCATGCACCTTCTTATCGGGTTATCAGCATAGCGTCCAAACAGTCTTGTCGATTTTTGATGGTGCACTCTCAACAATATGTTGTCCAATCGAATCTTTGATGTAGCTCCTAAACATGTTGTACCTATAGCCGATGGTGCACTCCAACACAGTATTCTTTCCTATTGGGTTATCTAGCGGCTCAAAAACTAGTCTTCTCGATACCCAATAGCTCCACAATGAACTCACTCTGACTAGCTCCAAGCTGCTGGCAACCGCATCGGGATATCGAGGTAGGTGGAAAACACTTCCGCTGAATATCTGATAGCTCCTTTTAAGGCTTATGCAAACTCATCGCGCATCAAGGCAGGGTAAAACTGATTGTTCTGATAGCCGATGGCAGTACTCCACACACTGACTTTCGATGGATGATGACAGCTTTCCATGCTTTGCCACATGGCACCATCTAATTTTCTTTGGGGTCCATGCCCTGCCACCTTAGCACCCCCTCACTAAGCACCCAGAATAAAGTTCTCCTTTATCGCTGGGTCCTACCATGGTTGCCAATTCACGAGAGATAAACCTCATGCATCTTGCCATAGTGGTATAGTGACCGACGTTGTTCCTCCCAGACTTCATCATCCGTTAGCTGGCGGTTTCATCGGGGCAAGTCTTTCTGAAACACAAAAAATTCAAAATGAACTAAAAAATGCAATACAAGCTCTCTATAGACAACCTAATGGACTTGAACTAGTCCTTATGCCAAAATTGAAAAGGGTATTTGCTCACCCTTAGGTGCTCCTACACCAATATCCCAAGGCATCGACACCAACTGCTCAAACTATGTCATTGTCACAACATATGACAAAATTGGTCCCTAGTGACCCTGCTCTCTAACTATCCAAGCAAACTCACCCGAACCCCATGGCATCCTCTGTTGTCAACCAAACTAACTGCATACTTTGTCAATCAAATACTTGTCTAGTATATACAAAGTCCTCTCAATCAAATATCTGCTCCTGAAACAAAATGGCAGCTCTGTAGCATCCTCCTCCTAGGATTCACAATCAAGATAAGGCATCCATATCACACTGTCTATGTCATCCATTACTCGTCGCCAATACTCTAGCTTCCCATTCCATGACTAGGAAGTGATCATGCTATACAAATAGACATATGCATGTTTGATCCCTCTAAATCTAAAGTGTATAAGCCTGGTCGCAACAAGATGCTCATATGACCACACCTATATAAGTGTAACCCTGCATCCCAATCCCCAGTCACCGAGGTACACTAACTAATGAAACCCATGACATCTATGTGCTAATATCTAGGGTCCCCATGCAAACCTCCTCCTCTCTATGAGTGGGATCTTCAATGTCTTCCCCCATTTAATAGCTAAGCCCCATGTAGCCCTGTCGGGACATAGATACCTACTAATGATCCCTCCCACCATTGTTGCTAACATGTGTCCACTGCTCACCATCACATGCCAACTCAGGTGTCTTGGTCTCAGCTCAAGATCTGGATCTCTAAAAACCTATCTCAATGCACCCCTATCTCCCTCCTGATCATAGACCATAAGATCCCCATTGATGGAAACCCGTAGTATCCTGTAAACATCCTCCAATGTGACTAACATCTCACCAATCGACAAATAAAACATGCATGTCTCAAAGTGCCATATCTCCACAATAGCAGTCAATAGTCTTGTGTTTGCCCAAATCTCAAGCATATACATAATATGTCTCAATCCCATCATCTTGATCGCGGTGTGGTCCTCAACAATCATATTTATTCATAAACCACTGTATCACAAGGAATCACTCTCTAGACTCAATCTGGGGTAAGTACTCCTACATCCAATCAAATCAATCATATCAATTGTAATGGTACTCATGTTCATCACACAGTGTTGCTTATCTTATCCTATCCTAGCCTAAGGGTACATATATCTATCATATGTTGTTTCTCATTAGGCTCTATCCAAGTGCTTATGTTTATCACATGGTATTGCATCCTATTGTATATGTTTTCCACATTGCACTATATCCTATCTTTCTAGAGCACCAGATTTTATCAATTCGACAACTTATCCTATACTCATCTTACAAAACCTACTTGTTAGGGCACTTATTGAGTGAGTCCTCTCAATAGCTTATCTAATTGGTGATGCATGTGTATCATATGGTTGTCAATTCTAGCCTTATTTTCTATTTGTCTTCTCTATTTGTATTCTCTAGGGCACCTATTTGAGTGAGTCCTCTCAGCATCTTATCCAATTGATAGCGTATGTTCATCACAAAACTATCAGATTTGGCCTCTTAAGACATAGACATGATTTTGTTGATTCCTCTTGAGTTAGGCTTTTTCGTGCATGACCTTGTCACCATATCTTGTCAATCATTTCTAGCCTTTCATTCTCATCGAGAGGTTTTCTGCAATCTTTTTCAAAAAAAATCATCCAATCTGTCAAGGGGGCATATCATTCCTATCTTGGGTAAACTTTTTTCAGTTTATATTATCTTCTTTGAGACAACACGACAAGTCATGTTGTCTCAAAGAGGGGCAAAATGTAGATACCTAAAATTGTCTTGTCTAATTAAATAAATGTTTTATTTAATTAATTATTTAATCATAAGTTTTGTATTAATTAAATAAATTCTTATTTATTTAATTAATTCATTTATCCTCTTCTAAGCCTTTCCTCATTTAAATAAATATTTTTATTTATCTAAATTTTTCTTTCCCTAAATAAAATAAATATTTTATTTATTTAATTGGTCCCATTTCCTCTATTAATTAAATAAATTTTTATTTATTTAATTAATTCATTAGCTTTTCTCTTCTATGACACATGTCATTTATCTCTTAATTTTCCTCTACATACCCTCTTATCATTTTATTATTTCTTCTACCTACACTTTAATCCTAGCCAACCATTTATCCTTTTCACCTCTTAATCTTATCCCTCCTTTTTAAAAGCATCTTCAATATAAGATGATACTCTCCTTCATTATCGGCCCTAATTAGTACTTATCCAATCAAGCCTTCAAGAGATCAAGTGACAATACAACCACAATCCATTCTTTGTTGAGCTCTTGTGCAAAATATAAAATATGAGAAAATATATACTAAACAAGATCAATGGAGATAGGAGACAATGGAGATTGAAACCCTACTTGCCATGTGAATGGTATTCTTTTTTATTTTGTTGATTTGCATGATCTTAGGTATCTCTATTGGTATTTGTGAATGTTTCATTGTAGGTCTTAGATTATTTGTGGTTGGATATTTGAGGTCTTACAATAGGTTTGTCATCATCATTTTTTATCACATACATACATACATACATATGTGTGTGTACACACACACACACACACACACACACACACACACACGTATACGTATACACACACAATAACAATAGCAAAATGATTGTTTTTTTATTTTACTTGCAAGTTAAAGAAGAAAAAGTCATTTTGATCTTGTTATTGTGTGTGTGTGTGTGTAATTTACCTATGAGTTTGACAATATAAACATCCATATGGATATAAATACTTTATATTCAACCTGTTATTTTTTCTCAAAAATTAATAATGGTGGGTATTTAAGTAACCATATAACAATACCTATTTAATTAAATATGAATTTAACCAACATTTCATATCTAGATGACATCCAAACTTATGAATAGCAATCACTGTCATCTAACTATTTTGATACAAATGACTAAATATACTATTAGTGGACGGAAATCAGTGAATAAAAATGACTAAATATACTACCAATTGATAGAAATTAATGATTACAATGACTAAATAAATGACTACCATGACTAAATAATGACCAATTAACAACAATAAATGACTAAATATACTATCAAATTGATCATTCAAAACAACCATAAATGACCAGAATGGTTTAATCATAAATTTGGTAGTGTTATAAGTGATTGGCTATAAACTAATAATGGTCATGAGATTAAGATTAGTCATTTATATGCAATTTTTAGTAGTTTTTTTAGTCATTTATTTTTGTTTCTGTACTAGCATTTCCTTCCTTGTTTCTAATGATTTACTTTTTCTTTTTTGAGTTGCATTTTTTATAAGTATATCTTTTCTTGCATTAAATTATTTGTCTTTCATGAAAATTTGTGTGTTGCTCAAAGGTATTTATCTTTAACTAGTACCTCTTCCTTTCTTTAAACTATATGTCCTTTATAAATAATATCTTCTTAGTGGTTGGAATTTTACAATCCTTGAACAAGAATCCCCTTTCCTTATAATAGGGAAGGTGTACATTCTTGATCTCCTTCTTCTTTCTTTGTTTCAAATATGTCAACTTTATTAAAGATCTCCCTTTTTAAAGGTAGATAGATCCTTAGAAAAATATCTCTTCCTCCTTTGATATACATGTATCCTTGAAAAGGCACCCTTTATCAACTATATCTTCCTTTCTTAAAGAATTGTGTCCTTTACAGGGATCTCTCATTCTAAATTGGAATGCATCCATTTTTTCTTAAGGAATATCTCCTTTGTGATGTTGGTGTCTATACTAGATGTAGATTTATAATCTTCAAGGGGGCATTTGAGAGGTCCTTTTATGTGATAACTTATTAAGTGGGTGTTTTGAGTTACATAGTTCTTCCTAAGGTGTGATTATCAATCTTTAGATCTTTGTTCTTGGTCACCTAGTATAGTATGTGTAGTCACATAAATCTGTCCACTTAATTAAATGAATACTTAGTATTTATTTGATTATTTAACCATCAATTAATAATTAATTAAATTAATATTTAATTAATTCATCTTAACCCTCTTCTCCTATTAATTAAATAAATTATTCAATTTATTTGATTTAATTCACTTAACCAAATTCAGACCATTAATTAAATAAATAAATCATATTTATTTAATTAAATATTCTCTCACATTTAAATAAATTAATATTTATTTAAATCCCCCAAAATCTCACCTCTCACATTTAAATAAATTAACATTTATTTAAATCACCTTTATCCTCCACCCACTTGCATTTTCCTACAAATGCAAGTTGCACAATTATTTTAAATAAATAATTTATTTAAATCACCTTTATCCTCCACCCACTTGTATTTTCCTACAAAAGCAAGTTGCACAACTATTTTAAATAAATTATTTATTTAAAATCCTATTTATCCTCACCCACTTGAAACCTTTAATGGTTTCCCTTAAAGTATTCAAACTTGATGGCTTTAAAGTCTTCAAACTTGATGGCTTCCTTCTATAGTCTTCTTAAGACTTTAATGGTTTTCCTTAAAGTCTTCAAGCCTTTAATGGTTTCCCTCAAAGTCTTCAAGCATTTTAAATGCTTTATCTTCTTTTTTTCATTTAAATAAATTAATATTTATTTAAATATTTATCCAAATTCAACTTACACCATTTAATTGAAATAAATGATTTTATTTTAATTGAAAATACCAAAATTTCTCCCACTTGCATTTTCCTACAAAATCCACTTGTATGCCTAAACCCCTTCTAGATTCTTCTAAACCCTTCCTAATTAGCCTAATCCATCCCCTAAATATTGTCACATTCCTAAGCAAATTGGAGTCACTTCTCAAAGACTCCAAAGTCTTTGAAAAGCAATTAATGCTTTGTGTGTTCAACAAATTAACTCTCAAAGTCTTGGATAACCTTTGAAAGCTTTCAACCTTCAACCACTTAATCCCCAAAGTCTCCAATAACCATTAATGGTTAATTCAACCCTCCCACATGGTTAAAACATTTGTTTTGACTCAACCTCTACCCAACCCAAAGGTCTCATCAGGCCATTAATGCTTTGACCATGATTATCTCTTAAACATTTGCACAAAGGTTTATCCTTGCATTAACTCTTAATCCAATGGGTAATCTTAATTTAGACTTGACCCTTACCTTCTAGATAACCATGAGGTCTTCTCAGGCCTTTAATGCCTCCAACCTCTTCTCTCAACCCAATCCTATGTTGACACTTGTCACCATTTTATTGGTGCCAATTGTGCACATGGATCCCCAACTTTCAAACTTGGCCCTTGATTAAACCATTCAATCTTAACCCTTCATTTCTCCATTTCTTCTATAAATAGAACCCTTCTCCTCAAGCAAAGAAAAGCATTTTTAGAGTATTGTTGTTATACTGGCATTAGCATAGAGCTTTTTCATAGCATCACTATCTACTCTAGCATAGTATTTAGCTTTTCATTTCATATTTGAAGCTTAGTATTAAATCTCAATCCTCCATAAGCATCCATAGTGCAAAAAGCTGCTGAGAGCTACACTCATTTGGGACTTGGAGAGGAGAGGAACAAGGGAGGAGCAACTATGAGCATCTTGATTAGCTATTTCATTTTATGTTTATATGCTTTCTATTTCATGCTTAATATCTCTCTTGATATGCCTGTTTAGGATAATCTTTTGTTGCTAACACTAACGTTTGTTTCTTGTGCTCTTGTGTGTGTTGCCATCAAACAGATTTTCTAATCCTTTTTGCAGAGCATCATTTGGTGAACCCGACGTGAATCCAAACACCAAAAAGATCAATTTTTTTTTTTAACCAATAACATGTTTGAATGTTGAAAATGTCACACAGGTTGCGATTTTGACACTGTTTTGGTGCGTTTGGCATTATTTTGGCGCTATTCCCCCTGTTTCAGTGCTTTTCCCTTCTCTGTCTTTCCCTTTCTTTTAATACGTTTGTGTTAAATAGTGCCTCTGTTCAAACGCAGACTAGCGCTATTGTAACAAAACGTTGTACAAATCACTTTGTAACCAAAAAAAAAATAAAAAACCAAAAAAAAAAAAAAAAAAAAAATTTAGGCTTGTAGAAGCCCACCAAATAGGCGGATTTTACTAACTATTTTTCTCTTTTGTGTAGATTTAAATTAGATTAAAGAGTAGATTTATATTTTTTTACTAACTTGTTTTTGAAGTTGGTTTTAAAAATGAATTCACTTTTTATTTTGGTTTAAAATTAACTTCACATTTCAAATTTGGGCTTTTGAAAAAGAATCACACATTTGTTTGGGGCTATTAAAAAGAATTTCATTGTTCAAAGGTAAAAAGAACCACAAACTTATACAAAAACAACTTTATTTTTTTTGCAAGTTAGAAAACAAACTTCGTTTTGGTGCTTAAAATCAACAAGGCAAATTTTATTTCTTGCATCAAGATAAAACTCACAATCCACACTTCCATTTTTGGTGCAAATAAAATTCACAATCAACTTGTCTCATTTTCAAAGCAATTTTACTTCATGCAAATGTGTTTTTCATTAAGTTGACCAGGATTTTCAAATTCTAGTTTACTCAAACAATTGCCTTTGAAAATTAAAAAGAACACCATGATTGTTGGAGCAACATCTCCAAATAGTTAGATCACATTGCAATGATAGATTAAAAAGAACAAGTGTTTTTCGTGCTTGGCACACTTGTGCAAAGAGTTGGTCGAGAGGTCCTACCTCTAACACACACTATCCTCTCCCTTGGCTCTCGTGGTCCTAGGTGCAAGAGAAAAGTGTTAGTAACACTCAAATTTTATCTTTTTAAGAGAGGCCTGCCAAGGGATCGATACTCTTGGGAACGACCTCGAGCGGTAAATCCTTCGAGCCGCTATAGAAATCAGGTGAGAGCGAAAGCTGTAGCCTTGGGTATAGCTGTTCCTACAGTGTAACTGGCCGAAAGGACAAATGGGCCCCACCACCAGTTACAAGGCTCTTAAGTGAGTCACTGCAGAATGAACTTATGTCCAAAAACATCGAACATGACTAAACACCTTTAAGTAGTAGCCCACCTGTTCTATTGATTGAGGATATTTGAGATATAATTTAGTGCAAGAGCATAGATGGTTTTGCTCCCAAGATACTCACCATACATATTTCCTTGAGTAGAAACATAGCTTTTTGAAAAGTCACTTGTGGCTTGATAAAAGTGGTGACTCCCCCATCATAGGGATCATCTATTTGTTATGCTCGTGCAAGACTTAGTATATCACATCCTTACCTGCCACGGCAGGATTCATAAGGTATGTAGTACCAAAGTCGAAGAAATATCAAGATGTGGGCTAAATTTATCACAACTGGCCATTTGACCAGAGGGATAAAGAGTGTTTGAAGTGTGTTCGTTTTACAGACCTAGAGCAAATTGAGCCGACTTCAGGCTTTGGAAATACACCTTAAAATACATCTAAAGGAAGGGTCAAAAACAAGTCCAAGAATTGGGTTGATCTAGACCCATACTCATTTGTGCCTTTGAGGCTACAATCTTGTGTTTGTGTGCTTGCTTTGTTTTCTTGTCAAAGAAAAATCAGAAAATCAATCCCAAAAACAAAGTATTCATCCAACATCTGTCAACACAACCAAAAATACCAAAAACAAAGTGCAAACAAACAAAGAGTCAAAAATTTATGACCATTCTTCACATCTTGCGAAAGAAGAAGTGTCATCAGAGTATCACCTTGAAAAGGAGACCACTAAGCTCAAAGGCTTTAATCAAAAGGAGGAAATTCTTCTATATCAATCGACAAATCTTTGTCTCCCATAGAGTCTTTCTACATCGCATGCGTCTCTATCTTCAAGGTAAAACAAACGAGTTTGATTCCAAATCATTGAACCGCAGAGCTTTTATGCAATATAGAGCTCTGAGTTATCACAAAAATCAAGGAGGAAAGATTAATCCCAAATTCTTCCCAAACATTTGTATCACCTACAACACAGCTCGAGAAGTGCCACCAACACCTGAAAGGGAAGAAGAAGAGTTTGTTCCATTTGTGACACAGAGTTTTTATTGAAAGATTGAAAGTTGAAAACAAAAACATCCATCATCTCATTCATACATCATTATTCCATCATCAATCCATTCCAAAAATTCTCAAAGCATTAAGAGGTTCTTGTCCCAAATTCTCTTTTTAGATATTGCTTGAAATCAAACACATCACATCACTTTTTAGATTGTTTCTACATCTAGGATAAGCTCATCCTAAGAGACACATCTACGCAGGTTAAAACTAGTTCATGAGTGAATCCTCTCATTACTAGGTAGTTAAATCTGTAACACATCTCAGATTTCTCTACACCTTATCACATCCAAACTCATCAAAACAAACAAGCAATTCAAAGAAAGAATTCTGGTTACATTTACCTTTAGAGTGCTAGAGATCTACAATCCACTAATCATCCATCTTTCATCGAACAACTCATCATCATCTTCAATCAACTTCAACACAAACTTGCAAACAAAATGGCTCAAACCCGATCGCGATCAAGGCAACGAGAAATAGAAATTGAGGAAGAAGAGGACAACCTCAATGAATTTCAAGAAGCACTTGGAGGAAATGTAAATGATGAAAACCCAAGTAGTCCCACTCCTTCAACAATCGAAAGGGTTCAGCATAACCCTCACTTTAACAGATTATTTGATGAAATTCTCAGGAGCAATGCGGATGCTCACTTCTTAAGACTTGCTCAAGAAGGAGCCAAACTCCCCTCAGACTTTGATCTTGCCCAATTAAGACAAGCATCAGAAAGACAAAGTCGCCATGAGGAGGAAAGACGTAGAGATCCCATCAGATATAACATCCCTCGAGGTAACCCACCACCTCCTCCTCCAAATGAAATGGAGATGTTGCGGCAACAAGTCGCGAATCTCGCCCAACAACTTCATAGTGGTGTTAAGACCAATCAATTTTCACTTAACGACATCTGTCCCTATCCGTTTGATAGGAATCTTTATATGCCACCCTTTCCACGCGGGTTTGAAACACCCAAATTTGAAAAATATAGAGGAAAGGGGGATCCCCGTGATCATGTCCGAGAATTTCATTCTGCTTGTCTTGAAGTAGCTTATGAGGACACATACCTAATGCGCCTTTTTCCCCAAAGCTTGGGAGGAACAACCACATCATGGTTTTCCCGACTTCCAGGTGGCATTAGAACATTTGAGGAACTCATCCAGAAGTTCCTATCTCATTACTCTTATAATATTGAACGCGACATCACCATGGCTGATCTATGCAACACCAAACAAAAACCAGGTGAATTATTCGCAGTATTCCTGCAACGATGGTGCCAAATGTCTAGCAGACGTTCTCTTCAGTTACCTGAACGAGAACTAGTGGAAATTTTCATTTCCAACTTAAACGAAGAAATGGAATTTCACCTGGATGTCAAAGACACAGACTCTTTTAACGATATGATCACCAAGGGTATAAAATGTGAAAGGGCACTCATCAAAAAAGGACTCATCAAAATCTTTAATGAACCAAAAGATGCTCCTCGCCCACGCTTCAATAGCGATAAACCGAACTTCTGGAACAAGAATAAGAACATCATCAACGATGGAGTTGTGGATGCTCGGACTGTCCAAAATGCACAACCTGTGGTTCGGTTTGCAGGACAAAATCCTCCACCTCAAAATAATACACATGGTCCTCCTAATCAAGGTCGCATCACATCTCAAGATGAACCAAGACCTCGTCCACAAAAACAAAAACGCACTTACACTCCCTTAGGGGAACCCATTGAAACAGTGTTGCGACAACTCCTCTCTCAAAATTTGGTCACTCTACCTAAGCTATCAAACTATGAGCCTCAAGTCAAACCAGCATGGTGGAAAGATACTGAACACTGTGAGTTCCATCAAGGAAGAGGACACAAGACAAGTAATTGTCACCGATTGAAAGATCTCATTCAAGATCTTATTGATCGAGGAGAAATTGAGATTGAAGGACATGATCCAAAAATGACAAATAATGATCACCTGATGTTCAAGAATCCACTTCCATCACAAGATCAAAGGGGTCCTTCCACTTCCAGGCGAGGCACCGATACCATTGACTATACGCAGGCTGCGTATAACTACACTGTAA
The DNA here is from genome assembly GCF_030272615.1 of Cryptomeria japonica. NCBI lineage: Eukaryota > Viridiplantae > Streptophyta > Pinopsida > Cupressales > Cupressaceae > Cryptomeria > Cryptomeria japonica. The sequence continues at coordinate 553,896,473 of NC_081412.1, read as the reverse complement.
ATCACCTATATGATGCCAGTGAACAAATTGCAACTATAACCTTCAAAAATTCCACCTCAAATTGCAATGTTGTTACACGTCGCGGCAAAGTTACCATAAAGGCAGCTCCACAGGGCACCACCTCTGTCCCGAAGCAATACAATCTTGTGGAACAATTAGACAAAACCCCTGCACTTATATCCATTTTGGAGCTTTTGCGTCTGTCACCCTCTCATAAAACAATCTTGGATCACGCACTCCAAGAGGCGTCAGTCCCTGCAAACCTAAACACGGACCAATTTCAAGCCATGGTTGGAACTCTAAAGTCATCACCTTGTCTCACTTTTTCCGAAAGTGACAACTCTTCCTTCCAACAACCTCATAACGCTTCGCTACACATTCAAGGATTTGTCAACCAACACAGGATCAAGCGAGTCTTGATAGATAATGGAGCAGGCCTAAACATTTGTACACTACAGTTGGTCACAGCATTGGGATATGCACTAGAATCAGTGGATCCTCGCAAGAAGATCACCATCAAGGCCTATGATGATGCAGAGCGTTCATCCAAAGGAGCTGTGGTACTACCCATCCGAGTGGGCCCTGTGGTAAAACACATAATTTGTCAGGTTCTGGACCTTCCTCTGCCATATAATCTATTATTAGGAAGACCTTGGATACATGCCATGCAAGCCGTTCCATCTACCTACCATCAATGTATCAAGTTCCCACATAATGGTGCAGAGATCACAATCCTGGGTGATGCAAATCCCTTTGCATTTTGCCATAATATCAGCCATCAACCAGAGATTACTGTTCCTAATAATAGGGAAGCCATTTCCTCCACATCATATGTAAATCCCACCTCTCTTGCCAGTTCGAACACCCCTATACCCAAGCAAGAAAAGCCTAAGATGAAAGTCGCAGAGGAAGGTCCCGGGGAATATAACTTAAGTCAACTCTTTTGTGTGGGACAAATGCCCACTTCTCCTAGAACACATGGTAAACCACAGCAGTTACTCCAGCAACGACTAATCACGCCAGCATGTGCCTTAACGCCTTTCATCCTTGGAAAGAGTCAAGAGGAAGAAACACAAGATGAGGACCTAGCGGACTGGATCTATAAAGATCCCATCACCACTGACAAACCGCAAGAAACACTTCCTACGGAACAATATGGCAAAGGCCTCCTCATTATGCAAAGAATGGGATATGATGGTCAGAGTGCTTTGGGATACTGCAAACAAGGACGACACGAACCTCTACTACCAGAATTCAAGCCCAAAGGTAATACAGGCCTTGGCTTTGAAAAAGAGATCCTTCCTAAACTCAGATTCAAAGGAAAACCTAGCAAACCATTTTGCCCACCTACTGCAAAGAGGATACCTTTCATAATCAAAGCACCATCAAGCACTATCCCCACTGCCCCCTCAAGGCTCACAACTCCACCATCACCAATGTCACTCATCCCATCAAACGAACCAGTAATCCTATCAGCAACACCATTTGTAGCAGCAACTATATTGGAACCCGCAGCAACATCTATGGCACCAGTAATTCCAGCAGAAGCCACTGAGTCACCATTACCGATACTTCCAGTGACAAATCCATTAAACCCCATCACAATTCCTGCAACACCGATCACTACAAGGATACATAAACCAATCACACCTGCCGTGTTTAACTCCAAAGACATCCCAGTATGGTATAGCAATCGGATGCTGGAGAGTGATTCAGAGACCGACTCACATGAGTGGGAATTCGATTCAGTGCAACTTAACACTTCAGATGAGGAAGACACATCACCACCTCCACCCCGCAAAGACATCCCTGTTTACGGAGAAGCACAGATAAAGACCACTTGGGTACCTGAGCTGGAAACATCTTCCACAGACCCTACGTCTCATCCTACGCCTGATTCTGACAGGGAGAGTACCATCAACGACCTTCACCACACCGTCTTAACCCTCACTGATACATCTCCCGCACTTAACTTAATCGATGAAGTAATGCCCATTATCCACCCTGAACTCATTGAATGGAACCAACCAAATCCCCCATGTCTTGACCTCTTCCAAAACGATGAGGCTATCATTGACTTTTTGGAATTAAGGGATAATCTACCAAGCGGGGATCACAAAGCTGGATTCGCCATTGAACTTAATAGCGCAGCATACTTCGGGGCGGATGCCAAACCCTTCAGCTGCAAAAATATAACATTAAAACATGGATCTTCCAGTGAAAACCACACTGTGGCACTGTTTGATCCAATAAAAGTAAAAAGAAAGAGCGTATCCAATGGTGAAAACCTCTCTGAGGCGCCTGAGGATGAAGGGTTTGACATTCTCCCTGCTAATGCACAACAGGAACGATCAACGATCCTCATTGAGGAGACTAAAGAATACAATGTGGGGACTCCTGAAAACCCTCATATCATACATCTGGCATCTCTTCTCACTCCAGAGGAACAGCCTCAATTTATAGAGTTCTTCCAACAGCGTCAGATCAACTTTGCATGGTCATATGCAGACATGCCTGGGCTTGATCCTGATTTAGTCATGCATCATCTCACAGTAGCAAAAGGAGCCAAACCTGTCAAGCAAAAGTTTCGTAAGATGCATCCTCAGATTGCCGTGCTAGTCAAAACAGAACTCAAGAAACTCCTGGATGTTGGTTTCATTAGACCAATTGATTATGCAGAATGGATCTCCAACATTGTACCAGTTGGCAAACCAAAAGGGGGCATCCGCATTTGTACAGACTTCAGCGATCTGAATAAGGCATGTCCTAAGGATGACTTCCCTCTACCAAATATCGACATCATAGTAGATTTGACAGCAGGACATGCCATGCTTTCACTCATGGATGGCTTTTCGGGATACAATCAAATAAAGATCGCACCAGAGGACCAACATAAGACAGCCTTCACATGTCCATGGGGCACATACTGCTGGAATGTAATGCCTTTTGGTCTAAAGAATGCAGGAGCGACCTATCAAAGAGCAATGACCACCATCTTCCATGACATGATGCATACTATGATGGAAGATTATGTGGATGATTTACTAGCAAAATCACTTACTAGAGAAGGACATCTTCACATCTTAGATAAAATCTTTGATAGACTGGAACAATACCATGTTCGACTCAACCCAAAGAAATGTGTCTTCGGAGTGACCTCCGGGAAGCTTCTAGGATACATTGTCTCAAGCAAAGGTATTGAGGTCGATCCAGCAAAGGTTAAGGCAATCATGGACATGCCACCTCCAAGGAATATCAGTCAGCTAAGGACACTACAAGGACGACTTCAATCCATCCGCAGATTCATTGCACAATTGGCTGATAAGTGTCACCCATTCACACACCTGCTACACAAGAACATCCGCTTTCAGTGGGATGCCCGATGCCAGCAAGCATTTCAGGCGCTTAAAGACTATCTCATGAATCCACCATTGTTGATGCCACCAGATCCAAGTAGACCGTTGTTACTTTATATCTCAGCGACAAGTACAGCATTGGGTGTACTACTGGCACAACATAATGCAGAAGGAAAAGAGTGTGCTATTTACTACATCTCTCGCACACTGGTGGGCTATGAACTCAATTACACACCTATTGAGCGAGCTTGCCTAGCAGTAATCTTGGCAGCCACTAAACTGAGGCACTATCTGTTAACACACAAGGTGCAACTCATTGCAAAGATTGATCCACTCAAGTATTTACTTAGCAAAGCAGCATTGACAGGTCGCTTAGCCAAATGGGTGATGATTCTAAGTGAATTTGACATTGAGTATGTGGACCATAAAGCTATCAAAGGTCAAGTTATTGCAGATCAGTTGGCTGATGCACCTCTCATAGGCGATCATCCTCTCATTTCCAATTTTCCAGATGAAGAGATATTCATGATTACAGAAGCACAGTCATGGAAATTATACTTTGATGGTTCATACACTAGGCACGGCTCGGGGGCAGGCATTCTGTTTATCACACCTCAAGGTGATAGCATCCCGAAGTCTTACAGGCTCACATTTCCATGCACAAACAACATAGCAGAGTATGAGGCCTTGATCACAGGACTCAGATTAGCCATACAATGGAAATTAAAAGAACTGCAAGTATATGGCGATTCCCAACTAGTCATTCGACAAGCAACAGATGAGTATCAGACCAAAGATGATAAACTCATGCCATACAAGCAAATGGTGGACAATCTAAAGACATCATTTACTACTATCACTTTCGAGCAGATACCAAGAGATCAGAATCGAGCTGCTGACGCTATGGCTACCATCGCATCTCTACTAGATCTTCCACAGAATTCAACACGCTACGAGTTCTTGGTAGAACAACTTTGGATCCCGGCTTATGATATCCCCGAATCTGAAATGATATGTTGCCTTGTTGGTTCTGAATCCCCATGGTACGGTGAGTTCTACACCTATCTCCGCAATCACACCCTTCCTCCCAACCAATCAAATAACCAACGTAAAACCTTCATTCGCCAAACTGCTCGATATACCATTATTGCCGAAACCCTATACCGACGCGGTCTTGATGGTACTCTCCTTCGATGTCTGGAACAAGGTGAGATAACAAAGGCTTTGGAAGAGGTACATGAAGGAATTTGCGGGACTCATTCAAGTGGTCCATCACTCGCCAAGAAACTCCTGCGAGCTGGATATTATTGGCCATCTATGGAAAAGGATTCCTACTACTTTGTCAAAAAATGCAAGAAATGTCAAGTTCATGGCGACCTGATACATGCACCGGCCCAGGAACTGCAACCAATCACAACACCATGGCCTTTTTGTCAATGGGGTCTTGATCTTGTGGGTAAAATCCATCCATCTTCATCCAATGGCCATAAATTCATTATTACCGCCACCAAATATTTCACCAAGTGGATCGAAGCTGTTCCACTTACCCAAGTCACCGTCAAGCAGATCGCCTCATTCATCCTCAATTACATCATCTGCCGGTATGGTGTGCCCATGTCCATTGTCACAGATAATGGTCTTCCTTTCAAAAATCAGGATGTCCGTGAGCTTTGTGAGAAATTTCATATCCAACACCGCTTTTCCACTCCCTATTACCCACAAGGCAATGGTCAGGCCGAAGCATCCAATAAAAACATATTGAGGATCCTAAAGAAGACAGTCAATGATGTCGGCCGTGACTGGCATGTTCAATTGAATCCAGCGCTATGGGCATATCGAACTAGCATTCGGACCCCTACAGGTGCAACTCCTTATTCATTGGTCTATGGTGTTGAAGCTATCTTACCTATTGAGGTCGAGATACCATCCTTACGAGTTTCATTGCACAATCTCATCGATGATGAAGCATACAGAGTATCTCGTCTTCAGGACTTAGAGTTACTAGATGAGAAGCGACAAGCTGCATACAATCACCTCAAAGCCTATCAGCAGCGCATGAGTAGAAGCTACAATCACCGAGTTAGATCTCGTACATTTGAGGTAGGTGATCTTGTTCTTCGAGAAAATCCTCGCAACCAACCAAACAGAGAACATCAAGGCAAGTTTGAATCAAACTGGTTGGGCCCATATGTTGTCACTGCTGTATTCGGGTCCGGGGCATATCAGTTGGCTACATCAGACGGAGAACCGCTCGCAGATCCAATCAATAGCATGCACCTCAAACGGTTTTATACCTAAGGTATACATATCAGAAAATATCAAAAACATTCAGAAAATGTCCTAAAGAAAATACAAAACCATTCAAAACAAAAAAAAAGTAAAGAAAAATCATGCATCCAAACGGTGAACAACCACTCCGGTGGCACCTTGGGTAAGTGCGATGGTGAAAACCTGGCAAACAGGCGCCACTCGTAAAGGCAATGGCTCCAGTATCTTTCATGCTCGTTGCGATCACATTCATACATACACACATCCATCCATCTAACCATGGCTTGTTATTTGATCTGTCATCCAAGAAAGTACTTCATGCGTCTAGCATCCCGCTTTTTCATAAATCATGTCCAACTTGGGGGCAATGCCCTTACAATCTAGATGATGGAAGTGGATTCTACATTACTGGTGATTCATTGGCAAAAACATTCAAAAATGTCTCGCAAAATACAAAAACATTCAAAAATGTCTCGCAAAATACAAAAACATTCAAAAATATCTCGCAAAAATACCAAAAACATTCAAAACAATTCAAAATCCAAAAACATCGACAAAACCATTGAAAAATCACACAAAAACATGGCAACACCTTGTACATACTCATCCATGCAGATACCAAAACAAACATTGCGACAAACTACTCACACAATGACCATTTACCAAACAACCACACAATCCACATCAACAATCCAAAACTGTCTTTAAAACAAGGATGCATCCTTCCTTACCAAAACAAAGACAAGATGATGTTTTCTTTGACAAGAAAATTCTGTTAGGCTGTCAAATACTTGGTTGATTTGTGAGTAATTCATTTGTTTATCTGTATCGGGATCTTTTCAACATTGTTTTGTATCGTTTGTGCATTATTACCGATGAAGTTCTGGGGCATGTACTAATGGTGTCTACGTGGGAAGTTCACCAAGCTATGTGATCTTATGCCAAATGCAGCCATAGATCACTACGGCTTGCTGACTACAGCGTATATCTCGACCATATGAGCATGAACCATTACCAAGGATCCATATTCTTTATTCTTTATGTATATATTGTTTGTTTACAGGTACAATGCTCATTCTTTGGTTCCTCCTCATCCAATTTGGATAAAGGTTTTTATTTCTTAGTACGGTATGCACTTGTCTCAGGATATGATCAGCCTAAGATCAAGGAGGACGATCCAAGTCATGCATGAAAGGAGATAATCCTTATCTATTCCGCAAGCAATACTCAGGTCAACTTGATCCATTATATCAAGTTGCTTGTATTAACTTGCTATATAAAATCCATGTAAGAAATACTCTGGTCATCTTGAATCTTTATGTCAAGTTGATTGTATTTTCTTACAACATTTTAAAGCTCAATGATGAAAAATAAAGCACCATGGATCGTCATTTCATCTCATCTGTATATATTGCATTTCGTTGCATTCCATCCATCCATACATTCATAATAGATGCATATCATTCATACATAGTAATGACAATGGATACTCTATTTTCCTCTTCTTCCATAGGAATGTAATAGGTCCTCCATTTCTTCTATTTAACATTGAACCCCTCCCCACCCTCCCCATCTCGATAATCAGCATCACATATCCTTCATCGTTTCCCATCAACCCAATCAAGCCACGTTCATCACCATCCATCTCTAAAATAGGAGGGATTGTGTTTCCTATCCTAAGTCATCCAATAAGTCAAGAAAGTTACTCTATTTTGCACAGATACATCGACTCCCACACACCTAGACTATCAACAGATACTCTGATCAAGTATCTTCGGGTCTCAACAGGTAATCGATCATGGTAATCCTAGACTACATCAGGCATTTATCATAATGACCTAGTCTCAACGGGGCTGCTATGATTCCCCACAACCATCCATCACATGCACATACTATCAATTGATCAACCAATCAAACACAATCCAATGGACAATTACATCAATTGTCTACGTCTCAACGAGTATTTTTCTTCATATACCTTGACTTCATCGGGAAATTACATCAATTGTCTAAGTCACATCAGGTCACTTTGATTCACTTACTCAGACTTTATCATGTCCAAGTGACCAACTGACATCAACTGTCACGCTTTGACTTGACCGGGGCAATTCAACCAATTGCACCAGATTGTCCAACCAATTTTGATCAATTGTATAGCATCAATCAAAACCCCACACTACATCTGCTATGTATCTCTTGCATGACCTCAGGGTACTCGCTGGCTTGTTGTTTCTTCGTATTCACTCCATTTTCTCCCATTCTTTCATCATTAGTTCTAATTTCTTCTATTCTACCTCCCCTCCGCTTTTCATTCTTTTTCGAGAGATCGCCCGATTTTTCAAAAAAATTTCGGCCCATCTCTCGAGGGGGCATACCACCCATTAAATTTACATTTTATGGGGCATTTCTTCATACCTATTTTTCTTTCTTTGAAACGACGCGATAAACTGCACCGTCTCAAAGAGGGGCAAATGTAGTCACATAAATCTGTCCACTTAATTAAATGAATACTTAGTATTTATTTGATTATTTAACCATCAATTAATAATTAATTAAATTAATATTTAATTAATTCATCTTAACCCTCTTCTCCTATTAATTAAATAAATTATTCAATTTATTTGATTTAATTCACTTAACCAAATTCAGACCATTAATTAAATAAATAAATCATATTTATTTAATTAAATATTCTCTCACATTTAAATAAATTAATATTTATTTAAATCCCCCAAAATCTCACCTCTCACATTTAAATAAATTAACATTTATTTAAATCACCTTTATCCTCCACCCACTTGCATTTTCCTACAAATGCAAGTTGCACAATTATTTTAAATAAATAATTTATTTAAATCACCTTTATCCTCCACCCACTTGTATTTTCCTACAAAAGCAAGTTGCACAACTATTTTAAATAAATTATTTATTTAAAATCCTATTTATCCTCACCCACTTGAAACCTTTAATGGTTTCCCTTAAAGTATTCAAACTTGATGGCTTTAAAGTCTTCAAACTTGATGGCTTCCTTCTATAGTCTTCTTAAGACTTTAATGGTTTTCCTTAAAGTCTTCAAGCCTTTAATGGTTTCCCTCAAAGTCTTCAAGCATTTTAAATGCTTTATCTTCTTTTTTTCATTTAAATAAATTAATATTTATTTAAATATTTATCCAAATTCAACTTACACCATTTAATTGAAATAAATGATTTTATTTTAATTGAAAATACCAAAATTTCTCCCACTTGCATTTTCCTACAAAATCCACTTGTATGCCTAAACCCCTTCTAGATTCTTCTAAACCCTTCCTAATTAGCCTAATCCATCCCCTAAATATTGTCACATTCCTAAGCAAATTGGAGTCACTTCTCAAAGACTCCAAAGTCTTTGAAAAGCAATTAATGCTTTGTGTGTTCAACAAATTAACTCTCAAAGTCTTGGATAACCTTTGAAAGCTTTCAACCTTCAACCACTTAATCCCCAAAGTCTCCAATAACCATTAATGGTTAATTCAACCCTCCCACATGGTTAAAACATTTGTTTTGACTCAACCTCTACCCAACCCAAAGGTCTCATCAGGCCATTAATGCTTTGACCATGATTATCTCTTAAACATTTGCACAAAGGTTTATCCTTGCATTAACTCTTAATCCAATGGGTAATCTTAATTTAGACTTGACCCTTACCTTCTAGATAACCATGAGGTCTTCTCAGGCCTTTAATGCCTCCAACCTCTTCTCTCAACCCAATCCTATGTTGACACTTGTCACCATTTTATTGGTGCCAATTGTGCACATGGATCCCCAACTTTCAAACTTGGCCCTTGATTAAACCATTCAATCTTAACCCTTCATTTCTCCATTTCTTCTATAAATAGAACCCTTCTCCTCAAGCAAAGAAAAGCATTTTTAGAGTATTGTTGTTATACTGGCATTAGCATAGAGCTTTTTCATAGCATCACTATCTACTCTAGCATAGTATTTAGCTTTTCATTTCATATTTGAAGCTTAGTATTAAATCTCAATCCTCCATAAGCATCCATAGTGCAAAAAGCTGCTGAGAGCTACACTCATTTGGGACTTGGAGAGGAGAGGAACAAGGGAGGAGCAACTATGAGCATCTTGATTAGCTATTTCATTTTATGTTTATATGCTTTCTATTTCATGCTTAATATCTCTCTTGATATGCCTGTTTAGGATAATCTTTTGTTGCTAACACTAACGTTTGTTTCTTGTGCTCTTGTGTGTGTTGCCATCAAACAGATTTTCTAATCCTTTTTGCAGAGCATCAGTATGGTTTTCTAGTGTGATCATTATTTTTCCATGACTACTTAGGTGTTGGTTATCTTATATTTGTTTTCTGAAAAGTTATTCATCTAGTCTAACACACTAGCATGACTCACTAGTGTGATCGTTGTTGTTTGAATCTCCTCATATATTGATTGACTAGTTTCTTTGAGAAGTGAATCTTTGACTAGTGTTCCTCCCACCAATAAAGAGTTGGATGTCGGCTTGTTCTTTCCTCTTAAACCTTCACTACCTTCACATATTCCTAAGAATGATCCATACCTTTTACATCTTTAATACTCATCATTTTATGATGAGAAGGATTGGAAATCATAAAAAAAATTTATAAACCAACTCATAGGTGTGGTATTTTGTCTTTTTCTTTTGTATATAATGTGTTTCCCAATGATATTGTACTTGGCATACATTTTATTTATAAAGTTCTCTTTGGGTGACTCTTGATGCTCCATTAGTGTAATGCCCTATTAGGGAACACTAGAGAAATAATAGCTAATAAACCAAAACACAGTAAATAATTTTGTTTTAAAAAAGGAATCATAATACATTATCCATCTTTTAACTCAATACAACACTAAGTAAATTTATTACATTACATAGATGAACCATACCAAGGTTTAGTGGAAGACTTAATCACATCATATAAAAATCCTCTAACGGTTATCTAATGTCACTACTAAACAAGACTAAATAACATACATTAAACATAGCTAAGTTTATCACATGAAGACAACTTTACTCCATTATATTATTCCAAATCACTTAAACATTCTGAATAGGATACATTAGCTCACTTAATCAAATAAATTCCTAATCATTAATCATATTAATCATCATATAAAGGCCTATGCTAAGTTCATTTTAAAAGCACCAAATGAAAGATTCTTATGATAACCTTCATCATGAATAAGAACATACATATATGTAGCGTCGTAAATTGTACACCTTTATATTTGTATCCAATTTCACACTCTCCTAGAACCTATTTTAGTATTTCCATTTCCTCTATGCATTATAGGACCTTAATTGCATCATTAATTAATATTTAATTTGATATTATTTATTCCACTTTATTACATAATCACTCTTATTTTGGCCCTTAATTCTAGGTATGCCCTTTATCATTTTATTTTGATTTATCCTTAATCGTACCTTAATTTCAACTCTCAAAAAACATTTCATATTCTTAACATTAGTTTTTTAACCTCCAAGATGGAATTTGAATCGGAATCATGATAGCTCACATCCCTCACAATTTGGAAAAAAAGTTGATATAACCATGACGCTCACCACCATGGCCCCGCACTTTTCTCCTTGAACTTAGGGAGGATAATTGAGTAGTCTTATCTTATTCGAATCTAGCTCCATGTGAAAATATATCAATTCTAAGTTGGCCTAAATCTCATTTCAATTATGAAATACTTATATCAGGCATCCTTCTCAGCGCATTTTCACCTAGAGAAATCAATTATCTATCACCATTATTTGTACATCCATAAAGAATTCATTATCAAGCATTTTTCAGAGATCTTCAAGGCTCCATATTTATCATCAGTAATGGTTGAGAAAATTTAATTCAATTTTAATGCAATAATGTGTGTGATTACATCTAAAGAGAAAAGCATCATCATCAACAATTGTTGATCTGGGGTGTGTTTTCTTAAGTAATTATTTTAGTATTTGCTTTTTTTCATTCAAGGTTAATTCCAGACCTGGTTTTGACTTTGGCAAACCCTTAATCCAAAAAATTTCCTTGTTTTCACTATGTACAAAAATAGGGACATAGCTACATTCAAGAGGTTTGATAGGGCTCACAGAGATTAACAAGTTCACCTTTTGATGATGAGAAATTCAAAGGACCATGGTGCCCACCACCATGCTCCCAAAAAATTAGGTCACACTTATGGTAATGGATCTAAATCATCTTCTTCTACTCAGATCTAGGTCGATGTCTCTATACCATGATTGTAGCTCACTATTTATGCCCAACATCTTCAATATTCATCCATTTACCCTATTTTTAGCATTTTCACAATTCAAATTAGAAAGAGGAAATCAAATCCTAACCAGTGAATCTAATCATAAATCTCAATCCTTTCCATAGTTGGATTGACACTAGATCTATTTAATTCACCCCTCTTTCAATGTAAAGGTTGATTTGGATCATTAGTTGTCTTATCGTATTTGTTGAAACGCTAGCTCCAAATTACACCTCTACATTTTAGTGAACTCAAATTCTTTCATGCTAATTTATGATTTGTGTTCTTAGATCTGATTTGTATTCATTTTGTATTTCAAATTTGCACTCAATGATCATGTATTTTCAATCAAAAACATAAATCAAGAGGTTAAATTTATAAAAAGCTTAATTTATTTTCCTAAAATTGGCTTGTGGTTTGCATTATTTTTTAATTATGTTATGTGTGTTTACATTACTTCTTTTAATCTTCATTTTACTTTATTTTATTACATTCACTTGCTTCATTGTAAGTTTCTTTTTTCTTAAATTAGAAAAATGTCAAATTTCTTTTTGCAAGAGGATGCTCTTAACTTGCAAGGATTTTAGATATATGAAAATCCCCTTTAAATATGACCCTTTTAGTGATTCCTCTCCTATGTTTCTCTCGCTCAAGAGGACATATTGGTGCAAGAAAATATTTTAAACACTTCTCTCAATGATCTTTCTCTTTGAGATGAACCATTGGAGGATGGTATGGATTATTCTCTTAATATGTTCCTCCTCCATGAGGGTACCTTTGTGAAAGAGAATGATATTATGTTAAAAGAAGGTGATGAGTGGAAATTATTTTAAATAATGTGTGATCCCATAATACTGGGTTACACTTTTTGGCCAAACCTGACACTGAAATCAACATTTTCATCAGATGTTTAATTCATAAAACCTATAGCAAATAAACCATTAAAAATTTGAAAATGAAGTAAACCACTAATTTGTGAGATTTTTCATATAGATTATAAATATATATTTTTTTAAATAATTAGAAATTAATTGTCTATATTATTATGTATCTTCTAAGAACCCAATATTTATAATAATAAACATTTTTCAAAAGTCACATTTATCTGGTAATGCATAACATTTTTAATAGCAAGAAGGAAATTCTATTTTTTGAAATATCGAATTGTCACACCAATATCTAGTGAATGAATTTTTCTTTTCCTATTTTTTTGTTACATATATTTTTTTTTAGCTAATTTTTTAAGACAGAGTAATTGTAATTTGGACAAAGGTGTATTTCATAATGCATAACTATTTTTGTATGGATTTTAATTAACTTATTATTCTTGTGTTGAAATAAGGATATCAATGCCTAAAGCTAAGATAGTTCTTACAAAAAAAAATCTCCATTTTTCAATTTTCTCACGTGTGAAACATAATCCTTAATGTTCGATGAAAAAACTAGATTCACAAGAAATAAAACATAAATATATTAGTTAATTAATCATATTAAAAATTATACTATTTGGAAAGCTTATTTATAAGGACTAAATATTTGAAAAAAAAAGATTATAAATGAATTCATTTGACCCCAAAAAAGATGATGTAAAAGTGTTTTTTATCAACATTTTGATAGGTGTGAAGGAGACTCCATTGTTGCTTGGATTTAGAAGAAGAGACATTCTACCCAAGAAATTTTCATCTAAGAGCCTTTGATCTAACTCTCCTCAATTAATTACTTTTGGGACCTCTTAATGCTTATATTATTATATTTTTGAAAAATTGTATGGTTTTAGCAAAAATCAGGATTTACCAAAAAGTGTAACCCAATATTATGGTATCACCCTAATAAAACTTCACTTTCTCTTAATTTAAATAATCTTTCCCCTATAGATGAAGCATAAATGAGACATGATTGTTTGTTTCCTAAGGTTTTTCATGAAGATAACTTAGAGCAAGAGGATAAAGTTTTCAATTCTCTCTCTCCTAAAGATGAAGAACCTAACGAAGATCCAATCAATGTTATGCATATTGTTGAAAAAGCCAAAAATATTGTTAAGGATGGGGTTAATTGTCAACCTAACTATCATGTAGTTCCTTACATATATAATAATGAAATGTGGAAGTTGATAAGAATATACTAATTGAAGCACAATATAAATTTTTAATCGTTGTAGTCCTCTCTCCAATTCAAGAAAATAAACCATCTCCTACTAATGAAGTTTTTAGAGAATAACTCTTGGAGGATGATTAAGGGTCATTAGATTTCACACCTCCTTTTTGTATGAAATATAAGATAACTGAATTTTATACTCAAAACTTTTATCCTCACACATGTCTCCTACTAATGAAGTTCTTGTAGCGTCCTAAAATTGTGACACTTGCAATTTTGATCGCATTTGGGTCTTCACGATGGCGACGCAACACTGAACCTGAATGGAGACCCCGAAACTTGCTCACGACACCAAAAAACTGCATTTTCAAGCACCCTGGCCTGAACCTCCTTTGCACCCTGCTGTCCCCGGAGGTGGGACCAGAGCGCCCAGCGCCCTGGTCCTTCAGGACCAAGGTGCCCAGTGCCCTGGTCCCCCAGGACCATGGCGCCCAGCGCCTTGGTCCCTAGCCCTATTTTGGGCCCGGTCTCCTATGGGACTTCGGGTCTTTTTAGTTTGCAAATTGGAAATTATCTTTCCTGGTCAGCCTAAGGTCAGGAAAATCAGTCTTTTAACCCTAATTGGCAAGTATATAAACTACATTTTCCTCTCCCATTTGGGGAAGAAGGTGATAGGTGTACAAGCGTGGGAACTATACTCAAGCATTCAAGCATTCAAGCATTCCTTCAAGCAATTGATCATTTCAAGTCTCCATTCAAGGCTAAGTGTTGCATTCAAGACAAGGATTCAACCATTGAAGAGGAGATCACTTACAACATACTACTACAACATACAACATACAACATCTATACCTTCGCACATAAGGATACAAACATCCTTACAACAAGGTATTAGTACTTGTTTTACATTACAGACATTTACATTTACAGCATTGCTCATTTCTTGGTTAATTCCAAAACCGGGGTTTGACCTAAAGGCAAACCCCTAATCCCTAACCCCCCAATCATCTTCGCTTTTCTGTGTGTAGGTTGCAGGTACGCGGCTGAAATTGAAGATCTGGAATCCTTGTGCAGAAACGAACAGATCCCCCTTCGTTTCGCGGATTTTTCGGAGGACCGTGGTGCTCGGGCGCCATCATCCCGGCAAATTTCGCTCAAATTTGCAGGACAGCGCCATATCGACATTTTACTGCTAATTCCAGGTCCGCAGCTTCATACTGTATTCCTATCTCAATTTATAAGCGAATCTTTCTCACTTTCTATGCATTCCTAGCTTAATTCTTCTATGCACATTCTTTACAAAAGAGGGTTGCCTTGCTGTCATAACCCTTGAAACTCATTTAGCATCCAATCTTGCATTGCGTGGGATTGGATCTTGTGGGTTTCAACCCCTCTTTTGAATGTAAAGTCTCCCAAGTGAAAACCATCAACCCTAGTGAATCTCCCTTCTCTCTCCTTGGAGTTGGAAGAGGGGAGAGCAACTAGGGTTCAATCGCGATTTTCCGCTTTACAGTTCTTACAGAAGAACTCTTGGAGGATGATTGAGGATCGTGAGATTTCACACCTTCTTTTTGTAGACAATCTAAGATGACTAAATTTCATACTCAAAACTTTTATCCTACACATGTCTAAATATTGATTGGGCCTCTTTAAACTCTAATCCAATTCCACCTAAGAGAAAACACTCTTCTAATCTTACATGTGGATACATTGGATAATTTTTAGGATGTGTGCATTAAAGTCTTGAAAGTCATGAGAATTCACACTTTTTTAATAAAAATATAGGTTTCTAACCTCTTCCTTTGTCGACATCCCCTCCTCCATTGTCTAGTAATTCTATGTCTTCTAATTTCACTAAAATATCACAAAAAATAGTGCGTTGTCCAACATTATTTATGTCAACTTGATTTGTCTTCTCTACCCTAAACAAAGACAAACCTCGACCTGGTACCTAAGGACTAGGGCACCCATCGCCCCTGTCCTAGGCTCAAGGCAGCTAGTGCCTTGGTCCTCCCAATTTAGATCCAAACTTTAAGGTTCCCTTCTAGATTGTTTCAAAGTCAATATTTCCATCTTGTAGTTCCAAAGACCATGAAAACAACATAAAAGTATCAGGTGATGATGGATGGCATATTTTTCGTAATCATTTTAAATAAGATTCAAGTTCCTACTATGTTGTTCCTTACCCTATGACACTAGTAGTCAACTTTATTTGGGTTTCTTTGTCATAAGGGGTAATGCTATTTCAATTACAATCATCTTGGGGCAAAAGAATAATTTATTTTTTTCTTTCTCCTTCGGGGGAAAGAATATTAACCTATTTATTCTCTCTATCTAAAGTTTCACTATTCCCTTTAGGGGTTGCATTTTTCATACTTTGATGTCCTTTCTTTTATGTAATAGTATGTCTCTTATGATTAATCTCTCTTTATGGGAGTTTGTGATCCTCCATCTAATCTATCTTTCTCTTTGAAGATTACCTCTTCTTCAAAGTTGCATTTTTCATATCTTGATGCCTTTTCATGCATTGAATATTCCTTCATGTGAGTATATTGTGAATTTTCTTATGTTTAATCTCTCCTTAGAGGTTGTGTAAGTCTTCTCATTGTTCCTATGCTTGGGGGGCATTAATCTTTCCTACCGTTTCCAAGGATCCACTTTTCCTATTTTGAGTGGTGTTTTCTTATGAGTTGATGACTTCAATTTTAAACATTCATTTTCTTTTTTCAACAACTTGATCTTTTCTTCCAAATATTCATTTTTCTTCTTAACTTCATCAAATAAATTTAACCTTTTTTTCTAATTCTTCAATTTTCCATTTAACTTTTTCTAATTCTTTTTCATGATCATCAATTTTACATAGATATTCATATCTTTTCTTTCCACACTCCTTTATATTTGCCATCAATTTTAAATTGCATTCTATAACATTCATCAATCCTTTTCTAACTTATCCTTTTCCTTATTTACTCTTTTTCCATCTTTTTTCCATTGAAACAAAATAATTCCACTTACCTTATTTAGTCTTTTGTTTGTATTTCTGCTACTGTAAATTACCTTTCTACAATAGCTTCACCAATCTGCACTCTTTCTTCAGTGAACTGGACTGGAAAGTTCTTCCTATCCACAATCTCCTTGATATTCCTATGGATATGGCGACACACCTTCACTACTTTTTTCAAATTCCCACTTCTACAGAAACTTTTCCCATGTAGATCTCTTGATCGACAGTGCCCAAGCAATTTTTCAGCCCTTCAATCTCTCCTTGCTTGACAATAACTTCATCTTACTTCTGTTTTGAAACTCTCCTCCAATCTTCTGCAGACAACTTTAAAACCTATAAAATCCATTTAAGAGATCCATATATTTACATTCAATAACAATGACTCACTATTTTTAAATAAGTTATGTATTTTCCAAATTGGTTGTCCTGGCTCTTCAAGCGATGACATTTTTAGGTCTGCAAACAACTATGATCTCATCTCTTTTACTTGGAATCTTCTATCTTTATATTTGGATTGCCAGTGATCTCATTAGAAGCTCATGCGGACAAGCTAGGTGTCACGTTTGTCTTGTCTACTCCTGGAAGCATACTCTACAACTTCAACACTCTATCCTATTTCTTCCTACATCAACTCTATCGTAAAACTCCATTTATAACACATGGTATTAATATTTATAGTCTACAATTAAAAGCATTCAACTCGTAACCAAGCCAGAACAAAAGAACATCTCAATCATAACCAATAAGACTTTGGATTCTCTTTTGTGAGATATCATCATGCCCAAAAATATAATGTCGATCTGAGCATAATGTGGGGCAACTTCTGATATCTATATAAATCTCCTTCAATCAGTGGTTGGACACTCTTTAATAATCTACCTGTGTTGGCGACTACTCCCTTTGCTACATGACAACACACTCCACATAGCAATCTCGCAGCAACACACTCCCTTTTACTTTGGTGGCTCATGAGCAGCTTGTCTTCAGAACAACACTCTTTCATATCCATCTTCCTCTATAGGCTCTTTAATATCATCTACCATTAGCTCTACTACCAATCTAAAAGCAGAGTAGACATATAAAAATGAAAATTTTTTATTAATATGTTGAATTGATTACAAGTGCCTCTATTTATTGAGGTTTTAGAATCATCTAGAATAAATCACAGTAAAAAACACATGCATAGAAAATTGACTAGAGGTTGCTAGGAGAAACGTCCAAAATGTGGTGGGAAGCTTCTATTATAAATGGTCGGTTTGGCAATTTGCCTTTGTCTGATGGTATAAATTGATACTTACCAGCACCAGACACTTTTTCACTTGCCTTTGTAATTCCTATCAAATGGTCCAAGTAGGCAGACACATTTTATTCTGAAAGGGTGGCATGCGAGGATGATAGGATGGGCAAACTCTAAACTGCATAGAAAGTGTGTCACAACAAATTTATTACTGCCAAAATTTTAATGTCGTTCATCAAATATTTTTTGGTGAGAGAAATATTGAAATCGGTGATACGTTTCCCACAATAAATAGCTATCAGCTTATTATATAAATTGACATCAACCAATTAACTAATAGATTAATTAACATAAAATGATAAATAAATCAATATAGATTCACTGATAGATATGAATTTATATCAAATAATTAATCAACAACTATAAATTATTCTAAGTCAGCTAATATAGGCTTACTTTATTTTTATCTCTATGTAGCACTTCTTAGATGGTGATTAGGAATTGCAGTGGACATAATGATTAAAAATCTAAAATAGATAATTGAGAAGGAGAAGTAGATTCTAAGGATGTGAATGAGGAGGTTTCCTAAGATGATGTGGAAGAGGGAAAAATATTTTGGTCTTCTTCCTTGATTTCGAGTTGCTAGAAAGTTTCCCTCTTTCTCTTAAGGATCATATGATTTCTTTATTGTTTGATCTCAAGCATCCATTCATTTATTTATTTCAACTTTTGTAAGGGACTTATTCACCTAATGATGTGTCCCATAAGTGGGGTCTTGTGTTATATTTCACTCCTTGAGGCATGGTTATCAATCTTTAGATCTTTTATCTTGGTCACCTAGTTAGCATGGTTTGCTAGCTAGTGTGATTATTGTTGTCCATGCCTACACAAGTGTTGGCTATCTTATTTGTGTTTTCTCACATGTTGGTCATCTAGTATAGAATCTCTCTTTAGTTTTATTGTTGTTTTTTTTGTCTCCTTAGATGTTGATTAACAAGTTGATATGAGAAGTGAATCCTCTCCTAGTGTTCTTCTCTCTAGTAAGGAGTTCGATGTCCACTTTTGTTTTCCTCTAAAACATTCCCTACCTTCACCTACACCTAATAATGATCCATACCTTTGCCAACCTAGATAAAAGCTTAAATTATCAATCCCAAGGAATTATTCTATTCCTCTCTTAAATCTTCCTCTTCTACTATGGTTGATAATTCTTTTGGTGGAGATAATAGTGCTAGTACACCATCTATTGTGATAAACTTAGGTAATGGTTCAAATGACATCATTAAAATTATGGAGAGTTATTTTGAGTTATCCTTGATGTTCTCTCAAGAAATGAATCTAGTCCCTAATGACACACATAGTAATCCTTCTTAAGGCAATCATCCTCCATATATGGAACTAAATATAGCTTGTTGTGCTATAGTAGTTGTAGCTCCTTTTTCATCTTTCCTACCATCGCTTTATGATATGAAATATTGAAAGTTAGAGAATTTGTTATAAACCAACTCATAGGTGTACTACTTTTTATCTTTTTGTTTCATATATTGTGTTTCCAAATGATTTTCTACTTGGTATGCCTTTTTCCATTAAGTTATGTTTCGTTGACTCTTGATACTCCATTGGCACAATGATACAAAGGGACTAACCTTGTTGTGACAAAGTATTTGAAATTATCTTTATTATTCTATTCATTGTAAATATTTTTATAATGTACATGTAATTTTGTGTATTATTTTGGGGATGATGTGAACAATTAATACATTTAGCTCTCTTCCATGTTAACCTAAAATCCTATGTTTCTTCTTATGTGCTTTTAATCCTTTATACTCATGTACTTCCACTATATTTGCAGCCCAATGAGGATTCAAAGTAATATATCAATATACATTAAATTTATCTTATATTCATACCTACTACCAACCTTTGGATCCCTTATGTTCTTTGGAATGATATTTTTTTATAGTATGTGACATCACCTTAATTTGCCTATGGTAGGGGTATTTAGTTGTTTTGCAGAGCTTGTATCTGAATGTATGATATAATAAAAGCAATTTATCCTAATTGGAATATGCAAGTATTTAAAGGTACTATGGGAAAAAATTTATCTATATCTTTTAGTTTTGCATAGGCCACAAATAATTTTTTATTTTATTTTATTTTAGTAGCCCTTTTGTTTATCCTTGATAGTAGTTTATGAAATTTACCAACAAATAGTGTGTTTTACTTAGCCAATAATCTATGATATAGGTGGTGTGAATATCATGTAGTATATTTGAATTTTTTTGCTATCCTATGAGGTCTTTACTTGCTCATATGCCACCTAGCATAAACCAAGATGCTAGCCTTCTAACTTATGAACTTTTTTTTATATCATTGCTAATAAGTATTTGTAGATCTTTCTATTTCTAGATAAGCCATTCCTTGTATTTTTTAACATGACTCTTAGTATATATTTTTAGATCTTGGTAGTCCTAAAGGTCATGTCTTGTGTTTATGGATATGGCTTCAAGTAATCATGTCTGCATATCTTACTAGTCCTAGATGTGATACCTTGTTTATTATGTATAATTTGAATATGTTCATAAATTTCTTGTGTATGATCCATGTATACTTTAAATGTTCATTGGGATTTTTATAATCTTTTGGATCTGACCATATGTTTTCTTCATGTTATATATTGTTGACCTTATATCTTGGCTTATAGATTGATATTACCCTAAGTCTTAAGGGCTACTACCTTTTTGAGCTTGCAGTCATCCTATCTCTTAACTGATTTGATGAAAGGAGTTTTTTCTTTTGCGCAATTTACAATGAGTGTGAATGTAAATTCTTACCCCTATTAAAATGGAAGCTACATGTAGTCATAAATTATTGACCTTAATAATTTTACACTAGGTTTAGGACCCATTTTGGTATGTGTCTAATTCATGCATCAATGTGCCTAATTTCAGGACCACTTTTACATATTAGGTTATTTTATTATTCCTAATATTTTTGCTAGTACATTTTTCTAGGACTAGGTTACCAAAATGAGCTAAACCTTCAAGGAAAGAAAACAAGCCTTACAATTTGTGTGATTAAACTTTGGTTTTTCAACTTATGCCAAAAAAAATCTCAAAGAGGTGTAAGTTAAAGATAGATATAAATATATTTCCCATTTCAAAGTGTACCATATTAAAATAAATTGGGCATGCTAATTTATCTAAAAAAACATTATAATTCAATAAAACACATTAAAGGAGAAAAGGATCAAGGATTCAAGTCTACTATATTAATTATGATCAATTTTCTTATTGTATTTTATGTTGTGATTATGCAATATGTAGGTCTCCATAAAAAATCACACCAAACCTTGTGTGAGACTCCTAGAGGGGGCCTCATACTAAAGTTAGACATTCTCATTTTACCATTTTACCATTTATTTATCCTTTTTCCTTATGAGGGCACACATACTATCTTGTTATTTCCAATACAAAAGTAAGAAAATTAATAAGGGGTTTGAGTTAGGAATATCCTATATGACAATTAATTATGCTAATTTTTTATGTGTGATAATGTATATCTATCAATGAGAAAGTTACAAATGAGTAGAGCAAACAATGACAAATAGTGATAGATATTGAATAAAAAATCTTATACAGGGAAACACAATGCCAATGTCCTCCTAGTTTGATCTATAATATGGGATATAAATGTAAAAAACTTCTTGATTCCAAATTCATCCATCTCTTGAGCCTTCAAAGTTTTCATACATGAGGGCTTAGAACTTTCATCTGGCACAATTAGTTCTAGATTTAAGTGATATGATCCTCTCTATGTCTTCATCTCAGATATTGGTCATTCATGTTCCCAATGTTCTAAAGGATAAAGATATTTAGATTAAATTGATTTAAAACCTTAGAGATCCTCATTTCCCTTGATTTCACTACTTCAAATCTAAATGGAAAAATGTACCTTTTAGATACACATTTACGGAATCTACTAAATTAGGAGGGTCATGTTCTTCTAAATGAAATAATTAAATAGAATGATTCAATTGTAATAAAATAAGGCAAAGATAGATGGATCAAAAAATAAATAAAGGAAAGATAAATTGGGAAAAAATTATATGATTCTAAGATGATGTTAAAAGAATAAAATAAAGAATTAATGTAGCCCAAACCTATTCAACATAAGTATTTTTTAAAATTTCATCTTAAAATTTCATCCTAACTTTTAATGATTTTATGAATTTATTGTCAAAATACAATAATATAGCACATTAAGCAAAACTACTATGTAATAGGTCATCTCAAAATATGTAGTTGGTTGGATTTATTTTAAATTTTAATTTTAAAAAACTCGCATTTAAAATTCACGCATTGAGAAAGGAACTAGTGCAAGTAAAAAAATTATCACTTTTATCCAATATTATGGACGGGATATTGAGTTCGATAAAATTCAAATATTTGAGAATGAATGACTGTGGAAACAAGTCATGGTTGTTTCATGCGATAAAATAATTTAATAATTTACCATATGTAAGTAAAAGTAAAATGTATGTAAAACAAAGTCATATAGGAATATAATGTCATATATCTATAATACACAAATATATGTACAAAAGTTTGGCATAGTCATACAAAAAAGTATTAATGTAATCAGTTCTCTCTATGGAAGGGGATGAGATCACAAATTACCTTCAAATAAGTGGATGGAGAGGAAAACAAGATGGTTTCTTTTGAACCTACTAAATCAACCTCTTCTTTAAAAAACAAATTGGAGCTCCACCATATACAATAAAAAGTATACACATATATCAATTTCCTCTTAAAACATTTGGAGATCCACTTAATACAATAAAAGGTATACTAATTAATCTGTATATGTATATTGAATTATAGAATGACATATATGAGGATAATCACTTACTCTTCATATCATAATCATTTTGAAGAATTTGTTGCATCTCTTCATCTATTTACAAACTAGAGTTGTGACCTCCTATGACAAGCATCATGAATCATATTAAAATAAAAATGAATATGATTCAATTTTTGACTAATAGACATGTGATAAGACAACAAATAAAATATGATTTTTACTAATCTACCTCATAATTATATGAAAGGCATGAAAGAGACTAATACTATGACAATACCTTGTTGTGTTGTGGTATGAAAACTCAGATTATTACCTAATGTCATTACCAAAATCTACCTTAACTTATTTCAAAAATATAATGATTAAAAAATGTAGTGAAATATTGATGCCCCCGTTGATTTAGATGTCTCTATGATGAATTTCTAAAACAGGCCTACTCACCATCCAATATAAATTTTAAGATTAAGTCAAAATAGTGAAG
Organism: Cryptomeria japonica; assembly: GCF_030272615.1. Lineage (NCBI taxonomy): Eukaryota > Viridiplantae > Streptophyta > Pinopsida > Cupressales > Cupressaceae > Cryptomeria > Cryptomeria japonica. The sequence continues at coordinate 553,872,889 of NC_081412.1, read as the reverse complement.
GGTTATCAAAGCTAGGGTGAAAAATATGACTCTGAAATTTTACTACAATCAAATTAGTAATTTAGTTAATATTTATCTTTCAAAATGTAAAATAGTAACCTTGTTCAAGAGTCTTCCAATGTCAATAGTCTCATCAATTATCTCATCTTTGAATATCATTTGATTTAATATGTGTGTGCCCTATTGTTTACCATGTGGATATCAAACATCTTTAATCTCATAATTACAAATAGACCCCATAGTTTTGATATATGTATGGTGAGCATCAAGAACTCGAGGCATTAACCTCATCACTCTATACTAGAGGCCTACTATGTTATAAAAGGGTTTGAGTGAGAGTGTTTATGGATTGTAGGATTTTAACCTTAATGATATCCTTCACAATTGGAGGGATCACAATATGATTAATCTATCACCTAGACAAGGATTCTCCATGCCTCCTCTTTAGCATATTTTGCCCCATCCCTTTCCTGTGTAGAACCCCCACCTGTAGCCAAAAAATCTTGCATATCGAAGTAGTTTTGCATATCTTCAAGGAAAAAATTACAATAAGGTTTTGTCAAAAAGTATTATAAGACCTCATTATTGTTGGATGGAGGATGGTCAAAAATCATCCAATACCTTTTCTAAAGAACTTTCTTTATTTGTTGTTGTTGGCACCAATAGATAGAAAATCTCCAATAATTGTTATTTAGGGGTACCTTAGCTCGTGGTTGAATGAGAAATGTACTCAAGTTAGATTTCATTATATTATTGTTCTTCTTTCTAATAGGATAAGTTATAACATGAAAAAAAATTTGATTCTCATTCTTGTTTGACAACAAGTTAATTTGGTTCCTCACAAATATATGTTAGTTGTGATATATTCGAGTGAGAAGGTGAGAGTAGACTAATGGGAGATCATTCCACTCAAATATCTCAACCATTCAAGTAATATTTCAATTTTATTCATGTTGTAATCTATATTCCATAGGAAATTTTCTTGTGTCCCAAGAGTGAAAGCATTTTGAGAGGTGACTGCTATCTTTTCTTTTCACTAATTATATTTTTATGAATTGGTCAACGATGATTTTCATGAAATTGTAGAGGATTTTTTATTCTTGATATTTAGAAAAACTCAATCAAAGCTATTTTTTATATTATAATTTAATTAAATATTAACTCTAAAAAATGTTTAGAAAATTACATCCTTAACCTCGAGGATATTGTGGCAAAATTTTGATATTCATTTAGAAAAATTTATAACATGAAACCACTAATATATTGTCATTGCCTACTTTTTGCACAATAAGTGACTAATTTCAATTGAAATAAGCTCTATTTTATTTTAATTTGTATCTTTCACATAACACACTCATATTATTTATTGCATAGACCAAAATGTGGCTTTACTATCCCATCTATTTGCATTTTCTCTATTGTAGTTTAAATCTTACATGGATATGAATTGATTTGTTCATAAAATACTAGGTTTTAATGATTTCAAGTAATAAATATCCACTATAAAGCCCATCTTTGTCTTTGATTTCCATTCACTTACCCATATATTGAATTCACGTTCATTTCTAAATTTTTAGTTGTAGTAATCTATTTTAGTTTTAATAATTCAACTTACTTTTAAATTTACTCATATTATCTAATTTAGAATTTAATTTGTAACCTTATCTATGTTGGCAACAATGCAGCAAACTGAGAGGGGGGGGTTGAACCAATTTAAACCACAAATCTGATCTGATAATTAACCTTTAAAGCATGAAACATTACCACATCAATAACACATAACATCAATATTTTTGACAAGAAAAACCTAGTTAAGGGAAAAACCATGGTGAGAACCTACCCATAATGAGATAATACCCTATTAGGAGTAAGTGAAATATTACAATAGGAAATACACATGCATTCAAGCACACTTCCTAGAGTTCACTTCTCAAAATAAGAAACCTAGAAAGGCTACAACCTTTAGGGAAGGTTCACTACCTTACAAGAAGTCTCACTGACTTATAAAAACATTCAAATTGCATCTGGTGGATCACAAACTGATGAAATAACATCTCAACATGCCTGAGTATAGTTCCAGTTAAATTCAAATCATAAACAACTCAAATCATAAATCTCTGACACACTGCTTCACACCCCAAAATTTCTTCTATTTTTTTCACATGCTTCTCCTCCCCCTTTGACATCAATGAAAAAGACTCAAAAATCATAATTCTCTCCCCCTTTGAATTACCTCACAAATCTGAACATCTGAACCATACAACACTGACTACTCCCCCTTAGCAGTAGCCACCACACATCAATCTGGATCACAAGATGTCTCTATTAAGTTCACCAAACTGATGTAATTCCATGCGTGTTAGTTCTCATTAGGAGGGAAAATTACCCCTAACTTCTCTCTGAGATAGTCAAAAGTATCTTTAGGCAAAGGCTTCATAAAGATGTTTGCAATTTGTTCCTTTGTAGATGCATACTCCAATCTGATTTCTTCCTCATTCACCTTCTCTCTCAAGAAATGATATTTGATAGATATATGCTTTGTCTTGGAATGCAACACTAGATTCTTTTAAATATTTGATAGCACTTGAATTATCACACTATATAGAAATAGGCTTATCATAAACAATTCATATATCCTTCAACATCTATTTCATCCAAATAATCTAAGTACAATTGCTAGCTACAGCAATGCATTCATCTTTTGTAGTAGATAATGAGATAGCATTTTGCTTCTTACTTTCCCATGATGCTAACTTCTTACCAAAAAAGAACATGCCACGAGTAGTACTCTTCCTATCATCAACATCACCTGCCCAATCAGCATCCATAAAAGCACTTAAAGTAAAGCCATCATTCTAGGGATACCATAAACCAAAATCAATTGTCCCTTTCAAATATTTGAATATTCTTTTCATAGCTATTACATGAGATTCCTTGGGATCAGCTTGAAATCTAGAAAGAAGACATACAACATTCATAATATCTGGTCTAATCTAAGTCAAATACAACAATCTACCAATCATAGATCTATATCTATTCTTATTAGCTTTTGAAGATTCATCATCCTTTGTCATCTTACATTTTCTCACCATAGGTGTACCAACTGGTTCTGAGTCATCCAAGCCAAATTTGTTCAATAGTTCCTTCACATACTTGCTTTGAGATATGAAAAAAACCTTTATCTATCTAAGTAATTTGCAATTCTAGAAAGAATTTTCTTTCACTAATCATAGACATCTCAAATTCATTCTGCATATCATTAGAAAACTTATTGCTCAAACAATCATTTCCTCTAAAAATAATGTCATCAACAAATACTTCAATAATCAAAATGTTATCTTGATCAATCTTGAAATACAAGTTACTATCAGCAGTTCCTTTATTGAATCCAAGAGTCATCAAATACTTATCCAATCTAGCATACTAGGCTCTAGGGGATTTCTTCAATCCATACAATGCTTTCTTCAACAGGACAATCATATCCTTTTCATCTATCAACTGAAATCCATCTAGTTGCTCAATGTAGACTTCTCCTTCCAATTCACCATTAAGAAAGGTAGATTTGACATCCATCTGAGAAAACTTTAAATCTTTGTGGGTAGAATAAGAAAGGAATAGTCTAACAGCTTTAATTCTAGTGACTGGAGCAAAGATCTCCTCATAATCAATTCCTTCTCAATGAGAATATCCCTTAAACATAAGTCTAGCTTCATTTCTAACAACTTCACCCTGTTCATTCAACTTATTCCAAAATACCCATTTAGTTCCAATTATGTTCTTATCCTTGGGTCTAGGAACAAGAATCCATGTATTACTCTTTTCAATCTGATTCAATTCTTCGTCGATAGCTTTAACCCAATTTTCATCTTTACAGGCTTCATCAACATTATTAGGCTCAATCTTAGAAATCAAACAAATTTCTTTAGCAATTCTTCTTCTAGTCATCACATTGTTATTCTTATCACCAATAATCTGATTCTCTAAATTATTTAATCTCACATACCTCAAAGTTTTACGATTCCCTTGATATTTTGGTTCCTGAACTCTTTCTTCTGCATTAGCATATGTGCCACCTCCTTGATTGTCTATCTTTTTCAGATCAGTCTAAACTTGATTTATAGTTTGCACTGGCTTTTCTTTATCTAAACTGGCATCCTGGTCATCAGAATCATATCGACAAGACCTAATATATTTCACAACTCCTTCATCAACCTTCACATTAGCACTTTCAACAATTTTTCTCAGTCTTTAATTATAACACCAATAGGCTTTACTTCTAGTTGAATAACCAAGAAAGATTCCTTCATCACATCTAGCATCAAACTTTCCTTGATATTTATATCTTTTAAAGTAGCATTTTAAGTCAAAAATTCTAAAATACCTAACAATAGGAGCATGACCAAACTATAACTCATAAGGAGTCTTACCAGTATCACCTTTGATCTTTACCTAGTTAAGAGTGTATACTGCAGTACTCATAGCTTCTCTCCAATACACATGTGGGGTATTTCCTTCAATCATCATGGTTCTATCATCTTCTTTAACTCCTCTATTCTTTGTCTCCATAACAGCATTATGTTGTGGCATTCTAGGGGCAGATAGTTGTCTCTTTATTCCTTGCTCTTCATAGTATGCATTAAACTCATCAAAAGTGAATTCTCCACCTTTTTCAGATCTCAAACACTTCAACTTCAATCCTATCTCATTCTCAACCATAGCTTTGAAAATATTGAACTTCTCAAATGCTTCAGACTTCTCCCTTAATAAAGTAACCCACATCATCCTTGAATAATCATCAATCGACAATATGAACTACCTGTCACCCTACAAGCTTCTCACTCTAGAAGGACCACACAAATCAACATGAACAAGATCGAACAATCCATTATAATTATACTATTTTCTCTTATAAGTAACTCTTGTTTTCTTCCCTAATTGACATTCCTTACATACCGGATTAGAAGGCTTTATCAACTTAGGTATATCTTTCAATGCTTGGGTAGAGCTTATTTTAACCATGCAATCAAAGTTTACATGACACATCCTTCTATTCCATAACCAACTTTCATCAATCTAAGTGATCAAACAACTTTTATCACCAACATTCAAGTGAAAGATATTACCTTTAGTCTTAGTACTTAATACAATCTTAGTTTCAAAGCTACTCAAGATCTTAAATTTTCCATTCTTGAATTGCAAGTTATATCCCTTATCCACCATCTAACCAACACTCAAAATATTATTCTTTAAAACTTCAACATAAAAGACATCATCAATGTTATGCTTACCATCAAGAGAAATAGAACCTCTACAATGGATCACATAAGCTTTGTTATCATCGAATCTTACCACACCATTATCATACTTTTCCATATTCACAAACTTACTCCTATCACCTATCATATGATGATAGCAACCACTACCAATAACCCATTCATCTTTCTCCTCAACTTTACTAGCTAGATCTTTCTCCTCATTAATGCAACTTGTAGTAGAATATGTGGTTACCAGATTATCTTCCTGGATAGTAATGAACACAAATTCATCTCCTAAATTTCCTTTGTCAAATTCATCATCTATCACACCTTCATCGACAACATAATAACACTTCTTCTGATATTTACTTATAAAGATTAAATGGCTTCTTATAATTTCTCTCTTTCTGAACACCTTGATGCAAAATATTTGATCTTATTAGATGAAAAAAATTTAAGAGGTAACTTTCTCTCGGGTCATAATTTTGCTCCCCGAAAATATTATCTTTGAACATAGATTCAATCTTAGGAAGAAATTCACCAAACTCACTCAACTCAAAAGAAACAATTTTACCAATCAGCATGTCTCTTGTCACATTTGTCATAGTTTGGATCTCATCAAAAGAAGTAGCCTTGTGTTTGTAAGCACATATGATTTCACACACAAGCTCATTCACTTTCTGCATAAAATAAGTATTGTTCTCATCTTCACTCATTTTTAGGTTCTTATATTTACCTTTCAAGTTCTACAACTTAGCAATCTTCACATCATCGTCACCTTCATGCAAGGTCTCCAACATTATCCAAATCTCATGAGCAGACTCTAAATCCATCACATTAGTCATCTCAGAATTAGCCAAGGCACTCAATAATGCTTCCTTAGGTCTAATATTGTATTTTGCTTCCTTTATCTCATCCGAAGTAGTAGGACCATTATGAGGAACATTATAAACATTCTTAGTAAGCTTTGAGTACTCTTCTCCAATGCATCTCAAATGACATTGCATCTGGCTCTTCCAGAGAGTGTAGTTCGTTACATCAAATATTGGACTATCATTCTTGAAAGAAAAGGTTTCCATCCTGGATCTCCTCAAGTGGTCAAGCTCCTTATGAAGGATCTATCTCTGATACCAATTATTTGCAACAATGCAACAAACTAAGAAGGGGTGATGAATCAGTTTGCACCAAAAATTACTCCAACTTAAACCATAAATCAGATTTGATAATTAACCTTTAAAGAATGAAATAGCACCACATCAATAACACATAAAACCAACATTTTTGAAGTGGAAAACTAAGTTAAGGGAAAAAAAACATGGTGGGAACCTACCCACAATGAAATAATACTCTGTTAGGAGTAAGTGAAATATTACAATGGGGATGCACATGCATTCAGGCACACTTCCTAGAGCTCATTGCTCAAAATAAGAAACCCACAAAGGATACAACCTTTAGGTAAGGTTCACTAACTTAGAAGAAGTCTCACTGACTTACAAAAACATTTGAATTACATCCGATGGATCATGAGCTGATGAAATAGCATCTCAACATATGGTTCTAGTTAAGTTCATTGTTTGTTTTGCTCTACAACACTTCCCACTTCTGAAAGATCAAATCCCTTGCTCACACACATATGCAATCACACATATTCAAATTCATTTCCAGATACCTCTCACAATGATTACAACTTATATTTATACAAGACATCAACCTATGTTTCAAGGTCAGCTTAACACACACTACACAATACAAAAATATAATCACACATGCGACAATAATTCATGTGGACCAAAAACAATATTGGCAAAGACATAGTCTAGACATAAATAACCACCACAAATATGAAACAACTCCAATAATTATGCCTCGATCATCTGCAACACAATACACCACCATGAATGTTGCATAACACGAAGAACATCACCGAATTGGGAAAATACTCAATAACACACACAACAATTAATGTAGAGCATCAATACGCATACAAAACAATCTAGGAACATTCATAAGAAACATGAATTACACCATATCAACTGCAACAACACAAATTACTAGAATCATCATCATTTTTTACCGAACCTTAAAAACATTCACAAAACTGATTGTCAACCTGAAAGATTCACTTGTGGATTTCCAAATCATGAACCACTCAAACTGAGGACACACATCAATGTCATGATTTGATTCACATTGTAATTTATACTTTGAAATAATTATAATCTAATTCAAATAATTTATAATTTATAATTTAGTTTAGTATATTCATCAATAAAATATATATATATCTATATCTATATATAATTAATTTAACAACCTATATAATACTTTATGAGTTAATTAAATTATTTATATGAATTCTTATTCATTAACTAATATCAACTATATTTTGTTTAATGTATCTATAATCTATTTGATTTTTAACCAGCAACTAATTTACATTGATATATATAAATTTATATCAATTTATAAATGAACAAATATAAATTGATTTAATTCAACTAATATAGAGGCTTATTTTATTTTTATCTCTATGTATCAATTCTTAGATGGTGAATAGGAATTAGAGTGAACATCACAAATCTAAAACAGATTATGGAGAAGGAAAAGTAAAAGTGGATTCTAAGGATGTCAATGAGGAGGTTTCCCAAAATGAAGTGGAAGAGGGAAATCTATTTTGGTCCTCCTCCTTCATGCCAAGTTACTAAGAATTTTCCTTCTTTCTCTTAAGGATCCTATGATTTCTTTTTTGTTTAATGAGCATGCATTCATTTTGTATTTAAGCTTGTGTAATGGAATTCTCCCCCTAGTGATGACCTTTGCATCCCTTCTAACCATGTCAAATTAGTGCCTCATTGATGATGGGATAATATTTTATGGTATTTTCACTCTTTTTCTTAAGGATCCTATGATTTCTTTGGTGTTTGATGAGTATGCATTCATTTTGAATTTAAGCTTGTGTAAGGGAATTTTTCCCCTAGTCATGGCCTTTGCATCCCTTCCAACCATGTCAAATTCTTAGTGCCTCATTGGGGATGGGATAATATTTTATGGTATTTTCCCTCTTTCTCTTAAGCATCCTATGATTTCTTTGGTTTTTGATGACCATGTATTCATTTTGGATTTAATCTTGTGTAAGGGAATTCTTCCCCTAGTGATGGCCTTTCCATCCCTTCCAAAGATATCAAATTCTTGGTGCCACATTGGGGATGAGATCATTTCTTATGGTCTCCTTATTATAGTTGTGTTACATGAGATTTCATCATATATTTCTGATATCTCAGAAAAAATAAGTAATAAGGCTATTATCATTGCTCCTTAATTTAATTTACAATAATTTTATATCCCCTTTTGTAAGACTTGGATCCTTCTTATCCTATTGTTGTTTCATGAGTAGGATTTGTTTTTCCTTCTTCTTGTTTATTTATTGACCTATGTAAGGGGTTTCCTCCCTAGGAGATGACACTCATTCATCTCCATACTACCCATGTGTCTATGGATATGTGCTAAGGCACAACAGTAAATAGAAGTATCTTGTTAGAATGATTTAACCAAATTTAATATTGATTTAAAGTATAATGATATATTGTATAAAATATTTATATTTTTAATAATAATAAAAAAAAATAATGCTCAACATTGCTTGCCATGGTCATTTGGATTCAATAAGATTCAAAGTAAAAATTCAATTTCATTACCATGAAAATGCATTGTGTATGGAAGAATTTGTTCAATATTTCTCTCAAGTATCTTCATTTAAATCATTACATACCAAAATAGAAATACAAATTTTTAATTCCTTTTTAGTAGCATAGCTAAAGGTCTCTAATATGTCCTTTAATTTAGAAGAATGACCCTAATAAAACCATCCCTAAAAATCTTATGTTAAAGCTCTATTTTTTTATTATTATTTTGAAGAAATTTTTGCTTCCTAAAATTTATGATTAATTTTCCATTTAAAATAATTTCTTCAAGATTTTTTTATGGTAATACATTGAAACTCAACTATTCATGTATATAGTTGTTCAAGTACTTCTTACTAAAGAAAATTCCATAATCAAATTATCTTTTTCGGAAACTTATTTTAATCTTAACTATTCACATATGTATTTTCTCAAATACTCTTCCTTGAGAAAACTTATTAGACTATTTTTTTTTAAATTATTTGAAAAAAATAACTAAAATACATATTTTATGTAAATATATTAAATTTACACTTTTATAATTTTAATAATGGTTAGATTCAAAGTATCCTTAACAATTGATGTGAATGTTCTCAAAATAAGAAAAATGATTCATTCAATAATAAAAAAATTCAAAATATCTTTTTAATATAGAATCTATAGTTACCATAATTGTAAATTAAAACCAAACTTGTATAATCCAAATTCAAATAAAACCTAATTTTTCTAAAAAAAATATTTAAAAAACAACATTAAATCTATTATAAGGAAATTACAAATAATGTGATTAAGACATTATACGGAATTGTCACCAATACAATACATGGGGAGAGAGTGAGAGAGAGAGGGATGGTGTATGGAGGAAGGGAGAAGGGGAGAGAAGGAAGGATGGGGTATGGAGGAAGGGAGAAGGGGAGAGAGGGAGGGATAGAGAGAGGGATGGGGGTATGGAGAGAGAGAGAGAGAGAGAGAGAGAGAGCGAGAGAGAGAGGCACCTTGTATGCATTTGAGAGGGGGAGACAATACACTTATATGTGTATATATATACTTAATATATTATATATTATTATCTACATATATATATAAATATTATATATTATATATATATACACATATTATATATACAATATCATATTATACACACACCCAAAATTTAAACAATAGCGCGTACACACTAATTATAGTAAAAAGAGCGTGTACGCGCTTCTTATACCATAAGTACCCTGTACGCACTTTTTATACCATACGTACCCCGTACACACTTTTGATTGTTTAGGCTTGGAAATAGGCCTCGATGACAAAGCTAAGGTTTGGAAGTTTTATTTCCCTCCATTTCTCTCATTTTTTACGTGTTTTATTTTATCAATTTGGTTTATCGACTTTGTCATCATCATGTTTGCACTTCATCAAGTGGGTATTTCTATAATTGCCACCATATTTTCACCCATCTTCTGAGCTTTCTAACCATATGATTTTTTTAAAATTTGAACAACAATAACATATTATTATTGAATTTCTTTTACCAGTGTCTCCATAGTTCTCACAGACATAGGTGAACCATTTTTTTAATAACTTTTGATATACTTATCCAAATTTTTAAAAAATTATATATTATTGTATTGCACTTGATTCTTTACAGTTTTTTTTTTAAAATTGTATTTTCGATCTATTTCATGCAACTTATGCTTTGTGCACGAATAGGTACCTAATTTTTCAAGACTTAACAAAATAAAAAAAAATCATAAAAAAAAATACTCAACAAAAAATTACAAAAAAATACACATCTTCTAGTGCTCACTCTTAACTATCTTTCTGCCAAAGGATTTGTCAAAATGCTAAATCTAACTATGACTCTTTTGATGTGCACGTCAGAAACTATGTTATATTTTTCAGAAAAAATCAGGGTCTATTTTTCGTGCGCGAAGGATTAGACCCCCTTAATCTTATCCAATTTTGAAAAATTTTAGTAGTTTGGAAACTAGATTCAAAGTACTACAATATTTTTCTTTGATTATCTTCATATCTTGAGTGGATGGCTTTCAAATTTTGCCTCCAAGTTCAGGTTCAGCTGATTTCAGAAAAAAAAAAGTGTCAACTTATACCCCCCTTTTTAACCACCATCTTTGTGCACTTACCCAAAATGTCCTTTAATTTAAAACAATGACACTAATAAAACCATCCCTAAAAATCTTATGTTAAAGATCTATTGTTTTATTATTATTTTGAAGTTTTTGCTTCCTAAAATTTATGATTAATTTTCCAAAAAAAAAACAGTTCTTCAAGATTTTTTTATGATAATCCATTGAAACTCAACTATTCATGTATATAGTTGTTCAAATACTTCTTACTAAAGAGAATGTCATAATCAAATTATCTTTTTAGGAAACTTATTTTAATCTTAACCATTCACATATGTATTTTCTCAAATACTCTTCCTTGAGAAAATCTTATTAGACTATTTTTTTTTAAATTATCTTTAAAAAAAACTAAAATACATATTTTATGTTATAATTTTGAGAATAGTTAGATTCAAAGTTTCCTTAACAAAATTGATGTGAATGTTCTCAAAATAAGAAAAATGATTCGTTCAACAATAAAAAATTTCAAAATATCTTTTTAATATAGAATCTATAGTTGCCATAATTGTAAATTAAAACCAAACTTGTATAATCCAAATTCAAATAAAACCTAATTTTTATAAAAAATATTAAACAAACAACATTAAATCTATTAAAAGGAAATTACAAACTGTCGCCAGTGTTGTTGAAAGCCTTTTCTTTGAGTTATATAATTTATTATCTTCGCCCCATCTACCTGTCACACTTCAGTATTGCTGGAAGCCTCTTCTTTGAGTTAAATAATTTGTCATCTTCGTCCCACCTACATATCACAGCTCAGCAGCATTGCTTGAATTCTCTTCTGTGAGTTGAATAATTTATTATCTTCGTCCCATCTACATGTCTGACTCCAAGCAACTAATATGCTCACCAAGTTTCTTGATGCAACCAGGAAAATAATGTGTAAAAAAATGAATTTTATGTCCTATTTGACCCCACGTACATTATTTAACCTTGACCCGCCTGTCAGAAGATGTCAGGAAAATCGGAAGAAAACTATTATTTTGGCGTATTCACTGCGCTTGAGAAACTGCCACGAAATTCAGAAAGAAGATGATTCCTCTATTGTGAAGGTTATATAGTTTAGTTTATCATTGCAGTTGAGCAGTATAGAAACTTCCTCATTATGTTTGTTGCTGTGTCATTTGCAATCTGAAGAAGCTTCCTTTCGAAAAACTTCAAACCAATTGCAAGGAAATTATAAGGAAATTATAAATAATGTGGTTGAAGACCTTATAATGAGCTGTCGCCAGTGTTGTTGAAAGCCTCTTCTTTGAGTTATATAATTTATTATCTTCGCCCCATCTACCTGTCACAGTTCAATATTGTTGGAAGCCTCTTGTTTGAGTTAAATAATTTATCATCTTCGTCCCATCTACAAGTCCGACTCCAAGCAATATGTTGAGAAGAAAGCTCCATTTGTGGTACAGAACGCGGTTTGTTCAGAGAAAGACTATTATATTGTGAACGCGGTTTCTTCAAAAGTTGAATGTCTGGTTGTGGTTGTTCTTGGCCTAGATCTCGTTAATGGTATATGCAGCGATGAATAGCTGCCAAAATATTTAGTTTTGCCCTTTTCAAGAAAAGGCTCTCACTGAGAATTGGTTTCTCTGCTACATTAACGGATCTCACATTTCAAGGTACGATTATAAAGAACAAAAATTTCTTCATATATACTTCCATAATATTACATATGTTTTATAGATGCATTTATAATATAAATATGTTTTTTATATATAATTTTTTATATTTTTATGTTCTGTTCTCATTAATTCCTTTTTCTAAAGTTTTGTCTGCAATTATTCTTCTCACTCTTTTTTTTTAAATGATACATTGTTGTGTTCTGTTCCCATTAACCCCGCACATTTAGAGAGTTAATGTAGGCTTATTTTCACTGTAGATGGGATGCCCTAAAAGTACTCTCTGTAGCTATATTTCTGGGTCTTTCGATTGTCTGGTTCTTCTTGGCCCAGATCTCATTAATCTTATATGCAGCGATGAATAGGTGCCAAAATATTTAGTTTTGCCCTCTTTCAAGAAAGGGCTCTCAATGAGGATTGGTCTCTCTCTAGATTAACAGATCTCACATTTCAAGGTACGATTATGAAGAACAAGAATTTCTGTTCTGTTCCCATTACCCCTTCTTCCTTCTCAATCATTCTCTTCACAATTTTTTTTAATACATTGTTGTGTTCTGTTTCTAAAGACGTGTGGAATTTTAACGGACCGTAGGACTTTATGTTTATACAGATTAAAAAGGAATGATGACACCGATGCAGGGGTTACCTTTAGTTTGTTTCATTACCATAATATGTATCGCCTCGGCACGGGATTCTTCCACTACCACATATTATTATTGTCATGGGTCTTCTACGGTAGTTACAATCAGTAAAACCAACAATTCGGGAAACGCTACAAATAGTGAGTGATCATGACTTATCGGATCTTAATAATTCTGATTTGTATTTAAATCAGTTTTGTAATTAATGTTTTATTGTAAATATGTATTTAAATCAGTTTTGTAATTAACGTTTTATTGTAAATATGTATTTCAGTGAATTATGTTGTCTGCAGCTGATTAGGTTATTAGATATTGTAATCAATATTTTATTCATTCTATTATTGACAACTTGTTGGTTGCCTCTTTATATATAATCTTTTTGCTTTAGTTTAATATAAAAAAAATCCACTTTTCACATCAAATTAGTGTTACAAATCTAAAATCTATTTTTACTTAACTGAATGAAGCAAAGCAGTCCCAAATGAGTTATACAGACATTTGGTAGGAATGGTAATTTTATTTTTCCTTAAAAAGTAAATTATTAGCAAGAGAAAAAGATTTGAAGTTGAGATAGTTTTTGTTGATTTAATATTTAATAGTTTTTTTAATGAAGGTCATTCACAAATTCGGTTTTACTACTTCACATTGGAGGGCAAGAACTTCTTTGACTAAGAGTAAATAATATAACATTAATAGCTGTGATTTTAAAGTTGTTAGTGTTAATAAAGAGATTTCATAATTGAATGAAATGTATTTCTTAGATCTAAAAATAACAAATCATGTGATGCAACATTGATGCACCATTAAAATATGATTTAATGTAAATTGCCAATCAATTTTTTTTTTTAAATATTCTTAGATACCTCAACAAAAAAGCATGTTGATTAAACATCATATTTGATAAGATGATCTTGAAATCTTAATTATAAACATAAGACTTATCAAACAATCTGTTATAAAAAGAAAAACAATTTATAAATACAAATTATAACAATCACAGTGTTTCTTTATGCATACTTGTCTCTGGGTACAAGGCTGGACAGAAATTTGAATTTCCCAGTTTCCCCTTAATAATCATCCCCTGTTTCAACAGTACTGCCATGCTCTCACCTGAAATATATGGCCTCACACAAAGGTAAGGTTTCCTCTTTTCCTTTAAATTTACTAAGGTTTCTCTAAATTCTTACTCTACCGTAGACTCCTTTTCTAGCACATAAAGATAGAATGGAGAGCTCTTGGAAGGATAGCAGCTTACCAATTAGTACGTTTCATGCCTTTAGTTCTCGCTTCTCCACGCAGCCTCTTTTAGACTGCTTTGTTCCTTCTCTACTCTTTTTATCTTTTTTTTTGTCAAATATCTCATACACTCGAAATTATATGAGGGATCAAGTCTCAAATTTCTTTAATATCAAAAGAAAGTTTTAATTGGTTCAAGTAATATACTTATACTTACAATTACAATAAATATGCAAGTAAAATAATTGATATGTAATTTGTAATTTGTTTGACAACATGGGTGTTAAGATGGAAGGCTTACAACTTAAGAGAGAGGTAGAAATTTACTATTAAAAATAATTAATGATATTGATAATAAAAGATTCTCTTAATTGTGGTCTTTGATTCTTTCTTAGATAGTCGTAAAGGTTGTTGCTTGACCCTTATAAAATGACATAACAAAGTACATTCAAATTATTCATGAATTTTTGACTTAATCTTGTGGCACATGAATAATATTTTCATCCATTAGTACAAGTCATCATTTGACTATCATAATTTTTACTTGAAAAAGAGTCATCTACATTTGTTCTAATTCAAGAGGCTTCTAAAGAATTACAATCTTATATCTTAGCTTTTTCTAACCATTTGCATTCTTGTTTTCTGTGTCTCAGTTTTAGGATGGTTCATCTCCTTCCTAGAGGGCATAAATGGCCATGATCCTTCTATCACCAAATAATTCATTTTAAGTCCTAAAAGGGAAAAACGTTCATTGTGATAGGCCTAACCTTTGATGTTTCCAAAGAAGGCATCACTACAACCACTACTTTATCCATCAAGAGTATAAAGACTTGTTATACTTTGCATACATGCCCTCTTATTTTTCTGCTAGTCAAAATGAGGCCCTCATCTTTTCTTTCTTTGTCTTTTCTTTTCTTTTTTTCCACTTTCTCCTTTATTTTCTTTCCCTTCTCTTTGTTTTTCCATTGTTTGATTTTGTGTTCTTGTTTTCTTTGGAGTTTTAGGTCTCATAAGGACCTTAGGATTTACACTTAAGATTCTTGTAGTCCCTGCTTCCATAGTTTCTCATTCCCTATGTCATTTTGATTTTTGTTTTTCTTTCAGAACTTCAGGTCCTAAGAGGACCTTAAGACCTTGTCTTAGTGTCCTCTTTCCTCTTGAAGGTCCATTTCCTACTTTGTCTTAAATTATTTTGCTTCTGTGTGTTTCTTGGGGAATTTTGAAACCTGTAGCCTAGACTTCCAAACTTAGTCCCATAGTTTTTGTCCATTCTTGTTTCCTACTCCCTATTGCTTTAGCTTGTCCTTCAGGATTTTGCGATCCCAGAGACTACAATGACACCTAACCCACCCACCAAATTAATGGTGGTCTACCATTTTCAAAATTTGATATTTAAGATATTGTTTAGTCTCATTTACAACAACATTTCATACTAAAGTGATTTTGTGAGCTCTCCAAGCATCCAAGTGATCAAACTCTACTTTTCATGAGATTTGAAGCTTGAGTTTTGTCTCCTAGTTATCTTAGTTTTGGTGCCTTTTGTTTCTACATAGGTTTATCTATTCTTCTACATCATCCCTCAATGTCATTGGTTCCTTGCTTCTCATGCTTATTTTATTTGCCTTAATTTTTTTTTTCTTTGGTTATTGTTTTGGTTGTCGCTTCTTATAATATCCTTTGTGTTTTCCTACTTCATAGGGCTAGATTAGTTCTTTCTTGCTCTTAATTTATTAATAAGTTGGATGTGAAATTGGACTCAAATCCCATGCTCACCATTTAATCCAACCCCCAAGGAGTTCTTGGTATCGAATTACTCCATTTCAAAATATGCACTATAGGACTTTTAAAATCTCATGTTCTTGATCAATTGTGCCCTAAATGTGTATTAAATTCTTGCCATACCGAAATTTGACCTTCATCTAGTGTTGGTGCCTAATAATCTTACTTGTGGGATTTCAGACCCCACGACCCTTGGGGCTGACATCAAAACTCATATTGACCCCTCTAAAATGACTAAGTGTTGGATTTTCATAAACAAACTCTAAAACTTCAAGTCCTAGAGGGATCTTTAGACCTTCATCAAATTCTAGTTGCTACAAGATTTTGGATTCCTGAAGGCCCATATGACCTTTAAAACAACACATAATCATATTTGATTTGTACCTCTCTGGGACTTCAGGTCTTGGAAGGATCAAGAGACATATACCTTACACCTTCTCCAACCTTGAAACCTACAGTTGCCAAGCCATGAAGTATATACTTCAAGACTTTGGGTCCTGAGAGGGCATGAAGACTTTATCTTATGAACCATGAAACTCCCAAACACTCACTTCTTGAAATCATACTTAACCACTTTCTAATGCTTTCTTTTGGGATTTTCGATCCCAAGGAGACATCAAGACCTTGTCCTCATAACCTTCTTCTACTTGGAAACCCATCCCTTGGGCCACTTACTAAGAATCATATTCCATCCCTATGGGACTTCATGTCCTAAAGTGATTTGAAGACTTATACCTTAGAAAGTTGGAAGTTTCGAAGAGCTAGCTCCTAGGTCTTTTAGATTGCAGAGATAGATTATTCTTGCAGGATTTCAAGCTCGGCCACATCTATATACCAATCCTTGAAACCTTTATCCACTCAAAGTTTTGATTACTAAACCTTGTTCCTCCTAAAACCTTAAAACCCAAACTCTTCCTTTTAATATAATTTGATTTAATTAAAAGATTTAGACACTTCTTTTGGAATTATAATTGCATTCTCCAATCTTGCAGATGTCCAATGCATCAAGAAGAAGTGCAGTAGTAGAAGTAGCTCTTGAGGTTGGTCAAAGGAAAGGTAAAGCTACTAAAAAGGTTGATAAAGCACCTCTCACAATGTAATACAATTACCTAGGTGTGTTGGGTTTAAAGTCAACATGATTACTATTATGTTATTGTATACATTGACCTATAAGCCATGAAAACTAATATGTTTGTATATAAACCACTAGGAGATATAAAAGGATAGATATAAAAGTAGTCTTGGATTCTATTTATGAACAATTGGTCAATGTGCAAGAAATAAAGTTCTTCATTATTTCTTATTAGTGTGGTTCGAAAAAGGGATTAGAAATTTCCTCAGCCTAGAAACAAAAGGAATAAGAGGTGAAGGACCAAGGATGAACAATTTTTGGGACTTCTTCACTTAGCTACCATTCAAGGAAGTTGAGAATCATTTTAAAAGTGTAATGAAGTTTCTGTCTATGCAATAATCGATTAGCTGCCAAGGGATGTTGGCTATAGAATGTCAACAAAAGTAATGAAGTTGATTGATGGATGGGGATGCTGGCTTATTTAGAACCCTAAGTCAAATTATATTAGGTTGTGTGGGTTATATCAAGCACCCTTCTTGCTTCCAAGTTTTTGTAGTGACATGGTCATATGTGTTATAGGCCTTAAATTTGAACACATATGAAACTAAAGATAACCATGACCTTGTATGCAAGCTCAAGCCCATTATTCCAAATACACCCTGAGAGACTTTTGAGACAACATCAAAGATGAATTTGAAGTGATGAAGATGAAATATTATAGGCTCATAGCTTTCCAATTGAAGGTCTTTCGAATTTATGAAGACATCCCTAACAAGTTCTCTAACGATGGGGAGATTTTGGACCCCATCTATGAATTGAACAAAGTAGCTGGAAGTCACTCTAGTTAGGTGGTATGACAAGGAGGATGTGTCAATTAACATAGTTATAAATAGGGTCTAGAAGAAAATGGGTCCCATTCTTTTGACACCATAGGGCCACTGAAATAATTTTATTTTCCTTGGCTCGACCACGTATCATTATCCCGTAGTAGTGTCGAGCTAATCAGACTAGCACTTCAAACACCGTGAGGTTTACGTAAGGGCTCACTAGACATGTGGCAGCATATTGCGTAAGCACACATCCAATCAAATAAAAGTGAGTCAGACTTCAAAGAAAAGTATTTTTCCCTCCAAATAATGGGCCCATTGGACACATGGCATGATCTTGTAGCAGTGCGACTCTAATATATCTAACAGATTTGGAGCTTGCTGACCTATGAAGACCATTGATCTTGATTTACATTAGAAGCTTTGGCAAGGCTGAGAACTTAGGAAAAATTAAAGCTTGCGACTTAAAATAGATTTTAAAGCGCTCATACCAACTAATTATTAGGAGCATGGGGTAGGTAATAGAACGATCATTAACCCCTCGAAGCTATGACTAAAAACATGGTGATTGAGAATAACAGGCCAACCAATAAATAGAAACCAACGATTTAAGGTTAAATGTTAAGGTTAATAATTTTAGACTCTAGTAAATTTAATAAAGAGTGTGTCTTTTATGTTTCTTTTAGTGATTCTTTTTTAGTTACTAGCAGAATAGTGTCGGTAATATAACGATCATTAATCCTTCAAAGTTATGACTAAAAACAAGGTTATTGAGAATAACATGTCAACTCAAAAATAGAAACCAAGGGTTTAAGGCGAGATGCTAAGACTCACAATTTTAGACTTTGGTAAATTTAGTAAAGAGAGTGTGTCTTATGTGTTTTTAGTGACCCTGTTCTAGTTACTAGGAGCAGGGTGTTCGGTAATAGAATGCCTATTAACCCTTCAAAAGTATAACTAAAAACAAGGTAATTGAGAATAACAAGATAACTCAAAAATAGAAAACAAGGGTTTAAGGGTTTAAGGTAAAACACTTAGGCTCACAATTTTAGACTTTGGTAAATTTAGTAAAGAGTGTGTATCTTATGGTTTTTTAGTGACCCTTTTCTAGTTAATAGAAGCATGGTATCGGTAGTAGAACGAACATTAAACCTTCGAAGTTATGACTAAAAACTTGGTGATTGAGAATAACAAGTCAACTCAAAAATAGAAACCATCGGTTTAAGGTAAAATGCTAAGGCTCAAAATTTTAGACTTTGGTAAATTAAAGAAAGAGTGTGTGTCTTATGTTTTTTTTAGTGATCCTTTTCTAGGGTGTTTAGAGGTAATGGTTTTATATTTGGAACCAAGCTCTAGTTTATGCTACAACTCTCTAAATTTTTTGGTCAATTTGGGATGTCATCTTACTATTGCCTCATTATTTTTGATGGCTTGGAGTATAAGTCTCATCTTTACTCTTTGAAAAATTTGGTTGGAAAGTATATGTTGGATCTTTTAAGGTTATCGACATCTTATTAAGGATGTCTAGAAGACTCTATAAAAGAAACTTTGGTGTCTAAGTATTTTGTGGAAAAGTCTTAGCTCCATGTGATATTTAGATTTTGAAGCAATTATATTTAGATCAATTTTCATTGGCCTTACTCATTATTTCTTTGAGATCAAATCTTCTAATTAAGAGAATATAATATGTAAAAATGGTCCCCTCTTCCTCTAGGTTATTTCAAAATCAACATTGATGACTCTTTTCTTGGCAATCTCAATGCAATAGGGATTAGTGGAGTTGGGTAGGATAATGATGGTTTAGTTAACTTCTTTTTGTTTCTTATGGCATGAGGTTTGACACTAACACTAACAATTACATGGAGGTTTGTGCCATCCTTGTGGGGCTTTAGAGAAACTTTGTGAGCTAGGTTGCGAAAAATAATTTGTGAGATGGGTTTCATGATTTTTGTCTCCATTATGAATGTTGGAAGGTTTCACAATTTTTCTTGAAAGTTGCCATCTTATGTAGAGTAGATTCATCACCTTTCAAAAAACTTCATTTCCTTCTCCTTTA
Organism: Cryptomeria japonica; assembly: GCF_030272615.1. Classification (NCBI taxonomy): domain Eukaryota; kingdom Viridiplantae; phylum Streptophyta; class Pinopsida; order Cupressales; family Cupressaceae; genus Cryptomeria; species Cryptomeria japonica. The sequence goes on along the minus strand of NC_081412.1, from coordinate 553,852,586 downwards.
TTCATATTCCTAGATAATAGAATGTTGTTATGGAATGTTTGGCTAAATGGGCCTCTAATATTAATTACAAATGGAAGATAATGAAATGAGAGTCCTTACTTTGTGTTCATATGCTTTAGAGTTTGTAGCACCTTCATAATGGTTTGGCTTGACCATTATGGTATGTTTTTTTATAAGATTTACTGTAAATGATGGTTTCATAGATTATTTTGATTTCTAAAGATGGTGGATTTATCAAAAATCTCCTTCAATATTTTTCCTATAGACTTGACTGTTTGAAAGTCCTTTCTATTAATTGTTTAAAAATAATATTAAAAATTCCAGAACATATTAAATTTCTTATATAGATTTATCCTAATAATAAATTAAATATAAGCTCACCATTAAATAGTTATTACATAACGATAATATATTCATAAAATGTTAAATGATTAAAATTTTATTATTTATTTTTGCAGGTGAAGGGCCGATGCCGATGCCGATGCCTCTAGGTAATAAATCGCTTAATCTCTAAACAAAATAATGAATGATATATATATTATATATATTCTCATATCAAGTCTAGGCTAGACTGCCGTTCCGGACGGATTAAAAAACATCGTTGTAGATTATATTTACACGAATTCAGAGAATTTTATACTGTACTCGAAGGTACCCATCGTAAGGTAATTTTATTTTTGCAGTGCCATTACCGCCAGAGAATGCAAAAAGGTTTCACATGCCTGGATTGAACGCTACTTGCGGTAAAACCTTAAATTTCTATACAAAATATAGAAGTCTTTTTGTCTCTTATTTCTATAGACTAACGATATTTTCAAAACTTTCTATTAACATAGTACATTAGATCTGGACCCGGCTGCAGTGGCAAATGGATTCAAAGAAAAATAGATAATAAAATTTAAATTATTTCAACATTGCTTTTGTTTTGACACGTTGGAGGACAATTTCACTTTTTCCAGGTGTGGTCATGGTTCCTATGTTGGTACTTCGGGGACATGATATTTACAATAGTTTCTTTATCAGAGTAGATTTGGGCAAGTCTATTGTCCGGACACAAATCGTTGTTGTAGATTATATCCAAACTAGTTTAGATAATTGATTTTAAGGTTATCAAATTATTTTTTGCAGGGCCCAGCGAATCCAACAAAGGGAGACCTGCGCCTGCTCCGAAGAGTAAAAGTTCTGTTTTTATGAAATTTTCACCGCAGAATTAGTTATTTACGAAACTATTTTCAAACATAGTAGATCTGGAATAGGCACAAGACAATTTTGACACATTAGCACAAGACAATTTTATTTTTGCGGAATTGACATCCAGAGAAAAAATCTTAAAATTCTAAAGAAAATATGAAGTGTTCTTTTTGTTTTTTTAATCGTATAATTTTCCATAGCAGCCTTCTTGATGAATTAAAATAAATCATTGTTGCAGACTGTATCTAAACATATTTAAATAATTAATTTTAAGGCAATTTTATTTTTGCAGGGACCATCACATCGAGGATACCTGTGCCTGCTCCTACGAAGGGTAAACTATTGTTTTCTTAATTAATTTCTCCATAGAATAATAACAATTTTTACAAAACTTTATTTAAAACATACTAGATCTGGCAGAACTTTAAGATATTTAAATTTAAATAATCTTGAAGATTTATTATTTTACGCATTAGTATAAAACAATTTTAATTTTGCTGAATTGGCATCCAGAGAAAAAATCTTAAAATTCTGAAGAAAAGATGAAAGTCCTTTTTTTTCATCAAAATTTTTCGTAGTAGATCTGGGGAGGGCTGCTTTTAGAAAAATATTTGTTTCTATTTATATCTGAAAAAAGCAATTTAAATAATTAATTTTAAGGCAATTTTAATTTTGCAGCGCCTATCACACCCACTCAGGGGATAGTTGTACCTTCCTTCTCCTACGAAGGGTAAAAGTACTATTTTTTTTTTTACAGATCATAATGTTAAGCGGAGTAGTTCCTGAAATAAACTATCTGATTTTTTTAATATCAAATACAATACTGCTTTTTTTTTCAAAAAACTTTATCCATTGAATAACAATATTTACAAAACTTTTTTTTTTATTTGAGACGCAGTAAATCTGGAATAGGCTTACTGTTAACAGATTCAAAGGGAGAATCATTGCACATTATCTACAAACAAATTTAGATAGTTAAATTTAAATAATACTCCAAGATGACTATTATTTTGACAAATTAGCACAAGAAAACTTTATTTTTGTGGAATTGACATGCAGAGAAAATATCTTAAAACAAAGTTTAAATAATTAATATAAGAAATTTTTTAAACTAAATTTTTACACAGTAGACATGGGGAAGACTTTTGTTACTAGTTTTAGTTTTTTGCACTTGTTGTGCATGCAGTAAGGAAAACACTTTTAGTTTAATGTGTTTTTTGTTTTTGTTTTGCTAAATCAATAACAGTTTGCAGACTGTTGTCATAAGCTTAGTTTTCAATTTTTAGTTTTAAGCTTTCTCTTTTTTTTTTTCCTTAATCTTAGGAAAGAAATTGTTTGCTATCATTCAAATTTATATTCATGTTTTTCAATATAACGAGTGTTTGTATTCAGCTTAATTTTGTGCAAATTTAGTTTATCATATGTAGTTATAATATTTGAGCTTTTTTTCTGAATTGAATATTGTTTCTTTGTTGTATGATTTGACTATGAGCAAGTTGTTGGATTTTTTATTGTGTAGGTGGCAACGTTAGAGAAACGGTTATCTCCACATGGCTAATGGTAAAGATTTACATATTCAGCTTCTATTGTTTACAGGGGACAACTATGATTATTGGAGTATCAAAATGAAGAACCTACTATTATCTTAAGAGCTCTATGCATAGACATCAGAACAAAAAACTCACCTGAAAAAAACAAAAAAGAGGAAAACAAACCTCTTTAAACCATTCTATCTGCATTGGATGTTACAATTTTTCCTCAAATCGCCAATATGACAAAATCAAAGGATGCATGAGAGACTCTACAAATTGCATATCAAGGTACAAACAAAACCAAATTGGTAAGACTTCCAAACTTTTGAAGAGAATATGAAAATTTGAGGATGAAGGAATCTAAGTCCATTTGAATGAATTTATTCCTAAGATTCAAGCTATTGTTAATCAGCTTAGGACTGAAGGAGGAATTCTAATAGAATAAAAAATTATAGAATTTATTTGAGATCTCTTTTAAGTCCAAGAAGAAAATTTCAAATCTCCTCCCTTTCACACTACTAAATCTCAAGGTGAATCTTTTAGTAATAACAAAGGAAGAGGTAGATGTTGAGGACATTTTTTTGTGGATTGAAGGAGTATCTAGTGTAGATATTGTGAAAGGTATGAATATAATGAATCTTAGTGCAAAAAGAAAAAATCTGACTTGAATAAGTCAAGAGATAATTATACAAAAGAACCTTTAGAAGAAAATAATTCCACATTCTTTGTACATAACTTGGCAAAAGAACACAGAGGATATCTAGTTTTTTGGACAATGACTGTTCAAATCACATGATAGGTAAATCTAACTTGTTTGTCAAATTAGATGATTCGGTGAGAAGTCAAGTTAAATTTGAAGATGATAAGATGTTTGATGTAATGGAAAAAGGTACCTTTACAATCAAGACTAAGCAAGAAGAAACCGCCCCTATTCATAATAAGTTCTTTGTGCCAAAGTTACAATATAGTATTTTGAGTATTGGGTATCTTCTGCAAAAATGTTAGAAAGTAGTGTTTGAAGATAATTGCTGCCAAATATTCGATAATCATCATCTTGTAGCAAAGACTTACATGGCATAAAATATATTGTTTCTTCTCATATTGGTTAATCAACCATAGATGATTTGTGGTTATAGCATCAATGCTATTGTCATCTGAATTTTAAAGGGTTAACTCTGCTAAATAAAAAAGAATATGGTGAGAGGACTATTTGCAGTCAAGGCAAAAAAGGAAGTTTGTTTACGGTGTGCACTTAACAAGTATCATCATGATAGTTTTCGGTGAACAAATTTGGAGAGCCAAATATACTCTAGAGATTGTGCATTCTAACACTAGTGGTGACATACAAGAGAAATCACTGGGTAAGAACCTTTAGTTTTTAACTTTAATTGATTATTACTCTCACCACACTTGGGTTTATTTTCTTAAGCAGAAATATGAAGCCTTTGCATGATTCAAGAATATCCTGTCAAGATACTCATAGTAAATAGAGGGGGAGAGTTTACTTCTAATGAGTTTGTTGATTTTTGTATTAAGAGTGACATGCAAAAACACCTTACTACTATGTACACACTTCAACATAATGGTATTGCTAAAAGAAACAATCACACCATTGTTGAAATGGCATGAATCATGAAGACGAAAAATGTTCCACATAATTTTTGGGGAGAAGTAGTTGTCACAACCGTATATATTTTGAACTAAAGTCCCATGAAAGTAGTTCAAAATATCACTCCAAACGAAGCCCAGAGTAGTCACAATCCTTTAGTGGCTCATCTTTGAGTCTTTCTCTTCTCGACATATGTGCATGTTCCAATTCAAAAGTGCAAGAAGTTGGATGCCAAATCCCAACTTTGTATCTTGGTGGTATATTCTACTACAACTAAAGGATATATACATTCTATAATCTTGACACAAAGCAACGGATTGATAGTCAGGATGTCTTTTTTGATGAAGTGAGAGTATGGCAATGGAAAGATGATGTGCAACCAAATCCATCAATAATCAAAAGTTACGTGGAGGATGATAGTGTTCCTCCTCTATCCACAAGCTCAAGTGGAAGTTCAAGCTCCAATTCTATTCCTCCAAGATCACCAATTTTTTCTAGTAGCATGAACTCAATCAAAGATTCACCTCCACCATGACCTCCCACATCAGCTCCAAGAAAGGTGCAAAGTTTGGTTTGAATTTATCAAAGGAGTGCAACTATAAATGTAGTTGTTAATTTTTTTGAGCTTAGTACAATTCAAATTGAACCCGCTATGTATGAAGAAGTAGTGAAAGTACCAATATGGGTTAATGCTATGAATGATGATATGAATTTTATTTATAAGAATAGTACTTTTTAATTAGTTCAACTTCTCAAAGATAAGCAAGTGAATAGTGTGAAAGGGATATATAATGTCAAATACACATGTAGGTGGCTCAATGGAATGACATAAGGCAAGATTAGTTGCCAAGAGATATGCACAAACTCCTAGAGTAGATTCTCCATAGACTTTTTCTCCTATGGCTAGACTTGATACAATCAAGATCATATTGGCTATTGTTGCACAATACAAGTGTTTAACATTTTAGATGGATGTGAAATCAACATTCCTTAATGGTTACATAGATGAGGAAGTTTGTGTGGAACAACCTATGGGCTATGAAGTTCTAGGAAAAAAACACTTAGTTTAAAAGTTGAAGAAATCTCTTTATGGGTTGAAGAAAGCTCCGCATGTTTGGTATGCTAGGATTGGTAGTCATTTCATGAATAGATCATTCAACGAAAGCAACTTAGAGACTACAATGTATGTCCAATGTATTGGTAAGGATAATCTCATAGTTTGCCTTTATGTTGATGATCTTATTTATATAGGTTACAACAAAGATCTCATGGAGAAATTTCCAAGTAGAAATGAAACAAGAATTTGAAATGTAATATCTAGGATTCATGCACTATTTTCTTAGTGTGGAGGTACCACAAATATCAAAAGGTATATATATTTCCCAAACCAAGTATATAGCTAATTTATTGAAGAAGTTTAGAATGGTGGCATGCAAAACACTTGCAACCCCCAAAAGAACTTGGTGAAAACTTAAACAAGGAAGATGTCAGTTCCAAGGTTGATGCTACTTTGTATAGAAGTTTGGCTAGAAGCCTCATGTACCTCACAACCACTAGACCGAATATTATGTATGTAGTGAGCCTCATCTCTCAATCTATGCAAGACCCACATGAGTCTCATTGGTGGGCCACTAAAAGAAGCATGATTTATGTGGGTGGTTCAAAAAGATTTGGCATTCATTATTTTCATGTTATAAAGTTTGAGCTAATTGGTTGCACAAATTCTGATTGGGTTGGTTTAGTGGATGATAGAAAATCTACATTTGATTATGTTTTTTATTTGATATTAGAGTTGTCCCTTCTAGTAGTAATAAATAGGAAATAGTGCTATAGCATCATAAAATTGTGACCTTGCAATTTTTTACTGTATTTGGGTTTTTCCATTGGCAGATGAATCCCTAAGCCTGATTGGAGACTCCAGACATGGTCTAAATGCCTGAAACTTGCACCCCACACTACTTTCTGTCATTGCCTATCCTAAATTAGGGCACGACAGGGGCATGTCACCCCTATCCCTACCCTATTTTGGGCCTCCTTTGAGCCAACATTGCATTGGGCTTGTCAATTGTGAGCGGTAAAAAGTTTTCCAATGTCAGCCTAAAACAAAAAAATTAGTTAAAAGCTCCTAATTGGCAAGTATATAAGGAGTATTTCCCCTCCTATTTAAAAAAATAAGCGAAATTCAATAAGTTAGGTGGCAATAAGAGACAACAAGTTGATCATAAAGAAAAAGAAAACATTCAAGCATTCAAGCATCCATTGAGAATTTCAAGTCTCCTTTCAAGGCTAGTTCTTGCATTCAAGTCAAGGATTCAACCATTGAAGAGGAGATCTCTACCAATATTCAAGACAATTTATTCCACATATCCTTTCAAGCAATTTCATCAATATTTCCTTTTATCTACATGCAAATTTTTTCAATCACTTGGTTAATTCCTAAACTGGGTTTGACCCGAAGGCAAATCCCCAATGCCAACAACATTTCCCCTCTTTTCAATGTGTAGGTTGTAGGTGCGCAGCTATAATTGCAGGTTTGGGCTTCATTTTCAGAGATAAAAAAACCCTTTTTGGCGCACGAATTTTTTAGAGGACCAGGTTTAACTTCAACCCAGTCCCGACAAGTTTTGCTCAAATTTGCAGGGAAGCTTCGTCTCAACATTTTACTGCTACTTTCAGGTGCACAACTTCATCCCGCATCTCCATCTCAAGATATAAATGCTTCTTTGTCATCTTTACGCTTAGTCTCAATACACTTAATTCAAATTGTCTATTTTAAAAGAGGGTTACTTTACTTTCAAAATTCATTGTCAATCCCCTACAATTCACTTAGCATTCAATCTCTTTCGATTGCGATTGGATCTAGTGAATTCAACCCCATTTTTTAAATGTAATGTGCATGAGAAGTTGAACGGAATCTTTTGTGAAACTTTCACTCCTTTCTTGAGGAGGGTAAAGATTTCCACTTGATCTTCCCTCATCACTTTTCGATCTTCCCTCATCACTTTTCACCCCATTAGAAGTGCATCTTTGTTCAATAGAAGTAGAATACATTGCAACTACATAAACAAATTCTCAAGTAGTATGGATGAGATGGATATTGGTAGATCTACAATTCATTTAGGAGCATCCAATCACCACCTATTATAATAAAAATAGCATTATTTCCATGACAAATAATTCTATGTTTTATGCCATAATGAAGCACATAGAGATCTAACGTTATTGCATTTGTGACTTGGTTCAACATGGGCAAGTAGAGTTACAATTATGTACTTCATCTAAGCAAGTTGTCGATACCTTCACCAAAGCTCTTTCAACAACAAGATTTAACACTTTTAGGCATCAAATAGGTCTCACCTCCATTGACCATTCAGGGGAAGATTGAAAATAGGAATGATCAATGAAGGATCATGCTTTTTAATTTTAATCTTTTGTTTTATTAGAACAACAATTTGTAAAGTTTTGTTTTTATTCTTTGTAAAAACTGTTGTATATACGGTTTTAATTTTATGCTTTTGTAAATCAACAATTTACAAATTGGTATTATAAATTTAATTGTCAGTTTTTTGTTTTAAATTTTAAGATTTACTTTTTTTCTTTTTCCTCTTATCCTTAGAAAAGGAATTGTCTATAATATAAAACAGTTCTCTATCATTAAAATTTACATTCAAAACTTTCAATACAATAAGTTTTTACACTCAGCTCAGTTTTGTGCAAATTTAGTTTATCATATACAATAATGATTATTTAAGGTTTTTCTCAGCTGAATATTATTTCCTTGTTGTATGATTTGAGTGTTTCAAATTCATCATCTTTCACTGCCACTTATACGAGGGACAAAAAGGTCTCTATAGAATTTACAAGTTGTTTTTTAGAACGTAGTAGATCTGGAAGAGGCTTACAATCCGCCAGATTCGAACGAATCGTCATTGCACGTTATCTTCAAACAAACTTAAATTATTAATATTAAATAATACTTGTAGATGGCTACTATTTTGACTCATTGCAAGACGTGCGAGAAGTGGTAACTATAGACAAAATCTTAAAATTCTGAGCATCCTACCAATAGGAAAATCTTAAAATTCTGAAGAAAATATGAGTCTTGTTTTATTTTTTTTCACTTAAGATGATAGGTCAGACAAATCGTTAATGCAGAGTATATACAATCAAATTTAAATAATAAATTTAATTAATTCTATGATACTTGAAATTTGCTATAACTTTATTTGAATTATTGTACGACAAATTTATTTCGACGGGTGAAAGAGCAATCAATTGGATTTCCATGCCTCCTACGGGTGGCAAAATCTTAAACGAACGCTGAAAATCCTGTTTGCCATTTTTTCCCTTATTGACTACTGATATTTACTTTCGTTCTTAGGTCGGGACCGCGCTAACATGCTGCCCAAAACCCCCAGAGTTCACAAAAAAATTTCTCCAGTTAAAATTGTTATTATTGTAGCCGGTAAGTGATCATAACTTTCCAAATTTAATAAGATAATAAAAATTACTGTTACTAGTCTGGATTGTTGTGCTGAAGCCTGAAGAAAGCAACTACAATGTGAGCCATAGAGCATTTGGCAAAGGTTTAATTTTACAATTTTAAATTTCTCTGTTGCAGTTATTGCAGTTGTTGCAGTTGTGCTAGTAACAATCATCTTCATGTCCTACAAGAAGATTTACAAACCTGAGCCCAAAAAGGAAGGAACAGCTACCTCTTTACCTTCAGCAGATGTAATTATAGAGGGGAAAGCTGGTGCTCAACAAATGCAGGTTCATTTAGGTTTATCCTCAAACGTGCAAGTGGCGCCTTTTATAGCAGAAGCAGAAACAGGAAGAATTGTAGAGATGCACGCAGGTCTCTCCTCCAACCACCAACTGTTCCTCGAGCCCAGAGAAATTTATACAAACCTCTCGTTTGATGATATATTTTATATTAAAAGGCATTGCCGTGAGTCTCGTCCAAGTGGTGAAGGAAGCTTTGCACGAGTTTATAAGATGAACTTCCACGGTATAGATTTGGCTATAAAGGAAATAGAACATAAATCCCCTCACACCAAAAGATGGGTGGAGAATGAAGTTACTCTTCTACTGGGAAAGGAGCACATAAACATTAACAAGCTGTGTGCTTGGTGTATAGAATCAAGCATATCCTACTTGGCCTACATGTATATAGATGGATGTTCTCTCGATGCTTACTTGAGAGGAAATTGTACAGGGTTTTCCTACAGCTGGAAACAGAGCTTCAGCATGATAATGGGCATAGCCAAGGGAATTGAATTCTTGCACTGGAATAAAATCATTCACGTTGATATCAAACCTCAGAATATTATGGTGGATGCTAATGATAATGAGGCAAAGATTGTTGATTTTGGGCTTTCCAAGCATGTAGATTGGGAAGGCACACACAGGACAACTGGTATGGTAGTTGGTACTAGAGGGTATTGGGCTCCAGAGTATTGTTGGAATAACAAGATCTCTTATAAACATGATGTTTTCAGTTTTGGAATTGTTGTGTTAGAGGTGATAACTGGGCAGAGGCATGTTGATGAAGCACGAGGCTCCAGTCAGTTCCATATTCCAGGATATGTAAGGCACATGATAGAGAATGACCGTTTTGAAGAAGCTGTAGACTTAAAACTTAAAAAGGATGGGTGGGACATCTTTGCTGTAGAAGAAGCTCTCGCTGTTGCAAACATAGCCCTCAGATGTGCTCACTCAGAGAAGGTCGAGCGACCTGACATGAATCTTGTGGTCACACAACTCACTTCTACGATGAGCAGTGGCGACAATAGCATCAGTAGTGGACAAAGAGAAGAAGACATTGTACCTATCGAAGATGTTACATCTTCACAAATTTGATTTCTGGAATATTTTGAGTTTTGTTGAAATTTGGACTAATTTGAACTAATGTATTCTGTGTGAGGAACAATTGTTTATTTTGTAGATTTCAGATATATGGTAACGCAAATCTTATCCTTTCTCAAGGAAAAACTGTGCAACACCAATTTCATGTCAAAATCAGTGAAGTGTATGTCTTATCCCAACTGAAAATTTAAACAACATGTAACTCATTTATAATAATGAATTTTAAGATTAAAATTTAAATGTCAGGTTTATATATAATCAATACCCAGAAAATCCTCTTATTAATGATCCATGGACCATATCATCCAAATATTTCTTGTTTTATGTGCTATACCATCCAAATTTTGCTTCTTTTTCTTCTCATATGCATCTTGACCTGCGCCATTGTTCTCGACGACATATGGAATATTAGAGAATTTTTTAGTACTATTCAGTTAAGTATGGTTAGAATGAAAGAATAATGAAAGAAGAATGAATGTTTGTTTTATTGTTTTTGTTCATTTTAGTTAATTGGTTGCCTCTTGCATTTTATTCTTTTTATTAATTTAATCAATCATTATAAAGAATTAATTTTTTTAACAAAAATATATAACTTATATTCAAATTTTTATTTCAAATGTAAAACTGTCATTTTCCTTTTTCCCTTTTTAATAGTTGTATTATTGTTTTAGTTTTACTGGTTGCATTAAAATATATTGTAATATTTTTATGTAATGTAAAATACTAAATATATTAATACTATAAGATAATAAAGTTGTACATTTAAATATATTTATTGTTAATTATTTTTATATATAAAATTTGATAGCCAATGAAATAGTATATAAAAATATATAATTGTAGAAAATAATTTTTTTTTTTAAATCCTACAAAATAATTATTGTTTGAGAGCAAGCAAAAGAGGAATAATCAAAAGATAAAAAACACAATAGGTCATTCTCCATGGGTAAAAAATAATAGTCATAAAATATTTTTTTAAACTGTACTTGATAAATACAACATTATTACCAAAAACAGTATATAGTAGTGACAATTTTTTTTAAAATAATCATCTTTTAACAAATGTTTTAATTTTGATTTGAGTGTAAATTATAATATGTGACCAAATGTTTTTACACTTGATAGATGAGAAAATTTTCACCCACCTCAAAACATTCACTTTTTATTTTTAAAATTATATTATAAACATGGTCTTCTTTTTTCTTGTCTTAATTAAAAAAAATATTAAACATATTTTTAATAATTTGATTTTTTTACCATTTAAGAATTTTGAATATCTTAATAATATTTTATTATCCATACTATTAAATACACTTCAAAAAATAAAGGAAAAGATGTATGATATTTATGTTAATAAACTCCAAAAAATGGAGAATAGATATATGTTATGTATCTAAATAAATACTAGTATAGATATCTTAAATACATCTATCTAAAAGATGGAAGAGATTATTGCCTCTACATTTCACAAATATAATTTTAGTTTGTTTAGGTATTATGATATCCTCCCCTTCTCTCTATCTCTCTCCGTTTCCCTTCATCTTCATCTCTATCTTCCTATCAATCTCTCTTTATTTCCTTACCTCTACTTGCATCTTTCTCTAGATATCTATGTTCTCCCCCTCCCTCTTTCTCACTATATTGTATTTCTCTATCTATCCCTCTCTCTTTATTTATTTATATTATCATTCTCCCCCTCTGTATCTTCATATCTCTTTCTTACACACATACACACAAAAAGGAAAATAATTAAAAATAATTAAAAAATATCTTTTGTATATTATCATAAATTATTAGAAAATAATAACTTAATATGCAGTAATGTCTAATGCAAAAGGATCATTAGAAAATGATAACTTACTATGCTATAATGTCCAAGGAAAAAGGCATGAAAAATATGTGGCAAAATATAATTCTATCAAAATCAATAATCATTTGAAAAAAAGAAGGAAATTTGTTCACTTTAAGGTTTACATTTTTTAGTGTTTGGATCCTATATGTGAATGCATACTTGATTTGAAACTATTACTTCTCTCATGAGAGCTTGGTTGCACAAGAAAAATCATTTTGTAAACCTTCTTCCCATTAACCTTTATATGCTAAATAAATGTATGCAAAAATTAGATCAAAATTTTCCATAATTGACCTTCAATATCTCTTTGGAATACCCATTGCATGCCAAGATGTGATAGATAGTAAATATTTATTCATACATTGATATCAATATATTTTATATTTCATATTTATATTTCAAAATATAATATTTATATTTGATAACACAAACTACTATTTAGACAATTATTTATATAGAATTTCAAACTTTCATAATTTTTTCATATATTGCTAAATATTTTTACTCTATGACTATATCTTCTTCTAAAATTTATTTAAAAACAATTTGCTATTTAGACAATCATTTGTATAGAATTTCAAACTAATTTAATTCTTATATTTTGCTAAATATTTTTAATTTATGACTATATCTTTCATCTTCAAGAATTTCTCTAAAACTAATCTACATTATTCTACAATTTAATCTTTAAACTAATCCAAATTTTTACAACGATGACCCAAAAAAAACTGGTTTTTTAACATGTTTTATTGTAGGCTGACTATTTTTTTTATTGTTACCAATCTATTCCAAATTTGTTCTAGGAAATTATACTGCTTTATCGTTTTCGCAGTAGAGAAAGGTGTGGGCCAATCAAAATTGTGTGGCAACTATAATTTCACCAATCTCATGGTATTCTACATTGGCTGCCATTTTTTTTAATTCTTTTTGTCTTACATGAACGCGGCACTAGATGACAAAATGAGTAACAACACGAGTGCAGTTCTTACTATGTAGTACAAGTATATTTTGTTTCGTTATATATACTGTCACATGTGCTCATTCAGACACTAAACCAAATAATATGTTGCAGTCCAAGCATCTGGAATGACACATTAGGTACCATCACCAAATTTTGATAAAAACATAAAAAATAGTGGCTTTGGAATACCTTGGACACCAAAATCACCTTGAAAGTTTTGTAATACAAATTGTAAGGATCATCATATTGTTTTACTTGAGTCATACATTAATTATTAGGTGCAATGTTTTCTATGAAGAATGTTCCATGGGCCCTTAACATGTTTTTTTTTTTTAACCTTTTTCACAATATTTTTTTAGTAGACATGATTATTTTGATAATCAGTGGTCAAATTAAATAGATGATTTAGAGTATCAAAATATCTCAATGGATTAGCTTTAGAGGAAGACCTATTTTACTTTCATCCAGATTAGAGATTTAGAAAATATTTCTAATGAGATTCAAAAGACTCACAATGATGAAAGTTCTAAAATAATTGGTCATCATAATTTTCATAAGACTAGAAAGATTTTTCACTTTTCTTTACAATAGAAATTGTTGGTTCCAATATCTTTAAATCCAACTTGTTCTCTAAGTCTTAGATGTGTCAAACCTAGAGCAACATACCTCTCACTTATGATTCGTAGGGGAAAATAGACCAATTGCTAAGAGTGGATAATCTCTCCATTCTTAATTTAACTAGACCTAAGAGGGGCTTTTGTATAGGTATCCTTAATAGGATTGATCATAAATCAAGGTGGAACAATCAAAAGACTACAATAGTACCCAATGTATGTTAGGTCCCAAAGGTTGTTACTATTGGAGTTGATCACTTAAACTCATAGCTCCCAAAGATAACCTACAATCAAACACTTGTCACAAAATGAGAGAGAAGCAAAGAGATATGGAATCCAAAACACAAATGATCCATAAACATGAATCATAAATTGATTATGTAAAGCTGAATGAATTATAATTATATAATGTTGTTCTTTAAAGAAAGCACAAAGATTCCCTAAGCCAAAAATGGGAGAACTACTTAAGGTGAAAGCATGAGGAGCTAAAAAGACTCAACTCTATCTAAACTAGTGCACACCAAAGCTAGCCATAAGCAAGAAATCCTAAGTGAACTTAAGAAAAACGTATAACTAGAAGTTAAAAAACAACTAAAAGTTAAAATGCTCTAACACCTTCCCTTAAGGGAAACTTAGGGAGAAGTAAAAAATCCTCTAAATGCATGATGGGTACTGACAAATAAAGGCCTTATTAGGTACCCAATTACAAACCATTGCAATGCAATCTCTCACAAACAAAGGAAAGGAGATTAACCCAGTGGTATAAAAATATTCTCCAAAATAGAGAAAAATAGAATGAAGTCACTAAGAATCCTCCAAGATTTTAATGTCCCAAAAGAATAGGAACATGTAAATGGGTAAGTGCAAGAAGTTGTGTCCAGTTTTTGGCCAAAAAGTGGAAGTTTTTTCCCTTTTTTTTCGATTTCGTCTCGTTTGACCTAAATATTTGAGGCACTTAAAAAATGAATATTGAAAAAATTCAGTAATAGAAAATGTAGTGCTCGAAGTCTTCTTTCCAAATATGTAATTTATTTTAATACCCAGATCATAAAAATGAAGTTTGAATAGGCATTACTAAAACCTATAGTTTAAAAGTCACTTTCATGGACCATACCATGCCCGTGTATGGCAAGAATAATTCGAACTAAATGAAATTATTTTTATAAATACTTTTAGGAAAAGATCTATAACTCACTCACCTTCGATGAGAATATTTTTTTGTAATTTTTTTCTTCATATTTTTTTTTTTGTTAATTTTTTATTTGACATAATCGTTGTTTTGAAAAATTCTTGTGTACGGCAAGCATAATTTGACCTAAACTTAACATTTTTTGGTTTTTCTTCAAAAAAAACTGTATAGAATTGTCTCTAGTTTGATGCCATATAAAAAAAAATTCAAAAAACTTACAGACAAAAAAGTTATTAAAAAACTAAAAACCCACGTTATTTTGAGCTTATAGACCTCTTTCATTAGTAATTATTTTAAAAATAAAAATATTGATCAATTTTTTAAAAAAGTTACATATTTCGAATCTAGACAATCTCTACTGTAATGGGTTTTCATTGTTTAAAAAAATTCTGAAAATTTGGTATCCAGATATATTTTTGAAGTCATTATTTTATATGAAGATTGATTTGGCCTTCAAGTTGCAGGTCAAACCAAGTCCAAGTCAAAGGGTCGGCTATCCAAGCCATTTCCCAAGCCAAAACCGAAGCTACAACCGAACCAAAGTTTGAAATTTTTAAAAACAGGATTCCATTTACGAAACGGGATCCCGTTTCGTTTTTTAAAATAATTAAAAAAGCATTTAGCAAACGAGATCCTATTTCCCTTTTTTTTTATTTTATTTTTTTTAAATAATTAATTTTTTTTTTTATAAATAAACTATATATACATTTGTTTTTAAAAAATTTAATTTTTTTAAAAAAACAAACAAACTATATATTCATGAAATATAACATTTAAGTTTAAGTCACATTTCCCTTTATCTTTTTCCTTTCTTGTACTTTAAGTTATATTTCATGTATATATTGGCAGGATGTTTGAGACTGGTTTCAGATCTCTAAGAGTTATAATACAGATTCTAGATTTTAGAAGATCTTATAAATTGTGACGTAATAGGATTTATAATGTCATAATACAACCTCTTATGTCATAATAAGTCCCATTGTGACATAATAGGTCCTAATGTGTCATAATAGGTCCTATTGTGACATAATAGGTCCTATTATGACATAATACGACCTATTAAGTCATAATACTACCTATTAAGTCATAATACTACCTATTAATTCATAATAGGTCCTATCATGTCATAAGACCCCTCTAAAGGACCTATTATGACATTATACCTCTTAATAGGAACTATTATGACTTAAGACCCCTTACTAGGACCTATTATGTCATAATAGGTCCTATAATGTCATAAGACCCCTTAAGAGGACATGTCATGTCATAATAGGTCCTATTATGTCATAAGATCCCTTAAGAGGACGTATTATGACATTATACCCCTTAGTAGGACCTATTGAAGGGTATTATGTCATAATAGGACTGATTATGACATAATAGGCCCTATGATGACATAATAGGTCATATTATGTCATCATAGGTCCTATTATGACATCATAAGTCATATTATGTCATAAAATCCCTTAAGAGGACCTATTATGACTTTATACCCCTTAGTAGGACTTATTAAGGGGTATTGTATCATAACAAGACCTATTGTGACATAATAGAACCTATAATGTCATAATACGACCTATTATGTCATAATAGGTCTCATTGTGACATAATAGGTCTTTTTGTGTCATAATATATCCTATTATGTCATAATACCCCTTAAAAGGACCTATTATGATATTATACCTCTTACTATAACCTATTATGACATAAGACCCCTTAGTAGGACCTATTATGACATAATAGGATCGATTACCATATAATAAGACCTATTACGTCATATAGGTCCTATAATGTCATAAAACCCCTTAAGATAACCTGTCATGTCATAATTGATCCTATTATGTTATAAGACCCCTTAAGAGGATCTATTATAACATTATGCCCCTTAGTAAGACCTGTTAAAGGGTATTATGTCATAAAAGGACCAATTATGACATAATACGATCTATGATGATGTAATAGGTCCTATTATGTCATCGTAGGTCCTATTATGACATCATAGGTCATATTATGTCATAAAACCCCTTAAGAGGACCTATTATGACTTTATACCCCTTACTAGGACATGTTAAGGGGTATTATGTCATAATAGGACCTATTGCGACATAATAAGACCTATAATATCATAATACGACCTATTATGTGATAATGGGTCCCATTGTGACATAATAGGTCCTATTATGTCATAAGACCCCTTAAGAGGACCTATTATAACATAATACGACCTATTATGTCATACGACCTATTATGTCATAAGACCCCTTAAGAGGACCTATTATGACATAAGACCTCTTAGTAGGACCTATTAGGACTATTAAGAGGTCTTATGTCATAATAGGTCCTCTTAGTAAGACCCCTTAAGAGGACCTATTATGACATAAGACCTCTTAGTAGGACCTATAATGTCATAATGTGACCTATTACATTTAATAGGTCTTGTTATGTCATAATAGGTCCTATTGTGACATAATATGACCTATTATGTCATAATAGGTACTATTATGTTATAAGACCTATTAGGACGACCTATTATGGCATTATACCTCTTACTAGGACCTATTATGACATAAGACCCCTTAGTAGGACCTATTATGACATAATAGGATCTATTGTGTCATAATAGGACCTATTATGTCATAAGACCCCTTAAGAGGACCTATTATGGCATTATACCTCTTACTAGGACCTATTATGAAATAAGACGAACTTTAGCAAGAGCTATTATGACATAATAGGGTTGAGTATCACATAATAGGACCTATTATGTCATAATAGGTCATATAATGTCATAATAGGTCATATAATGTCATAAGACCCCTTAAGAGGACCTGTGATGTCATAATAGGTCCTATTATGTCATAAGACACCTTAAGAGGACCTATTATGACATTATACCCCTTTCTAGGACCTGTTAAAGGGTATTATGTCATAATAGGACTAATAATGACATAATAGGATCTACGATGATGTAACAGGTCCTATTATGTCATCATAGGTCATATTATGTCATAAAACCCCTTAAGAGGATCTATTATGACTTTATACCCCTTACTAGGACTTGTTAAGGTTATTATGTCATAATAGGACCTATTGTGACATAATAGGACCTATAATGTCACAATGTGACCTATTATGACATTATAGGTCCTATTATGTCACAATGCGATGTATTATGACATAATAGGTCGTATTATGACATCATAGGTCCTATTATGTCACAATAGGTCCTGTTATGACATAATACCCTTAACTCTCTCTGAAAGTACCATCTCTCTCTCAACCAACTTATCTCTCTCTACATATGTCATAATAGGTCCTACTAAGGGATCTTATGTCATAATAGGTCCTAGTAAGAGGTATAATGTCATAATAGGTCCTCTTAAGGGGTCTTGTGTCATAATAGCTCCCATTGTGACATAATAGTTCCTATTATGTCATAATATGACATATTATGTCATAAGACCCCTCAAGAGGACCTATTATGACATTATACCTCTTACTAGGACCTATTATGACATAAGACCCCTTAGTAGAACCTATTATGACATATGTAGAGAAAGCTAAGTTGTTTGAGAGAGAGAGATGGTACTTTTAGAGAGAGTTAAGGGGTATTATGTCATAACAGGACCTATTGTGAGATAATAGGACCTATGATGTCATAATACGACCTATTATGTCATAATAGGTCACATTATGACATAATAGGACCTATAATGTCATAATACAACCTATAATGTCATAATACGACCTATTATGTCATAATAGATCATTGTGACATAATAGGACCTATTGTGACATAATAGGACCTATTGTGACATAATAGGTCCTATTGTGATATAATTCAGCCTATTATGTCATAAGACCCCCTGAGAGTACCTATTATGACATAAGACCCCTTAGTAGTATCTATTATGACATAATAAGATCGAATATCACATAATAGGACCTATTATGACATAATAGGTCCTATAATGTCATAAGACCCCTTAAGAGGACCTATTATGACATTATACCCCTTAGTAGGACTTGTTAAAGGGTATTATGTCATAATAGGACCAATAATGACATAATAAAATCTATGATGATGTAATAGGTCCTATTATGACATCATAGGTCATAATATGTCATAAAACCCCTTAAGAATGCCTATTATGACTTTATACCCCTTACTAGGACCTGTTAAGCGGTTTTTTTATCATAATAGGACCTATAATGTCATAATACGACCTATTATGTCATAATAGGTCCCATTGTGACATAATAGGTCCTATTATGTAATAAGACCCCTTAAGAGGATCTATTAAGACATTATACCTCTTACTAGGACCGATTATAACATAAGACCCCTTAGTAGGACCTATTATGCAATATGTAGAGAAATATAAGCTGGTTGTGAGAGAGAGATGGTACATTAAGAGAGAGGTAGAGATGTATATTTAGACAAATATAGGTAGGTAGGGGGTAAGGGGAGGTGTATAGATATAGTGGAGATAAAGAGTAAAGAGTTAAGGACATGAGAGAGAGGTAGAGACATAGTTTTAGATTTTGGGAGAGGGAAGAAAGTGAGATAGAAAGGGGAAAAAAGACAAAGAGAAACGTGACTTATATATAAATGTTATATTTCATGTATATATAGCTTGTATTTTTTATAAACAAAATTTTTTAAAAAAAAAAAAATTTAAATTTAAAAAAAAAATTGAAAAAAAAAAACGGGATCCCATTTTGTTTTTGAAATGGGATCTCGTTTTGTTTTTCAAATAGGATCCCATTTCTTAGATCTAGGCTCAGTATCCCGAAGCTAAACGGGATCTCATTTCAAATTTTGGCTAGGGATTCCGATGTGAAACGGGATCCCGTTTTGTCTCTCATGTGCTCTGTGAGATTTGCCATTTTTTTCTAAAGTGTAAAACTTCCACACTAAGTGGACACAAATTTGTGCACTTACCCAAATGCACAAAAAAGTTGTAGACAAATGCCAAATGATAATTTATATAGTTTTGAATGAAGAAACTCCCCTGAATCAAGGATGATGATGAGGATCTAGAAGCCAAGAATATGCATGAGTGTCTCTAATGATACTACTCGATCAATTAGATGACAAAAAAAATACCTTTTTCTTGGCAATTGAAGATACATAGGGCACATGAAATTGCATGAGTGGCCCGAATGACACTACTCAACCATGCAAGCGTAAACTACTAGTTGAAAATATAGGTACCAATAGTTTGAAGAACATTGATCAACCAAGGATAGAAGATTGCAATCATAAAATAGAATGCAACAGTGTCGAATTCCAAAGTAAAACCAAGGAAGCATTAGCACCAATAATAGAAACCCCCATAATTCTAACAAGGGAGAGGCATGATAGATCCACTAAAACTATGTCATTGTGAAGTGCATGAAGGAGAATAAGCATTTGAAGGTGCACAAGAAAGTACTTGCAACTAAAAAAGGGTATGCAACCAATGCACACACATGTATGACACGAATCTCTAAAATTTGATTTTGTCATACAATGCAAAAATAAAGTTTTTAGAAGCCAAAAGGACCAAATAATCTGTCATAAGGTGAAAATCACAAAAGACTAAATAAAAGTTACTTTGGGTAAAATCTTGAAAACCTAACAGTGTAGACTGAGTGCTTCTTCCATGATGAAGTAAAAAAATAGAGCTCATTTGCACAAGTTATGGCTCCAGAAGTGCAAAAACCAAGACTAACTTCAACATAATTCTAGAGACCAAAAACAAAATTAGATCAAACTACCTATAGATATTGATTAGCCCTCTACACTAGCTTTCTAATGGTATATGATCGTAAAAAAGAAGACGTCGTATGTTCCTATTATAGCCAAAAAATCAACCATTTATCAAAAGGGCTTAAAGAAGGCTTCAAAAATGGAAATTTTCCAAAAATAGAAACTTTTCAAAAATATAAAATTTCCAAAAATATAAAATTTTTGAGATTAAAATTTTTTTTAAAAATAGAGAGTTTCTGAAAATAGAAATTTTAAGAAAATACAAAGTTTCAAAAATAGTAAGTTTGTGAAAATGGAAAATTTCCAAAAAAAATCAATGCCTGTTTCACTCCAAAAGCTAATAAAAAAATTTTGCACCTTAGATCCATAAGAAAGGCAAATATGTGACCTTGCAATACCTCTAAGAAAAGAAACCTTCAAAGATTGAAAAGGGATTTGCCAAATCCACACTCTGATACCATGTTGATGTTGATCACTAAACCCCATAGCTCGCAAAGATCATGTACAATCAAATACTTGTCACAAAATGAGAGACAAGAAAAGAGATATGGAGGACAAAACACAAGTCATCCAGAAATGTGAATCATATTGATTACACAAAATTGAATGAATTATAAATGTAAAATGATATGCTTATAAGCAAAGTACAAAGATTCCCTAAGCCAAAAATAGGATAACTAAGGTGAAAGAATGAGGAGCTAGAAAAGCTCAACTCTAGCTAAACTAGATGCACAATAAAGCTAACTAGAAGTAGGGTATGTGCAGGACCATGGTGTGCCAAAATAGGCCCTTAAATGGCAATGAAATTTCAAAAAATCTAAGTTATGCAACTTGACATGAAAATTTGAATAACTTGTGAACATTATTTTTAAAATATGTAAGAAGAGAATCTATAGAAAATTGAATGTAGTTTCTAAGCTACTAGTTTTTTTTTGAAAAAAAAAATCCTATTTGATGAAAATTTCAAATTTCAATGCAATGGTACTAAAATTTGAGGAAAAAAATAATAAGTAGACATATGTTTGACCATCCTAATCACAATCAAATCATAATATTTTTTATAATATTTATAATATAAGTATTAGACTCATGTTCGGATGTGACACATATTTTTTTGTAATTTTTAATAGAGTAAATAATTATTTATGAATTTTTAACTACAGCTTTTCAGAAATTCAGAAACTCCTATGTCTAACCACCTTAAGTTGGTCAAAACCTTATGAAATTTAAATTTTTTTTAATTCTTTCCTATAGTAGATGAAGCATAGGATGTGATGTATGTTTCGAATTCAAAAAATGTTATATTGCTTGAAAGTTATGAGTGTTTTTCAATCAGTCTATCAACCAGGACTATTGTCTGAATTCAATTAGAAAATAAATAATAATTATTTATTGAAGTCGAAATAAGACAAGCCTTATATTGTTGGAAAGCTGAGAATGTCTTTAAAAAACCCTTTTCATTTTATCAATTTTGTCTACAAAAAAAGTCGTCAGCCACCAGTCTAAAGTCTGGAAAATCAAGGAATACTGAAAAACATGTTTTTTCAGTTGACTTTCCAGGCTTGTCACTTCCAAGCCAAATCCCAAAGCATTCCCGAGCCAAAATTTGAAATTTGTACAACAAAAATCAAATATCCGAATAAAATCAGATATCCATTACATATTCAATTTTAATAAGTAATTTCACTAACTAAATTTGTACATAACTAATCTATTGTTTATTAATATATTAATATTTAACATTTTAATATATTAATTTATAAATAAATTAGTATATGATATAAGGGAGAGGGAAAGGGGAGAGTGGGGGGAGAGTAGAGAGAGAGAGAGAGGGCGGGGGGGATATATATATATGTATAGAGAGAGAGAGAGAGAGATTATTGGTCCTATGGTGTCCTAAGGGGTCATATTGTGTCCTATGACCCCTTAGGACACCATATAGCCCCTTAAGAAACCAAATTGTGTCATTATGGGTCATATTGTATTCTAAGGGGTCATATGGTGTCATATGACCCCTTTAAGACACCATATGACCCCTTAGGACATAATATGACCCTTTACGACTCTATACGGTGTCATTATGGTTTATATGACACCTTACGACACCATATGGTGTCGTTAGGGGTCATATCGTGTCCTAAGGGGTCATGGTACACCATATCACCCCTAAGGACAACATATGACCCCTTATGACACCATACTGGATCGTTATGGGTCATATTGTGTCCTAAGACCCCTTAGGACACCATATGACCCCTTAAGACACCAAATTGTGTCGTTATGGGTTATATTATGTCCTAACGAGTCATATTGTTTCATATGACCCCTTTAAGACACCATATGACCCCTTAGGACACAATATGACCCTTTACGACTTTATACAATGTTGTTATGGGTCAAATGACCCCTTATGATACCATATGGTGTTGTTAAGGGTCATATGGTGTTCTAAGGGGTCATGAGACACCATATTACCCCTAAGGACAACATATGACACCTTATGAAAATATATGGTATTGTTTTGGTTTCGTTAGGGGTCATATGGTGTCCTAGGGGGTCATGCGACACCATATGAGCCCTAAGGACAACAGATGACCCCTTATGACACCATATTGGGTTGTTATGGGTCTTATGGTGTCCTAAGGGGTCATATTGTGTCCTATGTGTTAGGGTTTCAAGCAGATTCGAAGCAAATATGAACTAACAATTATATGCAGAATTAAATACAAAAGATAAAGAAATAAAATAGGACACAGATAACACAGAGATTTAACGTGGTTCACCCAGAATGGGTTACGTCTACCATACACAATCATCCAATCTTTCTTATTATCTAGAAAAAATAGTACATCAACCTTACAACGCCTTAAGCATCCTAGACGCTTATAACATGTGTTTATTTCCCTTTTTAGGGTTTTATTACAATATCGGTTTTCATCAACAAAAAATAGCAAAAAAAATTTCTCGGAGGCTATCACCCCCAAACCCTCGCAACGGGCTTCCCCCACTTTCCTAGGGCCTAGCCCGGCCCCAAACCCTGGCGATGATACATGCTAAGTGTACAGTACTTTGCTAATCAATCACCACATATCAACAATCTCCCACTTGGAGACTGATATTAGACGACACCACTATAATTGCAGCATCCACTGGATATAAACACTTGGACTTGACCAGTATAAATTCCACAATTATCAATCAAGAAGACCAACAAAAACTGATGAAGAAATCAGCTTCTCATGTGGAACTGCCTTCGTGAACATATTGGCAGGATTCTCACTTGTGTGAATCTTCTCGAGTTGTAACTGACCCTCCTCCAAAACAATCCAGATGAAGTGGTACCTGAGCTGAATGTGCTTTGTCCTTGAATGAAAAGCAGAGTTCTTTGCAAGATGAATGGCACTTTGGCTATTACTATACAATGGGCGATCCTCCTATGTCTGACCCAATTCCTCCAAAAAACATTGTTGTTTATGGTGAAAATGGATAAACAATAATATTGAAAGACTAAATAGATTCAACCACAAAACCCTAGCCTAACAACAACAAAGATCCACCATAACATATGAAGATTACCTAAGACAATGCAAATCAAATTAAATCGCAAAGATTATACCATCACATGTCCAACAGGGTTTGGATCTTTATTCTTCCTATCTCCATTGATCTTGCTTGATATATTTGCTCTCTGATTTTATATGTGCACAAGAGATCAACAAAGAATGGAAATGTGGTTGCAAGTAGGATCGCATATGAAAGTTCAAAAGTGTAGTGTAGTCGAGTAATCATCAGGGTGCATAGGGTCGATAATGAAGGAAGCATCTCCTTATATAGAAGACACTATAAGAAAATGGAGGGATAAGATTGAGAGGTGTAAAAGAGGTTGGCTATGATTAGAGGGTAGGTAAAAGAAATAATAAAATAATGAGAGAGTAGGTAGTGTAGGAATTAAGAGATGAATGACATGTGTCATGGGTAGAAAACGCTAATGAATTAATTAAATAAATAAAGATATATTTAATTAATAGAAGAAGTGGGATCAAATTAAATAAATAAATTTATTTATTTAATTTAGGAAAAGGATAATTTAAATAAATAAATGTATTTATTTAAATGAGAAATAAGGCTTGAAGAAGATTAATGAATTGATTAAATAAATAAGGATTTATTTAATTAATAGAAGAATTAGGCTCAAATAATTAAATAAATAAAATATTTATTTAATTAGACATGACAATTATAGGTGTCTACATTTTGCCCCTCTTTGAGACAATGCAGCTTGTCGCGTTGTTTCAAAGAAGATGAGATGAACTGATACAAAGTTTCCGCAAGATGGGAATGATATGCCCCCTTGAGAGATTGAATGAAAATATCTGGAAAGATCACAGACAATCTCTTGATAAGAAAGAAAGGCTAGAGTGGACTGGCTGGATAGACTGACAGAGTCACGGGATAATGAAGACTGACTCGAGAAACGAGGGCTAGGGCTAGGGCTAGGGTAGTCTATAAGATAGACCACGAGGGGTATACATCCTCATTGTCATCCACACATCCAAGAGATCAGAGTGCAAAGAGAGCAAAGAGCAGTCAGCAACGATGGCACTGGTGCACATATTCAATCGCGTTCGTCGATTTCATAGGTCAGCAGATGCAGGAGAGCCGGTAAGTACCACAAAACTTCCTTGTACTTAGTTGCATTAATTATTGTCATAAATGCATGTTAGGTAGGGTAATATGTCTTCAAGGTTGAATCGACAGTTCTGTGATGAACATACGCTATCGATTGGATAAGCTGTTGAGAGGATACACTCAAGCAGGTCCTCTAGGGAAGACTAAGATAGCAGATAGGACTAGGATTGACAATTATGTGATGGAACATACATTGCCAATCAGAAAACTACTCAAGAGGTTACACTCAAGCAGAGGCCCTAGGATAAGATAGATCGAGGCGCTTTGTGATGAACAGGGAGTACCAAGATAGAGTACTTTGTGATGAATAGGGAGTAATAATATGAGCAGCACTTTGTGATGAACAAGGAGTGCAAAAATTAGTACTTTGTGATGAATAAGGAGTACCACTAGGATAAAAAGCAACACTTTGTGATGAAAAGTGAGTGTCACTAGGATAGAGTATCATATGATAAATATAAGCACTAGGATAAAAAACAGCATTTTGTGATGAACAGTGAATACCACTTTGACTGACACAGTTGATTTGCTTGACTGCAGGAGAACCTACCTATGCTGGAGTCACAGGAGAGATTCACATCGACTCTAAGTTTGCGAGCAAAGCTGACAGTTGATGAGAGAGATGTTATTGAGGCTATGGGTTTACGATTGAGGTTATGGGCTTGCGACATATTCTGTATGTGCCTGAGTTTCGGGTGAACATGGGATTACTGACTGCACTGGTTGAGAGATGGCATTCAGAGACTTCCAGTTTTCATTTGCCGATGGGTGAGATGACAGTCACCTTAGAGGATGTGTACAGGATATTGCAGATACTGGTCGATGGGGAGTTGATACCCTATGATCGAGACGGAGATAGATGCACTAAGACGAATGTTCCAGGATCCAAGATTAGAGATGAGGGCTGGACATGTGGCTTGGGATACTATGACACAGACATGATTAGCATTACCAGTACTGGCACGAGTGATCAGTGGGTTTCTCTGTCTGGATGGGGCAACATGAGGATTGGTTGTGTAGCCATATGTATTTTGACATCATTGTATCATGATACTTATGATTATATGTATATATATGAGATGATTCATCTTTGTGGCAGCTATATGCATGTGTATCTATGTGATGAGATGTTCTTATGTGATGCTTATGATATGAATGCAAATATGTACATGATGAAATGCAATGTTTTTGGTCTTTTATGTTTTATATGTTATGCAAATGCAAATGTGAATGTATGAAATAAAAATGAAGATGATAATGCAAATAACTATTTACATGATAAGAATGTAAAATGTGCTGACATATGTTGTGTGTAGGATATGGTGCAATTGTGATATCTATATGTATGTATGAAATGCTAATATGTGGTAATGCAGGTGCAAACTACATGAAATGCAAATGTTTTTGGCATATCATTATACTCAATCATGTGATAGCGGGCTAGCAGACTCAAGAAGGACGATGGAAGTCAATCAAGAAAGGGGGATGGAAGATAGAAGATATGAAAGTGAAAGAGCTTCTTGTGCGTTATCATCATTGAGCTTTATTATGGCAAAATAGGTTATGACAATCAAGGCATATGTTCGACCCAGAAAGTCATTGTACCTGTTTGCATGGAGATAAGATAGTCACAAACAAGGAATGCCCCAGTTCACACTAGACTCACAGTGTCCTCATATCCTTGGACAAGTCATAGCATTACTAAGAGACAATCCGTAGACAACAAAGAAAATAGGTGACGATACCCCATCCTTGCCTTTCTAGTCAAAGACATCGTGGAGATAAAATCCCTAGTCAGAGACATCTAGAAAAGCTAAAAGACATGTCACCTAAAGATAAAATCAAAAGAAAACCAAGACTCGACACCAACATCCACTGTAGTCCTCAAGTTTAGTGTCTCTTGTCACTTGTATAAGTCTTATTTGATTGTGGTCACGATGTTTACTTTCACAAAAAGGATAGATAGCACTGAACCATAATGTTGTCTGAGTCTATTGAAAGATTTGATTTGTTGAAGACCATTGTTGCTGTTGTGTCTCATATGAAACTGACTGAATCCATGAAACTAATACTTTATTGTGGAGAAGATGGAAATTTATTGTGGATTGGCGATGCAAATGTTTCTTTATTGTGGATTGTGTGCAGATAGATTGAAGAAAAGTGGAAGAAACTATACTCCTCAAAACATGTGATGTTCTCAGTTCCACACCCATCACTAGACGTAGGATTTGCCTTAGCCACAAATAGGATCTAATTTATTGTGGATGGAAAGGGGTGAAAAAGAGAGATAATTATGGATGGCTAGCCAATCTTAGGTAGATCAATGACAAGCCATGATGAGAATGGGCATGTTTATTATGGATGTATAGGTTGTGAGTGTGTGCAAAGTGAAAGGATAAAATGGAATCCTGAAAGAGGGAGGAGCAATGTCTCTACACATGGCGCCGGTGACCCAGTTTTCACCATGGTACTTGCCTAGGGTGCCACTGAAGTGGTTTTCACCGTTGGACGAAACTTTTTTCTTTACTTTTTTTATTTTTCAATTTTTTTGTGTCACAAGGCGCCTATTTGCCAGGTTTTCACCAAGTAACAATTTTTTATGTTTTATGATTTTTTTTGTATTTTTGAATTTTTCTTTTTATTTTTTTTTTTTGTATTTTTTAATTAGGATATGCTGAAGAGCTATGTGTAAAACCTGCGAAGGTGCATGTTGTTGATAGGATCCTCTAAAGGTTCACCCTCTATGGTTGAGAGATGATATGCACCAGATCCATAGGCTACTGTAATGATGTAAGGACCAAGCGAATTTCGTTCAAACTTGCCCTTCTTTTCTCTATCTTGCTGATTTTTAGGATTTTCTTTGAGAACTAAGTCACCTACCTCAAATGTGTGAGGCTTTACCTTATGATTGTAACTGCATTGTTCCTTGACTGAATGATGTGTAGCTCAAGCGACTGTCTTCCTTTATGAAGGAACTGAGATAGAATTACTAGCGTGCGGACTACACAAGCCCGTATGCATATCACCTAAAGAAGTTTGGGCATCCCTGATAACAAAGTCCCTCGAGGAAGCTCCATTAAAGGTCCATGATGTATCACTAGAAGGGAAAGGATGTGTGGAATAAGTAGATGAGTGATGAAGGCTTATGATTGCAAAAAGAAGTGAAAGTAGCATGGCATGATGGAGACTTAGGATCAACAAGTATTCTTTTTGGCTTGAAATTGTGGAACTTTTGCCCCCAGTTATTTTGGTATAAGGGGAGATCAACTCTTGTTCTTTTTCTTTCATAGGATTTTTATCCTTGACCTTAATTTTTGCAAAATCTAATAGCTTTTGATTTTGATTTGGACTGAAGGACTTTTCTTTATTTTTGACTTTTAGATTTTTCTTTTCAAATCTTGATTTTTGATCCCCAATAAGTGAGGGCTTTTGTAATTCTTGTTGATCCAAGTCTAAAAGTGGAG
Organism: Cryptomeria japonica; assembly: GCF_030272615.1. Classification (NCBI taxonomy): domain Eukaryota; kingdom Viridiplantae; phylum Streptophyta; class Pinopsida; order Cupressales; family Cupressaceae; genus Cryptomeria; species Cryptomeria japonica. The sequence continues at coordinate 553,823,862 of NC_081412.1, read as the reverse complement.
TGGAAATTGAATAAGTGGATGAAATGGTAAGGCTATGTGAGCTCTCGAGAGGGTTGGCGATACGCTCAATAAATTCTTTGTTTGAACCACTCTTAGGATTATTGATATCAAGAGTTGCTTGCACCACTAGAGGAAATTTGCATTCAGACTTAGTAGCCACAACACTAGGTGGTTCACACCCAATTCGTTGGTATTGGAATTTGCTTGTAGAGTGTTCCTGTTGACTGAATACCTTAGGAGATAGTGGGAGTTGATCAACATGAAAGATATACTCACCACATCCCAGGTCTTTAACCTTGAATTTTTCTTTTAGCTCTGCTTGCTTTGATGTAGAAGGTTTCAAGGATTCTAGATCCACCTATGCCGATGATGGAATTGCTTCTCTATTGACTGGGATTGTTATTTCTGATCTAAGTCACAGATTGTTGCAATATATGAATGGATTTGGATCGACTTTGACAGTCACTTCAACTCTATTGTGAGGAAACTTGATACATCGATGATATGTAGATGGGACTGCACTCATCTCATGAATCTAAGGACATCCTAGTAATATATTGTATGGGAGATCCAAGTCTAGGACTTGACAAACCACATCCTTTGTAACCAGCCCAACTCTGAGAGGCAAGGTGACTGTGCCTTTGGATGAATGCTCTTCATCATCATATGCCTTGATGGTAATTTTGTTTGTAGAATTCACAACTTTATCCGAATGTCCCAATTGTTTAATAGTGCTCAATGTACAAATGTTTAGACCGGCTCCTCCATCTATCAGGACTCATTTTATTCAATGTTTGTGTAGGAAGGCTTCAATGTGTAAAGGTGCATTATGTGGCTGGCTCACGGAGGCATCTTCAGCTTCTGTGAATGTAAGGGAGTGTGGAACAGAAAGGTATCCCACCATAGTTTGAAACTGGTCCACGTTCAAATCAGTAGGGACAGAAGTGTCTCTCAATATTTTGTCAAGAATGGCTTTATGTGTGGGGGATATGCGTAAGAGCTCAAGGATTGAGATGAGCGTGAGTGTTTACCCTAATTGTTCTACAAGGTCATATTCAGGCTTGGTTGATGAGGAAGTTGTGTTTTTAGCTGGAGCACCTTGCAAGGTGAATTTACCTTGATGGGTTGTGACATTACATTCAGAGATGGGTTCAGAAGAAGATCCAATGCCTTTTAGGACAACCTTGGGTCTTTGGGTAAAATTCTCAAGTGTTTTGTCCTTGATGATAATGGTAGAGACATAATCATCCATTGAAATGTGATTGACAGTTGAATCATAGTTATAGGATGCTCTGGTATAGTTGGTCTGCTCATCTGTGGCTTTAGCTTTTCCCTTGTCATGTTTTGGGAATGGTTCTTTAAACATCTCATGTTCTTGATTAGATGAGTGTCCCTCAATCTCAATGTCACCTCTATCAATTAGATCTTGTATGATGTTCTTCAGTCGATGACAATTTCCTGTTTTATGACCTTTGCTCTTATGAAATTCACAATACTCATCATCATTCAACCAATTTGGTTTAACCTTTGGCTCATATGGAGGCAAATCTAGAATTGTGATTATCTTGTTTGCCAATAGCTTCTTGAAAATTGATTCTAGTGGTTCTTCCAATGGGGTGTACTTCCTTTGTGATTTGGAAGTTGTTTGAGTATTCATTTGATTGTTTGTAGAGCTTGATCTTGCAAAAATCAACACCATCATTGACTGTGTTCTTGTTTTTATTCCAAAATCTTGGCTTGTCTTTTCCTTTAAAGTCCTCTTTGTTATCTTTGAATATTTTGACGATGCCTTGTTCAATTAGGACCTTCTTTGTCACTAAGCCTTTCTCAATGACGTCCTTGAAGGTGGACAAACAAGCTTTTCTTAGGTCATAACCAATGTCTTTGTTAACATTTTGGGTGAACATTTCTACCATTTTTTTTTGTGGAATTTCACAAGAGCATCTACTGGCTAAATTCCTCCATCTTTGTAAAAATGATGAAAAAGACTCTCCATCCTTTTGCTTGGTGTTGCACAAAGTAGTGACTGATATGTCTGTCTCTATGTTGCATGAGAAATGTTGGATAAAAGCTTCCTCTAGATCAGCCCAAGACTTAACTCCAGGTGGGAGTTGGGAGAACCATTCCATAGCTTGATCACCTAAGCTCTGTGGGAATAATCTCATCAAATATGTCTCTTCTGATGCTACCTCAATGCAAGCTGTGAAAATTTGTCTTATATGTGCTTTAGGATCCCCTTTTCCTCTGTACTTATCAAACTTAGGTGTCATGAAATGTGTAGGAAAAGGAGGCATTGGAATGCTCTTGTCAAATGGATAGGGACATACGTCTCTCATTGTGTAAGTTGGCTTCGGTGTACTTATGTCCTCCATTTTCTTTTGTAAATCCTTAATTTGCTGTTCCAAATTGTTCTTAGGTGGAGATCGACTTCTTGGACCATACCCCATGCCTAAACCACTGGGTGGAGGAGCATACTGCATATATGGATGATATTGATCATACACATGTTCATATGGAGGAGTTCTATAATGATGCTACATATAAGGACCACTTGGTATAGAGTCATGATGAGGAATAGAATATCTATTTTGTCCATGTATACCATTCTCTACAGGCATGTCATGAGTTTGTTCTAATGTGTTGGATCCAAATTTGACACGGGGTTTCCTTGAGTCCAAATTTTGAGCATGCCTTTGGATATCCAATTACTTTGGTGGTTGGTCCTTAGCATTGGTATGTGATTGAGTATATTTTTCTGCATAAGACCTCCATAATGGTCTACAAAGGTGAGTATCATATGCTTGACCATGTGTATGTGGGACCTTAGGTTTTGGAAACAAAGATGATGGTGATTCAGGAACCATATGTGGTCCTCTATTGCCTCCACTATTAGGCCTCCTTTGATCCATGTTGAGGTGAGGTTGTTGCAAAGGTTGATTTTCCATTATTTGAGACATGTCAAAATCATGAGGGATCTTGGCTCCACTTTGTGCCATCACTTGTAAGAAGTATTGTCTATCTCTCCTCATTATTTCCTCAACCAATCGATTGAAACGGGGATCCATAATGGAGTCTTCCACTTCTGCTGAATGTACTGAAATATTGTCCATATTGTCATTGTGTGTGTCATTGTTGTTTGTGTTATCCATGTCAGGTAATGTGGTATGATCAGAATTGAAAAAGACATCATTGTCATACTCATAGGAACTCATGTTTGCGAACTCTTGATTCTCTTTAGTTTCTCTCCTAGATTTTTTGGAACGAGTTTCAACCATGAACTAGGTCTTGACCAAGATGTGTGAGACTAGATGAAAATAGAATGAGTATGGAAGACCAAGAGTTTGATGGAATGTAAATGAATCTGAAGTGTACTTTCAATGTCCAAAGTGTAAGATCAAGTATGTATGTAGTAGAGTAGGTGTGACTTCCAAAGAGATGATAGTTTCTCTTGATGAGGTAAGTTGACCTTGACTCTAAGTAAGACCAAATGAGACCCAAAGGTGATAGACCTTGATGACGGAAAACTTAGCAAAATGTTGTTGTATGTAGTATGTTGACAAAGCAAGATGAGGACAAGCAAGTGACCTTTTGACTCAAGTTTAGACAAATGTGAATGTAATGCAATATGTAAAGCAATGATGAACTTTGTGAGACCCAAAAGTAGGTTGAATGCTAGATGAAAATCTAGAGAAATAACTTAGGAAGCTCAAGAATTCTGAAACTGATTTCTCTTGTTTGGTGGACTGTAAAGTTTTGCCAATTTGTGAAGTTGTTGTTGTGACCAAATCTGAATTTTTGACTATTTTTCGTGACAAGAGGACACAAATTTTGATGAGGACTCAATGTTTGCAAGTGTTTAGACTCAAAATGACTCCAAGAAAAGTGTGTTTTTTGATGTAAGAATGTTTTGCATACACTTGAAGACACAAAAGACACAATGTTTTAATGTTTGATCTTGAATGTTTGATTGTTCAAAATAAGACAAGCACAATTCTTATGGTTGGTCAGGACAATAGTTGTTGATTCCCACATGAAGCTACTCTATTCAGAGCGGATACTTAGATGCTTGACCCCACTGGCTCCACCCTTAGCACTCACTTCTCGAGGCAGCCAAACATCAGTCACCATGAAAACTCCTCATGGAGAACTTTGTATCTCTACTAAGAACCGTATGTGTGTGGGCCGCTCCAGAGGTCCGACCTCCTACCCCAACAACTAGAAGGATTTTGGCTTCTAAAACAAAAAGGTGCTAGTAAGGGAATCCACTCATGTGGCCATACATGCAGCACTTTTAGCTCTGTAAATATAGAAGGCTCCTAACCGGTAGGGCTAACGCCCTACAACTAATCAAAATAAATTTGATCAAATGGGTTTATGGGGAGACATAGTGTTGGTATGAACTAATCAGCACACGTTATCCATAGTTTTCACCATGAATACAGTTGTTTATAGTGTTTTAGAAGAGGTGGGTTTTCCTCTCTACCACTTGGGTCGTTCTCTTCTCACTAGTAGTCCTAATGACCACACGGGGAGACAGGCCCTCTAAAGATTAAACAAAAAGAGCCTATTGCCCAAGACACAAAAAACACTAGTTCCACTTTAGTGCACCAATTGAAGTGTTTGATAATCTATGAAAACAAGGCATACAATAAAGATCAAAATAAAATCCTTGTCAAGGTCCTGCAATAAAGATTTGATGCCAAAATGCAAACATGATCCAAAAAATCAGAAATTTTTATTGAACACCTCTGATAACGTTCCTGACTTGCAAAAAACATTTGATGCCAAAATTCAAAGCCGTTTGTGAGATCTAATCAAAATAATGAAAAACCCTAATTTTTAAAGCTCTGATTTTTTAGGGTAATATTTTGCATCAAAATTAAAATCACAAAGAACATAGCATGTGTATAAATCAGAGAGCTCTCCAAAAATATAAGAAAATCTGAAAAATTCGCTAATTTGCTCTCAATATTAATTTTTTATGAAAAATCATAAAAAATTCATGAAAACTGCAAATGTGCTCCAAAAATTCTGAATTTTGGACTGAAAGCTCTTAATATTGTCTTCAACTTGCAAACAAAATTTGGTACAAAATTTCCAAGCCGTTTGTGAGATATGATCAAATCTCTCCAAGATCTTGATTTTGTGTCCAAAACCCTAGTTGCACAAGGTTATTCTCCAAATTGTTTTACAAAACAGCAATATAGGATTAGAAAAACCTACAAAAAAGCACAGATCTAACAAAAATCCATGTCCCACCGGGTGTGCCAAAATGTATATGGTGAAAATGGAAACAACAATATTGGAAGACTAAATAAATTCAACCACAAAATCCTAGCCTAACAACAACAAAGATCCACCATAACATATGAAGATTACCTAAGACAATGCAAATCAAATGAAATCACAAAGATTATACCATCACATGTCCAATAGGTTTTGGATCTTCATTCTTCCTATCTACATTGATCTTGCTTGATATATTTGCTCTCTGATTTTATATGTGCACAAGAGCTCAACAAAGAATGGAAATGTGGTTGCAAGTAGGATCGCATATGAAAGTTCAAAAGCGTAGTGTAATCGAGTAATCATTAGGGTGCATAGGGTTGATAATAAAGGAAGCATCTCCTTATATAGAAGACACTATAAGAAAATGGAGGGATAAGATGAGAGGTGTAAAAGAGGTCGGCTATGATTAGAGGGTAGGTAAAAGAAATAATAAAATAATGAGAGGGTAGGTAGTGTAGGAATTAAGAGATGAATGACATGTGTCATGGGTAGAAAAGGCTAATGAATTAATTAAATAAATAAAGATTTATTTAATTAATAGAAGAAGTGGGATCAAATTAAATAAATAAAGATATTTATTTAATTTAGGAAAAGGACAATTTAAATAAATAAATGTATTTATTTAAATAAGAAATAAGGCTAGAAGAAGATTAATGAATTAATTAAATAAATAAGGATTTATTTAATTAATAGAAGAATTAGGCTCAAATAATTAAATAAATAAAATATTTATTTAATTAGACATGACAATTATAGGTGTCTACAATTGTAACCAAACCATCTCCTTGCTGGCTTTTGTAGCAACAACATAATCAGCTTTAGTGGTTGAAAGTGCAACAACCTTTTGCAGCCTAGAAATCCAACTGACTGCAGTTCCCCATATAGTAAAAGCATACCCTGTAGTACTCCTCCATGAATCAATATCGCCTGCCAAATCAGAGTCAACAAATCCACTAAGAGCAGCATTAGATCCTTTGAAATATAATGCCTTCGTAGTAGTTCCTTTCAAATACCGAAGAATCCATTTCATAGCATTCCAATGTTCCATACCCGGATTACTCATAAACCTGCTCACAACTCCCACTACATGTGCAATATCTGGCCTTGTACATACCATTGCATACATCAGACTGCCAACAAAAGATGAATACAAGATGTTAGACATTTTATTTACCTCTTCCTGTGCCTTTGGGCACATCTCCTTAGTCAATTTGAAATGACTAGCCAAAGGTGTACTAACTACTTTTGCATCCTGCATGTTAAATCTTTTCAACTTCTTTATATACTCACTTTGGGACAAATTCAAGGTTCTATTTTTCCTATCCCGTGTAATCCTCATACCCAAAATTTTTGTGGCTGCACCCAAATCCTTCATAGCAAATGACCTGACTAATTTCTGTTTAAGATCATTTATGTGTTGCATGTTAGACCCAGCAACAAGCATGTCATCAACATAAAGCAATAGGATAATATAACTACCATTATTCAATCTCTTAAAATATACACAATGATCAGAATGACATCTATGATAACTGTGTTCAACCATGAAACTATCAAATTTTAAATACCATTGTCGGGGTGCTTGCTTTAGGCCATACAAACTTTTCTTCAACCTGCACACCAAGTTCTCCTTACCTTTCACCTCATATCCCTATGGTTGCAACATGTAAATTTCCTCCTCCAAATCTCCATGGAGAAAAGTTGTTTTGACATCTAATTGTTCAAGATGTAAATCATCTACAGCCACAAGACTAAGTACAGTTCTAATTGAAGTCATTTTTACAACTAGAGAAAATATTTCATCATAATCTATACCTTTTTTCTGTGCAAAACCTTTTACCACAAGTCTGGCCTTATATCTTTTCTGACCTCCTTCCTCCTCCTTCAGCTGATAAACCCATTTGTTAGGCAAGGCTCTTTTTTCTATACATAAAGAGACTAAGTCCCAAGTCTTATTTTTCATCAAGGAGTCCATCTCCTCTTTCATGCCTAGCTCCAATTGTTGTTTGGCATCCACCTGCATTGCTTCTTCATATTCTTCTGGTTCACTAGAATCAGTTAATAATATAGAATACAAAGAAGGATAAAATCTTTCAAGGGGTCTACTTGACCTCGTAGAACGTCTAACACTTGCAGGAGTTTGTGGGACAATCTGTTGTTGCTGAGCATCAGGTACCTATGGCATTTCATTTTCAGGAATCTCATCCAACACCACATATTCTTGTTTGTCATGTTCATGCTTCTTTTCCTACATTTGTTCTTTATAAATCACCTTCTCATTGAATATAACATCTCTACTTCTAATTATTTTCTTATTTTCAAAATCCCATAACCGATAGCCATATTCATCTATCCCATATCCAATGAAGGTACATTTCTGAGATTTAGCATCAAGCTTGGTTCTGTCTTCTTTATCAACACGGATAAAAGCTTCACAACCAAAAGTTTTCAAAAAGGAATAATTTACCTTTTTACTAGTCCATGCCTCCTCTGGAATACCACCATCCAAAGGGGTTGAAGGTCCTCTATTTAATAAATAGACATCAATATATACAACATCTACCCAAAAATGTAAGGGCAATCCAGCATGCAATCTCATGCTCCTCGTGTGTTCCATGATAGTCCTATTCATTCTCTCTAACACACCATTTTCATGTGGAGTTCTTGGAACTATCTTCTGCTTTTGAATCCCATTTAAGGAGCAATAATCTTCAAATGCTTTTCTGCAATACTCGCCTCCATTATCCGATCTGAGACACTTCAACCTTTTTCCTGTCTCATTCTCAACCTAAGCTTTCCATTTCTTAAAAGTTTCAAAAACATCTAATTTTTGTTTTAGGAAATATACCCATGTTTTTCTAGTTGAGTCATCAATAAAAATAATATAATAACAAGAGCCACCAAGAGATGATACCTGAGCCGGTCCCCATACATCTAAATGCACAAGCTCTAACTTCTCATTCTTCTTCTCTTTCCCAACCTTGAGAAATCTGACTCTTTTCTGTTTACCATAAACATAGTTTTCAGAGAACTCTAAATCAATCTTCTTTAGTCCTGGCAATAGATTTTTGGAGTGAAGGATTTTCATCCCTTTCGCACTCATGTGCCCAAGCCTCTGGTGCCACATTATCGAATCTATTCTTGCAACATCTATTGTTGTTGTCCCTATAGTAACTTTATCTGTAGCAACTAAGGTAAAGTAAGTGTTTCCAGTACACAAATATAATGCGCCTACCTTCGCACCTTTAGCTACTACTAATGATCCTTTAGTGACCTTCCAGACACTATCTGAGAAGGTAACTATGCAACCTTCACTACCTATTTGCCCTACAAAAATTAAATTTCTTCTTAAGTTAGGAACATGTCTTACCTCCTACAGAAACCAGTCATTTCCATTCTATAACTTGATCTTTATCTTTCCTTTTCCAACAATTTGATAGGGCTCATCATCACCCAAATATACCTATCCAAAATCACCCTAAACATAATTTAGAAAATATTTTCTATGGGGTGTAGCATGAAATGAAGCCCCAGAATCGTTTACCCATGAATCATTAATGTTATCCAAACATAAGATTAAAGCATCTTGTAAAGTATTACTTCCAAAATTAGCTTCCTTACTATCATTTTCATTTTTGTCTCCTTCTTTGTTTTTCCGAGACCAACAGTCTTTCTTTAGATGACCAAGCTTTTCGCAGTACCAGCAATCTTTCTTTCCTCTAGATTGAGAGCGTCCTTTCTTTGACTTCCCTCGTGACTTCTCATTCTAAGGGCCTTTTCCTCTTTCCTTTGATCTTCCTCTATTCTCCACATTCAAAACACTACTTGATGATGTTGAAGTCTCACCTGTGCTTTTCCTTCGCATTTCCTCGCTTAGGAGAACACCAACAATATCATCAAATATCAAAATATTTTTACCAGAGATAGAGTTACTTACAACCATAACCAATCTATTCCAGCTTTCTGGCAAAGACCATAAAATCAAGAGAGCCCTAACCTCTTCTGCAAAGGTAATTTTTACCAAAGACAATTGACTGGTGATTGTATTAAATTCATTTAAGAGCTCCGCTACAGATCCTCCCTCACTCATTTTCAAATTAAACAAACGCTTCATAAGAAATACCTTATTCGAAGCCAAGGGTTTCTCATACAACTTAGCCAATGTCGCCATCAAATCTACAGTCATTTTTGCTTCTGTAATATTGAATGCTATAGACGGTGCAAGACACAATCGAATGGATCCCAGTGCCTTTCTATCTAAAATGTCCCACTCTTCATCTGACATTATGATCGCTTTCTTTGCCTTTCCTTCCAATGGCCGCCACAAATCCTTTTGATACAAGTAATCTTCCATCTGCATTTTCCATAACTGATAATTTTGGTCATTAAACTTTTCGACCTTGAATTTGGAATCTTCCATTGCTCCCACTCAAATCTGAAAGTCCTGCCAATTTACAGAAAACCTCACTCTGATACCAATTGTTAGGGTTTCAAGCAGATCCGAAGCAAATATGAACTAACAATAATATGTAGATTTAAATACAAAAGATAAAGAAATAAAACAGGACACAAATAACACAGAGATTTAACGTGGTTCACCCAGAATGGGTTACGTCCACCATACACAGTCGTCCAATCTTTCTTATTATCTAGCAAAAATAGTACATCAACCTTACAATGCCTTAAGCATCCCAGCCACTTATAACATGCATTTTTAGGGCAACAAACAAAGTCAGCCTTTTTAGGGTTTTATTACAATGTCAGTTTTCATCAACAAAAATGGCAAAAAAAATTATGCGTGCTAAGTGTACAATACTTTGCTGACCAGTCGCCTCATATCAACACTATGACCCCTCAGGACACCATATGACCCCTTAAGACACCAAATTATGTTGTTATGGGTCATATTATGTCCTAAGGGGTCATATTGTGTCAAATAACCCTTTTAAGACATCATATGTCCCCTTAGGACACAATATGACCCTTTACAACTCTATACGATGTCTTTATGGGTCATATGACCCCTTAAGACACCAAATTGTGTCATTATGGGTCATATGGTGTGCTAAGGGATCATAGGACACCATATGACCCCTAATGACAACATACGACCCTTTATGACACCATATTGGGTCATTATGTGTCCTATGGTATCCTAAGGGGTCATATTGTGTCCTACGACCCTTTACGACACCATAGGACCCCTTAAGACACCACATTGTGTTGTTATGAGTCATATTTTATCCTAAGGAGTCATGGAACACCCTATTATCCCTAAGGACATCAAATGAACCCTTATGATACCATATTGGGTCCTATGGTGTCCTAAAGGGTCATATTGTGTCTTACAACCCCTTAGGACACCATATGACACCTTAAGACACCAAATTGTATCGTTATGGCTCATATTATGTTCTAAGGGGTCATGGTACACCATATGACCCCTGAGGACAACATAAGACCCCTTATGACACCATATTGGGTCATTATGGGTCGTATGGTGTCCTAAGGGGTCATATTGTGTCTTACGACCCCTTAGGATACGACCCCTTAGGACACCATATGACCCCTTAAGACACCAAATTATTTCATTATGGGTCATATTGTGTCCTAAGGGGTCATGGGACACCATAAACCATGAAGGATAACATACGACCCCTTATGAGACCATATTGGGTCGTTATGAGTCATATGGTGTCCTAATAGGTCATATTGTGTCCTACGACCCCTTAGCACACCATATGACCCCTTAAGACACCAAATTATGTCATTATGGGTCATATTGTGTCACATGACCCCTTTAAGGCATCATATGACCCTTTAGGACATAATATGACCCTTTACAACTTTATAGAGTGTCGTTATGGGTCATATGATCCCTTAAGACACCGAATTGTGTAGTTATGGGTCATATTGTGTCCTAAAGGGTCATGGGACACCATATGACCCTTAAGGACAACATACAACCCCTTATGACACCATATTGGGTCATTATGGGTCCTATGGTTCCCTAAGGAGTCATATTGTGTCCTATGAGCCCTTAGAACACCATATGACCCCTTAAGATGTTGAATTGTTGTTAGATAATTGATTAATCCTAAAGACACTAAGAGGGGGGTGAATTAGTGTCTGACTGGTAAATGAAATATTTAAACTTATTTGCAATTTTGTAACTGAGATTAATATGCCGGTAAGAAAACAATAATGTAGTAAAGAGAAATAAAGGAATCAACATCAATCCACACCATAACACAAATATTTTGGCGAGGAAACCCGGTAAGGGAAAAACCTCAGTGGGATTTGTGACCCACAATATTTACTCACTAGCTATATGAATAAATATTACTTAGTACAAAAGGGGCCTGCACATTGAGGAAGGCCAGCTGCCTAGAGCTCACTTCTCAACAACAAAAGTGGAGTCTCACTGACTATAGCATCACCTTGATGTAAACATAAAAATGAACTCTTACAACTTACATCAAAATGCTAGATGAGTCTGTTGTTATGCTCTGTTTGATATCAGTTTTGCCTCTACCAAAAACCCTAGTCAGTATGCTGTCAAATGATTTTGCTTATACACAATATTCTTCGCTCTTCTTTGGTTCTTATTCACTCCAAAATTAACACATCAAAATGCATATACAATTATTCGCTATCATATCCTATTTTATCTCATGTTACCACTTACTTGTTTTCAAATGACCTACAAGAACTCATTAATATATGAGTGTTTACAATACAACATGTCGGCCATACAATTATAATTTACATTACAATTTATTTTGCATAAACAATACTTATTGTCAAGTCGGCCTGGAATGCGGGTATAATTTTTTGTCGGTGTAAATTGGCTACCGATGTGAATAAGCCTTGTTGTAACTGTCGGTGCCGATAGGTGAAGTCTATGGTCAGTTGAACCCATGGAACCTTGTTGCCATCAATGAAAACAACTACCTTTCTCATCTGAGTGTATAATGCCAATAATTGTGTCGTTATGGGTCATATTGTGTCCTAACGGGTCATGGGACACCATATGAACCCTAAGGACAACATACAACCCCTTATGACACCATATTGGGTCTTTATGAGTCATATGGTGTCCTGAGGGGTTATATTGTGTCCTACGACCCCTTCGGACACCATATGACCCCTTAAGACACCAAATTGTGTCGTTATGGGTCATATTGTGTCCTAAGGGGTGATATTGTATCATATGACCCCTTTAAGACATCATCTGACCCCTTAGGACACAATATGACCCTTTATGACTCTATACAGTGTCATTATGGGTCATATGACCCCTTCAGACACCAAATTGTGTTGTTATGGGTCATATGGTGTCCTAAGGGGTCATGGGACACCATATGACCCCTAAGGACAAAATACGGCCCCTTATGACACCATATTGGGTTGTTGTGGGTCCTATGGTGTCCTAAGGGGTCATATTGTGTCCTACGACTCCTCAGGACACTATATGACCCCTTAAGACACCAAATTATGTCGTTATGGGTCATATTGTGTCCTAAGGGGTCATGGGACACCATATGACCCCTAAGGACAACATATGACCCCTTATGACACCATATTGGGTCGTTATGGGTCCTATGGTGTCCTAAGGGGTCATATTGTGTCTAACGACCCCTTAGGACACCATATGACCCCTTAAGACACCAAATTGTGTCATTACAGGTGATATTGTGTCTTAAGGGGTCATATTGTATCATATGACCCTTTTAAGACATCGTATGACCCCTTACGATACAATATGACCCTTTAGGACTCTATAAGGTGTCATTATGGGTCATATGGTCCTAAGGGATCATGGGACACCATATGACCCCTAAGGAGAACATATGGCCCCTTATAAAACCATATGTGGTCGTTAGAGGTCATATGGTGTCCTAAGGGGTTATGGACACCATATGACCCCTAAGGACAACATATGACCCTTTATGACAACATATTGGGTCGTTATGGATAATATTGTGTCCTAAGGGGTTATATTATGTCATATGACCCTTTTAAGACTTCATATGACCCCTTAGGACACAATATGACCCTTTACGACTCTATACGGTGTCATTATAGATCATATGACCCCTTAAGACACAAAATTGTGTCGTCAAGGGTCATATGGTGTCCTAAGGGATCATGGGACACCATATGACCCCTCAGCACAACATATGACCCCTTATGACACCATATTGGGTTGTTAGGGGTCATATGGTGTCCTGAGGGGTCATGAGACACCATATGACCCCTAAGGACAACATATGACCCCCTATGACACCATATTGGGTTGTTATGAGTAATATTGTGTCCTAATGGGTCATGGGACACTATATGATCCCTAAGGACAACATATGACCCATTATGACACCATATTCAGTCGTTATGGGTCCTATGGTGTCCTAAGAGATCATATTGTGTCTTACGACCCCTTATGACACCATATCGACCCTTAAGACACCAAATTGTGTCGTTATGTGTCATATTGTGTCCTAAGAGGTCATGGGACACCATATGACCCCTAAGAACAACATACAACCCCTTATGACACCATATTGGGTCTTTATGCATCATATGGTGTCCTAATAGGTCATATTGTGTCCTATGACCCCTAGGACACCATATGACCCTTTAAGACACCAAATTGTGTTGGTATGGGTCATATTGTGTCCTAAAGGATCATGGGACTCCATATGACCCCTAAGGACAACATACGACCCCTTACGACACCATATTGGGTCATTATGGGTCCTATGGTATCTAAAGGGGTCATATTGTATCCTAGGAACTCTTAGGACACCATATGACCCCTTTAGACACCAAATTATATCGTTATGGATCATATTGTGTCCTAAGGGGTCATGGGACACCATATGACCCCTAAGGATAACATACAACCCCTTATGACACCATATTGGGTCGTTATGGGTTATATGGTGTCTTAAGGGGTCATGGGACACCATATGACCCTTAAGAACAACATATGACCCCTTATGACACCATACTAGTTCGTTATAGGTCATATTGTGTCATAAGGGGTCATATTGTGTCATATGACCCCTTTAAGACATCATATGACCCCTTAGGACACAATATGATGCTTTACGACTCTATACGATGTCGTTATGGGTCATATGACCCCTTAGGACACCAAATTGTGTTGTTAGGGGTCATATGGTGTTCTAAGGGGTCATGGGACACTATATGATCCTTAAGGACAACATATGACACCTTATCACACCATATTGGGTTGTTAGGGGTCATATTGTGTCCTAAGGGGTCATGGGACACCATAGGACTCCTAAGGACAACATACGACCCATTATGACACCATACCAGGTCGTTATGGGTCATATGGTGTCCTAAGGGGTCATATTGTGTCCTACAAACTCTTACGACACCATATGACCCCTTAAGACACCAAATTGTGTCGTTATGGGTCATATTTTGTCCTAAGGGATCATGGGATACCATATGACTCCTAAGGACAACATATGAACCCTTATGACATCATATTGGGTCGTTGTGAGTCATATGGTGTCCTAAGGGGTCATATTGTGTCCTACAACCCCTTAGGACATCATATGACCCCTTAATACACCAAAGTGTGTCATTATTGTTCATATTGTGTTCTAAGGGGCGATGGAACAACATATGAGTAGTAAGGACAACATACGACCCCTTACAACACCATATTGGGTCATTATGGGTCCTATGGTGTCCTAAGGGGTCATATTATGTCCTACGACTCCTTAGGATACCATATGACTCCTTACGACACCAAATTGTGTCGTTATGTGTCATATTGTGTCCTAAGGGGTCATGGGACACCATATGACCCCTAAGGACAACATAACACACCTTATGACACCATATCGGGTCGTTATGAGTCATATGGTGTCCTAAGGGGTCATATTGCATCCTATGAACTCTTAGGACACCATATGACCCCTTAAGACACCAAATATTGTCGTTATGGGTCATATTGTGTCCTAAGGGGTCATGGGATACCATATGACTCCTAAGGACAACATATGACCCCTTACGACACCATATTGGGTTGTTATGAGTCATATGGTGTCCTAAGGGGTCATATTGTGTCCTACGACCCCTTAGGACATCATATGACCCCTTAAGACACCAAATTGTGTCATTATTGTTCATATTGTGTCCTAAGGGTGATGGGACACCATATGAGCCTTAAGGACAACATACGACCCCTTACGACACCATATTGGGTCATTATGCGTCCTATGGTGTCCTTATGGGTCATATTGTGTCCTACGACTCCTTAGGATACCATATGACCCCTTAAGACACCAAATTGAGTCATTATATGTCATATTGTGTCCTAAAGGGTCATGGGACACCATATCACTCCTCAAGACAACATAAGACCCCTTATGACACCATATTGGGTCGTTATGATTCATATGGTGTCCTATGACCCCTTAGGACACCATATGACCCCTTAAGACACCAAATTGTGTCATTATGGACTATATTGTATCTTAAGGGGTGATATTGTGTCCTAAGGGGTGATATTGTGTCATATGACCCCTTTAAGACATCATCTGACCCCTTAGGACACAATATGACCCTTTATGACTTTATGCAGTGTCGTTATGGGTCATATGACCCCTTCAAACGCCAAATTGTGTCGTTATGGGTCCTAAGGGGTCATGGGACACCATATGAACCCTAAGGACAACATGCGTACCCTTATTATGCCATATTGGGTCTTTATGGCTCCTATGGTGTCCTAAGGGGTCATTGGACACCATATGAATCGTAAGGACAACATACAACTCCTTATGACACCATATTGGGTCACTATGAGTCATATGGTGTCGTAGGGGTTCATATTGTGTCCTACGACCCCTTACAACACCATATGACCCATTCAGACACAAAATTATGTCGTTATGGTTCATATTGTGTCATATGACCCCTTGAAAACATCATATGACCCCTTACGACACAATATGACCTTTACGACTCTATACGGTGTTGCTATGGGTCATATGACCCCTTAAGACACCAAATTTTGTTGTTATGGGTCATATGGTATCCTAACGGGTCATGGGACACCATATGACCCCTAAGAACAACATATGACCCCTTATGACACCATATTGGGTCTTTAGGGGTCATATTGTGTCCTAAGGGGTCATGGGACACCATATGACTCCTAAGGACAACATACAACCCATTATGACACCATATTGGGTCGTTATGGGTCATATGGTGTCCTAAGGGGTCATATTGTGTCCTACGACCCCTTAAGACACCATATGACCTCTTAAGACACCAAATTCAGTCGTTATTGGTAATATTGTGTCCTAAGGGGTCATGGGACACCATATGACCCCTAAGGACAACATACAACCCCTTATGACACCATATTAGGTCCTTATGAGTCATATGGTGTCCTAAGGGGTCATATTGTGTCCTAAGACCCCTTAGGACATCATATGACCTCTTAAGACACCAAATTGTGTCATTATGGGTCATAGTGTGTCCTAATGGATGATGGGACACCATATGACCCCTAAGGACAACATACGACCCCTTACGACACCATATTGGGTCGTTAAGGATCCTATGGTGTCCTAAGGGGTCATTTTGTGTCCTACGACCCCTTACGACACCATATGACCTCTTAAGACACCAAATTCAGTCGTTATGTGTCATATTGTGTCCTAAGGGGTGATGGGACATCATATGACCCCTAAAGACAACATACAACCCCTTATGACACCATATTGGGTCGTTATGAGTCATATGGTGTCATAAGGGGTCATATTGTGTCCTACCACCCTATAGGACATCATATGACCCCTTAAGACACCAAATTGTGTTGTTATGGGTCATATTGTGTCCTAAGGGGTCATGGGTCACCATATGACCCCTAAGGACAATATAAGACTGCCGATGACACCATATTGGGTCGTTATGAGTCATTTGGTTTTCTAAGGGGTCATATTGTGTCCTACGACCCCTTAGGACACCACATGACCCCTTAAGACACCAAATTGTGTTGTTATGGGTCATATTGTGTCCTAAGGGGTCATATTGTGTCATATGACCCCTTTAAGACATCATATCACCCCTTAGGACACAATATGACCCTTTACGACTCTATACAATGTTGTTATGGGTCATATGATCCCTTAAGATACCAAATTGTGTAGTTAGGGGTCAGAAACACAAAATTTGCAAATCACAACGGATCTTTATGTGATTTCTACTAGTTTGATCATCTGAATTTGTTGTCTTAATAGTGTTTTACAGTAAAAAAAATCCGTTGAAAAACAATTGTATTATGTGAATTGATGTTTTTACAATTATACTGTTTTTTATGAAAAATAGTTATTATAATTATTGATTAATGATCTTTTATCCTTCCGAGAGATGTCCATTTTATTTTTTATGTCCTAGAAAGGGAGCCTAAGTACATAGGAGTAAGAATTTAGTAAAGGATTTTGGGAGAGCTTGGCAAATTAACAGGAAAAGAGAATCCTACTATCGTGTGAGGCTATATGGTTCATGAGAGAGCAGGGCAGGATCGTTGAAACAGAGAATTATTAAGAGGAAATAGGGGATTATTAAGCGCAAACAGGGGAATTCTTTTTCTGTCCACCCTTGTATCAAGAGGCAAGTATTCCTAAAGAAATGTACTTGAACAATGCAATTTGTATTTCATATATGCTACGGTGTGTGATGTACTGTCTCATTCCTTAGGTGTGAATTTGCCGGATTGTTACCTATCATTTGTGAGCTAGTAGACATTCTACACTTGTATCTGCAGGTGTGTGAGTGTGCAGAAATAGGTAAAGATTCTCTGCAGCGATAGAAGCAATTGCGGGAAGACAATACTTACAGCATACACCATGCTTTTTAATGGGTATCCAAAGAAGCTTCAAAAAAGTTAGATTAGTAGGTGTACATTAAGTTATATTATAATCGTATATGGCGCTATATCATATGATTTATTGTTTATTTAGATTTAAAGAATACAATTCATTCGATTATAAATATTCAAAATAATACTAATTTTATAATCTCAATTATTAATGACATATTATTAGAAATATTAGACATTGAATCCACAAATATTATTACAACTATTGAAACATGCTCAACTTTTGAATCATTTACTTTACATAAATCAAGCATTAAAACTATTATCAAATTAATTTTATAAATAATTGACATGCCTGCCAAAGGCTTATATAACTCACTTGGGACTGCTTTGCTTCAGCTTAACAAAATAGATTGTAGACTTGTAACATTGCTTTAATGTGAAAAGTAAACTAAAACACTGTCTCCAAGAAATATAAATTAGGTTGAAGATGTTTGGTTGATTAAATCTACAGTTCTTATGAAATGAGTTAAAAAAAAATTGTAGTAGTAATTGAGAGATGGTTGTTACATTAGAGTGCCATATTCAATTGAAACCCATATACTTACATGTCTAACATTGAGTGCACACAACTTTTCTGTTTATATATGTTTAGCGAGATTTTGAATAGAAATCTGTAGAAGTATTTAGTTATTTGGTACGAGAGCACAAGTCTTAAGTTGAAACCTCTTTAGATGAGAGTGAATAACTAATGAGTATCCATCCCATCAAAATTGGCGATGATATGATCCTCACATCATTTTTCACAGTATCACAGATTTACACAAAGCAAAACTTGATCGATCCTTAACATAATTGTGAAAGTGCAAAAGAAAAAGAGATGAAAGTGAAAACATGAGCCCAAAAGAGAAAAATAAACAGAAAAAACCGAAACAATATGAAAGAGGTTATGGTAACTGATTAAAAGGGGCTGCGTGGAGGAGGGAGACTTTAAAGACAAGATACGTATTGGTTGGTGAGCTGGTATTTATTAGTGATTCGCTATCCTTGCAAGAGATCTCCATTTTATCTTAATATGCTATAAATGGTCTACATAGGAACTCAATTTGAAAGGAGGAGAAAAGCTTACCTTTGTGTGAAGCTGTATATCTCAAGAGAGAGCAGGGCAGGATTGTTGAAACAGGGGATTGTTAAGAGGAAATAGGGGAACTCAAACTTTTGTCCACCCTTGTAACGAGAGACAAGCATGTACAAAGAAATGTACTTAATCAATATAATTTGTATTTAAAAGTTGTCCTCTTTCAAAATGCTACTCTGCGAAAGTTACAGCCTACTTCCTGGGTGTGAATATGTTCGATGAATGCTAGCTACCATGTGGGAGTTCTTACACTTTCTATGCTTGTATCTGCACGTGTGTAATAGTGTGCAGAAATAGGTAAAAATTATCTATAGGTACAGAAGCATTGCGAGCAGAAATTAGGAGCAACATATAGCACCTCTCCATGGTAGAGAGTGAGCAGTTCAGTTAGGAGAGGCAGGTTTCTAACACAATAGTGAACCAATTTTGGAGCTGCAAGGAGTGCAGTGCTATCATATCAGGGGATTAGTATTTGTCAATTTTGAGCCTCAGGAGTATGATTTCAATATTAAAAGATAAATTGGGGAAGAGTATTTCTTTAAAAAAAAAAATTTAAGTAGTAATTTCAAGTCATTTTCAATTTTTTATAACAGTTTATCTATTAAGTTGCTTTTACTTCAGTCGAACGCTATTTTCGCTACGACCATGTGCAAGAGAACACCTCGGCCACTTCTCGTTCGACCTAGGTGAGTTTTCACAGTCACTAAGGCCATCCATTCACCTTTTTTGTTTTCTTTTAGATATATAAATATTTATTATATATGTATGTAACACATTCTCTCAAAATATTAACGATTTTTTTTTAAATATTTTTAAATTGTTTCTTATGAATAAGTCTTTCCCTTCAACGATTTTTTGTAGTGACCTTATGAAGGTGCAATTGCTAGTTGATATCTCTACAGTGAGAGCTAGGGGTGGAGTGTAATGGTATGAGTGTGTTAATGTTAACTTTTTCACTTTTAGCTTAAATTTTACAACCATTCACATGTCAAAATATTAATATTAATTATAAACTTTGAAATTTGATTTGAATTTTCTTTCGAAAACTCTGATATATGGGTGCTTATCCATGTCATCTCTTTCCTTGTAAGTCACATTTTATTTTAAAATATGTAATTTTCTATTATATTTGTTTGGTTATTAGATTCTTTCATAAGAATTCTGATTTTTTAAATTTTGAATAGAAAATATTTATTTTGTGAAGAAAGCACAATTCTTTCAAATATATGTTCATTTCAAAAATATATTTTTTATTTTGTTTTATTTTTAAAATAATAGAATTTATGTTATATTATATTTTTTAATATTAATTATTATATTTAATAATGTTAATTAAATAAGAAAAATCTCGAAAGATAAATAAAATTATTCATAATCATTTACCATCATTTAGGTGCAGGTGCTAGTCTATTACAATGCATCCTATATGAGTAGATGTGGCCAGGCCTGGAATTGGATGGTCACCCCTACCTGTCATATGAATCTTTTATGATGGTTTGGTTATTTCAATGTCTTTCATTTGACATTTAAAAAAAAAAAAAAAATTTATGTCAACTTTGTAAATTTATATTCAAGACAATCTTATTAAATATATTTAAAAAAATTAATTGATTAAGTTTCTAAATTCATAAAATTCATAGTAAATTATTATAAAATTAGAAAGAATTATATCCTTTCATGTGTTCTAAATATATATCAGTATTATATAATACTATATAATATATTTTACCTACTATATTTTTTTTAAGGTTTATTAATATTTTCAAGTGTTATTTAAAAAAAAATAACATGTCAATATATACGGTCTAATAATTTGTCAAATTCTAGGATGCTTAGCTTATTTTAGCTAGAAACCCCTGCTCCATTTTTTTAGCATCAATTTGTGGAGTGGGTGGCCCCATGAATGTTAAATTTAGCTACTTATAAAATAAGCAGTCATCTTAAATTGCATTATTAAAAGAAATCTTTAATGTTAATTGTTCACATAAATTTCGGAGAAAAAATTAGAAACAAATAAAAACGAGGGAAAAAAAATGGAGAGCCACATGCCAATCTTCTCAATGAGCAATTGTTGCTTATTTCTAGCCCCCCTTTTTTGAAGGCTTATTTTCAAGTTTTAAGCAGCTGTTGCTCCACTTAAATAGGAAAAGATTCTAATTTATCCTTTCTTCTTAATTAAAAAATTGCATGGGAACACTCTAGCTACTTAATTTTAAGCAGAAATTGCACTTAAGCAGTCGCATAGGGACATGGGGTGAGTAAATTTCCTATGAGAAATATTCTACAATTGTAATGCACTCATATTGAATATGCACCTCACGTTGTGAAAGTTAATGATGAAGGCTTTTTCTCAGAGTATGTGGGATGCCCTAAAAGAACTTTCTTTCGTTATATTTCTTAGTCTTTCAATTGAATCGTTGCTTTTGGTTCAGATCTCATTTATTCTATATGCAATGATGAAATGCTACCAAAATATTTAGTTTTTCTCTCTTTCAGGAAAAGGCTTTCCTTCAAGATTCTTCTCTGTTAGTCTATCAATAAAATATAATTTATTTTATTTTATTTTTTTCAATAAAAGTGGATTATTCCACTAAACTTTTTTATTAATATTTTTTTATTTTTTACACAGGATTCAAAGAGCATACCGGAGGAAAGAACCCTAGGAAGAAAACCTCCAGTCACAATTCATAAAATAAACCTACAGTATCTAATAGATCAGTTTATACATCCCGCCCAAAACCACATACAAAATTTGGTCACAACACATATAATATTAGCTGCTATCAATGGAAGAAGACATAATTTTCCAAAGCCCTGTGCCAAATCCCATGAGTCAAAAACCTTCCTGCCAAAAAAGAAAGTATCAAAAAACCTTTGGAAAAACACTATTGTATAAATTACCATGAGCTCGAACTCTCCTCCAGACAACGAACATGAATACTTGAAATGAAAGGGGAAAGCGGGAATAATTATCATCATTAAATTTTACATCAACATTACTCAAGAAAATCACATAAGTATTGCTGCAAACCTTCTCATACCCTAGAAGGAATTTCCTCAAAACCCACCTCTCACCGATTAGCATTGCTATCAATGGCTAAATTTGCCAAATAATCCACAATCTTATTAACTTCTCTGTAACAATGGGATAACAAAAAAGATTCAAACAATTCCAATTTTTGTAAAATGAGATCAAGTATATACTGCAAATTCCAACAATTTGATTTCTTTTTCATAACACATTGAATAATCACCATAGAATCACCTTCAATTATTAAGTCCTTAATTCCCAAAGAGATTGCCATATCCAATCCAAAAGACAAAGCATGAAATTCTGCATAATTGTTAGTTTTAAAACCAATAGCATGACACTTAGCTCGAATAAAATTTGCATTGTGATCATAAATTACCATGCCTACCCCAGCTGACCCAGGGTTACCACAAAGAGGCCCCATCAAAATTCAGTTTAAAGTGCCCTTGCGGAGGAGGTTTCCATCTAGTAGAGCATCTTTTATCTATTGCATCATTCTTTTTTAAAATTGAACCATGAGAGGGTAAAACCGACAGCATCTTCCAAACTCTAGTAACTCTACTATCCCAGTGGGAAATAGAAGTAAGATTTTCCAAATTCTTATAAATAAATGACAAAGCAACCTCAAAGATTGAAGACTCAATTTTTAATAGAACCTCAGACACAGGAGAACTCATTTTTTTAAATATCCCGTTGTTTCGCTCTAGCCAACCATTCCAAATCACAATAGATGGAGATATGATCCAAAGGCATGCATAAAAAGATGAGGCAAACATAAAGGGCCAATATCTAAAATGGGAAATGAGATCCTTACCAATAACAAAGGATATATTTAACTTCTCAAACAACCACTACCAACATTCATAAGCATAATCACAATGTAGGAACAAGTGTGAAGAAGATTCCAAATTTTTGTTACAAAGGACACAAGGGAAAACAACAGTAATACCAAGCCTGTCCAATCTCATACTTGTAAGGATTCTATCCTGAACTGCTAACCAAGCAAAGGCTCCAACTTTAGGAAGACAAGCCGAATGCCAAAACAACTTATAAGGCCAGGATGATAAATCTTTAGCAACCATAAGAGAGTTGTAACCATCTTTAACAGTGTACTTACCAGAAATATTCTTTGTCCAAATAAGTTCATCCTCAGAATCAGAAAGAAATACAATTCTATCCCCCAAAATCTTCTCAAAATCTAATTTCATACTTTGATCAACATCTAAGAAATCAATCAACTTCCATCTAGCTAGTGTAAGGGGTCCACTAGTTATTCAGAAGTTATAACCGTTGATTCCAACTATTTGAGAAAAGCTACAAATAGTGAGTGATCATGACTTACCAAGTTTACTTTGCACATTAAATTAGTGTTACAAATCTAAAATCTATTTCCACTTAGTTGAATGAAGCAAAAGTAGTGCCAAGTGAGTTATACAAGCATTTGGTATGAATGGCAATTTTTTTTTTTTAATAAATTATTTGTAAAAGCAATTGTTCAATATTTGTAAGAAAAAGTATTGTGTGATTTCAGTTTTGAAAATTTACAAGTTGAGTATTTCATAGCTCTTGTTGATATAATATCTAATAGTTTTAATAATATAATATTAATAGTTGTGATTTTAGAAATACTCATAATTAAATGAAATGTACTTCTTAGATCTAAAACGCAACAAAATCATGTGATGTCACATTAGTGTATCAATAAAATATAATCTATCTAACTATTTTTTGAATCCTTTTAAACTCCTCAACAAAAAGTCATCCTCATTAGTCTTCATATTTGATAGTGTAGCCTTAAACCTTACCAAATAATCTATTATAAAAAAGAAAACAGGTTATGAACCAAAGTACATTTCTTGATGCATACTTTTCTCTGTATAAAAGGCGGGACAGATATTTGAATTCCCCTGTTTCCCCTTAAATCATCCCTACTGCTCTGCTCTCACCTGAAATACACAGCCTCACACAAAGGTAAGGTTTTCTATTTCCCTTTAAATTTACTAAACTCTACCTAAATCCTTCTCTTACTTCTTAGTCCTGTATAGACTCCTTTTCTAGCAGATAAAGATAAAATGGGGATCTCTTGGAAGAAGAGCAGATCACGAATCAATAGCAGCTTACCAATCAATACGTTTCTTGTTCTCTCTGCTCCACGCAGCCTCTTTCATATTGTTTTAGAAGGTTTTGTTCCTTCTCCTACATTATTTTCATACTGCTTCTTCTCTCTTTTATGTTCTTCTATCCCCGTTTATCCATTTCCCCCCTATCCAGTACACTCGAAATTATATCAAGCATCAAAATGATAGGCCCTTTTGATCTTGTGCTTGTTGATTCCTTCTTGGATGGACCTATAAAGTCGTTTCTTGGCCCTTCTGAAATAACGCAACAATGTACACTGAGAGTATCCACAACTTTTTTCCTGATTCTAGTGGCACATGAATAGTGGTATATGAATAATATTTTCATCCATTAGTACAACTCATCATTTGACTATCATAATTACTATGTTATCTGGAACAGGCTTACTGTCTGACAGATTCAAATAGATCGTCATTACACATTATTCTCAAAAAAATTTAGATAGTTAAATTTAGATAATACTCGAAGATGGCTATTATGTTGATGCAAGACGATTTTAATTTTGCGGAATCGATAATAGTAGATCAGGGGAAGGCTACTGTTTTTTGAACCAGTTAAAACAATTCGTTGTTGCAGATTGTATCTAAATTATTTTAAATAATTAATTTTAAGGCGATTTATTTTTTCAGGGCCCATCACATCCACTTAGGGGATACCTGTGCCTGCTCCTATGAAGGGTAAAAGAATTGTTTTTCTTTCTCTTTTATAAAAAAAATGCCGTAGAATAACGATATTTACAGAACATTTTTTTAACATAGTAGATCTGGAACAAGCTCACCGCCTGACGGATTCAAACAAATCATCTTGCACATTGTATTCAAACAAATTTAGATGATTCATTTTAAATAATATCTGAAGATGGCAATTATTTTGACACATTGCAATACAGTTTTATTTTTGGAGAAGTGACATCCATAGAAAAAATCTTAATTTCTAGCATCCTACCAAGAGGAGAATCTTAAAATTTTGAAGAAAATTTAGAAGTACTGTTTTGGTTTTTTGTCCTACAATATTTCTCTTAAGATGGTAGGCCAGACATATACCCAAAAAAATTAACTAATAATAAATTTAAGTATTTATATGATACTTGAAGTTCGCTATAACTTTAAATTATTGCACAACTTTATTTTTACAGGCGAAGGGCCCATCAATACGAATTCTCGGCCTCCTTATAACGATGGTAAAATTCTTAAGTAATAAAGAAAACCTTAAAAAATATGTTTCCCATGTTTTTTCCTTATGGGCTGGTGATATTTACTTTCTTTATTTATCATTATAGCTCGGGATCTGTCTCACGTGCCTGGCCAAGACACCAT
Organism: Cryptomeria japonica; assembly: GCF_030272615.1. Taxonomy (NCBI): domain Eukaryota; kingdom Viridiplantae; phylum Streptophyta; class Pinopsida; order Cupressales; family Cupressaceae; genus Cryptomeria; species Cryptomeria japonica. The sequence continues at coordinate 553,798,075 of NC_081412.1, read as the reverse complement.
TGTTCTCTAAAATAAATCTCGAGATTAAATTGTTATTATTGTAGCTGGTAAGTGATCAGAACTTCCCAGATTTAAAAAGAAAATATAAACTGCTGTTACTACTAGTCTGGATTATTGTGCCGAAGCCTGAAGCAAGAATTTGTAATTTGAGCTATATAAGTATTTGGCAATGATGTTATTTTACTATCTTTAATTTTTCTTTATTGCAGCTTTTGCCATTGTTATAGTTATACTATTAGCAATCATCTTCTTGTGCTACAAGATGATTTACAAACCTGAGCCCAACAAGGAAGGAACAACTACATCTTTACCTTCATCAGCTGTAAATATAGAGTGGGAATCTACTGTTCAACAAGAGCAGGTTCATAAAGGTTTATCCTCAAACGTGCAGATGGTGTCTATTATAGCAGATGCAAAAAGAGGAAGAATTGTAGAGATGCACAAAGGCCTCTCCTCCAACCAGGAATACTTTGTATTAAAAGCTATTGCCGCGAGTCTCGTCTAATTGGGGAAGGACGTCCAATTGGGGAAGGAAGCTTTGCGCGTGTTTATAGGATGATCTTCCAAGGTGAAGTTTTGGCTATAAAGGAAATACAACATAGGTCGCCGCACAGCAAAAGATGGGTGGAGAATGAAGTTGATCTTCTGCTGGGAAAGGAACACATAAACATAAACAACCTGTATGCTTGGTGTATAGAAGCAGACATATCCTACTTGGCCTATATGTACATAGATGGATGTTCCCTGGATAACTACTTGAGACGAAATTGTGCAGGATTTACCTACAGTTGGGTACAGAGCTTTGGCACTCAAGCCGCAGAATATTATGGTGGATGGTAATGATAATGAGGCAAAGATTGTTGATTTTGGGCTTTCCAAGCATGTGGATTGGGAAGGCACACATAGGTCAACTGCTATGGTAGTTGGTACCAGAGGCTATTAGGCTCCAAAGTATTGCTGGAGTAATGAAATCTATTATAAAAATGATGTTTATAGCTTTGGAATTGTGGTGTTAGAGATGATAACAGGGCAGAGGCATGTTGATCAAATAAGAAAAGAGACAAGAAAACAAGTAAAATGATATATATATATAAAGAGATCAAAAATATCAGAATTTATAGATATAGATATATATTATACATATATATACATGTTTTGTTGTCTCTTTTCGTCTAGTTTTATTTTATTTTTAGGTAGTTTTATATTTTATGAGATGAATTGAATTAGATTGAAAAAAAAATCTCTAGACACTTACAACTGATGAACAATGTCTAACAATTTTTTAATGAAATTTCAAGAGGATATTCTAAGTGATATTCTGATCCTTAAACTAGTTATAATATTATAATTAGACACATTCGTGACTAGTTTTCCTAGTCCCATATTCCGACAGTTGCGAACTCAAATTTTAGCCACAATTTTCTCTCTAATTCCCATTTTCAAATTTTTGGTTAAAAATCTAATGATCTATAGCTTTCTATTTATGTTATTTTCTCTCAATTTTGCATCATTATGCCTTGATCTCATATAATTTCTAATATGAAATTCAAGTCAACAAAAAGGAGATTTTAAAGAATTCCCAGCTCCTTTTCAATATGTCTAGAATAGGGCCTATTAAAATTAAATATCTTTAATGTATTGATATGGTAAATGAGTTTGATTCCTAGTTTACATAATTAGGCTAGTGGATCTGATTTACACCACCCTCTATAGGTGTTATCAAGGATATCTTAAGAATCTAGCAACTTTTGTTAGGATCATGGAGGTGAAATATTCCAAGGGCTATCCATGATTTTATGCAAACATGATTTAGTTTATTGTCAACAATACCATGATGATAGATATGAAGGGGTTACAATTATCGTAGGGTTTGGATGGTTATCATGCTAGTATCATAGAGGTACTAGATGCCAAGAGATGCTCATGATATGATAGCGCTTGGCCATTTTTCATGATTACCATGTAGATGATAGATTATAGGAGCTACCCCATATTAGGTTGAGCTAAATTTTGCAAATAGAATATAGATAATAGATGTCAAGATCCACCAACTTGAAACTATACCAAATTGTGGAAATATTATTAATGGCCCCATGTGATGTTTTTTATTACACTTACACCTTATGGAGTGATGAACACAAGTAGTATGGGGTGATTTCCCATCATCAAAAAAAAAAAAAAACTTAAAAAAATAGGTGATTCATGGTGTAGTATTGGATATACTAATATTCAATTTTAGTTTTAGGACACACTTATAAAGGGTAAGTGTTAGTGAATTGGATAATGAGATATGTATGTAGTAGCATCAAATACCATGCCTATTGATATTTTGTCGGTATATGTGTGTAAGTCAATAAATACATAAATATGTAAAAATAGCCTTAGGTATTGTGCATGTTATACTTATACCCTTAACAATAAAGATAGCAAGTAGCACTGGATGCTTACTTGTCATCATATGTGGTGGTGGATTGTGAGAAAGGATGGAACCTATAATGTAGTATGAGATGTAATAACATTTTTTCTTCTTTGTGGGATGTATTTACAAGTTAATGAGTTAGTGAAGTAGGAGAATGAAAAGATACTTATATTAAATTTAGAACTAATTCTTTTCCTAGCTAGTTTCATATAGTTGTGAGATTGTTAATTTATTCTCATTGTATATAGGTGTTTTGGATGCTTAAGCTAGTCACACTATGTATATGTTATATATGCACCAATTATCACATTAAGTACAAGTGATTTAAATGTATCTTATTCACACATATACATTGTGGCATATGCCTAAGCTAGTCGTCATGTATAGTTGTGAGGTTGATATGCACTAGTCACCCTATGTGTACAGGATGTATATTATAGACAATGCTTAGGTTTACCTAGGAGATCCATTGGAGATAGTCACCTATGTGTGTAGGACAAAAGAGACAACTACCATGTGCTATATAGTTGACCTATGCTTGAGCTAATCATTGTGAGGATATAATCTTTATGTGACATTGTGTGTAGTTTGTAAACTAATGTTGGCATGAAAGAAATATTTTGTTGGAATGTTTTTCTATCACTCTATCCTAATTGGATCAAATTGAAAATATAAGCTCAATGAATAATTGAAGTTTAAAGATGAGGTTAGAGAGCTCATCCTTAGTGTGAATATAAATAAGACTATGAACTATGCATTCCCTAATTTTTAAAAGTGATACGCAAGAAACTACAATACAAATGAGCCATTGTATTTTAAGTATGGGTCTAGGGATGGCCTTGGCACTAGGAGCTTACCACTTAGTGATGCAGAATTGCTGCCAAAATTGTGATTGACAAAGCTATGAATTTGGGACTTATAATATAGTTAAATGATGCTTGATTTATTAGATTAGAACTAATTTTAAAAAATATATGTATAAAAATAAAAAAACAATTACTACAATTTCAAATTTAAAATAATTTATTACATACTATAAATTAGAATTGTACACTTAATTATCATACTATCACTAATATGTAAATGTTATTGAAAATCAATTCTTCCTTCAATTAATTGAAGCATCTAAATTTGACTTACACTCTTGAAAGAAAAAAATCATTACAATTTGATGAACACATCTTGTAACTTTAACTTGGATGTGTTGTGTACCTATTTGGAAAAGTTGATGAATTTAATGGAGGTTGTTGAATCCTTCTTGGTTGAGTAGGAGTTCCATATTTGCCTCTAGTTTGTGCCATTCATAGCTTGTTCCATGTTCGCTCATTTTTATTTTAGAACTCACAATTTGAGGGGAATGTCATGCATAAGTTGACAATAAAATTCTTTTAAAAGGGCCAACCTTAAACAACACAAACTAAGGTTTGACTTTAGTGTGTGTTGGCTCATGTCGGCTCCACTTACAAACGTCGTTTCATTGTCTGTTGCCTATCCTCTTCAAGATTGAGTGCGAAAACATAACTTTTGTGCAGATTTTTGGTAGAAGCGATGCACAGAGTTTTCAAAGTGGCGGTTTCCCACTTGTACTCCTGGAAATTGCTTTCAGCGTTTTAATTCTAGGTTTTAGAAAGCACATGTAATTCTAATAGTATAATTGACCATTATAAATGTATAACTTGGTATATTAATTATTATTATTTATATAATATTATTAAATAATTATATCATTTATATATATATTTTTTAATCGGTAATTGGCCGAAGCCTGAATAGCTTTTGACTGGAGCTATGAACTAGTGGGGACACAGTAGGGGGGCCCATCCCCATTACATATCTTTGAATTATTATTATTATTATGTTTTATTAGATTGACCCCAAGACCTTCCCCATCCTATGGAAGGCCAAGAGTCACAACTTAGAAGTCCACTTCAGATGTCCCTATTGGGAATTGAACTTGATTGTTTTAACCATTTAAACTCAACCCCTTGGACAAAATAATTATATCATATTGCTAAATTATAATTAAATAAATTTAATATATTAATTATTTGTATTTTAATAAGAAAAATAAAATATTATATAATATAAGCAAAATATTCAAATGGTTTAGAGTAATAGATTTTTTTGAAAGAAAAATATTTAATAATAAATAATTATTTTTTATTTATATATAATGAAATAGTTCTAATATATTAACTTTTATATATATTTTAATACATAATAATTTTGAAGCAATTAATGTTTTGATATGTTAATATTCTATTGTACATAAAATTGAGAAATTATATTTATTATATATGTCTCATGTTAGAAAAAACTAATAAAATGGAGATGAAGTGGGGCTCTGCAACTACGCTTGCATCTACGTCACACATTTAGGGCTTGGCACGAGACTGCAGGGGTCGTAGCCTCTAACATGGGGGAGAGAAGGCGACCTCCTCCACGTAGGTAAGTTTATCTTGTTTCCTGGGTGTCTTTTTTGTTTTTCGAGTCTTCTTTTCTCGCGTGTCCTTCCCCGTCATCGCCCACACTCCTCTCTACGTGTGTGGGTTAATGAGAATTTATGGAGGGCTTGTCCGGAGGCATCTCCAAAACGAACGACAAATCGGGAGCCAAAGATGTGAAAAAGGAAACGTTCAAAGAAGTCATTGATCAACCTTTTGACATCATCCCAAAGGGTGCTAGGTTTGTTTCAGTAGATAATGGTGCCCCCCATGGAGAAGGTAAGGACCCTAACTCTATCTTGGGCTCCATCTCCATCATTCCTAATGAGTTAATGTGTAATGAAATAGCTCTTGAAAAGAATAGATTAAAAGATACTGCTATTTTCTTTGTTGATGTTGATGTTGATAAATGTCTGGCTCGAAAATTTCTTGATGACTGGTTTAGAAGTGTGTGGAATATCAAATTAGGTTATCATGTTTCTTTTTGTAGATTAGTTCAAAAGGGATTATTCGTAGTTTTTTTCAAGGATGATAAGGCTCAATTGGAAGTCATTAGTAAACAATATTGGATGATGGGTAAATGTACCTTACGTGCCCTAGGGTGGCCTCCTGAAGTGGTCAATGAAGAAATTTTGGCACTTTCGTGCCCTAGGTGGCTTCTAGTTAAGAATGTCCCTCCATTGCTATGGAGATCCATACCCCAAATGCTTGATCCTATTGGCAAGACTATCTAGTTGGATAATTCGGCCTCCCTTATACCTCACTTGGATGCTAGGGTTTTCATTTCAATAAACCTTGGGCATGACCTACCCAATTTGCTAAACATTGATTTAGGGGATGAAACCATGTCTTGCCCCATTGAAATTCTTGGAGGAATTAATGTGTGCTCTCTCTGCAGAAAAGAGGGGCATATTCGAAAGAATTGCCCCATTATTAATCAACATAAAGGAATGGAGAAGGCCAGTAATGGTGCTAACGACCCTTCACTAGTCCATAGAAACCAAGTGTCGCTCATGGATAAACTTGACTCCCTTAGTAAAAAGATCAATAGAGATATGAATGGAGAGATTAATTTCTCTCCTAAATCTGACAAAAATGCTAATATTGGGAACTCCAATGATGTCCCCCCTTCCCATTCTGGAATTTTGGAAGCCTTGAAATAGATGGGTGAAGATCAGCAGGATGGTTTTTAGATAGATGGAAAAAACCCTAGGAAAAGGAGAAGGAAGAACGCCCAACAATTGGCTCTGGAGAAAATTAGAGTGACTAACCCTAATAACTTTAAACATAGAGAGGATAAAACCTCTATGGTGAACAACCTGGGCTCGCCTTTAGAAGATGACATTTAAGAAATCCCCCCAGAAAGGAGATTCTTGAATATGAACATAACCTCTGCCCATGTTAGATCCATAACTAACAATTTAGAAGAGAGGGACAGTGTCAATAGTGAGTTAGGTAAGGGAGGGAGCCCTAGTGGGACATTGATCTTAAAGGCTACTCATAAGAACTCTACAGATATGGATGTTTCCTATGAGTTTTCCTTAACCTATGTCCCTGATAATATGATAAGAGCCCCCTCTCTTACACAATCTACTCTTGAAATGGTCATCTCCCTTCCCCCTAAGAAGTTTGTTGAAATTGAGGATAACTGTGTGATTGAGGTCATTGTTGCTGATCCTAATAGTTGTGATGCCACTCTTAGTAAGCCTTTAGCTCTTGAGGATGAGACCCTAGGTAGTGGTAATAGTTTGAAGGCACTCGGACCTTGTACTGAGAATGGAGAGGCCCCCAGTCAGCCTGATCCCAATAAGGATCTAGATTTCGAAGATGACTCTCAAAATGATGAATACATTGGCGAGGATGGGGAGTGGATGACTGATAGTGAGAACATTGAGATTATACCTAGAAGAAGAAGAGGTAGACCATTGGGCTCCAATAATAAGGGTTCAACCAATAGAAGGAAAACTGGAGAAAAGAAAGATATCCCCAGGTGTTTCAATAGTTTTAAGATTGCTAAAGAGTAACAAGCTCTCATTTAGTTATGATGAAGTGCATCTCATAAAATATTAGAGGTTTGGAGTCACCAGACAAGAAACAAATAGTTAGGAAGTTTGTTAACCAACACAAGGATACAAATGTCGTCATGTTACAAGAATGAAAACCAGTCAAGTTTACCTTGGAGGTCAATCTAGAATTCATTTGGAAAGACTCTATTAAGATTTGTTTAGACCATGATAAAGGAAGAGGGGGAGTTGGGCTTCTCATCAACTCCAAATGGAAAGGTCACATTGTTAACCAAGGGTGCTCACAATGTAACAGAGCAGTGTGGACCTTTGGCATATGCTCAATCTATGTTGCTAATGACTATAGGGAAAGGACCGAATTATGGGATTGGATTGCCTCCCTCCCTGATATTCTGTGGTTTATTGGGGGAGACTTCAACATGATTGAAAGTCATGAGGATAAATGTGGTGGTGTAGCTATGGAATGGAAAGGAGTCGAGAAACTTCATTGGGAAAGAATGAAGAATTATAGGAAACTCTTTGACCCCCTACTTGGTAACAAGAAGGATGCGAAAGGAATTTGGTTCACTTGGTGCAATTACCAGAGAAGAAAACATAGACTCTATTGTAGACTGAATAGGTTTTATGTTGATAGAGAACAATTCTCCTTTACATTAGATAATCAAGGTAATGTTGTGATAATATGGTCGGTTTCACTCTTGAACCATCACCCTATGATTTCCCTAATTCATCCTCAACACCCATCTCCTTAAGGATCCAGATGTGTTGGTCACCATAAAAATTATTAGATTATTCAACAAAGCAAACAAGGAATTGAAATCTCATGTAAACAGATGGAACCAAAATGTTAAGAGATGGCAGACCCTTCTACAGACTATTGGACATAAAAAAGCTAAAGATTATAGATCTCTGGAGAAAACACTTACTGATGAAATGCACAGATGTGAATTACAGATGTCCAGAATAGCCTGAGCAAAGTGGAATTATCCAACAAAGTTGGTCAAGCTAGGGATGCTCTGAGGAAACATCAATAGGTTAATATTAGAGGTGCAACGATCAGGGCCCGAAGTCAGTGGATGCAATTTGGTGACAAAGGGTCTAAATTATTTTTCAATATGCTTAAGTAGAAACAATCTAGAGAAAGGATTGATAGGATATGGGTAGACAACAAAGAGGTAGTGGAAATAGAAGAAATTAAAGATGCCTTTTGCCTTTTCTACAAAGGACTCTTCTCCTCAGAATATTCCCTTAAGTCCTGGGAAGCCAGAAAGAAATGTAGAGCAATTATTCCCAGCAAGGTTACTGAGGAGGACTCACATGCATTGAGGGAAACTATATCTGTGTGTGAGCTGAAAAATGCCATTAGAAACCTGAACAATGACAAGTCTTTAGGTCCGGACGGACTGCCTGTTGAGTTTTATAAAGCTAATGAGGAGTAGATTTTCCAAGACCTTCATGAATTATATTCTGAAGCCTATGAGAGTGGTTCTCTAGGAGAATTTATCAATAAAGGGACTATTAAGCTATTACCCAAAGAAGGGGACAAGTCACCCATAAAAAATTGGAGACCCATTACTCTCCTCAATGTGTCCTATAAAATTTTGGCCAAGGCTCTTGCACTCAGGTTAGAGAATGTATTGCTCAAATTTATCTGTCCCACACAAACAGGGTTCATAAAAGGAAGATTCACGTTGGAGAATCTAATTACCAGTTGGGAGGTGATGAACTAGGCAAATGTATTAGGGTGGAATGTGGCCATGTTTCTTTTAGATTTTGAGAAGGCCTATGATAGGGTTGAATGGGAGTTTATTTTGATGATGCTAGAAGCCTTTGGATTTCTTATGGAATTCTGCAAATGGGTGAAGCTTATCCTTAAAGATGTGTCTGCACAAGTAGAGATTAATGGATCTCTCACTTAGGTAATTAAACTTAGTAGGTCTATTAGACAGGGTTGCCCTTGCACTTTTTGTTATTTCTTTCGATGCCTTGTACTATATATTAAGAGACTACACCATATCCCCTAAAATAGGAGCTATTATGATTCCTGATGGATCTGAACTGATTAATACCCGATTTGTTGATGATACTGCACTTTTTGTTGAACTTACCAAGAAAAACATGGAAGCCTTGGAGTACAAAATTAAGTTCTTAGGTAAGATTTCAAGGCAAAAAACTCTTAGGGTAAATCTACCTTGCTTGGGTGCAAAGAGGAGCCTCCGAAATGGTTACACCAATTTGGAATTTAAAGGGGGGTCTAAAAAGATTGTCAAATACTTGGGGATACCCTTCTCCATCTCCCCCTCTCTCAAGGAGATGTAGATATGGGTTAGAGGCAAAATTGAGAAGAAGCTCAATAAATGGAATAATAGGTATCTTTCGCTTGCTGGTAGAGTGCAAGTTTGTCAAAAAATTATATCCTCATACAACATTTACTATTCCTCTGTTTGGATGTTCTCCAATTATCAAATCCTGGAAATACAAAAAGCTATAAGGAATTTCCTATGGTTTGACAGGAAAGGAAATAAGAAGATACACTCTGTTAAGTGGGGGTGGTGCCACATAGAGAAGAGTCTAGGAGGGCTCGACTTAAAATACTTGAGAATACAAGGGGTTTCTCTTGCTGCAAAATGGATCTTCCAAGCATTTGATGGGAGCGAACCATGGAAAATTTTGGTCAAAAATAACATCATGAGAGTTGTTCCTAAGAAGGCTAAATCTTGGAAATCTTTACCCTTTTGTGACCTAGTGGCTGGAGGATTTGCAGTCTCAGTGCAAGGTTCGAGTGTCTTTAAGTCTATCTGGAAAGCATCAGAAAGTATTAGACCTTACATCACAAATAGTAGGGCCAACAACAATGACCACATCCATGGGAAAGGTCTATCTAGTGGAACCTTCTCCATTCTTCTAAATCTCTCATGCTTACTCAAGGGTGCTCTGCTAAGATCTGGGCCATTAAAGGCATTCATTGCTTTAAAGACATTATTGAGAATGATAGGCTTATTAGCTAGGATACCCTTAGAGTTAGATATGATCTACCGAATTACCAAAAGAGAACCTAGAATATGGTGAAACATTCCTGTACAGCTCTACATTTGCCAAAAAATTGCAAGATAATTAATGAAAGATGTATTGATCTTATGTGGAATAATAATATTTCTGTGTCCAATATCAAAGCTATTAATGTTTATAATACCCTCTCATATGATGAATCTATTATAATGCATGCTAACACTTTGTGGTATGCAGACCTCTCTGTGAAACAATGGCAAAATATTTTCTCACGACTATGGAGCAACCCTATTACACCCAAGAAAAAAAAAATTAAATGGATAATGATTATTAATAGGTTGCCATTCAGAAAATATCATAATAATAGTGATATCTGCAACGTGTGTAGAGTACCTGAGTTTGTTAGGCATATTTTCTTTGAGTGTAATATTGCTAGAGAAATTTGGTTGTTGTTTGGTATCTCTATTCCTAATTAGATTCTTATTCTAGATGTTCTTACTAGGTATATTAAGGGCTTAATAAAGGATACTAACCTATTTTGACATATTCTATCCACTGAAATTTTGTATATATGGAAAATTAAAAATGAAGATAAGTTCCAAGGTAAAGCTGGGGCCCTTACTCAATCATTTTGTGGACTCACTCTTCATCACATTTTTTTGTAGGTATCCATTACAATGAACATTGAGAAGAACAAATTCCTTAGATTCCTTAAAGATGGACAAGCCAAGATGTTCGTACATGAGTTAGAGAATGGGTAGAAGTGGAGGCAAGCCATAGGGGAACACCAGTCTTTTGATTTAGCATTGGAGAGCCTTCAGTTAGAGATTGGGAAAACTAGAGACCCAATGAAGGAACACATTCATATGCTTAGTCAATTAGTTGAGGGTAAGCAGGCCATGTGGATGGAAGGCCCTCTGGGGTGGACAACCTGGATGGAGGCCTTTCAGGACCACGAGAAGATGTGATTTGGCTTCTCCATTCCAGTAGCTCACCCATGTGCTCTGGATATTACATACTATAGATATATGCATAGTCTTGTATAGTTTTGTTTTATAGACTTCTATATTTTTTTGGATCAGCGATCGATATGTACACACAGCTGTAATCAGTAAGATACTAGTAATGACAATTTTTTGTATTAGTTAACTCCTTATATACAATATAAAAAAGATTAATAAAATGAGATTTAATAATTAGTAAGAAGTTAGGAAAAGAAATTTTAAAATACTTAATTGTTTTTTATTATGTTTAACTAAATAATTTTTAATATATAAATTGCTATTTATATTTTAATAAATAACAATTTCTTCAAGCAAATTTGGTACATTCATATTCTACAACATTAAATTGAGATATTATAGTTAAAAATTTATTCAATAAATAAGAAAATGTATATTAGAAGAATATATCTTTAGGTGCCTAATAGATACAAAATTTCGTATTATTAGCTCTCTCCTTTTTAAGTATAATAATGATAGTATTTTTTAGTTGATAGTTGAGTTACAACATATGAATTTGGTGTAGGTTAGAATATAGTTTGAGATAATAGATTCTTGCAAGACATATTATTACAATCCTATAGTATTGTAATAAAAGTATTGTTGTATAGTTGATAGATAAACCATGACAATAATTTAGAGGTACATAATAATGACATTTTAGATAAATAGATACTTAAATTTAAGAATAACATAAGTAAATAATGTGTGTGTGTGTGTGTATATAGTGTAGTACACTATGATATATAATATAATATAAATCTTATTAATGTAACTTTATATATTTATAGAGGATTACATAGTTCTATAAATCTATATTTTTTAACCTAGCCCTAATTTTGACCCTCACCATAACTCTAACCTTAATTTTAAATTTAATATTAATTTTCACCCAGCTCTAATTCTAACCTTAATATTATTTTTTTCTTTCAACTAATTTCTTAACCTATTTATAATCTTAACCCTAGCCCTAAGTATAATTGTAATACTAATTTTTACTTGAATATTAATCCTAATCTTTATTTTAAGCCTACCCTTAATCCTAACAATAATCATACTAACACTCATTATAATCCTAAGTCTAACACTAACTATAACTATAATAATTTGAGAACTATAATAATTAATAATAATTATGGTTAGAGTTATAATTTAAATAATAATTATTAAAATAAAATTGTAATTAATAATTTTAAAATATAATCAAAAAATTATTTATCATAATATTAATTTAAATTAATAATTACTTGATTGAAATATTTGAAAAAGTATTAACTAAGATTATTATGAGAGGCGTAACCTACAATGGCATCAATAGGAGGTCATCATGATTAACGGTGTAAGAAAAAAGAAACTTTTTGTATTCTCCTCAGTCATGCATGAAAATAACAATCAAAGAAACTTTTTGTATTCCCGTCAGTCATGCATGGAAATAACAAGCATTTGAATTATTGTCGAAGTAAAAGGTCAATGAATTATACGTGTAACTACTGAAGAATGTAATTCCAACAGTTATAATTCATAGATTACTTATTATTATACAACAAATGAATGGCTTTATGTGCATGCACAAAAGTTGAAACGATTAGAATGCAGAAGGTAACTGACTTGCTTCGACTACATATACATAATCACTTCCACTATACCCACCCATTTTAATTAGATTGCATTCTCCTTTTTCTTTAGTTTATCGATTTCAATTCTGCAATCAAACAATTCATGCGGTTTGTCTATTATTCTACACTTCACATTTTCATGTAATATCTGACAAACTCCCTTTCATTATGCTTTGATGGATGTTAGGGCTTCGATTGGATTACCACATGCCACAGGTGAGTTCATCAATTTCACTACTTTTTTCTGCAACATTACTTGGAAAAGTGTGTTGAGGGTTGTGATTGATTGATTGATTTGTAGTCCAATCCGTTCAAGATATACTGGAAGAAATTTTGTGTTGAAGGTGATGCCTCAGGAGGTTGTATGAATGCATAGAATATTTCGATGATAGAAGCTCATGGATTGAGGTGGAATAGAGAGCATGAGTTCCTCATTCTGCCCCCGCGTGGAAGCCACATAGAATATGAGTAGTGAATGAAAGCAAGGTATTGTAAGAGATATTTGAAAGCAACCATTTTAGCACACATTGGGGCTAGCAAATGTGACTTGATCTGGTGACTTAGATTTACAGATATGCTAAATGCAGATCACATGAAGTAATTTTTTGTATATTGATTCAACATTATATACTCTTTTAACATTGTTTCTTAATTATTTGTTTTGTTTTTTTCCAAAATACATACATACTTTAGATGACATAATAATATTACAATTTTTTTATTTTCAGATCGAGTAGTAGTTTGTTTTGGGTTATATGTTTTTTAATTTTATTTTTTTGGTTATAGATTTTGCAGTTTGGAGACATCGCACCAGGTTGCCTGATCAACTTGCCAATTTTATCTGCCAAATTTGCCACTACATCATTGTTGTTGCTATGCATGACTTAGAAGACAATGTAAAATTATTTTATGTACCTAATCTTACAATTTCTTTTTTGTATATGATATGTTGTGAAAACACATTTCTCATGTTTCTCTATTGGCTAGATTTTTAATGAAATATTATAGTTTTTTATACCTCATTAGCAAAGTAAAAATGCTTAGCAATATTATCATAAGTTGCTTAATTTCCTACATGGAGTTGGTTATTTCTTCTTTAATATGTTATTAATTAATTAAATATTATTGTAGATGAATGTTGTTATAGAAAGATTGACGATGAAGGAAAGAATTTAATTTTCAATTTAGAAAGGTTAAAAAGGATTAGAATATTAAAAATAGAAGCAATATTTAAAAACTAAATTAAAAAAATGAACGGATCTTAATTTTCAGTTTGGAAAGATCAAAAAGAATTTCTATGTTTCTAAATTCCAATCATAAAATAAATTGTTTCTAAATTCAAAAAATCAAAGTTACCTACATACACAAATATTTAAAAAATCCTTTATAATATTTAAGATATTAAAATATTTAGTATTAAAAGTTTCTAATTTATCATATAGATGTGATTTTTCAATTTTACTTGAGTTATAAAAATATTTCAAAAATAACATATGATTATTAATTTAGAAAGGTCAAAAAGAATTTTTATGTTAATTATAAAAAATTTAAAATGTTAAAAGAAAATAATTTTGATTAAAGAAAAACTTTAAGCTATTTTAAAATGTCTTAATTTTATTAGAACAAATTTTAAAGGTATTTATTTTATAAAAGTATTGAAAAAATGTACATAAAAATGAAGATTTTTATTAATATTTTATAAGAAACAATTAATAAGTTTTATGAATGCATAATCCTACAAAATTTACCCTAATTGTAGCATAATTGTAACGCTAAACTTAATCTTACCAGGATTGAACCCTAAAATTAACTCTAACTCTAGAATTTAAAAGTGACCCTTACTGAACCCTAATTGGACCCTAACTAAACCCTAAACTTACCTCTAACCCTAGAATTAAAAGTGACCCTAGCTAAACTCTCATCCTAATTAAATTAATGTTTTGGATGTCAACATTTTGGGTTTCATGGTAAATTAGGCAATAAGTTATATTTTGTTTACTTGCATTTGACTCCTACATGGGAAGTATACTTTTTTTTCTAAATTCTCTTTTCTAAATATATTTTTTATTAAACATTAACCCTAACCTTAAATAATTAAAATTTAATTAAATTGTAATACTAAATCAAATACTTATTAAAACCTAACCCAAATAAGATTCCTAGAATGGTAGCCCTCATTATGACCTAGCATCAACCCTAACCTAATATAATCGTAATTGAACCCTGACAAAAACATCACCGTAAAATTAATTATCATCATAATTAAACCCTATCTTGAACTTAAACCCTACCCCTAGCATAACCTTAACCTTAAACCTAACCTAACCTAACCTTGATTGTATTCTTCACCCAAACCTAATTGGACCCTAACCCCAATTAAACCTTTACACTAACGTAAACCATGCTAACCCTATTTTAATCATAACACTAACTCTAACCTTAATTTAGTCCTAATTTAATTGCAATAATAATCCTAATCCTAACTAAACCCTAAAGTAGCCATAATTGATACTAACCCTAATTGTAACAAAATTATAGCCCAAACCTTAAGCCCAATGTAAATGAATCACAAACCTAATTCTAACCTTTATTTAATTATAATAATAACCATAACTCTAACCAAATCCTTACCATGTAGTGAAACCCTAACCTTCATAATATCCCTAATCTAGAGCTAATTGAATCCTAACCCTAATTAAATATTTATGCTAACATACTATAACCTTGATTAAACCTTAATCCCAATATTAAACTATAGCTCAAAACCTAACCCTAACCCCAAGCTTTATCCTATAATAGTAACTTTAATCATAACCTAATCTTCACCATAACTATAATTGAACCCTAACAATAACTTGACCCTAAAATTAATCCTAACATTAATAATCTTAAACAACCTAAACCTTATGGTATTCTTAACCCTAAACTCAACCTAACATTGACCCTAACCTTAATTTAACCTTTATGCTAATGTATCCCATAACTTGAGCCTAACCCTAATTAAATGGTATCCTTAACACTAATTAAATATTAACCCTAACCTTAGACTCAAGATTTTTTATAAATCCCTAATGCTAACAACATATTTTATCCCTAAACCCTATGCCTAATCGTAGCCCCAACCATGATGTAAACCATAACCATAATCATAATCTTAACCATAGCCCTAACCCTAAAAACATGCTTTATCCTTAAACCTTATCCCTATTCAAATTGTAGCACTATTTATAGCCCTAACTAAATCCTAATAGATTTGAAATATACCTTTATTAAACACTAACCCTAACACTGATTAAATATGAACCCTACCAGTGATTTAAATCCTAACCCTAACCATAAAATCTAACCATAATCATAACACTAATCTCTAACACTAACCTTAATCCTATAGCATATCCCAATTTGTAACTGTAATCATAATTCTAACTCTAAAGTTATCTGTAATTATAATCCTAACCCTAAACCCTAACCCTAACCATCATATAAACCGCAACATTATCCTAACCCTAACCCTAAACCCTATCCCTAACCTTAACCCTAGCCCTAACCATCATGTATACCCTAACCCTAGCTATAATACTAACTAGAAGTTCCCTAAAACCCTAAGCCTAATCATAGCCCCAACCATGATGTAAACCATAACCATAACCATAATATTAACCATAACTTTCATCATAAACTTAAACCTAATTCAAACCTAACCATAACCCTAATCCCTAACACTAACAATAATCATGTTGTAACCCTAAACTTAACCCTAAGGCCATAACCCTAAACCTTAACCCTAATTGAAACTAAAAACATATCCCTAACTCTACCCCTAACTATCATGTAGACCTTAACCCTATCCATAATCGTAACAACAAACCCTAACTTTAACACTAAGCTTAATAATACAATAGCATAATTATATTTTAACATATTTAAACCTTAACACCAACCTTAAACTATAGCCCAAACCATAACCTTAACTCTAACCATGATATAAATCGTAACCATTATGCCAACCCTAACCATTGACCCTATCCATAGTGCTAACACTACCCATGATCCTAACTAGAACCCTAAACCCTAAGACTAATCATAGCCCCAACCATGATGTGAACCATAACCATAATCATAATCTTAACCATAACCCTCAACCCTAACCCTCATCATAATCTTAACCCTAATCCTAACCTAATCATAAACCTAATCCCTAACCCTAATAATAATCATGTTGTAACCCTAAACTTAACAGGAAGGTCATAACCCTAACCATAATTGTGATTGTAGAACCTAACTCTAACGTGAAGCTTAATAATTTGTATAATTATATATTAACATATTTAATGTCTTCCATGTTGTGTCATAACTACTACTAATGTGTATATATATATATATCAAGAGATATCCTTCTCAAAATGCCTATTATTGATCATTTTTATGCTCTAACAATTATGTATACCTTAACCCTAAACCTAATACTAATCTTAACCCTAACACAAAACCCTAACCCTAATTATAATTATGGTTACCCTAACCCTAATCATAACATAACCCTAACCCCAAAACCATAACCTAATTGAACTCTAATCATAATTTAACCCTACCCTAATGCTAGCCCAAATTAAAATATAATGCTAACCCTAACTATAAATAAATGCATATCACAATCAAACATTGACCTTACAATATCCCTAATCTATACCTAATTGAACCCTACCAATAACCTAATCTTATCATAATTAAGACCTAACGATAACATAACACTAAGCTTAATTATAACCCTAGAATTAATCTCTAACTACAACTTGAACCCTAATTCTACCATTAATAAGCACTAGCCATAATCCTAATTTAAACCTAGCCCTAATGTAATTGAATCACAGCCCTAATTGACCTCTAATCCTAACCCTAAATATATTAAACCCCTTCCACAATCAAACCGTGACTCTAATTAACTATGATCTTAACCCTTAACCATAATCCCTCTAATTGAATGTTAGCCCTAAACTCAACTCTAACAGTAAATTTGAACCCTAATTACAACTTGAACCCCACTTTAAGCATAATCGAACCCCATTCTAACCCTAACCCTACTCTAACCCCAACCTTAATCCTAACCCAAACCCTAACTCTTATAGCTATCATCACATACTATCTTTAATTGCAATATTAACCCTAACCCTAATCCTAATTATAATTCTAACCCTAACCCTAATTTTAATTATAATTACTAATTATAATTTTTAACCCTAACCCTAATTATAATCAAAGGCTGACCCCAATCTCCAACACGAACCCTAATTATAATCCTAACCATAACCTTGACCCCAATTATTATTATAACCCTAACCCTAACTTTAATTATAATCTTTAATTGTAACCCTAATTATAATCACTAAGGCTGACTCCAATTCTAATCCTAACCCTAACCCTAATTATAACCCTAACCCTAATCACTAAGACTAACCCTATCCCTAATTATAATCCTAATCATAACCCTCACTCTAATTATAATCCTAACCCTAACCCTAATTATTATCCTAACCATAACCCTAACCCTAATTTTAATTATAATCACTATTATAATCTTTAATCATAACCCTAAAAAGAACCCTAACATTAATAAAAACACTAACCATAACCAAAACATAAACCAAATCCTAATCCTAACCATACCCCAAGTTATAATTCTAACTCTAACCCTAACTATAACTATGCTTACCCTAACCCTACCTTTGATGTAAACCCTCAACATAATTGTAACCCTCACAGTGAACCCTAACCCTAACCATAAGTTTAATCCTAATATTAAACCATAACCATAACCCTAATGCTAACCATAATCCAAAACCAAAACCAAAACCAAACCCCAACATTGATGCTAACCCGAACCATGATATAAACCCTAACCATTATCATAACCCTAACTCTAACCATGATGTAAACATTATCCCCAACCATAACACTAACCATAACCATAATACTTTCCATTAAATAAAGATTAATATATCTTATATTTTACTATTTGCTTTGATCTTGCAACACACACACACACAATTGAAAATAGTCTAAATAAATACATAAAAAAATATTATATAAAATTATATATTGATTTATTTTATTGTGCGGCGCCACTGCCAGTAGCATATATACCTTAAAATTTAATTTAATCTATATAAAGTACCCCGAGAGATATCCTTCTCGAGGTGCCTATTTTATTTGACTTTTGGGTTTAAAATTGATTAAAAATAGGCGCCTCACGAAGGATATCTCTCGGTGTAAATAAATTTAATAGTAAGAATAAATTTAATGTATGTTGTAACCTTTAAATTGCATAATTATAAAATTAACATAATCCACATAGTGATAGTTCAAATTCTAGTGTGGAATGATTTTTATTCTAACTTAATTTTAACTTTTAGTGTAAAAACTATTAAATGAATTAAATATTTTAATAAAAATAAAAATAAAAATTTATTAACATTATTAGTATTAGTGCATAATAGTAATTATAAGATAAAATGATGTAATTTGTAATAAAGTGTTACAATAGATTCTAACAATTAAGCTAAGTGAAAATGATTATATGAAAAGATAATACTAAAATACTTATTTATCAAATAATGATAAAATATTATTATAGTTTGATATTTACAAAAAAAATATTATGTTAAAAATAATGTTAATAAATATTAAATATTTGCACGTAGATTTTAAAAGTATAAGAAAGATGTTAATAGAACTGTAATAAATTAGATACATAATAATTTTTTAAAAATATTTCAAAAAAAAAATATTTTCATTATTCTAAACTATTTCTAATATATTTTTTCCTTGTTATGTACAACTTTTGATTTTAATATTTATATATAAATAAAAAATAATATATTAAACCATTTAATTATAAAATATCAATATAATAAAATTAATTAATATTATTATATAAATAATAATTAATAAACTAAACTATTCATTTATACTCTCTTATTATTAGAATTACATGTAGTACCTAGGTGCATTAAAACTTAGCAAAGCAAGCACTTTCGAGGACGCGAAGCACTAAGCACGAAGACGACACTTAAAAATCTGTGCATTGCTTTTACCAAAAATCTGCGCGTGTCAGTGCTGAGAAGTACAGAAAATGAAAACGAGCAAAGAAAACAGAAACGGCGTTTGTAAGTGGAGCCCCCCTGAGCCAGCACACACTAAGTCAGCCATCCCTTTTAAAAGAGCTAGTTGGCAACAAATCGGAAAGAAAAGCCCCTGAATCCAAGTCTATAAAATTAATGTTGCAATGCTACGAAAAAAAATCCTTGATCATATCGACTATAAGCTATAACTTTGCTTCAATTGCTATAACTTTGCTTCCAATTGATTCGTATTAAGGGGTCATTGAATATTGATTTGGTTCACTAACTACTGTATGTATAATTCAAGAAGGAATTTGATCGTCCATGAGCCTGGAATAAATATTTATACTTGGTTGTTTACCATTTGATTAGGTTAGACAAAGATTGTTCAGAATAATCCACCATAGGCAATCTACAAGCATATATGCCCATTCGTGACTCTGCTCTCCATCTCTGGTTTCTTGTGAACACTTCAAATTAAAAGTCTAGTTAAAGTCACTACTACATAGAGGGGTGTTTTAAGACAATATTTAAGACATTTTCTGAGCAAATTGTCTCAACTTGAGACAAAAAAAAAGTTTAGTATTATCTTAAAAAATGTCTTTAATCGAGTGTCTTAAATTATCGTCTATAAAATTGTCTCTATAAAGACAATTTAAAACATAAGTTTTTTTGTCTTTGTAGAGACATTCATTTAAAAACATATTGTCTCTCTAGAGACAATAGTTGGGATTAAAATCATATTTTCTCGAGAGAGACGATGTGTGTTTAGATCTCAACTATTGTCTCTCTAGAGACAATATCAAAAATTGTATTAAAAAAATAAACAATTTATTTTAAACAAATTGTGTAGTTTTCAATCAAAACGTATTAAAACAAGAGACCCATAACATCAAGTTTCTACTGAAAGTGCAAAGTCTTTGATGCTGTTGAAAGTATGGGTATAGTGGTTAAAATGTGATGGTGATGCGGGTAGTGATGTTGACTTGATAGATAACTAGAGTAATAAACAGTATGAGACTAGATATATTTTAAGAGATGTGAGTTAAGAGGTAGAAGTTGAGAAAATGGTAGCCATAGTATACTACATATTTTATTTCGCATGGACAGTGATTTTTTTCTTTTATCTCTTTTATCTGTGAATATCTATGTGAAGTCTTTGTTACAATGCATGATGGTAGGTGACATAATTTATTTGTGCCATTTGTATTTTTCTTTACAGACCCAACGATCAAATAATCCACTCCCATTATTTCCAGAAAGATAAATCTGTTTAGATACCCAAAAAATTCATAAAATTCTGAAATTGTAGTTTTATAAATGCATCAGAAATTTATATATTATTGTTCTAATTGTTTTATCAAATGATAGCATTTAAGAGGAATAAATGCTGTTGAAATTCATAAAAACATCATGATGGAAATAAATGGTTCAACACAATTGAGTCAAATGTTTATTTGGAAGGTTTTCCTATGGGGAAAAACCAGCTTTGGTAGTGGCTTATAATGTAGCAACAATGAATACAGAAGGACAAAGTTAACATATGTAATGAAAACAAGTAATATTGAAAGTATTAAAGCCATAACATTTGTAGTTGAATTAATGTTAATTTTGAAGTACAACCATTGTAAATTTAACAATTGCTGCAATGGTTGGAGCATGAAGAGCTTCCAATGTGTGCATGAGTTTCCATTAGCAAGAATGGCTCATGAAATTGCAGTAGCTTACTAGCATTTATAGAAAGCACGCATAGTATTATTGTAAGTCATCTAGATATCAGATTTCTTGAACCCAATTATTTCAAGAATTGCATAATGCAATGTCGTTGGTCTCCTTTGAACAAAGCTAGCAAAACTTAAGCCATCTGGAAAAGAGAGTTGAGCATGTGTAAAGATCACCAAGCTTGCCTGCCATAATTGTTTTTGAAAAGTATCAAAATAGCCTTTTGGATTTGTTTACCCAAGTTATCAACTCAATAACTATCTTGCCGATCCACATAAGCAGGACATTAATAATCTTGTTTGTCAGAAACCTGCAACAATAACCTCAATTGATTATTAACACAAATAATTGCAACAAAGTAATAGACTGGAAGAAAATTTTCTTGGTATCAAATATCAACCAAAAAAACTACAAATCAGAATTGCATAAACTCAGGAGTGGCAAGTAGCCTTTAAAGAACAACACTAGCACTAAAATTCAACCATCACTACCTTTTTATAAGGTCGATAGCATGATCGTTAACAAAACCACTTTCTATTAACCATGGTGTGTGAATTATATTCAATGTAAACCCTGCTCTTGAGCTTGAACATAATACATGTCACATTGCGTCAGCCTGCATAGTTGGAAATAAAAATATCATCACAAACATTAATCACAATATATAATAGTTTTAATGGTTAATTTAACAATATATAATCAAAATCATTGATGTTGGCAGCTATGTATTTGCCTCTTATGCCATTTTTTCATGGAACTCAGAGGAGAGAGACTGAAATGAAAAATAACATCTTTCTACAAATTTTGATAAAGATAAGAGTAAGGTAGGTGCATTGGTGCCATTGAGTGGGTGCGACTGAGAAAGAATGTCTATTTATTATTTAAAAACAACAAAGTGAAACTTTTGTCCTTTTCTATCTAGTGCTTTTAAAATTTAGCAATAGAACTTTTTAAAAATTCATTTCAAATTTCAAATCTTCACAACATATCAACAACAATATTCTGGGGTTTCAGGAATCTGTAATTTATTTTTATCAGAGGGTTTTGGCTCAGGTTTTACGAAATTGTGATTAAGGATTACATATTGTTTTCTGACATTATATTTCTGTTAATTAGCTTTGTTCACATAGCATATTTCAAGGAAAACGAAAGTAGAAGAATTTTATAGATCAACTCGGCTCTCTGTTCTTTGATATGGTCATCAAATCACTCCTAAGGGTAGATTTGAGTAAGGGGATAGAAATGGAATTTTCCATATATTGAGAACAATCAATAGCAAAATCTAGTATTATTTGATTTAGTTTAAATTTCATGCATTATCTTCAATATCCCCTGTCAAGAATCTACATCTAATGTAGGAAATTGTGCAAGTAGGAGATTATGCACAGTGGGTGAGCTTAAATTTTTTTTTATACATTCTCACCATAAAATCAAAGTCCTAAGTGAAATATGGACTCTTAATCAAAAATATCTTTTTACAAAAATAATAATTATAGGTGTACTATAATCACAAAAAACGTTTCCAGTGTAAAGTTCCACATCATCATCATTAGTACTGTTGCTAATTATAGATTGCCTAATTATCCAAAAAGAATCAATTCTCATGACAAGATATGCTAAGGCTCGGACAATCAATTGTGTCTGGCTATGAATAGTAATCTATTTTCACCCTTTCTATCTTTAGTTTTATGATTATAATGTATGTTTTCTGCCATCATACTTAACTCTATCATTTGCTTCATTCATGTAGCTTCTCCATCAACATATTGTTTTAAGTAACTCACATTGATCTCTTCCCTGTGCTTTTGTTTTAAGTAATTTTGGCAGCTCTGTTGAGAGTTCAGAGTTCTATAGAATGCAACCCTCTCTGCACACTATTGAAAATAAGAAGCAGATAAAAAGTATAGGGATATGCCTTACAATAGCATAGTTACAGACTAAATCCTAAGATGGACTTTCAAAATTGTGGTCAATGTGCTACTTTTTTCTTACATTAAAGATATCATGCACAACAAATATATGAGGAATTCTGGGATGAGATGGATATCCATCATAGAGGATTTTGTTTCAAAGCCAGGCAATAGAGTTGCAGACATACTAGCAAGAGATTGAATTCTTAATTAGAGTTTCCTAGAGAATGAAATCCTACATCTTAGAGAGCACTCTAACAAAGGCCCTCAAGAATTGGAATCAGGGAAATATTCTTCTCTTAAATGGGAAGGATGGGATGCAGCAAGTGCACTCCACTGGTGCCGGAGAAAAGGAAGGTAAATTAGGCATTATACTGCCAAATCTTAGCTCTGTCTATAGAAAATTTAGAGCTCATCCTTCATAATGATTGCTTGGAGGCCTCTAGTCTTTCCACCCTCTTGACATCTCCCTGGTCTTTCTAAGATGGTTCTCTCCTTGTTCCTTCTTATTAAGATTTCCTTGTAACTTATGCTTCTTAACATTTGTATTTGCTTATGTTTGTATTCCCTGGATGTCTATGGTTTTTGTTCCCACAGTGGTTTCGTAGTTTGGCTTCTTGGTTTTTGTGGCTTTAAGCTTGTAACTAATTGTTTTAAACTAATATCTGTCAGTAGTCAGTCCCTATAGAACCCACTATCAACCAATTGAAAAAAATTAAAAGTTCTATAAACATATAAAAGATTCAAGTGTAAAGTGTCTGCACTCTCATTATCACCACTAATCATTATGAATTACACTATATTTTTAATAAGAATCAATTCGAATAGCAAGATATTAACATAGCCTTAATAATCAATTTTGTCTGGCTATGGATGACTGGGGATTTGTTCCATAACCATTGTTGAAGAAGTCGAGAGTGTAACAGTGGACCTGGAAGGAGCTGAGAGAGGCAAAGAAAGCTCTAATATTAAGCATATGTACTTTTGTAAACAATACAGAATGAGAAAGCTCCCTGTTGTTGGATCTCTTTTTATTGTAGCTTTTAGTTGAATGCATAGTGCTTAAATTGAATGAAGCATAAGAATCATAACCAATATGCGAGTAATTAAAAATCCGTGTTGACAATTCATAGATTAACTACATCAAGCTATTGTGTATCAGATTCATAATCATATACTTGTTAAGAAATAACCAAATATTGAATGCCTCAAATATTTGTTATGTAATCAAATTGATGGATCTCATTACAACTTTGAATGCATATTATAATTGAAAGATTAAATGTAATCAAGATGGTTCTTTTTGCTTTGCCTTAAAAAAATAGAAGAGGAATATTAAACCAAATCGCTGCTAAAACAACTTCCTGAGCACCTGACAGGCAAGCATATTTTACTAAATTTCACAGGAAAAATACGATTGTAATAGGTGGAAAAATAATTAATCCAAATGCAATTTACTATCAAGAAGAAACAAGCATATTTAATTACCTGTAACCATGCATCAATCACAAACTTCAGCTGTGAAATAGGTTGACACTGCTTGTCACTCAACTTCTCAATCTGCATATTCGACAGTAATAATAAAACAATAAGAAACGTTGAGGATAGTAAACATTGACATCAGAAACAAAATGTCCAAAGTTCAATTTCTCTTCAACTTCCATGTATGTGTGCCACCATATGTATCTGCTGATTGGACATAACCCCTCGCTCATGATTATAAATATTGTTAGGATGGACGGGGCATCCAGGGACCAGGACCTTCTCAGAGGTAGAGTTTAAGCATTTTTATCACCTGAATTCTAAATTGGTGTTGTAATAAAACTGTTTTGTGTCTGCACCTTTCATGTGCTCTGTGCATCTTATTAGCGCAGGTTAATTCTGTACTACCAAGTTCCAGCCAAGTAATAGTTAGCATTTTATTAGGGCTAGCACTATCAAATGCTGAAATAGTAGATATGCCTATTGTTTATGTATCTTGAGGCTTGATAGCAAAAATGAAAGCATTCTTGTTAACATCTTTCTTACCATTCAAATGCCATGATTTTTTGCTTTCCCCACAAAGATTTCTTTCTAAGCCACACAATGTTAACTCTAGAACTGCCACGCCTCTCCCAAGTATTTAGCAAAGAATGCTTTCCTCAAATTAATTGCCAACTTGAAATCTCCATAAAATTTTGTTACGCCACATATAATTTTCTGGAATGTGTATAGTTGACAATTTACAAGCTCCATAAAACTTTTCTAGAAAGTATAATCTAACAAAAGTCAAACACAAAATAAGATGCTTCAAACCCTGAAAAAATTAACTACAGACAATCATATCTGCAAAAAAGATTTGTATTTCTTTATAACCTATGTTTGACTTTAGTTTAGTAATTGAACCTTTTTTGGCTTTCAAGAAAACAGAAAGATATTCCAAAAGACAATTTGAAAGACAGGCTGATGGATAGCATACTTTTTCTCACACTGATGGATCTACAAGGCCCTTGTTAATTAGCACCTCTCTTTCATTAGTTTAACTTTTAAATGGCTCAGCTGTCATAAAACAAATAATTATACAAATTTATTTTAATTAATCACGACAATAAAAAAGAAAGCTCAAACAAGCTTTGCCTCAAAAGAGTATTATTTAATGCAATGGGGATAACAAAATGAATTGTGAGTACCAGCAATTTCTGGAAGAGTTGCCATGAGAATAGGACACTATATACAAATATATGATTGTCCCAAACTCCAATAAGAAATTGCTAAAATAAATGAGAAATTGAATAAACAGCCTATACACTGAAATCTTATCAACATTCATCAGTCATGAATAATTGAGGAAAGAAAGAACGTATCCATAACTGGATGTCTTAAAATGGACCACTGTATCCACTCAAATGAAACAAGCCTCTTGCTCCCTGAAATGGATGATAAACAGAGTCTTAAAAGCATATAAGAAATCTTCCAGCATCCCCTAACTAGTTTAATTTATCCTTTACACTCAAATCATTGACCTGCAAAGGGTGATGTTAAACTAGCTGGATGTAAACTGAATAATAAGATAACAAGAAGATATTGAATGTTAACATCTACTACTACATACATGCTAATGTAAAAATCTCAAAAACATAATTACTGGCTGAGTAGTACAGGTTAGAATTAGTAATAATGTTTATGAAATGTTTGAAATTTCATGATAAGCTTATGCTAAATTTTAGTTTGCTCTTATATTTTGAAAGTTTAGAAATAATAATGACAATGGAAAAACACAAAGGAAAATTAGAATTGAAATAATATGTAGATTGAATGAATATTTTCCAAAAAAATTCTTTTCTAATTTATTGAGTTTGTACCTGCGTAACACTCAAAAAGACAGTCATAATTGTTACTTATTTCTACCCATCTTGGTTTAAAATAGTTTGAGTCGAGTCTTATGGTTTCATCTAAGTAAATTTTGGCAGTTTAAGATGATTAAAAGAGGGCAAACTAATTTCATTTTGTTTCCATACATTGTGAAATCCTTTAAAGGAAAGCTTTATATTGTTAAAAAAAAATCAACGTACTTTGAAGGAAATGATGTTTAAAGTTCAAAAGGGAGTTCTAGAGGGATCTACTAGTTTAGATTTTCAACTCTCACATTGCAATTTAGGTTTTCTTATCTCGAGATTTACACAAAGTTTTCCTCTCTATCATGATCTTTCATGTGGAGACAAGGGTTTCTTAGGTTGCAGGAAGAAATATACTGAAGACTCCATGCAAACATATAGCTGATCCCATGCCTCATGCAGATATTCCAACAACTCAACCACACCGCCAATGAGATCATCAACAAGTAGTCTTTATAAGTCGTGCAAGGATTTGTGCGAAGTTCTTAAAGCTTTATTGTGCAGTTCCAAGAGTTCAAGAAGAGTTTCAGTAGATGCATCAGAGGGAAAAAACCTAATAATGAGGAGTCTTCACGTAGAAAGCAATGTTCCAAAGAGGTTCATGCAGGAACATGTTTATTCTACTTTTAAAAAGGTCTATTTCTTCTCTTTTGTAACCCTCGCTTTACTATTTTAAAGAAAAGTTCAGTCTCTTGTGTAAATGGAAGTTTTGTATCTTCTACTTCTGAGATTAGTCATAGCATTGAATGGCACCATGAGTGATCACAATGTGTAATTTTTTGCTTTTAGAAGAGTTTAAAGTTCCATAAGATCTTTAAAAAACAAGTAATATGAGCACTTTGGTAGTTCTAAGGAAGCTTCATGGCAGCCATGGGGCAAACCTAGAGTAATAATGAATAGAACAACGTTATATGATTAAGGAGAAGAATCACAGTCCAACCATGGACAAGTTTGTAATAATTTCAAGGGGAAAATGGCCACAAGATCCTCCTAAACAAACTAACATGCTCAAAGCCTTCAAAACAAGGCTAGCAAGATGAAGAACAATCATAAGGGATTATTGCAGCATTATTGACAGACAAAACCTTATACAAGGGAGTCTTAGAGACATGCATGCCACCAACAGGACAGTCACAGGCTTGAGAAGAATTCAAATGAACAGCAAATTCAGACACAGAGCAGACCCTGATTCTGGTCAAAAGCAACAAAAAACTGTCAAACTGGTTAATGGCAGTGATGGGAGTTTTATGAATCAGAGAGCCTTACACCAACCAAGAACATAGTCTACATTCACTATGAAGTCCCAAGAACTATCAATGAATTCAAAGAGTGAGTAACTTTAACAGTGAAAATGTCATACCAAGTTTGTGACTATCCTAAACAACAAAAGATCAAACAACGTGCCATTCTTTAAATGTGCAGCCTCATAACAATCATAGTCATAGCACCACAATCTAGTACAATAGAGGTACAAGATAGCAGTCATAAATCTCTTTTGTTCATCAAAGGCCAAAAGGATCCCATGTCTGCTATACTGCTTAGTTGAATATGTTGATTAGGAACCATAAAGCCTCATGGTCCTTGGAATGACTATAAAATGGTGGATGTCTGATAAAAATTGTCAATTAGATGAATGAAAAACGAAGGTGTGATAATTATGGAAACTCCTGAACGTAAGCCTGATGGTAATCTATTGACTTTGAGAATGTGATAAATTGAATCACATCTGACTGAGACAACTCTGCAGAGTGCGCTTTTTTAATATTTCTATGATGTAAGCTATGACCAAGCTCAGTTGACTTGAAAATTAATTAAATACAATGGTATAAAAGTGTTGACAATCTTCTGCCAATAATATGTATTTTTAAGTCGAAAAAAAATTAAATACCAAACGCACATGCCCTCTTTCCTTTGTGAAGACAAAAATACCAAACGAAATAACTAACAAATATTGTCCCATATGATACCCTCAGTTCATATTTGTAGCTTTTGATACCAATGAAGATAGACCATGTGGAGGGGAGATGTGAGTATATTGCAGAGCAAAGAAAGCTTTATTTAACAGTAAAATTGTGATATATTCAAAGGACAATGCCCATATAAGAGAATGGCATGCATCCAAAGTACAGTATCATATGACATCAAAAACAAAAGACCAAACTCAAAGATGCGGTGACACAAAGCACAGGGAGTTTAGACAGATATAGTCACAATCTTGACTCTAAGTGCAAAGATACAATCCCTAGAACACTCCAAGCACCAAAGTTGAATGAAAAAGGAATGGTATATGCAGGCTTCATTATCAAAGATAGGTATAAAGGCAGATTCAAAGTCACAAAGGACAACATTGGATCATGACAGAGATCAAAGGTTATCTCACCATAAGAAAGATTCCATTCTCTAATATAACAGTCAATCACCCACAAGAAAAGTATGACAGTGATCAAATGACTGTCCTAAAGGTGATAAGGATAGTGAATGAGAGGTTTGGATCTGAAAGGGCTGTCAAAACCAACTCCAGAAAGCAACAAAGAACAGTGAATAAGTACTATTCCCTAGAAGCTCCTTAATTCACTTTATTTCAGAATTAACTACTACCTTTTTCTTTGCATCTCCCATCTGCTTCCATTGTTCACTTGTTCTAGAATGGCCATTGATACCCACCTTGATGAGATTCATGGATATGTTTGGCCCAAATTACTTTTTGGTTCCATAATTTGCAAGATCATGTAAAAATAACTGCAAATAGAAGCCCCCAAAAAGGAATGAGTAAACTGCAAATAGAAGCCCCAAAAAAGGAATGAGTAAAAATAACTGCAAATAGAAGCCCCAAAAAAGGAATGAGTTATTTAAGATTAATTGTATCAAATGACATGATTCTTCACCAGGATGTCCAGGAATGCTTAATAGAATTTAAGGTATCTTGCACAATGCTCATAGTCATATAAACAAATCCATATTGAGAAATTGCAATTTGAAAAAAAAAAGTATTATTAAACAGATCACCGATCCAAGATTTATTAGATTTCAAAAATCCCAGATTCAGATTTAACAAAGAACCAGAGACTTGACAAATGAACAAAGAATTAGATTTAATCCCCATCCTTTTGGAAAATCAAACTACGTATCTAAATGACCTAACCAAAAGTGCATACCCAAGTTCTCATATCAGAATTATGAATAAAATTGAAGATTTATAGAAACCCGTAAGGAAAAAACTTATTTAAAT
This sequence comes from Cryptomeria japonica, assembly GCF_030272615.1. Lineage (NCBI taxonomy): Eukaryota > Viridiplantae > Streptophyta > Pinopsida > Cupressales > Cupressaceae > Cryptomeria > Cryptomeria japonica. The sequence goes on along the minus strand of NC_081412.1, from coordinate 553,768,209 downwards.
CCCCACGCCAATAAAATTTTGAATAGACAAATATCTCAACGACCTACCAAATGCAAATACCCAGACGCCAAAAGCTCATAAGAAAAAACAAAAATTGAACATACCCACCCAGGTGACAAATCAAATAAGCATAGATCTCAAAAGCATACCCAAACAACCATATATAGACCTCAACAGAGATTTCAAAGCTTATCAAATACCCTTAAGAAAAAAGCTGATACTAACAAACGATTTATAAATAATCATAGGAAACACACTGGCTTACGTCCCCACCCAAATGAAAAATTTAATTGACAGGGATCTCAATCGCATACGCATATGCACGAAACAAATCAATCTGAATTCCTCAACCGAAAAATAAGAATAAATTACCCATAAACCAGAAATTGGTGTACATACACACATCATGAAAAGATTGACTTAAAGTAGATATCAACCTCCAAACCAAGTATACAATTGAAAAAAAAGTTTGAATCTCCACCGACAGAACATCAGAAAATACCAATAACCAAAAGAACTGATTTGCAACCTGCTCAGATGAAATACTGAATTCTAATAGATCTCAAAACCTCCCCAAATGAAAAAAGAAGAATTTGATATCTGCACCTACAAGATATTAATATGAACAACACATTCCCATCCAAAAGACTCAAAATTTAAGCATCTACCTACATATTACATTTGACAAGATCAAGAAGGGTACGCCAATGTGAGTGAGACCACAACTGAGAATGCCTCCCATTGCACAGGCCGCATAGAAAGCCGGTGAATACATGGCAATCTTCCTGGGCTCACTGGGAGTCGACACAGCAAATGTCTTTCGAGGAGCAGAAGAAGAGAAGACATTCGCATTCTATGACAACATTTATAAAACCCTACAATGAGCAAGAAAATGAGACAATGGAAAAAAAAAAATGAAATTACATACCAAAAATTCATTTCCCGCCTATTCCCCTACCGTCGGGCGAGCAGAGACTAATGCCCCTACCGTCGGGCAAGCAGAGACTGATGCGTTGATGAGTGAGTTAGAAGTAAAGAGGGAAAATTACGTTTTATTTTAGGGAAAGCTTTTTTCTATTGTCTTAATTTAAGACAATTAAACAATAAAAAGTATAAGTTAAACTTAAAACGTGTATTTAAGACAATAATAATATATTGTCTTAAATAAACGTCTCAAATGCCCCCTCTATGTAGTAGTGAGTTTAGTTTAGCTGAGAAGTAAAACTAATAAACTTAAGATAATGGAGTAGTTTCCTTGAAACAAATTTAGTTTTGGACATCAGACTTTACATGGAAGAAGATTCTCTTCCATATTTTCACTATAATGATTCAAAATTCAATTTAGAGGACTGAAGAAGTACAATAAATAGTAAAAAGAAAGTAATAAAAATGTGCACAGGTTAAAACAAATGATAGAGCTTCTAACATTTGGCTCCAAATTTCTAATACACCGAAATAATTTCACTGTTTAACATTTTCAATTAGAAACTCAAAATTATGCAGTAAACCAACAAACAATCAGCACATGTTCTAGTTTCATAAGGACGTTACAATTGCTATCTCTTCTTCTTTCTGTTCAAAACCAAATTGAGGTGATTTGTGGGTGATGATCATCATCGAAGTGAGTTCTGTGAGCAAAAGACCCATATCAGGTCGCTCGACCTTATCAGGGTGAGCACATTTGTGAGCTATATTTGCAACAGCCAAGGCTTCTTCTAAAGCAAAGATGTCCCACCCATCCTGTTTAAGTTTAGCATCTACAGCTTGTTCAAAACGATTGTTCTCGATCATGTCCCTTACATATCCTGGAATATGAAACTGACTGGAACCTCGTGCTTGATCAACATGCCTCTGCCCTGTTATCACCTCTAACACAACAATTCCAAAGCTATAAACATCATGTTTATAAGAGAGCTTGTTATTCCAGCAGTACTCTGGAGCCCAATAACCTTTAGTGCCTCATTATCCTTAGCATCCACCATAATATTCTGAGGCTTGATATCAACATGAATGATCTTATTCAGATGTAAGAATTCAATTCCCTTGGCTATACCCATAATCATTCTGAAGCTCTGCTTCCAGCTGTAGGAAAACCTTGTACAATTTCCTCTCAAATAGTCATCTAGATAACACCCATCTATATACATGTAGGCTAAGTAGGATATATTTGCTTCTATACACCAAGCATACAGCTTGTTTATGTTTATGTGTTCCTTTCCCTGCAAAAGATCAACTTCATTTTCAACCCATGTTTTAGTTTCAGGGGATCTGTGTTCTATTTCCTTTATAGCCAAATCTTTACCTTGGAAGATGCCCCTATAAACTCGTGCAAAGCTTCCTTCGCCAATTATGTTAGACTCATGGCAACAGCTTTTTATATAAACTATCTGATTTGGTTGGAGGTTTGTATAAATTTGTGTAGACACCAGTGCCTGGTTGGAGGAGATGCCTGCATCCATCTCAACAATTTTTCCTCTCTCTGCAATCCCAATTGTTCGAATTGGGTTAGGAGTAGTTATTGCTCTAATAGACACCATTTCCAGGTCGGAGGATTTTTCCAAATTCTTTTTTATATTTACAGCTGATGAAGGTAAATGGGAAGTTATCCCCTCTTGTTTTGGCTCGGTTTTGTAGTTGATCTTGTACACGATGAAGATTATAGGCAATAGCACAATCGCAACAACTGCAACAGAAGAAAATCAAAATAATTAAATAACGTTATTGCAAAATGCTTCAGTAATAACAATATGCAATAGTAACAGTAGTTTTTATTGGGGAAAGTAAATTTTGAAAGACACGATTTCTTACCAACTACGATAGAAATTATTTTAGACGATTGTACGTACACTTGATTTAAAAGAATCATTAACAGCTTGAATGAAAGCGTCTGAGTCAATAGTATGTAAATGTCGTTAGTCAATAATGATACGGGAAAAAGGAAAACTAGAATTCCCCAAGCATCAGCAGACTTTACCGGGAGGAGGTTGAAAATTCAGCTGGACGGTTGACATCGGGCCTTTTACCTACGAAAATGAACTTTTACAATGTTTTAAAAAATAATACTTATCTTGAAGTATTATATATAAAACTAATTATCTAAATTTGTTTTCTTGATCTGCAATAACAAGAATCATTTTTATTATTTCATCACGGTCTCCTCTGATCATTTTGCTGATTCAGAAATGCTATTTTAACTAGCATCATGAATAAACATGTTTTTGATGAATTTGTTTTGAACTTTCCCAAACTAGTAAAATATCTTTAAATCATTAATATAAATTCAGGGACTTGAAATAAAAATTCTGCAGTCTAAAAAACAATGTTTTCATATTCTATTGTGTTTAAACCTTCTTTCCTGACATTAGATGACGTAAGTACATTGATTATTTTGCAAATATTTTATCTTACTTTGAATTTAAAATCTAATTTGATATTTTTTATTGAGCACTAAAATGGCTGCGGTTAGACTGGTTACAAAATCACACATCATAACATACCGATCGTCGTCAGTTTTGGTGGATTAAAACTGACTTGTATTAATATAAATTTTGTCTATTTTATTTTTTAAGTTTAATATCAAATTTTTTTAAATATTATTTTATAATTTTACAGTTCAATTTATTTAAGCAGTCTTCTTGTATTCATATTTAATTAAATTAAAAGGGGAGCAAGAAGGGCCAACAACTCAACAAAAAGCAAAACATTAAATAATCCTATCTTTGTCACCTAACTGCTCTAACATGTGAGACAATTAAAATATAATTGTCCACTATCCACAATATTCCAACCTTGCATTCAATCAAAAGCCCATTTGGCTAGATAGTCCCTCACTCCCTAGAATGTGAGTAAAAGAAATAGATTTCAACTAGCGACACAAGATTAAAATTTGTTTAATAAGCAAGGGTAAGTGCAAATTAACATCATCAGACCACTTGTGAATCAGAGTCACAAATTATCCTTTTCCAACCAAGAACACAACCACTCTCCAAGCCATACAAAATGGTGAAAGCCTCCATGTAATAATTTGCATGAAATTGTTTATAAATTGAAAAGATAATCTGGATAACACTAGAGCTATCATGCCCTACACCACCAATATCAGCATGACCGGGATCCCCCATAGAAGTACCATCAACATTTATCTTCAAAAATCCTTGAGGAAGAGGGTGCCATTGACCCATCTAATTAATTTTCCTCAAATATTGTCTACACCTATTCCTCTTTTTTAATTTGTGTGCCGTGTTCTTTGATTGTGTTCAGTTTTTATTCTAATGAACCTGATAAGATTCTTATTTGTTGAATCTACTTGGCCATTACCTTAAGAATAATAGTTAGAAGAATTATTCAAATAAACACCATTACTAATATCCCCATTAGTTTTTTATGTGCCTACAAAATATAATACATTGTCAAAAATATTATGCTCAAGGACACAAAAAATTGTGACCAAGTCTTCATAAAAGTTAAGGATAGCAGTTTCATTTTCCTCTTTTATTAATATAGCTTCTATCCACTTGGTGAAATAATCAATAGTTGTAGGAACTAACTTGTTTCCAAAATTTGAAAATGGGTTAATAGTTTTAATAATATCTAAGCCCCACTTAATGAAGGGTTCTTCAACCTTAATGGGATACAATGTGAAATAGTTTCTAACCTTTCTTTAGCTATGAAAAGGCACAATTCTTGGATTTCCTTACCCATGAGTGTGCGTCCATGAACAAATTAGGCCAATAATAGTTTTTTTTCATAATCTTAAGTGTATTTGACCTTGGTAAAAAATGTTAACCAGTTGTCCTCTCATAGAATTTGTGTAAAACCTTGTCAAATTTATTAGTTTGCATACACCTTATCAACACTCTATTAGTATGATGGTGTCGTTCATGCGGGAAAATGCAGGTTGTCGAACCAGGGAACCGATGCCCTAGCTCATGGGCGACAGTACTTGCAGGTGCATCAGGGGAGGGCAGTGGAGGAGTGTGTAGGGCAGGGAGCAGCCGAGGGTGTTTGTTGTGCGTGGTTGGGGTTCAATATTTTCTGCAGGGCGAGGGTTTCTAGTGGGGCAGGGGGCTACAGTTGGCTCCACCTCTCGGTGGTGTTTGGGAGGGGTGGGGTCTTGGGTGTCGTGCCTTCTAGTGTGCCCCTTTGGGGTGTGGGTTCCTTACTTTTTTTAGATCCAATGACAAGTATTGGTGGTGAGGCCTCGAAGGCACCTCCCACCATGGATTTTCATGGTGCGGTGGGTTCAAAATCCCCATCCTAAAGTATGAATACTTTTGACAATAATCTTTTTTCCTCAGATTCGAAGTCTAGTAGTGCTAGTAGCTCTCGCATTATGAAGATTGTTGGTGTAAATAAATATTCTTTATGGATATTATTACACTTACTTAAGTTAACTTAGGATAATGCATTTTATAGTAGTTTGGATATGAGACACTTGGGTGTTTGTGTCACATTGGGATAGTGTGTGTAGGAGAAATTCCACCTTTAATGGTGTTGATCTTGTTATTACACTATCATATCCACTTATTGTGGAGTGATAATTCCACCTTCGGTGGGTGATCCACCTCATGTGGAATATTATATTATTTCTCCTACCTACCCACACCTATTTCCTACCTACCCTTGTTTCTCATTGAGCCACATGTCATATTTGTGTGCTCATACATCCATATGGCCTTGCCTATATAAGTAGGCCTCTATTCATTGTATTGGTTAATCTAGTTGATCATTTTTATATTGATGAGAATACAGTTTGTTCTTGTCATTCTATTGTCTCTTTTATGCTTTTCATTGTGCCCTTGATCTTGGCAAAATCCAACAAAGATTAATGAATGTCTGGAGAGATGCAGTGAGAGGTCGAGGGTGGTTATTCCTCTAGAGATGGTAGTTGAAGACATTGAATACTTATCAAAACACTCGCTATATTGCAAGTTATTCAGAATGAGGGTTTCTTTGATGTTTTTGGAAAATTGGGCGCATAGGACTTGGGCATCGGAAGGGGAAATGGAGATTATGTTGTTGGCAAACAAATACTTCATGGTTACTTTCAATTGCATGGAGGATCGCAATAGGGTTTTTGAAGGAGACCTGTATTTTTACAACCAGGTGGGGTTGTTCATCAAACCTTGGCATGTGGGGTTTAACCCTTCGAAGGAGCTCCTGAATAGGGTTCTAGTGTGGGTTTGTTTACCATGTTTTTCCAGTGGAATGCTGTCAGGAGGATGTTCTATGGATGCTTGCCACATTGCTTGGGAATCTAGTGGGATCTTCAACACAAACCCTGGGGAGAAAGATAATGACATTTGCGTGTATCTGTGTTGAAATTGATCTTAGTAAACCTTTGCCAAATGCTATAGATATGTGTGCAAGATCTTATTCTTGGGTTCAAGAGTTAGATTATGAGAATTTACCATTTCGGTGTCATATGTGTGATGAGTATGGTCATTTACAACGCAAGTTCCTTAGATATAAACTGGAGGTGCGCCAACCTCAGAAGCCTTCCCATAGCCTAGATGGGGCTTATAAGGGAAAATCTTCTATGTCGGTTGAGGTAGAGGGTGCTGATGGTTTTTTCTCAGTTAAGACAAAGAACAGGAATCAAGGACAAAAGAGGTCCTTACAGGAGAGACGGGAGGAGGATACCTTTAATAGATTCGAGGCCTTGGATGACCTTAGCCAACAGGAAGTGAATCCAAGGTTAATCCCTTTGGATCAAGGTGCATCAGGGGGGTTCTGGAAAGAGTGATTGAGGACTTTACCTAGGCTCTATAAGTGGTTGGAAGTTAGCAAATAGAGATGGATCAACCAGTAGGGGTCCAGTTGGGACTCACTTTCGGTTCGGAAGTGAATTTGGTTGGGGGGGAAGGTTCTTCGACAGCTCTGAAATTGGAATCGGCTAGGGTTAAAAGTAATAAGACCTCTGTTCACCTGGGTCTACATCAGAAAGATATTAAGAAAAGTGCTTTGAAGAAGAACTCAAAGGTTGGTAGAAAGAAGGATTTGGATAAGATCAAATTGATGAGGGAGAATTTTGTTGAGTCAGGATCAGTAAAGACTTTGTATTCTCACTTTTCCAATCCTCCAAAATGATTGCCCTAGACAAAAAGTTGTTCGGGAATCGATTAGGAATCATTCACCTGATGTCCTGTTCTTGCAAGAAACTAAAATTTTAGTGGAGAGTATGATGGGTTTGGTGTCAAAGCTCTAGGGGCAAGGTGAGTGTCAATGTGTTGGGGCAGCTGGTTCCTCTAGAGGGGTGGCCTGCCTTTGGAACCCATTGAGGATTCATCCTATTTGGTGGGTTGCTTCCAAATGTTCTTTGTCTGGGGTTGCTTGTAGTCTTGAGACTGGGGAATATATCTTGTTTATAAATATATCTAGGGAAGTAGAATTTATGGTCTCACATTTCTTTTATGTGAGGGCTATTCCCTTTTCATCCCTAGATTATGGCAGGAGATTTCAATACCATTTTGGAGCTATGTGAGAAGAAGGGTAGTGTTATGCATTTGGAACCTTATTCTTTCCTTCTCTGGGATAGTATATCTTCATTTCATCTTGTTGACATCAAGCCTAGTAATGGTTTGTTCACTTGGAACAACAGGAGGGTAGGGGAGTATTGGATTGGAGAGAGGTTGGACTGCTTTCTAGTCTCTAGTTTTTAGGTTGGTGGGGGGTGGTCCACATGTTCGGAGATTCTTGAGTGGAGAGGATCAGACCACTAGACCATAAAGTTGGTGTCTTCTTCTGCTCGGGTGGCTTGCACTCCTTCATTCAAATTCCAGCTTATGTCACTGCGAGATCATTCTTTGTAGGACCATGTGGCGGGGTGGTGGAGGAAAGGGAAGCTAGCTTTTGGCACTACCATTTACACTTTTGTCAAACAACTACAATTTGTTAAGGATCAACTTAAATGGTGGAATTGCTAGTGTTTCAGGAATATTTTTTCAAGATAAGAAAGTTTCTCATATTAAGTTGAATAGAATTACAAGGCTTATAAGAGATCAGGGTTTGTCTGAAGTCTTGCCTAGGGAGGAAGACAAGGCTGTCAAGGATTTAGAGGAATGGGAGCTTAGGGAGCAAATCTATTGGAAACATAGAGCTCGTATTGATTGGCTTCAAGCGAGGGACAAGAATACTATGTTCTTCTTTAATTTAGTGAAAGAAAGAAGACATGGTAATTCTATTCCTGTATTGATCAATGATAGAGGGGAGAAGTGTTTATCCCTGCAAGAGATCTCTAGGGAGGCTTTACATTATTTTCAGTCCCTATTTAGTGAGGATACTCAGGAGGATTCGGAAGAGGAGAACCAAGTTCTTGCTTGTATTCCTTCTCTATTTACTAGGGAGATGAATGAGAAACTTATGGGTCCTATTTTGCTAGAGGAACTAGAGAGGATTGTTTTTCTCAGGAGGAAAGGAAAAGCCCCTGGTCCGGATGGGTTCCTAATTGATTTTTTTCAACATTTCTAGGATATCATCAAGTTGGATTTATTGGAGGTGGTCTAGGAGTCTCAAAGGAATAAGAAGATTCTTCGGGCTTTGAATGCGACTTTCATTGCACTAATCCCCAAGTGTGAGGGGGTTGACTAGCTAGGCTAGTTCCGCCCTATCATCTCCAAGTTGATGGTGGAGAGGCTGAAGAATTATCTGGGAGATGTCATCTCTGAGGAGTAGAGTGGGTTTGTGGAAGGTAGCCAAATCCTGGATGGTGTGGTCATTGTTACTAAGGCCATTCATTCTATGGCAGCTTCCAAGGAAAAAGCTATGTTTATTAACCTGGATATGGCTAAGGCTTATGATAGAATCCACTGGTCTTTTCTCTAGAAGATCCTTAGGGCCTTTGGGTTTGCTGATGAATGGATTCAATGGGTAATGAGTTGTGTTACATGAACCTCCTTTTCTATGTTAATCAATGGAGATCATACAGAGTTGTTTGGGGCTTCTAGGGGTCTTCGCCAAGGGAACACCCTCTCCCCATACTTATTCATTCTTATAGCTGAGGGTCTGGGGAGCTTGATTAAGCATAATGTGGGTCTAGGTACTATTCAAGGTTAGAATTGGGGAAATGACTTGCAACCTCAATCCCATTTGCATTTTGTTGATGACACAACCCTGATGGGAATAGCTTGGATTAGAGAAGTCTCGAATCTATGCAAAGTCTTGGATGCTTATCTTGTCACTTCGGGCCAGTTGATAAATGAGGATAAATCTTTCATTATCTTCTTCTACACACCTGGAAATATTTAGAGGAGGATTGCTCATATCCTGAGGTTCCAGGTCAGTTCTCTTCCCTTGACTTATCTAGGTATACCTATCTCTACTGGTAACCCTCCCAGGGATTCATGGTAGAGTATCCTGGACAAATTTCACATGAAGGATGAACATTGGACACATAGATGATTATCCTTTGCTGGGAGGGTTCAACTGATCCAGTCGGCAGTTCATGCTCTTCTGATCTATTGGTCTATTCTCCAAGTGGCTCCTAAGTGGTTCCTAAATGGATTGGATTCTCTGGCAAGGTAGTTCTTATGGGCAAGCAACCTATCCTCCTACAAATGGTGTCTTGTAAATTAGGACTTGGTGTGTAGCCTGAAGCAGTTGGGTGGGCTCGACTTAAGGTAGTATATTTTATTTGGAGAGGCTTTGGTGGCTAAATCGTATTGGAGGTGGTGTGTTGAATAGTATCGAGGCTGGGTTAAGATTTTGGCCTACAAATACATGCAAAGGATCTCAAGGGAGGAAATCCCAAGATATCCACTTGAGGGAAAAGGTTCCTCGACTTGGGGTACTCTCAAGAAAGGGGCTTCTCTTATTAAGGAAGGACTTTTTTGGATATGTAAGAGGGGGGAAGAGGTACTTTTCTGGCTCGAATCTTGGGATGGGTATCCCCCCATCCTAGATCGATTTCCAAACCTTGGGAACCTCTTCGAGAGGTTCATGGAAGCTAGATGGTCTAGGGTGAGCGACTTTAAGGCTATTTATAGGTGTGGGCATTTGGAGTTGGAACGGTGGAAGGCTCCTAATGAATGGCTAATTGCTAGTATGGATGATGAGTGTGTAGAGCTATCTGGCATTTTGATAAGTAGACACTCCATATCCCTTAAGGGTAGGGATAGACTTGCTTTGTCTTCGAATCCCAAGGGTGTTTTTACAGTTTCTAGTGGTTACCAGAAGTTGTTGTCCTGAAGATTGGAGGGGAGGGAGGTGCTTTGGTGGAAACAGGTGTGGAATAATTTTTTGTGGCCGAAATGTAATTTTTTTTCTTGGACTTTGGCTTTGAACAGATGTCTTACCTGGGATAACATTCATAAGAGGGGTTTCCTTGGGCCTTCCATCTGTGTTTTGTGTGGTAATGGGGAGGAGGATTCCTCACACCTATTCTTCAGATGTCCATTCTCGCTGCAAATTTTTCACTATTGGTGGGGGTTATGGAAGGATCCTTATGTTCATGCAAAATCTTTGGTTGATTTTTGGAGCAGTTTGGGTAGGCCCCCCTTTCCCGACCTCTTTTCTTCAGACTGTTTGGCATATTGGGCTCATTTTCATATTGTGGCAAATTTGGCTGGAGAGGAATAGGAGGATCTTTAGGGGGGCCAGATTGCTAGTTCAACAAGTGTGGAATAGACTTATTGGTATGATTCAGGAAATGGTGCAAGCTAAATGTGTGGTTAATTTTACTCTAGATAGAGGAGAGGCTAATATTGTGAGTGGGTTGGACCTGCAGGAGATAACACCAGCCTCGACATGTGTCAGGAGAGGTAGACGTGCTATAAAAAAGGTTCAAAGGATGGGAAGGTAGATGCCCCCTCAAGAGCCCCCTCAAGAGGAGTCCATCAAGATTAACACTGATGGCTCATCTAGGGGTAACCTGGATCCTGCTGGGATTGGTGGAGTTGGTAGGGATAGTAGGGGAGAGGTGGTTTTATTCTTCTCAGTGCATAAAGGGAGGCATTCTAATAAATTTATGGAAGGATTATAAATTTTATATTCTATGGAGCGGGCCCTAGAGTTGGGATGGTGAAAGGTTATCTACAAATTAGATTCATAAATTATTGTTAACTTGTTGAAGGAGCAGAAGGTGAGTGGGGTTCATTGGTAGTTGGCAGGGTTTGTTCACCAAATTCTTGAAATTAGTTCTGTGATGTAGGAGGTATCCTTCATCCACATCCTTCGTGAGTGGAATTGAGCCGCTGATTGCTTGGCTAAGTGGGCCTTGGAACATGATGATGACTGGAAAGTTGAAGGTTGGGAGCAACTCTCCCCAGATTACCGTAAGATCTACATAAGATATTTGCTAAGGATATGGTTAGTTATGAAGCCAGCTGATCTTGGGTTGGACTTGAGGTCCCCCTGGGGCCTTGAGATTCTGGTTCTCCCTTGGGTTGGGCTTGCGGTTCCTCATGGGGCTTTGAGACTCTGGTTCTCTTTTGTAATTGTTGATTCCATTCTTTAATAAAATTTTTACCCCTTAATTCAAAAAACACACCATTAACATTTTTCTTGAATAGCACACCATTTCAAAGAACATAAGGAATACATTGTCATCTATAATACCTTATTATATCTCTATATATATCTTGTAGACACTCACTAGTTTGTAGGAAGTGGACCATGTCGTGCACCTATCTTGAGGAAGAAGTAGGCATTGTTATTTGGGAATCATCTTGGAGGACTACTTAGATAACATCCTTTAAATATCTTCATTTTTCTTTCACCCATCAACTAAATATTCACAAAAACCTTTTCCTCTAACCAACTTAGTTACCTTAATTTTAATGTCATATTCCATCACCTTAGTGATACAACCAAATCTTTTGTCACTCAAATATTTGTTCATAAAAAATTCCTTAACACTTGGGTGAAAAACCATTAAATAATTTTTTTTGTTTGAAATCAAATGTGTAAACTTTCTAAGGATCCTAATAGAAGAAAGAACATTTTTTAACAAGAGAATACCTTGATTCATACAATTTAAAGCCTTTTCTTATAAAGTCTATTTCCCACACCAAACCTTTGTCATTCTTTTAGACTAGCCTAAGTGAAATGGTGACCAGATTTTTATAAGCAATACAATATAAAATTATTTAAAAAATCAATATTTATAAGTGTAAATGGCACTTCTTTAAGGATTTTTTTATGTCATTGAAAATTATTTTCCCTTCCCTTGTCCAACTAAAAGGAAAGCTTTCCTTCAACATAGATGTAAGTGATTGAAAAAGATCAACAATATCTAGTACATACCTCCTAACAAAGTTTACTACTCCTAAAAATGTTTTAAACCTTTCATTTGAGCTAGTAGAGACAAAGATAATATAGAACTTACCCCTTTTGGATCAATTTTGTTATGATGCTTGGAAACCACATGAACAAAGAAGCCTACCTTCATTTAAAAAAAAATGCACTTCTTTAGGTTAAGTGATATATCATATTCTCTAGATATATCAAAGGCTTGCCTCAAATGAGAAAAGTTCTTTTTAGTTTCCTTATAAAAACACTTAAATATCATATAAGATATAGAAGCATAATATTATGCACTAATCATTGGAAAGATATATCCACGACTCTTTGAAAAGTTACTCTAGCATTGGATAAAATAGAAGGCATATTCTTGTGAGCCATTGTTCCCATTTGGTTGTGAAGGATATCTTATGTTAATCTTCTACATTCACCAAAATTTGATTATACTTAGAATAGCCATCAAGTAAGGAAAAAAATTTAGAGCATAAATTTTTTTGCAATATTTTCTTTATGAAAGGAAATCAGTAGTGGTCTTTGAGTAAGGCTCTTTTGAAGTGTCAAAAATCTATACATAACTTCATATCTCCATTATTTATACTAATTACAAAATTTTGGAGACCTATGAGGTGTGTTTAATATGAAAGGTAATATTGCTGTCAACAACTTGTTTAGTTCCCTTTTCATGAGTGGCTCGAGATTGGGATTTAAAGGTCTTTACTTTATCCTATTGGTTTAGCATCAATTTCTAGTTGAATGGAAGGTTAGGCAGTTTTAGGATCAAAACCTTTCAGATATGAGTATTTCCAATAAAAAACATCATGATATTCCTGGAATTTATAGTGAACAAAACTATGTTTTCATTTGAATGTACATACCTTTTGAGGAATGAGAAATTTTTGTTTGAATTTCTTGACCTCTTCTTAATGGTCTTTTAAATTTGCATGATGACTTTTCCTTTCTTGGTTTGGTCATTAGAACTAAAAACGGATGCTAAAATGAACAATGCTTTGGATAAAGTTGTTGTTTTTTTAGTTTTATGATTTGATCACTATACTATTGTTGCAATTCTTCTTAGTTAATATGTGAAAACTAAGGTTCTTCTTGGAAAAAATCAATATTTTCTAGTATTTGTGAAAGACCTAGCAATGAACATGATTGTTACGTACAAAAGGTCATACCACCACTTTAACATACCACTATTGATATAACTTGGGATGCCATACTTAGCTCCTATTTTAGCCAATATATCGACATGCTTATTCTGATTTCTATGTATGCATAGCAAGTTAAAGTCATCAATAGAAATCAGAATAAGCATGTCGATATATTGGCCAATATATTGACATGCTCCTATTTTAGCCGGTATTGAGAACTTTCAAATCAATTTCTATACTAATGGGAATTCCAAGGCTAAAAAGCCACTTCCTTGCCTTCAGAACCCATCCTAGGCTAATGCTTTAGTTTCTTAAATTTCAGTAAATCAATCCTAAAAGTTACATATCAATATTTTTAAGGTAAACCCTCAATGTAAAGTTATACAAAGCACAATTCAGAGTGGTAGAAATTCTTAATCAAATCGGAAAAGTTTCAGCGGCTGCAACCATTAGACAAACAAAGAAACACTAAAATATAATACTTTGAAACGCTTAGGAAATGGTGTCCAAAACAAAACAATAGAGCAGTTAAATGTTGAATTAGGATTAAATTTTCTAGACATTCACACCTTAAAATATCAGATCTCACAATATTTGAATTGGATAGCTCTTTCCTCTTCAAGTCGAAAAGCACGTACGTAGGCAGCTTCTGAACATTGCAAATCACACAACAACAAAACATTTTGAATGATCAACAAACAGAATGAAAACTTCCTTTTATACAGCTCAACTGCAATGATAAACAGAACTATATTACCTTCACAATAGATGGATCATCCCCTGATTTTTCTAATTGTTTCTCAAGGGCAGTCCAACCAAAATAACGAGACTAGGCCAAAACATTCACTTGAGGAAGAAATTGCGTTCACAATATGATAGTCTTCCTCCGTATTTATATATAACGTATGTGGGGTGAAATAGGACAGAACATTCATTTTTTACACCCGATTTTCCTGGTTGCATAAACAAACTTGGTGAACATATTAGTTAATCTTAATCTGTACCACTAATGGAGCTTTCTTCTGAACATATTGCTTGGAATCAGAGAGGACGTATATGGAAGGAAGATAATAAATTATATAACTCAACCACTTTGGAGATAGTTCAGTGTAAGGTCTTCAACCACATTGTTTATAATTTCCTTACAATTGATTTGATGTTATCGGTTAATATTTTCTAAATTAGGAATAAAGTTTAAGTTAAATTCTAATCTTTTCTAAATTATAGATAAGGTTGAAAATTAAATTTTGTACTGGGGATTATAAGTTAAATAATTAAAATTAATATAGAATATTACAAGTAGAAAAATAGAAATGAACATGTGTTCAAGGTAAATGAAAACAAAGATAAAAGGGAGATTGAAAAGTGGATGTTTCTTTTTTGAAGTCATTTAGACAAAGTCATCTACATTTAACATTTAGTAATATAATGGGCAAATACAAAAAATAAGAGACCAAATACACCTTTTTGTCTCATATAAGACATAACATGAGGTTTTCATGTGTAGATAAAAGAAAATAGAGCACCTCATGTGAAATCAATCAATCACCTTGTCAAAAGAAAATAAAGACCATATAGTAGTGGGATCATATTGTGAAGTTTGCTAAATCATCATCAAAAGATTGCAACAATGTTCTCAAAAATTGAGAAGGTATATTAGATAGTTTTTATTGTAAAAAAATAATCATACAAAAATATAGAAATGGTTTTGAATGAATTTTATCCAAATTTATGAAGAATTAAAAGTCTCCCAGTAGGTCATGAAAACCCTCATCTCTAACGTAGATTTTATAAGTGACCAAATTAACACATGGTCAAGTAAGAAAGGACAACAAAAAATAGTTATGCTAAAAAATTTCCTATGAGAAATTAAAGAAAATAAAATATTAAAATCTTACTTGCGTGCTTAAGTTAATCCTCCTTACACAATAGTTATATTAGGTTCTTTATTTAGTGGTAGCAATATTTAGAATAACTTTTTGAATAGGTGATGGATATGATATTGAATAAGGTTACAATTACTTAAAAATATTAATATTTAATATAAAATTATAAGTTTAAATTTTATATTAAAGTAAATGAAAAAAAAAATTGACCAAATTTTATAAAAAATATTATCAAAATATTCTATTGAAACAATAATACGAATTAAATTCACAATCTTTCTTTATTAAATGAGAAGCAATTTAAAAATATTATTCCTCGGTATTATAAGTGAGCATGGTGTTGACATACAAATAGTCGGCAACAAAATAATGAATAAAAAAATTGAATATAGTGACGTAGGCAGCAAGGTTTTGGAATCCATTCATTAAAAAACAAAAAATATATATAACGTACGGAAGCCCATTTTGTATAGTTTACTAAGATAAAGAAGAATATTAATTTATATAGTTTTATATTTCCATTTGTCGTTGGAGAGGTTAGGTTTGTCATTTAATATTTCCATTTCTCGTTGGGGAGGTTTGGTTTATCATTTAATTTTTTTTATTTAAATTTTATATACTTTTTAATAACTTTTGAGAATATAATTGTTATATTTTTAATGCGTATGTAATAAAAGATTTGAATTGTGTTTATATAATTTTTATTAGTTTGAGAGATATTATAGCAATCATTATTTTTTAAATAGCTTAAATAGTTATTAATCATTGTCCTTTTCAATTAATCAATTTTGAAAAAAATTTCAAACTAAAATAAATTTTTATCTTTTCATAAATCAATATTCAAATTTTTTTTTAAAAATTATTTAAAAACTGATTTATTTGTCATATAAGTGTATATTATTTTTAGTTTTTGTGGATGGGCGGTCTATTTTTTTCGATCAAATAGTATGCACTGTAGAAAACTGGATGCAAGACGATCAAGATGATCTCAAGCGTCCATACTTTCAAATTTTTGCGGTCTCTAAGCTTAAAATCATGGCCATTCTTTAACTCTTGCGATTCTTGTCCAAATTAGTCGTTTAAAACCTCAAAACAACGTAGTTTTTACTATGCTTTTATATCTCCCAATGCGGCCGCAGCTCGGATCGATCCCGTGACCAGAATGTCATTTCTAAAAGCTCCCGCAATGATTTAGAATTTTATAAATAAATAAAATTTCACCTCCAAAATATTTTTTCATCGTGAAGTGAAAGTGAGTTTTCTGCGGAGGCAAAGAGTCTTTTAAACTCCCACTCTTCACCTTCGATTACTATTTAATAATTATATTTTATTAGCTAATAATGCTTTTAATTATATGTTCGACTGCCATATAAAAGCCACCAGAAAAGATAATGATAGCAAAAGATTAAAAGCTATTTTCCAATTACTTCAACCTTCACAAGTTCCTATGATCTGTTTTTATTACGCCGAAGGCATTCCCTATATGAGATTGAGAAGCTCATTTTGTTCATCAACGATGCACAGTCATCGAGAGATAGAGCAAGACCATTGCACTCTCCGGAGCCATCGATTCATTTATGTCGGTGCATATTATTCATGCCCTGTCATATCTCTCACCATCAATGCCTCTGTATACGATGGGACAACAAAATAGATTTTTGTCCGCTCTACTCTAGGTTGAAAACTGCAAGCATTTACAAGCTCCCTCCTCTTCTTCTTTGTCTCTTTTTTACTATAAAAATCCCTCGAGTTCTTGAATGAGGACATTTTCTGGCCATTTGTGCACCTTTGTCATCAAAGAAGGGTTGATTGTAAGCATGAGATCACAAACCCATTTTGATCAATAAATCTGTCGTCGTTGAGATCAGTTGCTTCAATCATCTCTTTGAAATGATCATCACTCATCTCTTCTATCTCCAACAGATTTGCATTCTTGTTCAAGCTCTGCAAAGTTAATATGCCTTTCTTGCATCTGACAAAAGACTGATGCAAGATGACCTCTCTCCCTAATTTGATTAACACATATATACAAAAATAATATTTGCCTCTCTAAATTCTTCATTGTCTGATATGCCCCTTGATTCCCCTGTGGCAGTTCGCTTCACCTCTTCTTTCACCATTTCAAGCTCTTGACTAGGAGCTGAATGGTCATAAAACTTGTATGCAAGTTTTTAATGCCTTTCCAATAAATCTATTTCAGCCAAACACATACCTTCCACTTCAATTGCATCAGCTATGAAGTAAGCCACTTCAACAAATTCATTCTGTACATGTCTTATCACAATGAACCATGAGACTACAATTCGATGAGATATTATGTCAAACAGTTTAAGTGCCATGTTTATGCTTCCACATTTTGCAGACATGTCTATCGGAGTAGTCGCAAATACAAGACCTGACCTAATTCCCTTATCCATTACACTCAGATGGATGTCAAAACATTGTTTTCAAGCTCCCATTTTGGCATGGTCTGGGATGATCAATTTCTTTTAAAAATAAAAGAATTTCTTTACTTTCACACTCAATTAGAAATGGTCCCTATTGCCTATGATGCCTTACAATCCAAACATAAATCGTAGATGACATTTGTACAATGAAAGCACTTCTAGAGTCCAATGCATCTGGACTAGGATGAAAAAATTATTTTGGTACCGAATATAGAGGAGCATATGAAAAATACGGAGCCATTCAAAATATCCATAGAAGAGATTTTGGGCTCAAGGGTGTAGCAGGGATTTTCTTATTGTACTATGGTAACTGGCTTAGAAAGCCTACGATGCGATTTGTGATACGTCGATATGCTTTTACATGCAAAATATGTTTATAAATCTCTGACCTTTACTCCAAATGAGATGCAAATACCATGGAGGTTGATCAAGAAATCCCCTTGAAATAATGCACAAACACTCCCCTTCTTTGTTCTCTTACCTCCTTAACATAATCAAACACATCACACACTATGCTTGTTATCATTTAGTACATGAGCTATACCATTTTGATGGAGAGATGTCGATGAGACCACCAAACACAACAAAACTAAATAAAACAAATAAAGAGATGTTTATCACCTATCTGGCTCGTGTGCTCTTGCATCAAAGACATAAGCCATTTGCAAAGCTTTCCCATTAACTCCTGTTCTCCCAATTTATCTGCCATCATAGGAAAATAGATTTCTTATAGGATCGAAGGCTAATTTGTGTGGCTAAGGCATAGAAGTTGCCTTCATTTTAATACCTCCTTCTAGGAAAATGCTTTACCATCAGTTCTTCCACTTGGATGGATAAGAAACACTAGTGATATAATTCACCACATAAAAATCAATAGATTCAATTGTTCAAAATTTGATTTCTAAACACCCTTCACTCTTTCCTACCCTACAAAAAGAAGTGCATTTGAATATAAAATAAATTAATTGGTTAAAATCTAATATCAGATTTTCATAATCCATAATTTTGACCATTGTTGTAATGAGGTGGATTAGATTGTGTGCAAGGCTTTTACATCAACAATTCATATTATACTTTGTGATCCATCCATCGTTATTTCTATATTAGATTGTGTGAGAGTTTTTTACATCAACTTTTAGGATAACACACTAACATAATTTAATCTAAAAATAATAGCAATCATGATTACCACTTTCTTATAGATTGGGTTAAACTAATCCATTTTTCCAAAACAAGGTTATAACATCTATGGAGGTTCATAACTCTCACAACTATGAACTCCCCTTTTGTCTCAAATATACTCTAGTTTGATTCAGTACTTATCTTTTATTCAATTCATCACCAAAGATACAAAAAAAACTTCTTTCTTATTCTCATCATGTTATCCCCATATAAATTTATCACCTCCCTACAATAGTCTAACAATTTAGTGTAGAAGAAAAGTGAGATCAAATCAATAGTCCCAAAATTCCAACAATACAATGCAAGAGAAAAGAACTTGAAAAAAACAATAGTTCCTTCTTACTTTTTCTCTCCATTGTTTGTTCTATTAGCTCATGGTCCAAATAAATTATAAGTTGAAATGGGAAGGAGAAAAGAAATATTTTTTTTTGATTCTCAACTTTGATTTTCACTTTGGGCATATAGGCATACTTTTTCATGTCACAAATAACAACAAATAGCCGTATCTTTTCAAGATTCATTAACCCATACAACTTCAGGAGTGGGGGCCTACTTTTGTTAATTCTATTGGATAGGTGGTCCCTTATAATTCAAAAAGTATATTTATTGCATTTAAAAAGCATATATTGACTGCTAGGTGTCCTCTTCACAAGGTTATTAACCTAGGTTCCTCTCTCTTCTCAAGAATTGAAATAGAAAATCATTTGCATTTGTTAAAATACTTTGAGCATTTTTTAATTACATCTTTCCTCACTATTAAGTCATGTGCTTTTGTAATAATATACTACACCCTTAGTGTTATTTCCCTACACCATATGCATTCCTACTAATATAATGTAATTTAAAATATATATCATAATAGTGTACATTTATCTCTATATCTCCCTCCCACTCTTCTATCTCTTTCTATCTATATTTTTATTACTTCTTCCTACATATATATCTATCTCTCTCCTTATCTCTATCTCTTTAAGTATCACTTTTATCTCTCTATATCATCCTCAATTTATATCTATCCTTCTCTCACACCCACTCTCCCTTTCTATATATTGAGCTATCTCTTTCCCTCCTCACATTCTTTTACTTTTTCTTCCTCTATTTATCTCTCTTCTTCTCTCCCTCTCTCTCTCTCTCTCTCTCTCTCTCTCTCTCTCTCTCTCTCTCTCTCTCTCTCTCTCTCTCTCTCTCTAACCATATCTTCACCTCTCTCCCCACTCTTTTTCTCTCACACCCTCTATTTATCTTTCTCTCTCCCTCATATACCAATATCTCTCCCTCACTCTCCCTTTTCTCTTCATTCCTCCTTACCTATCTGTCCCTCTCCCCCCCTCTCCCTCTCTCTATTTGTCTCCCACTTCCTCTATCACTTTACCCTCCTCTCTATTTCTATCTCCCTCACCCTCCATCTATCTATAGACATTCTCTATCTCTCTATCCATCCATATATCTCTCTCCCCCTTTCTCTTCTTATACATCTATATCTATATTTATTTGTTTCTTTGGCTTTATATCTCCATATTTCTTCTTCTATCTCTCCCTTTATCTCTATCTCATATTATATCCATCTCTTTCTTCCTTGTATCTCTCCCTTTAACTCCAACTTATAACATCTCCATCTCTCTCCTCTCAAATATGTTTCCCTCTCTCTACCCCATTATCTATCCATACCAATTGACCTTGTGTACAATTAAAATATATTCAATAAATAGACCAAAATCTTACCTAATTGACCTTCCACACCTTTTCGATGTACCCATTGCACACCAAGGTGCGATCGCTAGTTTTATTTTATTCAATTATTTTTTTTTAATTTGCCAAAAGCATCTCTTTATATGAGTTGGATGGTCTATTTTTTCCCATCAATAGTCAGGATGATCTCATGCGTCCATACTTTCACGGTTTTTGTTAGTCTTTTTGTAAAACTGATTTTTTTCCTCTCAAATTTCTAGAGTAATTAAAATAATTTTTTCACTACGATTTTACCCATGCCAACTAGTATAGCACTTTTTCATAGAAAAGATCATTTCCATAATTTTTTATTCTTTTAAGAATAAGTTGAAATTTTTGAAAGATATTTATATTTTTGTTTGATATTGGCATGTACTTAGATCTCTATTGATTTCAATTATAAATTATATTTAAATTAAATATAGTTATTTTATCAAAATGCAAATTATTAAAAGTTATTTTTCATTTATTATTACATTATAAAATATTTTTATATTAATTATTTAATTTATATATTAAATTTATATTCTATTTATTGTTTATATTATCATAAAAAATAATTGTTATATAATTAATATATATAATTAATTGTTTTAAATATAATTATTAAAATTATTTTAAAAATATTATTATATTTAAATTTTATATTTATATTAAATAATATTTACATACTTTAAATATCTAAATATGTTATTTAATTTTAATACAAAATTTATATTATATTTATTATTACTATGTGTATATGGTGAAAATGGATAACAATAACAACAATATTGAAAGGCTAAATGAATTCAACCACCAAACCCTAGCCTAACAATGAACAAAGATCCACCATAACATATGAAGATTACCTAAGACAATGCAAATAACTCAAAATCACAAAGATTATACCATCACATGTCCAATAGGGTTTTGATCTCCATTCTTCCTATCTCCATTGATCTTGCTTGATATACTTGCTCTCAGATTTTTATATGCACAAGAGCTCAACAAAGAACGGAATGTGGTTGCAAGTGGAATTGTAGTGTAGTCAAGTACTCCAAAATTAGTCATTAGGCATTAGGATATGTCATTAGGGTTTGACAATGAAGAAAGCATCTCCTTAAATAGAAGACACAATAAGAAATGGAGGGTTAAGATTGAGAGGTGTAAAAAGAGAGGTCGGCTAGGATTAGAGGGTAGGTAAAAGAAATAATAAAATAATGAAAGAGGTAGGTAGTGTATGAATTAAGAGATGAATGACATGTGTCATGGGTAGAAAAAGCTAATGAATTAATTAAATAAATAAAGATTTATTTAATTAATAGAAGAAGTAGGATAATTAAATAAATAAAATATTTATTTAATTTAGGAAAGGGATAATTTAAATAAATAAATGTATTTATTTAAATGAGAAATAAGGCTAGAAGAGGATAAACGAATTAATTAAATAAATAAGGATTTATTTAATTAATAGAAGAATTAGGCTTAGATAATTAAATAAATAAAATATTTATTTAATTAGACATGACAATTTTGAGTGTCTACACTATGTATTAGCATTACATATAAACATTATATAATTAAGATATAATATTTATATTTTTAATATAGAAGAGACAGAGAAAGAGATGAAGAGAGTAAGGAAGACAAATATATATAGAAATAGGATAGAGAAAAGAAGGGAAAGATTGTTCACTTTATATATCTACCTCTCTCTCTCTCTCTCTCTCTCTCTCTCTCTCTCTCTCTCTCTCTCTCTTCCACACCTCTTTGGCATACCCATTGCACACCAACGTGCAATAGCTAGTACTATCATACATAGAACATAGAGTACATCATTTATTATTACTAGTGACATCATGTCACATTAACAATAGATTTTTATGAAGAAAACCTATTTTTATTAGTTCATGCAAATTTTTTGACAAAAATAATTTTAAAAATGATTTATTGATCATGTGATTGGCTAAAACATTTTGATTAAGCCCTGCAACTTCACTCATTTGAGAACAAGTACACTTTTATTCAATGACATGCTCATACTTACTGACAAATCATAGTTTAATGTTTCTTTTTATAGACATTTTGCTATCTTTTAGACTCTTATGCTTTGATGATGGACTTTATAAACATACTTTAGCCGACCTCATATACCTATTTTGATAATCATGTCACCTATTGTTGGAAATCTTTATTTTGACAAATACCTTGAACTTTATGAATGCAATTATGAGCATTTACTATTTTTATGTGCCTTATAAATGTGTACAAATGAGTGGTCATACAATATGGATGGAATACTTTCTATAATCCTTGTGTTGCAACTACGTGGAAATAGTCTTTGTGATGGAACATGGATTCATTCATAACAACATGGGCAAAGGATGGACAACAAGGCAAGAAGAGTTCAAAAATCTGTTGTGACCTGGGATTGCTAACCAAACTCATTAAGGAATCTATAGATTAGTCCCTATCCATTAATAAATTTTATTGATGGTCATGACAGATTTTAGAGGATATATAGGAAGGATATAGAAAT
Source organism: Cryptomeria japonica (assembly GCF_030272615.1). Lineage (NCBI taxonomy): Eukaryota > Viridiplantae > Streptophyta > Pinopsida > Cupressales > Cupressaceae > Cryptomeria > Cryptomeria japonica. The sequence goes on along the minus strand of NC_081412.1, from coordinate 553,745,054 downwards.
GTTCAAAGGAAGGTTAGGGTCCTAGTTGTCTTAGTTTTCCTAGATTTCATAAGTTTAAATAAAAGCTTCCACCTAGATATTGGGAAGTGGCGAGAATGTTACGAGAATTGTTGTGAGGTTAAATTTTATAAATGTTGGAATCAATGAACAGTGAGGGGGGGGGGGGGGGTGAATTAGTCTTCCGGTATTTCAAAATTTATTAATCTGATTTTTAAATCACCAGATGCATGAGAAAGTAATCAAAGTGCAGAAACATAAAATGAACAACCATACCACCAAGATTTTTATGTGGAAACTTAGAAAGGGAAAAACCACTATTGGATTGAGTACCCACAATATTATTGTACTATGGCCAATAGTAGAAGAATATTATAAAAGTGGAAGTCACTTGCATTTAGACTCACTGCCTAGAGCTCACTACTTAATTACAAAAGTGGCTACAACCCAAAGGAAGGATCACTACCTTAAAGGCTATTAAAATGATTACAATGATGAATGAACTAAGAATGTAAGCTAACTATGCCAAATATAGTTCCAATTGGGATCATAATGTCTTCTGTAACTGTTATGATATTCTACTCTATAACACTGCTCTATCACATATTAGAGCAACAAAATCTTCACCAAACTTACAAAATTGCTCGCACAGTTTTCCTTCGCTCAACTCACATACCAAAATGATAAATTAAGTTAATCTTATATATCCACATCATCCATAAGAATCATTTACTAAGTCAGCTTCTAAAAACCGCACAACATACAACATGAAACGTGGCCCACCAAGTCGGCTCAATCTGATCATAAATCCAAGTGTAGACCAAAACAAGAAGATAAGATGCTTCCTAGAGGTTGGCCTAATCACCTCAAACATGAAACTGATCACCAAAATCATTCCAACAAATCTATGACACATGTTACTCCAAAATAGCTCCACCCTAACTGAAATACCAGATACCAGAGCTCTAAAATAACACAAGATTCAACACCAGATATCAGGATCATGAATTAATCAAGATATGCACTTTGATCTCATGCTTTATAATAACAACAATACACACAGCACCAATATTTTGACATGGAAAACTTCATTAAGGGAAAAAACATAGTGGGAACCTACCCACAATAAGATGATACTCTACAATAGTATGTGTAAATATTGCAATGGGGAATGCACATGCATTTAGGCACACTTCCTAGAGCTCACTGCTCAAAATAAGATTACCCAGAAGGCTCCAACCCTCAAGGAAGGTTCACTACCTTACAATAATATTCGAACTACAATCCCAATTACATGAACAACAAAGATAGCATATGCTAATGCTTGATGACAATTTCGATTAAGCTTATTTGTCTGCTCTGCAACAATATTTGCTCAACACATCATACCAAAAGATAAATTTGCTTATGAACACATACATCACTCTCTAATAATGCAGACACAACCACCACTCTCTAGCGATCTCCAATTTACATGAATATGACACCTATTTATACAATTCATCAACCTTGACTACAAGGTTGGCCAAACCCTCAACCCTGAATTATGAAATTACATCACACAATACATAAGTATACCATGAGATCAATACAATTTCATAGATGACATAGGATGGACCTAAATCAAATCCTTAAATTCGCATCACCACTGGAAATCTCACCAAGATCAACCACAACACATTACACCACCAAAAATACCGCATAACACGAAGAATATCACCGGATCCATAAGATCTTCTAGAACATGCATAGGGATCAATACGACCATCACAAAAAATATTATATGATTAGAAAACACCAACAAGCATGTTAGAACCATCCGCAATAGTTGCACCAACACCACTTAATCAAATCTTCATCGATCAACATACTAACACTCAAGAATACTTCTCAGTAGCAATTTGGACTAGAAAGATAACTTGTAGAGCACCAAATTACGAGCCATCTAAAATCTAGACACACATAAACATCCAAAATACTTTCCAAGATATAATCATACCAGAACCCAACACATCAAATATCAGAACATGCCAATCACTAAATAGAAAGACCAAACTTCCAGATCACTGAAACCAATGAAGAATGAAATATCTCTAGTTGATTCAGCAACCCAAATAGATAAACCAACCAGATCAACTCACTGCAATCACCGGATCACCAAGACACAAGAATATGTTGACATCAATGACAATAACATATCCTAGTAGCAGCAATATCCAACATATTCATCCCCCGAATTCCCATTAGAGATATATCCTCCATGTCCTCTAGATTAAAGTCCTCTAAATTTATGGTTGTCTTCTTTGTCTTAGTCACACCCTTCTTTCCCCTGAACTAGCCTCCTTCTCCCTCTCCAACATCTTCTCTTCCTCACTATCAGAGTCATGAAGATCAATTGTAATGTTCTTCCAAACAGAGTCCTTCTTAGTCTTTTTTTTCTTTTGCAGGACTTATTTTGGGAGTTTCAAATTTCCTCTTGTCCAGGTAAATTTTGAGGAGGGATACCTCTAGGGGCTCAATTTCCTGTAGCATCAGTGTTTTCTTACCCTTGAGATTAGCCGAGGGGTAGATATGGGTGAGCATTGGGGTTTTGATTTTATTAGTTCAATTTTAACAAAGGACCCCTATTTTTTCCTTTTTGGCTCAGTGTTTCTAGGTAAAGAGAGTAGACATCTATGGTTCAGGGAATTGCCAAAGGTGTATTTTTACATTAAATAGATTAAGACTTGATGGAGTGGTGGATTTTATTCATTTAAAATAGACAAATCTAGGGAGTTATATATAATATAGGGTAGGTTAATCCTTTTCCCTTGTCTTATATGATTTAAGATGTGGAAATGGTACCCATGAACATAAGTGTAATAACCCTCTAATGTGAAGTATTTAATTACAATGAAACTAGCTATGGGAGAGGGTTTTGGGAGAGTAGAGCATCCACACTCATTTTGAACCACCACTAATCATTTTCCCTTCTCAAAGAACTTCTTCATGTAAGATTTGTAATCTCCGCTACTCCACCTTTCCACTTTGTCTCCTTCAGTCTTCAAACACTGTTACTTTTGCAATTATCTTCGATGCCACCATAAAGGATATATGTCCCACAATGACTTATCCATTTTGCCAAGAATTACAAAATCTCACAAATAATTCCCTATTATACCCCTTCATGGCGAAGAAAAAAGGAGATATACCCATATTAAGGAAGAGCTCCCAGATCTCTTCATTGTTCTAGAGTTCTTCACAGTTATTTGACTCTTTTCTTTTAAGAGGGCCCACCATGTCAATATTTTTCTTCATAGAGCAAAAACAATATATATGAAAGTGACTTCCAGAACAGTTAGGATTTTTAGACATTAATTTTTCTTGTAAATTATGCTCCTCAAAAAGGCTATTTTTGGATCGATGAGTTGCTTTATTCACACATGTGCACCTTCTTTTCACATTATGGTAAATTAAGGCTTCTTGAGAAACAAGACCACTACCTTTCCCACTAATGATTTTACCATCCTTAAAAACCTTTACGAAGCAAGAAAGAGATGTCCTTGTACAACCTACTAGATATTTCAGATTTATTACATCCTCATCATCAATATGTCGACTTGGCAACATACACATCATCCCAATCAGTAAGGCAATCAACATCCTACTCATCAAATTATAAGACATCAGGTGGGTAATTTGAATTTTAAATTTCTTGGTGCACATGGAACTTAAAGAGAAAATGGTAGTCTCAACCATTACATCTTCAAGTAATTGATCATATCTTCTAGGGAAGGTTTTACCCTCTCTAGTGTAGTAACAGTTAGGAGGGTCCTCAGAAAGAACAATCTAAACCGTGTAGAAAGAGTAAACACAATAGAAGCAACACAATGTGATTGAGGAAATGAAAAACTAATTGAATTATGTCATGAAAATATATTACAATCACCCACAACATGTGGGGTCAAGATTTGGCTCACAGGCCTAAAACATACATGCTCAAAACACAATATCAACCAACTCCGGAGCTCTTAACCTAAAGATCTATCTTTTGTGTTCTCATGAATAATTTATAATGCCCAATTACATTGATTTATATGACCAAGAGGGATCTGCATCAACCCAAGATGAATTAAATATCGATGAACAAGATGAAACTTGTAAAACTACCAGGTTGGCCTTGGCCAAAGAGAATCCTCTAGAAAATCCAAGAATGAAGTGTGGACCAAATCGAAGGACAACCACATACCAAGGAATTTTGGAAACAATAAATTGAGGCTTCACAAGCTACATATAGGATCCACAAGATTCGCCAATAAATAAATAGGTCTAAGCGGTTCTGGAGTTTTAAGCCATAAAACTGTCTTAGATTCTGTTGTAGTCATCAGTTAGGAGGGACCTCAAAGAGGTCAGTCTAGACCGATCAATAAGAGTAAACATAAAAAAAAGAGAGGATATGATGCAGGTACCACATAACATAATGAATTATATCATGAAAATTGATTACATTCAACCAGTAACATCCGAGTTACAATATCCGACTCACAAGCCTACTATAACATGCCCCAAGACCTCAAAACTAAAGATCTTTCTTCTATCTTCTATCTTGCTCCTTTGATGCATTCTAATACTCAATTAAAATTATTTATATGATCCAAGGGGAACTAGATGGCCAAAAAAGGATCAAATGCCAAAGAATAGGACCAAACGTGTAAAACAACAAGGTCAGTCTTTACCAAAAAGATTCCTCCAAAAAATCCAAAAGATGAAGTGAAAATCAAAGGGAAGGTTAGCCACACACCAAAGGACATCATAATTAATTCTTAGGGCTCCACAAGATATGAAAGGGATCCGATAGATTCACCAAAGCAAATAGATCCAACCAGTTTCGATGCCAGAAACTGTCAAGGAAATCGGTAGCGATAACTTATTGGAAAATGATCCAAATACTCTGCAGTTTAGGAATAAGGAAGATGATAAAGTCCTTGAGAAGAAATCTAACTCCATAGGATCTGGTGAGCCAATGCCAGAAAATGTAGAATGAAATGCTAAAACTGCAAAAACAACAAAGAAACAAAAAAAAAATTTAGTTGATGCAAGATTGCCAAGAACCGGGGATGCTCTTGCATCAGAAATCCGAGGTTGTTTAAAAAGAGTCCCTCACTTTACTGAGGTTAGAGGAAAACTAAGGTGGTTTACCTCTACCTGAGAAATACAAGACGAGTCTTCATTTGGTCTTTCCTTCCACTTCACTAGATACACCTTATATTGACTACTATAGGTACTACACCCAATCCTACTATCCAAAATGTCTTCAATATGATCCAATTCATTCCCAGACAATTGTTTCTCCAAGTTTGCAATATTGCCCTCACTGAATTCTAGTTCATGATACTGATGTAGATCTATAATGTTGAATATAGGTGAAATAATCAAACTATCTGGTAACTCCACTTCATATGCATTTCCAAAACTGAACATTCTGAAAATCATGCAAGGTCTAAACTTCCCCATCTATAACTTGTTATAGGTTCCAACCAAGAATCTTTCTTTTGTCAAATACACCATCACTTCATCACCAACTTCAAATTTCTTATGTCTTCTCTTCTCATCTTCTTTATCCTTATACCTATTGTTCATGTCCGCCAAATGCTTCTTAACTTGAATATGCAAGGTTGTCATGTGGTCTAAAAAGTCTTCTTCTTTTACATTTTTCTTATCTTCACTACTGATATCTCTCAATTCTGATATACCTCTATGTGTGCTCTAGTAATACTCTCAAAAGGTGTTCTTTTGGTACTCTTATTCACTGAATTATTGTAGGCAAACTCTACTTGTGCAAGAATCAAATCCCAACTTTTGGTTTTGTCTCCAACTAAGAATCTCAATAAATTTCCCAAGCTTCGGTTAACTACCTTTGTCTGTCCATCAGTATATAGGTGAAAATTAGAACTAAATTCCAAATCCATTTTCATTTTCTTCCAAAGTGTCCTCCAGAAATAGCCAACCAACTTGGTATCTCTATCTGAAACTATACTCTTAGGCAATCCATGGAATCTCACCACTTCCTTGAAAAATAGGTCATCTATATGCACTGTATCTAATGTATTCTTACAAGGTATGAAATGAGCCATCTTCGAGAATCTATCCACTACCAAAAATATAGAATCATTTCCTCTATGTGTCTTAGGTAATCCAAGTATGAAATCCATTCTTATATCCTCCCAAGGTCTTTCTGATACCGTCAAAGCCTTATACAATCCTATGTTCTGACTACTACCTTTTTCAATTTGATAGACTCTACAACTCTATAAAAATATCCTAACATCCTTATGAATTTGGGGCTAAAAGTAATGCTCACTCACCAAAGCTATTGTTTTATAGCCACCAAAGTGTGAGACTAATCCTCTAGTATGCTTCTCTTTTATCAAATTCTCCTGCATAGAACTCTTAGGTATACACAACTGAACTCGTTTGAATAACATCCCATCTTGAATGAAGTAATCCAACCACTTGCTTCTATCTACCATAACTAATTATCTACATGCTCTCCAAGGTTCTGCAAAATTTGGGTAATCATCATACAAGGTCTTCAACTCCTTAAATCCTAATATTGTCACTCTCATCTTTGTCAGTAAATTCCTCCTTCTACTTAATGCATTAGCAACTTTGTTTGACTTCCCACTCCTATGCTTCAACAAAAAAAGTGTAACTCTACAGAAATTCTACCCATCTCATATGTCTTTGATTCAACTTACTCTAACTGTTCAAATACTGCAAGGCTTCATGATCAATATACAACACAAACTCCTTAGGCACCACTTCTTCAAGGCTTGAACTATGGCATAAAATTCTTGATCATATACTGAATATCTCCTCTAGGTATCATTCAACTTCTCATTGAAATAAGCTACTGCTCTTCCTTCCCGACTCAAGACTACTCCAATTGTTGTTCCACTTGCATCGCAATCTACTTGAAATACTTTGTTGAAATCTGGTAAAGCTAACACAGGCTACTCAGTCACTTTCTGCTTCAACAGTTCAAAACTTTTGTTTTCTCCAGTGGTCCACTTGAATTCCTTCCTATCTCCCCTCATTCTCTCAGTCAGAGAACTACAAACAAAACTTAAATTTCTGATAAACTTCTGGTAGAAACTAGCTAATCCATGAAATGATCTTACGTCTAAAATGCTTTCTAGTGTAGGTCATTCAACAATTGCTTGTATTTTCTTAGGGTCCATCTTCAAACCATCCTCGAATATCAAAAATCCCAAATAGACTAACTTTTACTTCATGAAAGTACACATCTTAAGGTTTATCACCAACTTTTCTTCTCTCAACTTTTGTAAAACTTGTCTCAAATGCAACAAATGCTCCTCTTTTATCTTACTGAAAATCAGAATGTCTTCCAAATATACAATAGCAAACTTACCCAAGAATTTCTTCAATGCCTCATTCATCAACCTCATGAAAGTACTCGGTGTGTTAGTAACCCACAAGGCATCACCAACCATTCAAACAATCAGGTTCATTTGTCTTGAATGTTATCTTCTATCCATCTCCTTATTTGATCCTGATTTGATGATATCCACTATTCAAGTCTATATTTGTGAAGTATTTGGCTTCACTCATACAATCCATTATGTCATCCATTCTAGGCAAAGGAAATTAGTATTTAACTATGATCTTGTTTATTTCTCTAGAATCGGTACACATCCTCCTTTCTCTATTCTTCTTAGGTACTAATAGTGCTAGTACTATGCAAGGACTCAAACTTTCTCTAATCAAACCTTTCTTCAACAATTTCTACACTTGTCTATTCAACTCTTCATTCTCTATTAGTTTCATCCAATGTGCAACTTTGTTACACAAACTAGCTCTAGGAATCAAGTCCATGCAATGATTGGTACTTCTCACAAGTGGTAATCTATTAGATGCATTATCTAAAATTATATCTTCATAATCTGTCAATAACTATTTTATCTCTTCTAGTTGTTCTTCTTCATGCTATGGATTCTTAGTATTCTTTGGAACTAAAGAAAAACAAACATTCTCATGTCTCATTCCATCCAAGAATCTCCTCCCATCCATTAAACAAAGTCTAGCATTCGTACAGACTTCACTCTTCAAAGGCTCCTCCAGGGATAACAAGTTTTGCTTCATCCCATTAGCCACAATATCATCTTCCTCCCATCATGTATTGCTTGTCTATCAAACTGCCAAGGTCTACCCAACAAAAGGTGACAAATATCCATAGGCATAATATCTCACAAGCCTTCATCATGATAATTTCCAACATTCAATTTTACCAAACATTGCTCACTTACTGACAACTTATGTTCACCCTGAATTCATGCTATCTGATCAAACTTAGGATGTTTCAATCTTTCCAACTTCAACCTATTCACCATCTCTTCCAAAACAAGGTTATCTAAACTACCACTATCAATAATAACTTTACAACACTTACTGGATACCTTACATCTAGTCTTGAACAAATTCCTCCTCTGCAAGGGCTCCCCATCTCCTATGATATGACATAAAATTATCCTCATCACTAATACTTCTCCATCTTCTGATTTTCTAGCTAATCCGGTGGGGCTTTCTTCCACCACTACTACTCTCCCAGTTCTCTCTACCTTCTTACACTCAAAAGAACAATGTCCTTCTCCTCCACATTTAAAGCAATTTCCTCTAAACACTCTCTTCTCTTGTCTTCTATCATCTTTTTCAAAATTCTCATTCTGGTAACCATCAGGTTCTCTTCTCTGGTAGAAATTTCTATCATCCTTTCGGTATGAACCACCATATTTGCTTACTTCCTTCTCCTTGTTCTGGTCTATACAATTTCTTCTACCTCCGGTATATCCTCTTCCTCCTTGAAATCTTCCTCCAAAAAAAATTTCCACCTCTACCCCTCTATCTCTGCTTATGTCTTTTGTTCAACTTCTTTTCTACTTTCAAGCCATATTGATAAAATTCTTCAACACTCTGCAACTTGATCAAACTAAGTTCATCTTGTATAGACATCCACAATCTATTCAAATATATTGTAACTTGTTCAACCTCATCATCAACATGTATGGATCTGATCTTCAACTTGTAGAATGCTTCGATATAGTCCTTTACACTAGATTCCTTCTGCTTCGAATTCTACATCTTCTAGAATAGATTCACTTGATAATCAGCTGGCATAAATTTTGATTTTAGCTTAGCAACCATCTGATCCCATGTTTTGATCATCTCTTTACCTCTTCTCTATCTATCAACCTGCAAATGCTCCCACCAAAGAGATGCATTACCTTTCAACCAAGTGTCGGCATATTTCACCTTCCTTTCCTCTACGGTGTTCTCAAAATCAAAATATTTCTCCATCTCTAAGATCCAATCCATCAATTCATCAATCCAACTTTCCATCATATTCTGGTAGGGTAAAATGTGGCTTATTATTCGGCCCTACTCAAAACCTTTAAGAATATTTCTTCATTTGGCAATTGTCAATGGGTTTACTTGTTCTGTCAGGGATTCTTCTCCTTCATCTTCACTCACATCTTCAATATGTCATTCTCTTCTTTGGGTTGTCTCAATGATTTGCAAGTGGGCTACAATTCCTGACAACATTTCTATCACATCAGAGTCTATATTCCCATGTGATTCACCATTCCTATTTTCTCTTCATGCCATCTTCATGCAGTTCTCTACAACTACAAGTCAGATCCACAATCCGTCACCCCACAAAAAAATTCTTAGGACAATGCAATCTTCAGAATGAAGTCTCACTCTGATACCACTTGGTGTAGTAACTAATTAGGAGGGACCTTAAAGAGGTAAGTTCGGATTGGTCAGCAAGAGTAAACACAACAGAAATAAGAGGATATGATGGAGGAAATGCATAACAAAATAAATTATATCATGAAAACTGAATACATTCAACTGGTAACATCTAGGTTACAATATCCGGCTCACGGGCCTACTACAACATGCTCAGTTACAAAACAGGTCACAATCGGGACCTCAAAACTAAAGATATTTCTTATCTATTCTATCTAACTCCTTCGACGCATTCTAATGCTCAATTACAATGATTTATATGATCAAAGGGGATCCGGTCGGCCCCAAAAGGATCAAATACTGAAGAATGAGACCAAACATGTAAAACAACAAGGTCAGTCTCTGCCAAAGAGATTCCTCCAAAAAATCCAAAGGATGAAGTGCGGATCAAAGGAAAGGTTGGTTGCACACCAAGGGACATCAGAATCAATGCTTAAGGCTCCACAAGCTATGGAAGGGATCCGATAGATTCACCAAAGCAAATAGATCCAACCAGTTTCGATACCAGAAATTGTCAAGGAAACCGGTAGCGATAACTTGTCGGAAAATAATCCAAATGCTCTGTCGTTTAGGAATAAGGAATATGATCAAGTCCTCGAGCATAAATCCAACTCCATAGGATCTGGTGAGCCAATGCCAGAAAAAGCAGAATGAAATGCTGAATCTGCAAAAACAAGAAACAAACAGAAAATAAATATTTTGGGTTGATGCAAGATTGCCAAGAATCAGGGATTCTTCTGCATCAGATTCTGGAAATGATAATTTGCCAAAATAATGTGGTAATGTGTGTATGTGTGTGTGTGTGTGTGTGTGTGTGTGTAAACCCAAACACATATATATATATATATATATATATATATATATGTGTATATATATTTATAAAAAGAAAGTTTAAGATTTCTTCTTTGAATTTTTACTTTGATGAAGATATTTATGTATCACAACTTGAACATTTTGAAATACCTTCAAAAGAATATTGTGTTAAATTAAGGAAGGCCTTGTATGGCCTTAAGCAAACATTGAGAGTATGGAATTCCTAATTCTAATAATACCTTCAACACCTATCTTTTATCAAATCTATTAGATCCCAATTTGTTATATTATAAATTTAGGTGGTGATATTCTTATTCTAGTTCTCTCCATAATTTCTCTTATCTATAGTAGGATCAATTCAAATTTATTCACAAAGTTGAGAGTATATATGATTTTAGCATCCAAACTAGGAGGTAGATGCACAAGCTTCTTGGTAAAAAAGTATGACACAATAAAGATGAAGCAATTATGTCTCAACAAAATTATACTTTAGATATCCTCTAGAGATTTCACATGAAAGATTACATACTAGCTACCATCTATAGAGGCTAGACTTAAGTTGTCCATTTCTAATTACTCTAATCCAATTAATCCCAATTTATATAGACATTTTCTTGATTTTTTGAACTATATGTTACTATCCAACATGATATCATATATGTAATGAGATTGGTATCTGGGTTCACTTTAGAACCTAACGAGACATATTGAAGTTTCACGGAGAACATTCTTAGATTTATTTGATATAAATTAAATTATGGTCTCTGTTTTTAAATTAAAAATAATATTATATTAATTATATATTTAGATTAGATTGGTTAGATTCTACTTATGATTGAAAGTTTACTTTTTTATATACTTGAAATTTTGGATCTAATAGTCTTTTCTTAGAAGTCCGAGAAATAACTCACTCTATCACTTTCTACAATAGAGGATAAGTTCAAAGCTACTACTTTCATGACTTGCTACATAATAGGGATGAGTAGATTTTTAGAGAATATGTGACAAATATAGAATGGTTCCATAGTGTTGTATTTTGATAGTGAAAAAGTTTCATATCGTTAAGAAAAAAATCAATGCTTAAGAATAAGACTAAGCATATTGAAATTCATTATCACTATATCAATAATTGATTTAGTAAGGAATATTTTATCTTTTATATTATCCTATAGAAAATCATATAGCTGATATAATCATAAAACCCTTTACTTCTTACTATTTTTAAGAACCTCATGTTTTGCTTCAAATTCTACCCAATATTCATTATAACTGAAAAGAAAAGAAAACAATTATTTTATAACTGCTTTTAACTTAATTTAATAATTGGTACCCCTATGTAGTAGGCCATCTCTTTTTGTTTGTGATGGGTGGTTGTTCTATGTTTTGTAGTTGTTTTGGTTCTTTTCTACTTTGCTGGTCTTTTATTTTAGTTGTTGGCTCTTTGTTCACCCTACTATGTTTTTGTTGTGTTTTGATGGGGTTTTTTTTCTAGTTGTGCATCCCTCATGCACTCTTGGTGTCACTTTGTGGATATGTAATGTTATAGGCCTAAACCAATTTTATTAATCAAAACTTAATTTAATTAATTACCAATTTTTTTTAGGTAATAACTATTGTTTAATTTATTTCTCTAAGAAATGTTATGTTCCTCTATCAACTAATAATACAAAAGGATTCCTTTCTCAACATATTTTACTTTTTATTTATGATCTATAGATCATCATTCTTGTTTGTTGTTTATTTTGTATTGTGTGTTATGGAAGCAAAATCATAAACCCAAAAAATTAAATATAGCAGCATAAACTATTTGCAAAGAAATAATAAAGAAAATGAATTGGAATAATAAAATAACATATAAGAAGATGATTTACGTGGTATAACCTTGACAAAATGCGAAAGAAACATCCATAGAGAAAGGTATTTGTATTCTTCTTGATCAATGAAAACATTTACAATCCTCAAGTTGTTGCTATCATAATTGCTTTTGTAGTTTTAATTTTCACAATTGCTCTTGTGATCCACAATTCACAACAGTTTCTCTTGTGATCTACAATTCACAACTCTAGCCTTTGCCTTCAAGGAAACTAAAATATATAGATTACAATAACTGATACATAGAAAAGAAACTTGTTTTATAACTTTAAACACAATTCTTGTTAAAGGATAAACATTATTTTTCTACAAAAGATATGATTTATTTTATTATTTTATTGTCTTATTAATATATTACTTTGTTGTTTTCACAATCCAACAATCTCCACCTTGACAATAATCTACCTGATACCTACCCATGTCCAATCACCACCTTTTCTAATAGCCAAGAGAAGCCAAACTCCACCTCAGCTTCTCGAATAGTACCTTTAGCCTTTTTTGTTCATATCTCCCAGTTTCCTATGGTATAAAAGAGTACTCTCATTAGATACCACCATTGATTCACTTATCTCACTACTCTCTTCTTGTTTGTAAGGTTTTCCAACATTTGTATCCTTCATGACCATTAAACTACCCTTGCACACTTTCAGTACTCAAGCTTGACAAGATAAATTATAACCACCAAAATCCAAAACTCCCAAGGAAACTAAATTACTTTCAAGTTCTAGTACATGTCTTACCTTTGGTAAGATTATTACAACACCATCAAGCATCTTAATTTCAATACACCCAATCCTAATAGTCTTACAAGAAGCATTATTTCTCATAAGGAATCAATAGGTTGGTAAGTAGAAAACCAACTGCTCAGTGGATACAGGTGATTAAAAGCATTAGAATCAAATAAGCATTTATCATGATATTGTAAGATATCACAAACAGATAAAACTTCATGAACCATACATGAACTTGTCTCAACAAAATTTGCTTCATTTTTAGATTCATCATTATCTTCTTTACACTTCCAACAATCTTTCTTGAGACTCGGGCTAATTTATTGCAATACCATCACTTTAATCTACCCTTTTTGTCTTTTTCTATATATTTTCCTCTAAGTGTAGTTTCTTCTAGTGTGGAGGTTTCTATATTAAACATCTTTTGTGCCTCTTCAAACAATAAATCCCCCAAAACAAAATCAAATTTAAGGATGATAATTGTGCTAAATCTAATACAAGTAACTAAGTGATTCTATGATTCAGGCAATGAACACAAAAATGTTACTGTCTTTTCTTCTTCTTCTTCATTTTTTACACCCATACTAGTTAATTGACAAATAAGAGTATTGAAAACATTTAAACACTTAAAAAAATTTATACCTTCTCACAACCTATATATCTACCTATTCAAATAGATTTGATTTGTCAAGGATTTCATCATGTAAAGGCTCTCCATTTTTCTCCAAAAGCCTGCTAGTATTTCCTCTCTAACAATATTGAAATGAACTTCATCCACTAAATGCAATTGAATTGTGCTAAGAGCTCTCATATCCAAATATTATCAATCCTCATCAAACATATCTATAGGTTTCTTTAACTTTCTTACCAATTCCTTGTGCAATCCCTTCTACACTAACAAATCATGCATCTTAAGCTTCCACAACTCAAAGTTATTTTTTTCTTTAAATTTCTTTACCTTAAAGCTTTCATTTGAAACCTTCTCCATTTGACGTTCTATAATCAACACCAAATCCTAACATGCTCACTGCAAAAATATTTTCTCTAATACCATTTTTTGTGGAAGCAGTTGCATAAACCCAAAAAATTAAATACTATGTGTTGCAAATAAATAACTAAGAGAATGAAATAGAATAAAAAAATAACACATAAGAAGTTGATTGGAGAAAAAAATTACAATCCTCAAGCTACTACTATCAAAATTTCACTTGCAATTTTAAAATTCACAATTCGACCATTTTTCTTTCAAGGAAACTAAGATATATAGATAACAATCACCACTAAAAATGAATAAAAATATATTTCATTCTTTTAAAAAAATTAAGAATTTTAACTTAAAGATAAAAATATTTTGTAGAAAAGATATAATTTCTTTCATTATTTTATTGTTTACTTGCTTTATTGTTGTCACAATCCAACATTGTTGCTATTACTTCAAGAAAACATCCTTTTTTCTTGAATCTCCAAAGATTTTTTTTTATAAGTTATTGCTAAAACTAAAAGAATGACAACATCATATAAGTGTGAATGTATAACAGAAAAACAAAACTTGATTGATTTATACATATTGAATGACTTGCAAATATTTTATACAAGGAGGAAGCAATTTGAAACAGTTCTAGGAAACAGTATTATAACCGAACCCTAAACCACATCAAAGAATGTAATTAGTGAGTTTTATGCCAATTCCCCCTTTATTACATTGTTCCTAAAAGTTGCCCTAGGGACCCCCCCTTAAGGATTACACAATAGAAACTTGCTAATTGCATTATATGAATACATATTTTTAGAATATCTTCTCTTGAAGAAGCAAATCCTAAACCAATTGGGGCTCCATCAAGTTGTCACTTGGCCCTCAGAAAGGTGTAGCTTCAAGTTGCATTCTTAAGCTCTTAGTCCTAAACACTCAAATCACAAAGTCTTGAATTATTCAAGAATGATCCCTAAGAGATAGAAGAGATCTCTATCATTGTCTAATGACCACGAAAGGGTATAATTCTTGATCATATACTCTAAAGCTCGCTTAACAACAATCCATTTTGAGCTCAACACAAAATCTCAATCATGTCTCTAAAATATAACCTTCACAACACATATATTCTTCAAATTTGCCAACATCAAAAGGAAAACTGAAAGCAAGAAATACCAAAACCAAAAATGTTTCTCAAGAAAAACATCATCTCAAAGTGAGAAGCTAACATGAGACTATGGAAATTCCTCCATCCTCTAGTGCCACCAACCTTCAAGATGACCCTGCTACAATTTATATGCTTGATGTCTTTGATGAGTCTTTGAAGGCCTTGTAGGATATAGTAGACATCAACCCAAGTGTCCAAGCATATCTATTTGAAGATACATTTGGTACATTGATAAACTTATCTACAAGATACTTAACAGTTGTTTTAATGTTTTGAACTGCATTTTCCCAAGCATTAATAGTAAGAAGATATATTACTCGATTGATGAAACTTGCAAACCTAATTTGAATTGCATCTTTTCTCATAAAGCAACTTACCTCCAAGTTATCACTAATATGCAAATAACTATGCAACAATTTATGAGTCCTAATATAGTGCTTATTTCTCACAATGACATCATTAATAAATTGATTAACATGAATTATTCCACTCAAATCGATATCCTTATTGATGAAAACAATGTGGACCCCAAATAAGCCAGCATGTGGGCCAACTCATCCAAGTCCAAAGCATGGTCACTAGTAACTATAGTCTTTTCATCAATTTTAATTCATAGAGGGATAGAAGAAATAAAACCTATAGAAAATATATTATCTTTCATAGTCACTATCTTGTAAGGGAGGACAACATTATGATATTTTAGTTGTGGGGGATCTAAGATAGTACCAACTCAACTTTAGATATCTTTTCTAGTGTAGTGCAGGTCCTCGATGTAATGGAAAGGAACCAATTAAGGAATTTAAAGTTGATCTAGAGGCTTTCAATAATGATCCAGAGCAAGCTAGAAGTGATGAAATTGGAAATAATTTTGGTATATTCTATATTTTAGTAAATCGCATTTTCAGAGGTCTTCGGAGTGGAATTTAGGGTCAAAAGTATCACCAGTCTCTTAACTCAATAAGCCAAATGCCATGGTGTTAAGGGATCAAAATTATTTCTCTTTGAGACCTTTCCAATGGTGTAAACCTTTTCGAATTCTGAGCTATGAGCTGGAAGTTATGGCCCTGCCAAGTTGGGGTGCCTAAATTCCTAGTTTTTTTGAAAATTTGTAATTTGTTTGTTATTTTATTTTTGCTTAGACTCTTCATTTTTGAGTCTACTGGATTCCATAGAATAATGGAATTCCATGTGATGTTAAAAACTCAGTTTTGGATGATATTATGTGACTTTTGATGCATACAACTCTGGCTTTCTAATTTCTGGCGATTATCCATCTTGTAGGTTTCCGCTTACCTAGTATTGTGATGAATTCACCATCGAATTTAGATCATTTGTATCAGAGCCGATACGCTTATGTATGTCACATCATACATGATCTAGCTAGCAGAGGTTGGGATTGGAAACACATAATCCATCAATTTATCTTTTGTTGAGGCGCAACCGTCCAAAGATGGCAGATTCCATTAAGGCTATGATGGAAGAAGCCTTGAATAAGAAGAGAGAAGGAATGATGAGGCAATTCTCATAGATTTTACAAAATCCCCAACAACCAAATGAAGAAGGAAAACCATTCAGTGCTCATACCCCTTTCAAGGTGTAGGTAAATTTTGATATTCCAAATTTCAAAGGTAAAATTGATGCAGACGGTGTGGAGGATTGGATAACAAAATTGGAAAGGTATTTTTCTGTGAACACCTTTTCGAATGCTGAAAATATAACCTTTTCTCTCCTAAAAGCCAAGGCACATGTGAAGAAATCGTGGGAAAATAAAATCACTACAAAGAATTTGGATAATGGATTGAATGAAATAATAGATGATGTTCACACATGGAACGGATTTGTTGAATTCATCAAGGAGGAGTATTTCCTTGAAGATACATATGAAGAAAAACATATGGAGTGGCAATTACTATGGCAAAAGAATGACCAAACTATATAGGATTATACCAATAAGTTTCATGCTTTATCAACAAAGCTTGGTATTCAAGAGTCAGAGAAGCACCAAGTTTTAAAATATCGTAGCAGGCTGCATAGATACATTCAAACAAAGATGTCTTTCTTGAATATTGAAAAGTTGGGGACTGCTTATAAGTATGCTACAAAAATTGAGGAGAAGTTCAAGAAAAAGGGGAAGAAAGACTTCTTTACAAATAATAAATTCATGGGGGAGAACAGCAACAAGTTTGCAAGAAAATAAGTTGCCACTAGTAAGTCTGTTTCTCAATCACCAATATGGAGCACAGGAACAAAACACACACCTAAAGATATGGGTATGTGGTGTGATATCCACACAATCTCTCAGCATGATATAAAGGATTGTAGGGTTGCAGAAACATTGATGACAGAAACACGTGAAGTAGAACTTGAGAGGTTGGCATGTCGCCCATAGACTCCTTCGAATAGAAAAGTGGTGAAACAATTATTGAAGCAGATCCTTATGCCATTGTTTCCACTGCAAAAATTATACACTGGGAAGATGAGGAACATTTGTTTCATTTGCAAATGTGGGTGAATGGCAAGGCTTTACATTTCATAGTTGATAGTGGAAGTTAAAAGAATCTCATCTCTGTTGAAGCATTAAAGAGACTAAACTCGTAGACAAAACCTCATCCACAACCATACTCCATGGGCTGGGTGAATCAAGCAATGGACATCGAAGTAAACAAGCCATGTTGCTTATCCTATTCCATCAAGCCATTCAAAGATGAGGTTGTTTGTGATGTAGAACCATTGGATGTATGTGATGTGCTACTAAGACAACCATATATGTATCAACAACATGGTGTATATGAGTCAAGGCCATGCAATGTCATTTTCAAGGTGAATGAACAAAAGTATCAAATTCCTCAGGTGAGCCCTGCAAAATTAGCTTCTTTAATTAGTGCAAAATAATGTAGACATTTGATTACCCACACTAGCACTTTTGTATTACTGATGATATGACCTGAAGGGGATAATAAAATCATAGGCAATAGTAACACCAGAATTGCAGCTACCTCTACTCAACATAAACAAATGGACTCAATATTGACAAAATATCAGAATATCTTTAATTCACCAACAAGGGTTCTTGAGCACTATCACGTGAAGCATCCCATTGACATTGTTCTA
The DNA here is from genome assembly GCF_030272615.1 of Cryptomeria japonica. Classification (NCBI taxonomy): domain Eukaryota; kingdom Viridiplantae; phylum Streptophyta; class Pinopsida; order Cupressales; family Cupressaceae; genus Cryptomeria; species Cryptomeria japonica. The sequence continues at coordinate 553,726,582 of NC_081412.1, read as the reverse complement.
GGGACATCCTTGCCAAATGGGCCAATGTACAGGAGGTGAGTTTTAGAAAATGATGAAATGAAACACCAAATTGAGGAGCTGATTCAAAAGGGCCATATTCGGCCAAGTGCATCTCCTTGTGGTAGTCCAATTATTTTGGTTAAGAAGAAAGATGGTTCATGGAGGCTATGCATCGACCACCGTGCTTTAAACAAGATCACCATGAAGGATAAATATCCAATACCTCGAATTGATGATCTCCTAGACTAGCTTCATGGGGCTAAGTTCTTCACCAAAATCGATTTGAAGTCTCGATACCACCAAGTACCAATTGATCCTGCAAATATTTGGAAGACTGCTTTCAAGTCTAGAAAAGGGTTTTTTGAATGGTTGGTGATGCCTTTTGGGCTAACTAATGCCCCGACCACTTTCATGAGGACGATGAATGATGTTCTCAAACCTTTGACTGATTCTTTTGGGGTCGTCTACCTAGATGACATACTCATCTTTAGTAAAACATGGGATGAGCACTTATAACATGTTCAGCGAGTCCTTTCAATATTGTAGTAGCACAAAGTCTATGCCAATAGAGAAAAGTGTTCTTTTGGATTGGAGAGCATTCAATATTTGAGTTATGTTGTGGAAATCAAGGGTGTTGATGTCAATCCTACAAAAATTTAAGTTATCAAGGATTGACCTTCTCCTACAAATATCACAGAGCTACGTAGCTTCTTAGGATTGGTTAATTTCTATTGCAAATTTGTGCTTGGGTTCTCTCATTTAACATGGCCTATGAATCAAGTAGTTAGAGGTGGGTCTAAGGAAAAAATTGTTTGGACAGAGGCACAAGAGCGAGCTTTTGAGGGATTGAAGAGTAGGTTGTGTTCGGCACTAGTTCTGGCACTTCCAAATTTGCAAAAGCCCTTTGAAATTGAGATAGATGCATCTGATTATGCTCTAGGGGTAGTCCTGATGCAGCATGGTCATCCAATGGCCTATCATAGTGAGACATTTTCTAATACAGTTCATCATTATCCAACATATGATAAGGAGATGTATGTGATTGTATAGGCTTGCAAACAATGGAAGCACTACATTCAAGGAAAAGAGATTATCATTCACACAGACCATAAACCCTTGCAATTTTTGCAAACACAAGGGAAGTTGTAGAATGATAGACATCAGAGGTGGTTAGCATACCTACAACAATTCCACATTAATATTCATCACAAAAAGGGTAGCAACAACAAGGTTGCAAATTGCTTGAGCAGACCTCCAATTACATTATTGCTCATAGTATTGGACTCTTGTGGTCATGAGACAACAACTTGGCCTAGTATGTATGTTGTGGATGATGATTTTTTTGAAGTCTACACTCAACTAACACAAGGTAAGCATGTTCCTAATTTTTACCTACAAAATGGCATTCTTTGCTATATGGGCCATATATGTGTCCCTACAAAAGAGAGGGCGAAGATGATATGGGAGGCACATTATAGTTGCACTACAGGACATTTTGGAATTAGCAAAACTCTTGCTATGCTTCAGAGGTATTTCTTTTGGATAAAGATGCAACCTGATGTTTCTTCTTATATTCAGTTATGTGTAGCTTGTGCAAATGCAAAGCCTGCAAATCATAAGAAAGGATTATATATGCCCCTTCCCACTCTTGATAGACCCTGATAGTCTGTTTCCATGGATTTTATGTCTGGTTTACCCATTACCAAGCGTGGTCATGATTGTGTGTATGTAGTGGTGGATAGGTTTTCAAAGATGGCCATTATGGTAGCCTGCAAGAAAGGAGTTTCTGTAGAAGACATTACCAGGCTATTCTTCACCCATGTTTGGGTTCATTTTGGGTTACCATAGAGCATCATCTAAGATAAAGATAGGAGGTTTGTTAGAAAATTTTATTCAGCACTTTGGGCAATGATGGATACAAAACTTACAAAGTACACAACCTTTCACCCACAAGCAGATGGGCAAATAGAAGTAGTCAATCACATGGTTATACACATCCTTCGTATGTACCACTCTCATTAGCCTCACACTTGGGATGAGAGTCTTCCATATGTGCAACATAGTTACAATCATGACATTCATGGCACTACTAAGCATAGTCCCTTTGAGGTGTTTTTGGGATATCAACCTTTAGCTCCACTAGATGTATCTCTTCCCGCATTGGGACATGAGCCAAGATCATATGTAGAGAAGGAGGTAGACAAGACTTCCAAATTTATTGATAAATTTGTCATTTGCAGCAATAGGTCCATGAGATAGTGTAACAAGCAAATGAAAAATACAAACAATGCCATGATGAGCATCGCACACCACATCATTTTTAAGTGGGTGACGAGGTTTGGCTTCATTTTCAAAAAGAAAGCCTTCAAGGGCCTCATAAGAAACTCCGCCCTCTGCAATATGGTCCATACACTATCCTCAAGCAGGTTGGAGAGAATGCTTTTGAATTGAATATCCCACCATTTTTGGGCATTCATCCTATTTTTAATGTGGAATCACTTCATCCATATTTTCTACCTTTGTTGGACACTTCAGATGTTGCAGATACAATTCATGATGGCGAATTGAACCTAGAGACCACAACTCCATTAGATAGTGATTAGATTGTTGATGTTCTCATGAAGACTCTTCGTGGCACGTAAGTTCTTTTGTATCGTGTTGTCAAAGTAGGGAAGCATACATGCTAGGGCAAGTGGTTTACTGTTGAACAAATTGTGACACACTTCCCTCATTTGTTGCAGTAGGCTAGTGCAATGGGGCCCATTGCCTTTCAAGAGGGGAGGAATGATCTAGAGGCTTCCGAGAATGATCCAAAACAAGCTAGAAGTGATGAAATTGGAAAATATCAAAAATCTAATTTTTCGGTATTTTCTACATTTTAGTTAATCGCATTTTCGGAGGTCTTTGGAGCTGAATTTGGGGTCCAAAATATTGCTAGTCCATTAACTCAATAAGCAAAAAGCCATGGTGTTAAGGGACCCAAATTAGATCTTTTTGAGACCTTTCCAATGGTGTAAGCCTTTTTGAATTCCAAGTTGTGAGCTGGAAGTTATGGCCCCGCCAAGTTGGGGTACCTAAATTCCTAGTTTTTTGAATATTTGTATTTTGTTTGTTATTTTATTTTTGCTTAGACTCTTCATTTTCGAATATGTTGGATTCCAGAGACTAATGGAATTCCATGTGATGTTAAAAACTCAGTTCTGGATAATATTATGTGACTTTTGATGCATACAACTCTGACTTTCCAAGTTCTGACAATTGTCCATCTTGTTGAATAATACTTGCAAGTTTCCGCTTACCTAATATTGTGATGAATTCATCATCGAATCCAGATCAAAAGTCCCATAGAGATAGGCATCGCGAGCATCCAAACGTCGAGAGACTCGAGAAAGCCAATCACGAATTTGAAGTAAAAATAGAATTTGGTAGCATCTAATCTTGTCTACGAACAATAGACGTCCTCAAGAATGCAGAATGAGTCGGCCTTATATGTCTGCAGAAGAGCCGATAACAGGAGAAACCAAATCTCCTGTTATATTCTAGTTGTATACTCCCTCGGTCCGAGATAGGCCAGCTAACGGTAATGAATTCTATTTTGGATGCATACTATGGAAGGGCGCTAGATGCTATCCTTCACTACTATCCTGGGTTTTCTCGCATGGATTATGCAGACGAGCCCAACGGGGGTGTAGGACAGGGCTGCTTTATTACTGGATCAAGCTCATGCGGTAGAACCCCTTGTCGGGTAGGCTCCAATGAAAGCTCAGGTAGGCAGGACTGACTCCCATCCTATGCCCATGACTCCCATCCAAACAATGTTGAGACGGTGGACAATACCCAATGTGGAGTCGGTGAACTTTAGCTCCATGACCAACGGCTAGATAGTTTAGCTCCACCCGGGGGTGTAGAAAGGGTAGGCTAGCCTGGAGTTCTCACTCTTTCAGTTCACTCCCTCCCTTCCGAACGATCCAATGAAGGGCTCCCTCGTCCAGTAACGAGTTAACGAGGTTATGATGGAACTACCTCATTCATTAACTATAGGAGAATTAACGAGCTGGCTGGTTCGGATAGGCTACAGTTCAGTAATTGAATTCTGGTAAGGACAGTTCAGTAAGAGCCCAACTGGATTATGGGAGAGTAGTCGAAATGGATTATGGGAGAGTAGTCGAAGTGGACAACTGGCTAAAAGCTTTCTTTCTGGCGTGCATGCCTCTTTCTGCTGGGTTCCATCCTCTCGCTACTCCGGCTATATCCAGCTTTCACCCCCTCTTTCTCTCCTGCTAACATGAGAAGCCATCCATCCTCCCCGGTTGCATTGTCCGGGGGCTCCTGATGGAAACTAGTTGAACTCGAGTAGTTGGTATCTAACTGGCCACACCCCCTATCGGAATGGAGTATTTTTCCCTCGAGCCCATCCTGCTTAAGAGTTAAGCTAGAGAAAAATGAACTATTTATCATGCCTCCTTGAAAGCATGAAAGCAGCGCCATTCTCCACTTATCATCGTTGGTCCTTCCATTTACTTCACACCATCATTTCACAGGCACAGAACTTAAAGGTCCTCAAGTTGCAATGACTTGTCCAACAAATATGTATCGTATCGCATTCTCCTGCACGTAACCACCTCCTCCTCGATGTAACTATCTCCAAACATCTTCTCCTCATACCACATCGAGACTTTCCATCGCTTCGGCTGCGCTACTCTAATCTGCGTTATATCATAGCATTCAACTCTACTCTGCACACATTCAACTGCAATCTCACCTCAGACGACTCTTCTCCAAGCAAATACCAGTTCAAAATAAGTCACTCCCTTGTGTAGTAACCAGATGTATTCTTCACGCCATCTGCAAAATTGAATGCTTCACACAGTCTTCTTGGCGTCTTTGTACACACCTTTCTTATATGCTTGAATGTCACTTTTGATCAAGCAAAGGCAAATGATGCTCAATGGTTTCACCTACTCGCATCTGAGCATTTTTTTGCAACTCAGTGTTTCACCCGACTTCAATTGCAAAACCCACGATGTAATTATCGCTCCAACGAACCATCAAAATAGAATTTACATCTTTTGTCTTTCACGCCTTGGCAACATGTTTCACAATAATGGCATTGTTGTGCAACAGAACTTATCACTCATCTCTCATGGAAATCGACATACTTCTCCATCCTGCTCTGATACCAAATGTGATTGTTTAACAGAAAAGCAAAACTTGATTGATTTATACATATTGGATGATTTGCAAAGATTTTATGCAAGGAGGAAGCAGTTAGAAACAGTTCTAGGAAACGGTTTTATAACAGAACCCTAAGAACTGGTCAAATTCGCCATACTTCTCCATCCTCATGAGACTGGTTAAATTCCGAGTCTAAGGACTCTAAATCCTCAGGAATCTCCTTCTCCAATTTAGGTTTGTTGTAAAATGTTTGTATTTACAATTTATTATAATTTAGATTTTTTCGTATGTGCTTATAATTTAGTTTTGAAGGTTTATATTTTATTTTTAATCATGAGGAATTATCATGCAAATTTAAAGTTTAAAAGTGGAGTTGAATAAATATTAATTTTTTTACCAAGGTAGTGTGGAGATTGCTTATAATAACATGTTAAATGTTTTTTATGAGGTTTTTTTAATTAAAATATATCGTAACTGGTATTAATCTATTTGAATAATGCATAGATCATTAAATTTGTTGAAGTGGTATTAAGTTGAAGCTTACTACTCTAACTTGTGGAAAACCACTTAATAGCTTGAAAGCTATTCAATTGATTGTCCAAGTTCATCACAACATTGTATCAAGACAAATATATGGATTGTCCTATACAACATGTATTTATGCATAGTTGATTATATATTGCTTTTTGGTTATAAGAGTTGGTCTCAAAACTTATTAGAACCATGTATATGTTATTAAATTTATTGAGGCGGTATTATGTTGAAGCCAACTAATCTAAGATATAGGAAACTATATTATAGCATGAATACGAGTTAATTGATTATTTAAGTTCACTACAAATGAGAATTGAGATAGATACATGAATCATCTTCTATAACAACAGATATCTGATTAATTATGGAGCCCGAATCCTATCTCCTATTAGAAAATAAGATTGTAATTGCTTCTTAAACAAAGAGAGTTAGGGAGCATGTTCTACAAGAAAAATCAACCAATAGTATCATAAGGACCAATCAACTTTCACTAGTACTATGCAAGTGATAGATACCAGGAGTTAACCATCATGTAGAGTTAGATCAAAATATTCTAATCGCATGCAAATTATCTACTTCAAGATATACCCAATTTAAAGGTTTAATAGGTTATGCTAAAACTTATTTGAGAACTAGTTGTTTCATGTCATGAGTACTAGGTGATATGGGCAAAATGGATCTCTAGGTTGATCAATGCAATTTAAAGATCTCAATTCCTTTCATAAGATTGGGAACAAAAATAGGCCTAGCTATTGTCCCAAATTAGATTTTAGACTTAATTATTTTATTATCACTACTGTGGATGTTTATTGAAAATCAAATCTAGCGTCGATTAGTTGAAGCATTTACATTTGGCTGGCACTCTTGAAAGAAGAAAATCATGACAATTTGATGACATGCGTATTACAACTTTAAGTCGGATGTGTTGTGTAGTTATTTGGAAAATAATGAATTTAATGGTGGTTTTGAGCCATCTTGGTTGAGTATGAGTTCCATATTTGCCTCCATTTTGTACCATTCATAGCTTGTTACAGCTGAATTCGTAAATGCATAGCGAGGTTTGCTCTTTCTTTATTTTAGAAACTCATATTTTGAGGGTATCGTCATCTTTAAATTGAGGCTAAAATTCTTTTAAGAATTCATTGTCAAATAAATTGGAGAAAAAGCACCTGAATCTAATTATATAGAATTAAATGTTTGATTGGTTTTGTTTTGTTTCTATATATAAATTAAACAAATACAAGATATGAGATGGAAGACTACAGAATCAAAATTTGCCACTCCCAAACAAATTCTTGATTCTATCGACTAAAACTATAATTTTGCTTCGAATTTATTTGTATTAAAGAGTCTTTGAACCTTAATTAGGTTCATCAAGAACTGGATTGTCCTTAATTCTAGAATGTATATGCACCAGTGAAAATTTAGAAGCATATATGCACATTCGTGACTCTGCTCTCCATCCCTGTTTTTGATAGGGAGAAAGAAAAAAAACAGAATAGCAGTAAACAGTTGGAAATATGAAAGCAGAAAAACAGTTTATATTAATGCCAAAACAGAGCTGCCAGTGCTCTTTTGCAATCATACATGGATACATCAGAAACAGAGTATTCCATTTGTATTCCTATTCAAAACAGGGTATTTACCCACAGCCCCACGAGAACCTTCCAGAAACCGCGTCAAAAATAGAATAGTCTAGATGCATCGAAGTGCATAAAAAGAAGAAAGAAGTCTGAAGAAATAAATGTAGTTGGCGTAGTACATGACAAAACAGAGCAGGGAAGATTAAATGTGCATACGTGGAAGTCCACGTATGCCAACAGTTTTCTTGTGTACGATTCAAATTCAAAATTGAATCAAGAATTTTAGCTGAAGTTCAGCTTGCTTAAGATGTAAAATTACTAAAACTTAAGATAATGGATTAGTTACCTCGAAACAAATTTGGTTTTCGACAACATACTTTATATGGAAGAAGATGTTTTTTTATATTTATTTTTTTTATCAATAAAGGTAGAGTCATATTAATATATTGATTCATAAGAGAGATTACAGCATAAAAGTCCAGATTTCCAAAAAGCCCAAAGAGCCTAAAGACAGACCGTATGAAACTAAATCCCTGAGTATGCATAGAAAGAGAAATCAACTCCAAAGCCCTCAAAAAAATTTTGGGCTTGGAATGACCATAAATTTATCTCATAAACATTAAACCTTATGAAACCTCCTCAATCATTCAAAAATATCTTCAAAGTTTAAAGCTACGATAACGAGGTCTTAGCATAATTTATGGGAGTTTAATTTTAACAAAGATTTTTTTTTTTTAAACCCAAAAAAACCAAGCAACCAACTAAAGGCTCTGCAACAGCATAAAAGGAAAAAAAACCCAGCATGAAACACCTATTTGATTAAGAGTCTTCATCTAACACTGATGGAGGCTTTGGAGCTCGGCCTATTCCATAGCCTCTACTCGAAGGACGTCCTCTACCCTAACCAGAATTGCGACTCGAACCTCTACCACCACCTCGTCTGCCTTGTTCTGCTTGGGGTTCCTCTTCTGTTTTTTAAGGCAAGACACCGTTAAGTTTGGCGAATTCAAGAAGCTCTTCCTTCTTGCCCAAATCTTCTGGATTTTCCCCGAGAAAGTGTTATTTCAGGAATCTGAGACCCATGGCTGAAATGATTTGTGCTTATCAAGGTCCTTGTCAGTAAGATCAAGCAGAAAAGAGTAGAATTTGATGAGCGCGTCGAGAACGTTGAAGAGAATTCTCGTGCTCGACTGAGGAGCCCCTAAATCATGACGCACCTTATTCAAAACCTCTTGCAATTCAAGCAAAATGCCATTAGGGAATAGCCTTTTAGTGAAGGCCCAGACTGCTTGTTTGTCAAGTTTTAAATCCATGAGGGAGGCGACGAATTGAGATGAAATATTGGTGTTATCGTGGGGGTATTCCTCCCTGCTAATATGTCCACTACCAAGGATGAGCTTTACAACCAGGATAACCGATGGCTCGGGATATAGGAGTAACCTCTTTAGTCTTAAATCTGTGATTTTGCTAAAGGAAACTTGATGGGTGGAAGCCAAGAGGGAAATGGGAGTGTCCGCACCAAAGCATGAGGTTGGCCTAGGGTAGACACTCATTATGAATCCAAACGGCTCCTCACCAGACATAGCTTCAGGAGTCTCTATCACCTTAATCTTCTAGAGAGAAATTGCAAAGATAATCTAGCTGATAATTGAAGCTCTAAAGCAGCTTAACTTATTTTGAATGCAATTGCAGAGATAGAGTAGTTGATAAAATTGCAGAGGAAACTTAGTATAGGCTTGACGACACTTTCTTCAACATGCATTAATGAGAAATGCCATTCAATGAATTCACCTGCAAAGGTGGTGAAGGATATCTATCTCTAATCATGCCAAATCTCTCAGCTAAAGGGTTTATCTCTATCCAGTTGATAATGCATGCCTCGTACTTAGAATGACGTCGGACTGCAAGCTATGTTTTCGGGAGGCGAGTGGGAGAATTCGATTATGGCAAGACCAAGAAAAGGTGACGTCAAAGATGACATGTCTATTTCAAATCTTAAATTTGGCGGAAAAGTTTGAATTCAAAGAAGTAGCCGTTTCATGAAACTTTAATGCCAGCAGTAAAGTCTGAAAATTTGAAAAAGAAAACCTCTGTTGAGCAAATTAGATTGACTTTGGGAATTCCTTCCATGCTCTCGCCAAAACAAAAGAAACCATTCGCTGCAGATTTTAAAGTTAAGGATTCCCTTTAATAGAAGCTTTCGCAAATGAAGAAGATACTCTGTAGGTTAGCCTCGATGATTGCCTCCCTACTCCCACCAGTGTAGAGAAATGCCTTTTGCTGTAGATTTTGAGAGAGCATCTACCTCTGTATTCACTTCTCTGTAGATATGTTTAACCTCATATTGCTCTAGTATAGCCAGATTGTCAATTATGCTATCCAGAATTGCCTGTACCTGCTAGTTTGGGGTTTTCTTCAATTTGATTGCATTGATTGCTATCTCTGAATCTCCCTCCACTATGATGTTTCTTAACCCATGATTGAGGCAATCCAGTAGGCCTAATAGTAAAGCTTTGAATTCTACTATATTATTGGTATCTGATGGCATTGGCTTGGCCATTTTTCCAATAATTGACCTTGAGTAGTCTCTAACCACATATCCTATACCTAAAGGGTCTGGGTTACTTTTGGAGGCTCCATCAAAGTTTAGTTTGAACCATCCTTTCATAGGAGGAGACTACATAGCTTCCTTTCGAGCCTTAGGTTTTTGCCCAAGTGAAGGAAGAATCTTGATTCCTTGCCAATTATTTCTTATACTTTCATTCCAAGAAGAAATTTTTTTGGACGAATTTGTTGAGAAGGCTAGTTTGTAGTTTATTGTCTTAACAATTGAGCTTAAAATTAATTCAAATCTCCTTGCTTTATTATCAAAGAGTTTTCGATTCATTTCTTTCCAAATTTCCCAAACAAGGCAGGACAGAGAAATTTCCAAATCTAGCTTAAAGTGGTTTCCTTAGAAGAAAGAGGCTAGTATTGAAAGAGGGAGATTATATCATTTGGCAAGGTTGATATCCACCCCAATTTTGCACAAAGCCATCACCAACATTTTGAGGCAAAGGGGCAATTCAAGAGAAGGTGATCAACTATCTCTAGATGGGCTTTACACATGATGCATCTTGAGGGCCCTTCATAGCCCATTTTAGTAAACTTTTTTGCAGTAAGAATCCTCTTTTTGAAGGCTAGACATGCGAAGATCACTGCTTGTGGGATGATCTTACTGCTCCAAAAGAGCCTAACTGGAATATCTCGTTCCTCTTGATTCCAAGAGTTAGCTAGGACTCTATAGCCATCTTTGGCATTATATTGACCTGTTTTCAAGGAAGCCCAAATAAGAGTATCTTTCCCTCTTCTAGGGTTAATATTTCTTACTCTTATAAGATCTAGAAGTTGTTTAATTTCAACAATTGGAATAGGCAATCCTTTCATTGCCTTCCAACTCCATCCTTGCATGCTCTTCTATAGTTTCATTGCAATGATTCAAAATTAATTTATAGGATTGGAGAAGTAAAATAAATAGTGAAAAACAAGAAATACAAAAGACCATGCATTAAAACATGTCATAGAGCTTTTAAAATTTTTGGCTCCAAAATTTCAATCCATGCAAAATATTTCACTATTGAACATTTTTAACTTTAAACTCAAAATTTTGCTATCAACCAACTTACAACCAGGGAATCCGAAGTCAACTACAAAAACATGTACTAGTTTCACATAGACGTTATAATTGAAATTTCTTCTTCTTCTTCCTGTGCAAGAGTAATATGGTTGTGGGCGCAGCTCATCATCGAAGTGAGCTCTGTGAGCACAAGATTCATGTCAGGTCGCTCAGCCTTATCTAGGTGAGCACGTCTTAGGGCTATATTTGCAATAGTCAAGGCTTCTTCTAAAGCAAAGATATCCCATCCATCCTCTTTAAGCTTAGGATCTATAGCGTCTTCAAAATGTTTTTCTCTATCATGTGTCGTACATATCCTGGAATATGGAACTAACTAGAACCTCGTGCTTGATCAACATGCCTCTACCCTATTATCATCTCTAACACAATAATTCCAAAGCTATAAACATCATGTTTAAAACAGAGCTTGTTATTCCAGCAACACTTCGGAGCCCAATAGCCTTTAGTACCTATTATTTTATCAGTTGACCTGTGTGTGCCCTCCCAATCTGCATGCCTAGAGAACCCAAAATCAACAAGCTTTGCCTTGTTATCATTAGAATCCACCATAATATTTTGAGGCTTGATATCAACATGAATGATTTTATTCAAGTGTAAGAATTCAATTCCACTCGCTATACCCATTATCATTTTCAAGCTTTGCTTCCAACTGTAGGAAAACCCTTTACAGTTTCCTCTCAAGTAGTCATCTAGAGAACATCCATCTATATAGATGTAAGCCAAGTAAGATATATTTGCTTCTATACACCAAGCATACAAACTGCCCTTTCCCTGCAAAAGTTCAACTTCATTCTCCACCCATACTTTGGTGTCAGGGGCTCTGTGTTCTATTTCTTTTCTAGTGAGATCTTTACCTTGGAAGATGCCCCTATAAACTCATGCAAAGGTTCCTTCCCCAATTTGGTGAGACTCATGGCAACAACTTTTGATATAAGTTATCTGGTCATGTGTGAGGTTTGCATAAATATGTGTAGGCACCAGTTCATGCATGTCTTCAATTATTCCTGTCTTTGGAATATCAATTCTTTGAATTGAGTTAGGAGTAGTTGTTACTCTGTGAGACACTATTTGCAGTTTGGATGATGTTAGTTTGTTAGCTTGGACAACTGTTTGTCCGTTTGCTAAATAATTAGTAAATAATTGTTTGCTAACAAATGTAGTTAGAGTTCAAACAATTCTTATTAATTATTTGACTCTTTTTAGAAACTTCTAGCAACCAATTTGGTTAGGGTTGTTTAGTTGTTTTTAATCTCAGCCGTTGATTGAGAATTAATCTCGGCCATTGGTTTTCCAATGAGAGTAGTATATAAGGGGGTCAGGGGGCATTTGGAAAATAATGAATGAATGAATTATGTGAAGAACTTGCAATGTTAGCAAGTAGTCTTGCAGTGTTAGCAAGGGTGTAGTGATAGCATTGGGATAGTAGCGGGGTGGAATCTCAGCAAGAGAAATTGGGAGGTCGTCGAAGCTCTGCCAGTAATAGGCAAGCAGTATTTGTATCTCTTGATTTGCTATAGTTAATACATATTCCTCATCTGTAGTACTGGTTTTCCCTTCGGGGTTTTTCCAAGGACAATTGTCCAAAAATATTGTGTTCATTGTGTTGCGCATTTATATGAGTTTGTAAAATTAGAGTTGTGTTATTTTCCAATATTTGTTGCTCAAATAATCTATCAAAGATAGGAGGATAATAATCAGTAATTGTAATAGATTTTTCACAGATGATTCATCTGAATGAGGCTGTTGTTTAGCATCTTCTTTCCCTTCTCCATTTACAGGTGATGAAGGTGAAGGGGATGTTATCCCCTCTTGTTTGTACATCTTGTACAAGAAAGTGATTACAACCGGTACCCCTACCACAACACCTGCAACAGACGAAAATAAAAAATTAAAAAATAGTGCTATTACAAAGTGCTTCTAAAACTAATATGGCAGTCATTTGCTTCAGTGATAACAACAAATACTAGTACAGCAAGTTTTAAGTAGGAAAATAAATTTGGAAAGTAACAATTATTTAACAAATATGATAGAAATTGTTTGAAGTGATGATCCAGAAGCAGATTCGCCTGATTCAAAGGTATCTAAATGTGATTAGTCGATAATTATTGACCAAATATAGGATCTTTAGTTTTTTACAAGAAGGATCAGATTTTACCCTGGGAAGGAGGAGAAAGTTGATACAGCTGGTAGTCTGTCATTGGCGCTTTTACCTGCAAAAATAAATTCTTGAATATTTTCAAAGTAATACCTACGTTTAAGTATTTTATAAAATTAATTATCTAAATTTGTTTAACAATAGATCTGTAATTTTTCATATTTACTCACTCTCTTCTTATCATATTTGTTGATTAAAATATGTCGTCCATTTAACGATCATTATGAATAAAGTCACTGCTTAAACTTTTTCTTCAAGAGCTGATCTTATTGAGGAAAATATTTTATGTTCGTTAGACGAAGATGAAAGATTGAAAAATTATTTAATTTAATTAGACGAGACTAGGGTAGAATAGGCCAAGACATTCAACGTATTGCTTGGAGGGAGATGAGGCTTTCAACAACGCTGGCGACAGCTCAATATAGGTGCTTGGAGGGAGATAATAAATTATATAACGCAAAGAAGAGGCTTTCAACAACGCTGGCGACAGCTCAGTATAGGCCAAGGTCTTCAACCCCATTATTTATAATTTCCCTACAATTATTGGTTTGATGTTCGTATAATTTGTTTTTTAATAAATTGGATATAAATTGAATTCATACTCATATCTATTATTTAGTGAATTTGAAATTTTTTTTCTCATTAAAAATATTAATTTGAAAATATAATGAGACTAGGGTAGAACAGGTCAAAACATTCGCTTGTTGAAGATACTGCGTCCGCAACATGACAGTTTTACTCCGACTTTCCTGACTAAAACTTTTGAGAATTCATTTGATTAGGGGGTTTCTGATTTCAAAAGCTTATGTAAGGAAAAACATACTTTATTCTAATTTTGTTAGGGATAAAGATTATTAAGAATGAACTAAACTATGTCATTACTCTTTTCTAAAAGAATATGAACGCTAGCCTAAGGGTGAGTAATGAACTTTTTTCAAAAGTTTATTTAATTTTAATTGAGAAGAATAATTATGGGTACTTGAGGAGATAAATCTAGCTCAATACTCTTTTATGATTTTTGACATATACTTCAATTGAAAAATATGGTATTTTGCAAGGAAGATAGATTCTAGATGTTTTTGGTTTGGCACAAGAAGTTATACATTATAGAGAACTTATGAATCTTCTTACTTTTCTTGTGAAACTTGACATGTCCAAGGTTTACGAAAAAATCATTTGTATGTACACTAGAGTTATTCTTCTTCATAATAGTATTAACTTGCAAGCCTTAAAGTGGATAATGGGATGTGTTATAATTGTCTCCTTTATTGTACTTGGCAATGGTTTAGCATTTAAATTATTTAGAATCAATAAAATTTTATATAGGGATATTCATCATTACCCATTCTGTTTGTTCTAGTTGCAGAGGGACTAATCAAAGATACCAAGGAAGCTAATAATATTTAGGCACTAAAAGGGTTAAACATGGATAATTTATCCTTGATAGACATTTTATTGATGGATGATATTTTTATTTTTAGAGATGGTTCTATTAGGGACATTCTTCCTTACACTATGTATTTTCATCTTGATAACATTAAATATTGAGTTTTCCCATTGAAGCCAAATAACTATGGTAAGTCAAATTGAACATTGTTTTTAATTAATATTGTCAAACATATAGATATATTAGGCCATAGATGGTTATCTTTAAAATGAATATTATCTTTTGTTAAGTCACTCTTACGAGGTACTCCTATTTATTGGAAATGGTTTAGTATGTACCCTTAGGCATACAAGATACAATTTCCTTAATGACATGAATAGAAAAGGGAGGAATGAGGGTCATCTCTTGGTGAGTAAACCCCTTACATAGGCCAACTCTACAATAATGAGAAGTACAAACATCGATTTCTCATGAAACAAAAACAAGACAAGAGGGATCCAAGTCTTAGTTTAGTGTCAAAAATTTTATATTTTGCAATTTCTTGCTCAAGTAGGCCCTTTTTAGCATGTATGCATTCCCACTTCTCGTCCAATTCATCCCAACTTGATTTTGCATTCAATTCCAACGTCTCCTTCCTATTTTAGACCCTAGGTCCCAATTTAGGATGACATTGGAGGGAACAAGGTGCCTAGGACACCTCACTCCCAAGAGAAAATCAATTAGGGTGCCTTGCTCCCCATTGTTTGGGCCCAAATTTGAGTCACTTAATGGTTGGCTAGTTTTCGTAGGAATTCCTTTCCCGTGTCAGCCTACTTCATTTTTAACACCCTGAAATTCTTAGGAGAGGTATATAAGAAAGGTATCCTCCCTCATTTAAGGTAACATAAATAAATAAGAAAATAGAACAAGGAAAAAATTCAATTCAAGCACTCAAGGAATTCAATCTTTCATCCTTCAAGTATTCAAGGCATTTCATCCCACTATATCCTCCATTGTGGCAACCTTCAACAACCTTCATGCAAGCATGCCTTTTATGATTTCCTTTTAGGTTTTCATTTATGGAGTCATGCTATTGCATCAACATTTGTGATCATCTTAAAAGAACATTCGCCTCATCAAGCTATAAGACATCTTCATTCTTAGATCTAGCCTTTGTTATACATCAACACACTTTCCTTTCAAGTATATTTCAATTCAATTTCAACGTTAATTGTTAAACTAAGGTTTCAATTAGACAAACCCCTTTCTACCCAACAAATTCCCTCTTTTACTAGTGTGCAGGAATAGCTTACGAGCCTGTAGAAATAGGTACAAATAAATCAAGAGGAGATCTATAGTCTGAAATGTATCAGAGATGAAATTGCTGAGACCAAGTCAAGATGGATAGCCTAGTTCCTCTAGTTTTACCTAAAATTAATTCTATATGTTAGTCTTAATCTTTTATATTTGAGCTTCTTATAGATTATATTTATCAATTTTCTATTGTCAAGTGCATGCAAAAGGTCATCCTTTCTCCCCATCTTCTATCCTTCCAAAATTGAAGATTCATCTTTCAAGTACCCTCACAAGGGCCCACTATAAAATTCAATTTGTGCCTAATAAAATCTTGGGCCAAGTGTATCATTCTGCCTCTACAAGTATTTAAAGGTAAAATGGCCCTTAGCTTCCTACTTCACCCATAAAAGCTAGTGAATCCTATTTCCTTCACATTAAATTTTAGTGAACCTATCACTTCTTACAATTGAATATCTTCTAATTTTAAATCTAATATTGCATAATTTTATTACATATATTGATTGAACATTGTTTTGGTTACATCTTTAATATGACATATGAGTTTCTTGTTTGATCATAAGTGCATAAGGAGTTCTTATCTTATATTGCTAGTTCAATTGCAAGCTATGTTCAAGATATTCATGATGTTTTCTTTCATACATATGATAATAAGTTGGATATTCCTTTCATTCATAGCTATGATTTACCATCTCTCAAAATTGGTACCACCAATGAGGGAACATTAGTGCAAGAAGAGAATATGAACACTTCTTTCAAGTATTTCCCTCCTCAAGATGAAGTTTTGGAGAATGATGTTCATCCTTCTCCTGAAATGTACCTCCCCCATGTTGGGACCTTCAAAATTCACTAAATTTTGAGGTTTCATGTTGAGAAAATTTACTTGCATCACTCATAAAAGAAACTGCATAATCTGTCCCAAGTAGCTCACTTTTGGAGAGCTTCGTTTTGAAGCTCAGTGAATTTTATGAGAAATGCCTTTTGGAATGTGTTTACAACTTATCAATAAGCATTTTAATCAAGTTATAACTTCCCATAATAAAATTAGATTTATTTTTTCAAAATTTGATTTGAGGGGTTAACGAAGGTTCACTAAGTGCACATTTCCAGAAAAGCCCGAGTAGCCTACTTTAGAGGCTTGCATCTTGCACTCAGTTGATTGTCATGACAAAATTATTGTTCCCCTGTGTTCCTTGCATTTTTTTCTATGTCCCTGCCCATTCTTAAAATCCCCAAGATGTCATTTGATGTGTTTTCCAAAGCCAAACCTTTTCCACTTTATCATATTTTCTAGATTGTACAACGCAAAGTGTTTCAGTAGAGCTCACATTGAGAATTTATATCTTGTATCTAGATGATTATTTTAACTAGATCTTTTTTTAATGTGATTCATTGTAGCTAAATGAACTTGTATGCAAGGTTTTAGCTCTTCATGACATCATTTGATATTTTTTTAGAGTGCATTTGCAACAAGGTTTGGAAGGGATTCTAGTAAGTTACAATGCAAAAATAGCTGAAGATTGAACTTTGGCGAACCTTGGGCATCATCAAGGGAATCCATTTTGCCAGTGGTTTTCAGAGGTTTCGAGCTTGTTTCATAATTTTTGCCAAGTGTTAAAAAATCAAGTTTCAATGATTAAATTTTGCATATTCTTGCTCTAGATGAATGTCAGAGTGGTTTTAGGTCAGTTTCTAGGCCCAATTGTTTGAGAACCAAACATTTTTAGCCAAGCCCACAAGGGACTTGACTTGCCTCATTAAGCATGGTGGGTGTATTCAAGATTTAATATTGATATTTTATAATTTAAATCAAATTCATGATTTAAATTCTAATAACATGTATGAAATATGAGGGCATTGTTTCTATGAGGGACCTACCACTAATTTTATATGTCCAGATCAATAGTGAGAAGGCAGAGGTTTAAAATGGATCTTAAAAAAATCATTATCTAATAATATTGTTCAACATTATTAAATATATATTTTGAATAGAAAAGGAAAAATTTTAAATTAAAGGGCCTCTAAAGTTTTATGCATGGGAGGAGGATGAATAGGCTACTAGGAGTTTGGTGAAATAAAAAAGAAAACCTCATCCCGATTAGTGCAACTTAACATACAGTCCTCTCCATGATTTACAATTGATTTTTAGCATCTCTATAATTCTAAGTTGCTCTTGTTTAAGCTAACAAGTGAGTTCAAGATTGTCTTTAACTCCCTCTTCATCTTCCAGTTCCATTTCATGCAATTAGTTCTTGATCTACAGAAATTCCATACATCTTGTTCATAATTTCTACTCTTGAGATATATATATAATTTGTACTTCATTCAAATTTATTAATGTA
Source organism: Cryptomeria japonica (assembly GCF_030272615.1). NCBI lineage: Eukaryota > Viridiplantae > Streptophyta > Pinopsida > Cupressales > Cupressaceae > Cryptomeria > Cryptomeria japonica. The sequence goes on along the minus strand of NC_081412.1, from coordinate 553,708,437 downwards.
ATAATGAAGATGATTGAATTGCATTAATTCAATTTTGATTTTCTTCTCTATTTTTCTTGCAAGTTTTGCTTCTTTCTTTTCTCCTAGATCTATTTTATTTTGGAGGGATAGCTGCAAAATTTTACATGGTATCAAAGCTAGATTGCTAGAAAGAAGAAGCATCAGGTAACTTTCTATGAAGATTGTAGACCTCTGTTTCTAGATGCATGCATATTCTTTCCCCAATTTTTGTATGCTCTTTGTTTTTTTTTCCTATACTGATTCTTTAAAACTTGTACGTGCTTTGCAAGCACTGCATGACAAAGATCTGGAAAATTTGGGGCTTTGTAAAAAAAAATGAACTTTTAGAAAGTTTATATGAGGGTTTTGGTTAATTAATTTAGTATAGGTTTCTTTCAATAAGTTTCCTGAATAAAAATAGAAGATTAAGTTATGCACTCTTCCTCCAATTGACAGCCAAACATATTCTTTTGTTTTAAATTCATGTCTACATGAGATTCCAATGTTGCAACTTTGTTTGCTCCTAGATATTCTTTCTAGTAGGGTTCCTAACTACATGAGATTCCACAGTCACATCCTTGAGTGCTTTCAGAGTTTCTTTTTAGTGGGATATTATTGAGCAATGAATATACAATGGAATCATCCCAACTGAAGGTCATCTTTGCAATTCTTTAGTTTGGAGCACATTTCTGTAGATTCATATATTTCATCTTTAGATGATTAGTTTTTTTACTTAGAGATTGTGTACCTATCTATTCATGCATTTGAGCTTTTCATAATATGTACAAATGCATTTGCAAAGTATCCCAGAGGTATTCATGTAGTGGTTTCTATGATTCTATACAATCTTGTTGTAGTGTGGATTCATTTGCAGTTTGCAGCTTTCTTCCTCAGCTTGAATAAATGGTTAGGAGATTTTCTCAGTTGGTTTTTCTCCTTTCTTCTTTGTAATTGGGTTCCTCATCAAGATTTGTTGCCAAGACGCATATCTCTTGTTGGTTAGGCTTAAGGGGGGGTGTTAGTGCAACTAAACATACAATCCTCTCCATGATTTATAGTTGATTTTTAGTATCTCTGTAATTCTGAGTTGCTCTTGTTTAAGCTAACAAAGGAGTTTTTGTTTTTAACTCACTCTTCATCTTCCAGTTCCATTTCATGCAATTAGTTCTTAATTTGTAGAAATTCCATGCATCTTGTGCATAATTTCTGCTCTTGTGATCTATATATAGTTTGTACATGCATCTTGTGTATAATTTTTGCTCTTGTGATCTATATATAATTTGTACTTCATTCAAATTTATTAATGTAATAATGAAGATGATTGAATTGCATTAATTCAATTTTGATTTTCTTCTCTATTTTACTTGCAAGTTTTACTTCTTTCTTTTTTTCTATATCTATTTTATTTTGCAGAGATAGCTACAAAATTCTACAGTCCCAAGTAAATCCTCTTTGCGCCCTAAAATGTGTGGTGTAGAGTGCAATCAGTGTTTCATGGGAATCATGGATATGGTGGCCCATACCATTTGACGAGATGCTTCTGGGAAATATCATTGAGTGGAATACATAGAATCAATTATAAAGACTGTCTTTAAAAGCTTTAGAGCATATGCAATGGAAGGAATAATTCCCAATTCTATGTCATTTCATCCCTACCTATGTCGATATGGAAACACAAAAAAGCATGAAGAATGGGAGATATTTGCCAAGGGTTATGATTGCAATGCCTGGGATGCACAAAGAGATGTGTAGAGGTTTTAAAAAAAAAAGAAAAACTCATAAGAAAACTACGCTTGGAAGGGTTATAGCCAAATTGTACAAGATTTTCCCAACATTGTTCCTGCCTGTGCCAACATGGGAACATTGGATAAGGGCACGGCTGCAGTCCTCTAGCAAGAAAAAAATGAAATGTTGAAGCATAGACAAGGCATTTGACAGCCTAGGCAGAAAATAATAATCTGGAATCTCTGTTAGTAGCAGATAGAAAAAAGAATGGAAAGAATGGCAATCTGAATATAATTTTTATTCACATAAAAAAAATTGTTCATTCAAAATAAAATAAACAAGTAGATATAAAGAGGAGGCAAAAACAGTTGTAAACTGTTATACAAAACTACCGAAACAGAAAAACCTAATAAATTAAAGAAATGAAAAATTAATCTAAATAAAATTAAACCCATGATGAGATATTAACATCCCCCCCTTAATCTGAAGGGGTTAAGTCGGGCATTTCTTTGAACTTCTCAAACTTTTCTCTACCCAAAGCCTTGGTAAGAATATTTGTTGGTTGATATCCAGTGGGGCAATATTTAAGGTATATGCTTCATATTTCACATAATGCTGAATCAAATGAACCTTTTAATTGATGTGCTTGGTGCGATCATGAAATACTAGATTTTTAGCCATTTTGATAGAAGATTGATTGTCAATGAAGAGTGGAGTTGATGAAATCTATGGTGTCTACAAGTCTTCAATAATTCTTCGAAACCATAAGATTTCCTGAGTTGCTTCAAAGGCGGCCATATATTCAGCTTTGAAAAAAGAGGTGGCTAGAACAGCTTGCTTTTTAGATCTCCAAGAGATGACAACAGATCCAAGATACATTAAATACCTGGATGTAGATTTTCCATCTATGGAATCACCTACATAATCAGAATCGGAATAGTCAACCAAAGAAAACTAGTTTGTCTTGGAGTATTTGAGCCCATTGTGTTGAGTACCTTACAAATAGCGAAGAATGCGTTTGGCAGCTAACCAATGAGTTTCTCTAGGTTGTTGCATAAACCTTGAAACAACTCTAACAACAAAAGAAATATCTGGAAGGGTAGTTGTAGCATAAATAAAACTACCAAAAAGTTTCTTGTAGATAGTTGCATCAACCAATGCTGAAGGGCCATCTGAAGAGAGCTTAAGATTTTGCTCCATAGGAGTACTAAGGGGCTTACAATCAGCCATGCCAAACTTATGCAAAATTTCACCAATATATTTTTGTTGGGTGATAAAAAAAAATGAGGTGTTCTAGTTACCTCAATACACAAATAGTAATGAAGATGGCCCAAATCAGTCATATCAAAACCTTGCTTCAGTTGTTCTTTCATATTTTGAATATTATTCTCATCAGGACCAGTGATAAATAAATCATCCATATAAACAAAAAGATAGACAATAATCTTATCAAGTTTTTTAACAAAAAGTGTGGCATCATCAAATTCAAAATGCTGGAAATTCAACTTTAAGAGATACTCGATAAGTTTTTCATACCAGGCTTGAGGAGCTTGTTTCAAACCATATAATGATTTGACAAGCTTGCATACCTGATGTTCTTTTCCATTGACTACATACCCATCTGATTGAGTTATATAAACTGATTCTTTGAGATCACCATTTAAGAATGTTATTTTAACATCCATTTGGTGAATTTTCCACCCATATTGAGCTGCAAGGGCCAACAAAGCATGAATGGTGGTCCACTTTGCTGTAGGTGCAAAGGTTTCATCATATTCTATGCCCTCATTTTGATAATAACCTTTGGCAACAAGTCGGGCTTTGTGTTTGTCAAGTGTACCATTTACTTTATATTTTTTCCTAAAAATCCACTTGTAGCCAATAGGTTACAACCAAGTGGAGGATCAACGAATTGCCATGTGCCATTTTTCAAAAGAGCATCATACTCGTCTTGCATAGCTTTGCTCCATACTGTAATATTTTTGGCTTCATTATAGGATGATGGTTCAGAGTCAATTATGAGATTGAGTTCAACAATGGTCTCCAAGTTATCTACACTATTGGTTTGAGCTTGGAGCCTTGCTTTGTAAGAGCTTTTTATACCTGTTTTATCTATTTCATCATGTCTTAAATCTTTCATTGTTTGTTGGACTTATTTTGCCCACTTATGAGAAGACTTTGGCTGCACAAAATATGTGACCATTTCATTACTAGATGTTGTATTAGTGGTTAATAGTTCAGAGAGTTCAAGCTCATCATGATGGATTTATTCTTGGTCATTTATTGATGAAGCAACATGAATTAGATCACTTGGAGATATAGATTCTATATGTGGAATCTCACAAGAGTTTTCTATCAAAGGAGAAAAATTTGAAATTGTATCAAGCTGTTTGAATTTACATTCATCAATTTCAGCAATGTTGGAGGTTTCAACAAATACAACATCACATGTAACAAAGAAAGTTTTGTTGACTTCATCATACAACCTATATGCTTTGGAAGATTCTGAATAACCAAGAAAAATACACTTAATACTGTGATGTTGTAACTTACTTATTTTGTCCTTGGGAATTAAAGCATAGCAAGTGGAACCAAAAATGCGAAGATGTCGAACAGAAGGAGGATATCCAAACCACACTTCATATGGAATAGATTGGTGTAATGCAGATGATGGAAATCTATTACGAAGATAAACTGCAGTTCTTGCTACTTCAGCCCAAAAATGTAATTTGATTCCTTTAAAATATAACATTGCATGAACCATATTCATGATAGTTCTATTCATTCATTCAACAACACCATTTTGTTGAGGAGTACCTGGAACAGTAAGATGATGTTGGATCCCATTTTGACGTAGATAGTCCTCAAAAACTAGAGAAGTAAATTCTCCACCATTATCTATTCGGAGAGTACCAATTTGAGATTGAGCTTTTTTTTCAATCATAACACGAAACCTTTTAAAAATTTTAAAAGCTTTTGATTTTTTCTGCAAGAAATAAATCCAAATCATGCGACTGTAATCATCAATAAACAACATGAAATACTTAGATCCTCCCACAGAATTTGCTAGTACAGGCCCACATAAATCAGAATGAATAAGTTGTAATTTTCTTTGTGCTCTCCAAGTGGAGCGAGGAAAATAATTTCTATGTTGCTTGGCAAGAATACATGCTTCACATTTTTCAATTGTTTTAGGCAAAATAGGTAAGCCATCAACACCATTCTTTTGCAAGATATGAATGTTATCATAACCAATATGCCCAAGTCTTGCATGCCATAAAAGAACAGGAGATAGACTACCTTCTTCAGTAAGATATGCAAAAAATTTAGAAAAAGAAGTGCCATCTAGTTTTAATAATCTCCCATCCTCACATCCACTAAATACAACTTGATTATTTGATTGTTTTCTAGCATCAACGTTCCCATCTTTTAACAGAATAGAGTAGGCTTGTTGTCGAATCAATACTAGTGATAATAAATTACATTGAAATTGAGGAATAAACAATACATCATGAAGCACAAAGTCTCGAAGATTAGGCAACTTTAATCGAACAATTCCTTTTACAATAGGTTTGAGACTTGATTTATTAACTAAATAAATTGGACCACATGCACTTTCATGAAATTCCTCGAAGTATTCACGTTGGAATGTCATATGTTGTGTGGCTCCAATATCTAAGATCCAAGAATCATACCATGAGGAATTAGATACAAAGTCAAAAATAGAAAGCATGTATTGATCACCATCACTATCACAAGCAAATTGGGTGGCTCTTGGAATTTTATCATCTAAATGTTTATCATCATTATAAACTTTTGTTTTATCTTTTTTCTTAAAAGTATTTTTTTTTAAACTTTCTATCTTATCCCATGACAACTTGCATTCATGTGCTTCATGACTTCCTTTTCTACCACATTTTTTACAATATAAATGTTGCCTATCATTTTGATTATCATTTTTCCTCCATTGACCTCTACCTTTACCTTTATCATTATAACCTCCTCTTGAAGAGCTCTTATTTAGAGGTTTTTCTTGGTGAGCAAAACAAACTTTTTCATTAGTATTATCTATTTTTCTTCCTTAAAGCTTTTTCACGTTCAACCAACTTTTCAACCAATAAATCAAAAGTAATGGTTTTCAATTGGTTACTTGCTTGAAGGGACTCTAGATAAGTAGAATGTGTTGGAAGGAGTGCCTTAATAAAAGCAGTGAGATAAATATCAACTTTCCCACTAGTAGCATTAACATCTTGTTTTATGGCTCTAATTTCAGAAGCCAAACTCATAACATCGCCATTTTTTAATTCAAGATTGAACAATTTTAATTGTAACTGAATAAATTATAATTCTAAATGAGAATCAAATAAATTTTTTAAATTGTCAAGGGCTTCCCAAGCAAATTTGCATCCTTGTATATGACGATATACATCTCCATTAACTGAAGCTCTTATCAAAGCCAAGGCTTTTGAATTTTTATAATTCCAAATTTCTTTTTCTTTAACATTTGTTGGTTCTGTAGGTTGGGTATCTCCATCACATATTTTATACCATAAATCATTAAAAATTAATGTATTTTCCACTTTTCTATGCCATTCCAACCAAGTATCTTTTCCAGTTAATATTTCCCCAATCAATGAAACAATAGACTACATTGTAAATTGAAAATAAATTTATATAGAATTTGCAAAGTTTGCAAATTTATAGGATTGCTAAAAATATCTTGCCAAACTTTACCAAATATAACAAGATATAAAATTCTTGTAAAAATAAATAAATTGATTTCACTTGAATCAATTTTTGTTTCTGTATTTTGATTTTGTAGAAAGCTGCAATCTTTAGATGCTTCACATAAAAATATACTCCAAACTCCAAAGCTTTGATACTACTAATAGCCCAGGCAGAAAATAACAATCTGGAATCTCTGTTAGCAGCAGATACAAAAAAGAATGGAAAGAATGGCAATCTAAATATAATTTTTATTCACATAAAAAAAATTGTTCATTCAAAATAAACAAGCAAATATAAAGATGAGGCAAAAACAGTTGTAAACTGTTATACAAAACTGTCAGAACAGAAAAACCTAATAAAATAAACTAATGAAAAATTAATATAAATAAAACTAAACCCATGATGAGATATTAACAGCATGGAGCTTTCTTTTACACCTTCTACAAGAATGCAGTCTCATGGCAGTATTAACTGTAGGGCATATAAAAAGAAATGTTAAAAGGTTTAGGATCTTCAAGAGAATGTATTTGGCATGTAAATTTTTTTTCAATGCATCAAGACCGATGCATCTCCTGGAATGAAATGAGTGCAGATTTTGCATCGAATGGACTTGTTAAAAGCTTTAGAATTTTTAAAGAAAATTTTAGTAATGGGTTTGTAATAAATCCCGCACCCTTTCTCGTTGCCAAGATCGTTGTGTAGAAATGGATTCAAAATGTGGTACCATTGACATGGCACATGAACTTTTATGATTCCTTAAATCTATGCTATTTCATGAGATGTGATGATCTACTCCTTCCTGCGCTAATAGAAAGTGTTGAAAAATGGTGTGGGAATACGTCAAAGCATTAAGAATGAAAATTTCTCTGAAGTATTTTTTTGGTTGATAAAAGGTATAGTCAGATTAATATATTAATTCTAATGGAAATATACAACATGAAATTTCAGATTTCCAAAATAGCCCTGTGGATCTAGAGACTAAGAAGATGAGACTATGTCCATGAATATGCACACGAAAGAAAACCAACTCCAAAAATCTCTAGGCTCGGAGTGGATATAGAGTTTTGATTACATTTCGTTTATCCTTGTCAAAAAACCTCATAAAGCATTCAAAATTTTAAAAGTTTAAAGCTACGAAAAAGCATGCATAGAATTTTTTTTTTTTAAATTAACAGAGAAATTAAAAGAAGCCAACTAAGGGCTCTGAAGCGGCCTCAAAAAGGAAAAGACCAACTGAACACCTATCTAATGAAATCTCCCCTTCTGCCATAGTCGGAGGCATTGGACCTTGACCTCTTCCAAGACCTCTACATGGAGGATGATCCCTGCCTCAGCTAGAAGCACTACCGGAACCTCTGCTACTGCCTTGCCTACTCTACTCCACTTGGGGGTCCTCTGCTTCTATTCTAGGAGGCAAGACACCATTAAGTCTAGTGAAGTCTAAAAATTCTTCTTCCCTGCTTGCATCCTTTGAATTATCCTCAAAAACCGCCATTTTAGGAATGTAAGGCCCATGTCTGCAAAGGTTTTGTTCTTTTGTAGGTCCTTACCAGTTAGTTCAAGCATAAATGGGTAGAATTTGATTATCTATCCTAGGACGTTGAAGAGGATTCTCTCGCTCAACCAAGGAGCACTAGAGCCATGTCGTGCCTTGTTGAGGACCTCTTGCAATTCGAGCAAGATATCACCTGGAAAGAGTATTTTGGTGAGGTTGTAGACTACTTCTTTGTAGAGCTTTAGGTCCATGAGGGAGGCAACAAACTGAGATGAGATGCTCGTGTTGTCTCAGGGGTATTCTTCCCTGCTAATATGCCCACTTCCAAGAATGATTTTAACGACCAGGATGATTGTTGACTCAAGAAATAGGAGGAGCCTCTTTAGCCTTAGGTCCATGATTTTCCTAAAATAGACTTGATAGGTAGAGTTTGAGAGAGAGATGAGAGTGTCTACACCAAAACAAGAGATTGGTCTAGGGTAGACACTCATTATAAATCCAAATTACTCCTCACCAAACATTGCTTAGAAAATGAATAGCAACTTGATCTTCTATGTAGGAGATTCCAGAGAGAAACTAGTTGATAATCTTGAGAAGGAAGCTGAATAAAAGCTAAAAGGCATTGTCTTCAACATACATTAATGAGAAATGTCTTAGAGAAATCTATCTAAAATCATGCCAAATCTCTTGACTAAAGGTTTAAGCTGTATCCAACGGACATCACATGCCTCGTACTTGGAATGACAGTAGACCACGGGCTATGTTTTCAGGACAAGAGTGCAAAAAATCGCTAATAGAAAGGCCAAAATTAGATGACATGACAATTCAATTCTTAAAGATGGCGGAAATGTTTAAATTTGAAGAAGTAGAAAACAAGAAACCACTGTTGGGAAAATTTGATTAACTCTATGAAGGTTGACCTTGGGAAATTTTGTCCTTCTCTGACCATGTAGAGGAAGGCCATCTTCTACAGATTTAAAAATAAATTTTGCCTCTGTGTTAGCCTCTTTGGCGAATATTGATAAAACTTTGTAGTTTTACCCTCACAACTGCCATCCTTCTCCCACCAATGTAAAGAAATGCCTTCTACTGCAGATTTTGAAAGACCATCTGCCTCTATATTAGCCTCTTTGTAGATATGTTTAGCCTCATATTTCTCTAATATGACCAAATTGTCAATTATGTTATCCAAAATTGCCTATAGCCGCCAGTTTGGGGTTCTTTTGAATTCAATTGCATTGATTGCTATCTCTGAATCTCCCTCTACTATGAGGTTTCTTATCCCATAATTAAGGCAATCCAGTATGCCTAGAAGAAAAGCTTTGAATTCTTCTATATTATTGGTATCTAATGGCAATGGCATGACCATTTTTCCAATAACTGATCCTGAATAATCTCTAACCACATATCCTATACCTAAAGGACCTGGGTTACCTTTGGAGGCTTCATCAAAGTTTTGTTGGGACCAACCTTGCTTAGGAGGAGACCATGTAGCTTTCTTTCTAGAACTAGGTTTTTTCCAAAATGAAGGAGGAATCTTGATTCCTTGCCGGCTATTTCTTATAATATCATCCCAAGAAGAGAAAATTTTGGAAGAATCTGTTGAGAAATATAGTTTGAAATTTATTGTCTCAATAATTGAATTTTCAATTGAGGATAAAACTGATTCAAATCTTCTTTCTTTATTATCAAAAATTCTTCGATTCCTTTCTTTCCAAATTTCCCAAACAAGGCAGGAAGGAGAGATTTCTAGAATCTGGCTTAAAGTGTTTTCCTTAGAAGGAAGAGGCAAGCATTAAAAAAGAGAGACTATATCATTAGGGAGGGCTCATATCCACCCCAATTTTGCACAAAGCCATCACCAACATTTTGAAGCAAATGGAAAATTTAAGAGGAGGTGGTCAACTATCTCTACTTGGGCTTTCCACAAGATGCATATGAAGGGCCCTTCATAGCCCATTTTAGTAAATCTTTCTACAGCAAGGATCCTCTTTTTGAAGGCCAACCATGCAAAGATTCGTTCTTTTGGGATGATCTTACTGCTCCAAAAGAGCCTAAGTGGAATATCGCATTCCTCTTGATTCCCAAAGTTTGCTAGAACCATGTAGCCATCTTTAGCATTATATTGGCCTGGAAAAGAGAAATCCCATAAGAGTATCTTCCCCTCTTCTAGGATTCATATTTATTACTCTTATGAGATCTATTAGATTATTGATTTCAACAGTAGGAATATGCAATCCTTCCATAGGCTTCTAGCTCCATCCTTGCATGCTAGTAGTCCTTTCCAAAACCATATAATTGCTAACCATTGTTGAAGCCAGTGCTTAGCTATTGGAATGTTAAGAGAGATTTCAATGCTTGAATATCCTCCCCATGAGTCTTCCCAAAAGAGGATAGAAGATCCATCATGTATATCCCAAGACAAGGAATTTGCAATTAAATTTCTAGATGAGACAATGAAATTCCAAGTTCTAGAACCCTTTGGATGAGAATTAGATATAAGAAGGTTTTGAGGATCTCCATCTATGAGATATTTATTTTCCATCATCCTAACCCATATTGATTTGGGGTCTTTAATAAACTTCCAAGCTAGTTTAGCTCCCAAGGCTTTGTACTGCAAGTGAAGATCTTTGATTCCTAGACCCCCCATGGACTTAGGTTTGATGATTTATCCCATGCAATTAGGGAAATTTTATGTTTTTCTTCAGTGTTTTTCTAGAAGAAGTTTCTCATCTTCTTGATGATGAAGGAAATTGCACCAGTAGTGAGGGATAAGAAGGATAACAGGTAGATGGGAAGGGTCAAAATAATTGTTTGGAGCATTACTAGTCTACTAGCCCATGAAAGTCGTTTCCCTTTCTAGGAGTTTATATTTTGATCTATCTTTAGCTTTAGAGGGTCCCAAAGTTTTGTGTTCCTCAATCCTCTTTCAATTGGAATGCCCAGATGTATACAAAGAAGGATGCCTATTTTATAGTTCAAAATTATTTGGATCTTAACCTCTAGGGGGCAGGGGAGGAGAAGAAGTAAATTTTTTAGTTTTCTTTGTTGATGATTTGACCTGAGTCACTCCCAAAGGATTCCAGAAGATTTTCAGTTTAGTTGCTTCCTTGATTTTTGCTGCACCTAGCAAGAGGTTATCATCTACAAATTGTTGATTTGTGACTACAAAGTTTGTGGTTACTTTAACTCCTTCCAATACGTTGTTAGATTTCTTTCATTTGATGGCTCTCCCTAGACATTCCACCATGATAATGTAAAGAAATGGAGAAATAGGATTACCCTTTCGAATGACCCTTGAAGAGGAGAAGAAACCCAATGGCTTCCCATTTATCAAGATTGAGAATTTGGGCATAGAAATGCATTCAAATATCCAATTGATCAGTTTTTTGTCAAAAATAAAAGCTTGCATTATTTTTCATAAGAAACACCAATCCACATTATCATAAGCTTTAGAGATGTCTAATTTGACTATCATACTCAGTCTCTTCATACTTTGGCGAGTGTGGATAGCTTCTTGGGCAACAATGATACCATCTAGAATTGAGCGACCAGGGATGGATCCAATCTGTTCTTATGATATAATGCAAGCCATAAGGGGTTTCATTCTATTTGCCATGACCTTTGAGAGAATTTTATAAAATATGTTGCAGAGTGAAATAGGCCTAAAATCCCCTAATTTAGAAGTTTTCTCCTTTTTTGGAATAAGGGTTATGAACATATTGTTGATTTCTTTGAGCAAAATGCCTGATCTTCTTGCATACTCCAGAGCCTCAACTAAGTCTTGTCCAAAAATATGCCAAAATTTCTTGAAGAAGTCTATAGGGAAACTATCTAGCTCAGGAGCCTTACCCGAAGGGAGCTAATTAAGAGCTTGAGTTACTTCTTCCAGTGAAAATATCTCATTTAGCTTCTAATTTTGTTCATCTGAAATGATCTTTGGAATCAAGGCCAAGATATTTACCTGCTCTATAAGATGGGAGCCATCTTCATTGTTTAGTTAATATGAGACTATTTCTCTCTTAATCTCTTTAAGGTCCACTATAGATTGGTTATGATACAACTACAATTTTAAGATCATATTCATGCTCTTGCGAATTTTTGTCACATTATGGAAGAACTTGGTATTCTTGTCATGCATCCAAAGCCAATTTTCTCTAGACTTCTACTTCCAGAAAATTTCTTCTTTAGATAGGATATCCTCATATTCCACTAGTAGTCTCTTTTGTTGTTTAAAGGAGGCTTGATCCATGCCTTCGAAGATAATTTTTGCATTTAGAACAGCCAACCTCTCTTCTAAAGATTTTTTGGAGGATAATATTTTTTTAAAGTGTCAGGAATTACATTGCAACAACTTCTACTTTACATATTTTAACTTTGAAATGAAACAATAAAGTTTGGAGCCTTCAAATGTTTCTTCTTTCCACCAATCTTCTATCAAGGTTAGAAAGTTTGGATCTTTCATCCACATGTTCTCAAAAATAAAAGGATATTTGGACATGTCAGAGACCCCTCAAAGAGATATCATAATGGGAAAGTGGTCAGATCCTAAGCAAGCTAGGATCGAGCACTCAAAGGAGAAGGGAAAAGAGATGAGGTCCCCCTACCAAAAAAAACTCAGTTTTCTTTGAAATTTTGCTAAAACCTTTTCTCCTATTTTTTCATGTAAAGGAGTTTCCTGAGTCAATATCTAAAAGCTTATTCCTATCTATCCAATCATTAAAATCTTGTTGATATCTACCTAACCTGATAATGCCTCCCCTTTTGTTTAACACATTCCTGATAGCATTGAAGTCTCATCCTATGATGAGTTGTTGATCCAAGAGCTAAGATATGAACCCATCAAGGGTTAACTAGAGGAGCCACCTATTTTAAGGAGATGTTGGCCCATAAGTGTTGATGATAAAGAAGGAAGTATTTGTTTGTAAGTGATTGATCTTTACTAGCAACTAGTTTCTGTTGGAAGCAACACCTTCCACAAGAACTTGAGAGGGCTTCTAAATTATCATTAGACCCCCAGAGGCCCCTTTTGATGCAATTGTTGATTGAAGAGAAGCTTGAAAAAGAGAGTTGATTCCCAAACCAAAGGAAATTACTTGCTAACAATCTAACTTAGTTTCTAGAAGGAGGGTAATATCTGCACTCACCAAGAGAATCCTTCTCTGAATCACCCTCTGTTTGTTAGGGGCATTAAGGCCCCTAACATTCCAAGAAATGATTTTTATTGTTGTTTAGGAAGGGTATTTCCCTTCCCTACTTTCCAAAGGTCTGTGAAGTATTAAAATTTAATAATTGCTAGATTGACATATATGCCAAGCATGGAGCCGTAAGATAAGGCCAGAAGTGTGAACTGTTTGTTGTTCAAATCGATGTGATCTCATAAGGCAATGATTGCAGGTTGTAAATCAAATTAATATGATGCAAAGGCTTTCAGATCCCAATAAAATGCATTGGGGAAGTAAGCACCAAATTCAATAGTGCCTCAAAGAGATGTGGTCTTATAGCCTACCGTAATTACATAGTATAAACAAAGTGTATTTGATGAGAGGGTTCTAGATCTTTGAAACAAATGCAACATGCAAATGTCACAACCAATCACCATTACCTCTCTTGATATCTTCTTTGCCTACGCCAATATGGGCTCGCTATGATATGAGTTAGGGCATCATCGATGCATTAATTTATAAAGGCATTTTGTCAGAAGTTACAGGTTATGCCTTGCTTGGTCTTCATGTATGCAAAGTATGAAATGCAAACATAGCATGTGAGTCATTTGGATGCAGAAAAGTGATCTCAAGAGCACCATGATTTGCAGTAAATGCACAAAATGGCTTTAATTAATTTCACTCAATAGATTTATTGAAGAGAGGGATATTGATGAAATTATGCAATTTCATTTCTACTCATAATCAATGACAAGAGGTTGTAGTGTGATAAAAATTCCCTAATACTTGCATTCAATATTCACTTGAAATGAAATTATCATCAATGTCATAATAGGTGGATGGTGAAAACATTTTCATGTAGGTGACTATCCCAGAAAGTATGCAAGCAAAATAACAAGGTAAAAATAAAGGGGGAGGAGTCTTTCTACAAAGGAAAAGTAAGATAGGGTGAGAATGTTTTCACTTGAGATAGAATATTGCAGCAAATATAGTTCACTGTGAGAAATAGCTTAAGGAGAAAATGTTGTTAATCAAGATCATTTAGCTTTTAGTTGGGTATAAAGTGTAGTAAAATGAATTCTTTCATCAAAAGGTAAGGCAAGTGTTTTTCACCAGGGAGTAAAGTGAAAATGGTAGAGAGTAATAGTGTAATGATTGATTGTGCACACATAAGTTTTGGGCCAAAGGTGATAAATGGTAGTTTGTTTTTAGTAAAAAAAATTCACATGGGTGTAGATGCAAGAGGGGAAATGATTAAATCAGGAAGTGATTCAATATTTGATCACTCAAGAGAAAGAACAAAATATATTTGAAGTGCATCATATTCTTATAGTAGAAAAGTTTTCTCACCAAGAGATGAAAAGTGGTTTCACGTCAGCACTGTGAATGATTATTTTCATCTATGAGAATAATGTGATAATGTAACACCAAAGAGAGGAGTATTTTCAGTTAAAAGACAACAGGGAAAGTGCAGATTAGAGGGGAATGGTTTTTATGTTGCAGAGAGAGGAAAGAGGGTATAATATGCCTTTGCAAATCTGATTTTGGAAGGATAGCTATCAGTAAAGAGGATGTTATAGAAGATTATATTCATTCTATTAATTCTCCATTCCTCCTCCTTTATGAGGGTTCTGAATTTTTGTATTGTTTTAGGCATGTAAATAGGAGGTGTTTTATTGTGAGTCAAAAATTAGGTTGCAGGTTGTAATTTTTTGATTTTAGCAAATGTCAATTAGTTTGTACAGTCATGAAATTTTGTTTTGAAATTGTCTCCATATTGTACTTTCAGATTTCATATGAATCTTAAAATTAAGGTTACAGAAATTTGTCATCACAAATTTCATGTAATTGTGTAGAATGTGTATGGGTTTCCTTCAAGGAAAGAACTAAATTTTATATGCATGCTACTATGAACTAAGTAGTATAATAAGGATCTATGAATAGAACTTTAGGACAATAAGAGAAGATTTGTTAATGTCATGCATTAACATGTATTAAAATCAAAGTAATATTTCTTTTCCCCCTTTCTTCTTTATAAGTTATTTCAAACTATTTGTTCTCAAATTTTCTCAAAGGCACAGTGAATGGGATTAAGCTTGAATTTGAAGTAATGTATACGTGTCTTATGAATGTGAGAATAATCAATCTTCCACAAGCCTATAGGTTGTGATGCTACAAAGTTATTATCAATGCAGACTCAAAATAGGAATACCAAACTGAGTATGATGGAGCTCAAAGTGAAGAAGGAGTGAAAGCATTTTTATTGTTAGAATTTCCTATCCTTAATCAGTTGATAGTTTTGAAACCACATTGTTTTCTCCTTGACTTAAGATGCGATGAGATCCTTAGGATTGAGGGTTGTAGGAAAAAATGCCAACACCCCATAAGGATCATTTGATACAAGTGGATGATATTGTAGCTACCTTTCCTAATGAGATCATACCTTCTTTTTATTTCAATGACCTCCCCCCTAGAGATGAAGCATTAATGAGATATTATTGTCCCTTTCCTAAAGTATGTCTTAATCATGAAGATACCTTAGAACAAAAGAATGATACCATTTCCCATCTTTAATATATTTCCAATTCTCTCTCTCCTGAAAACAAAGAACCAAATCAAGATAATATCAATGTTATTCATGTTTCTAAGAAGCCTAAATTTGTTTCCATCTTCATCAAAATGTCTCTCAACCTCAACAAAAACTATAAATTATTGTTAAGAGCAGAGTAAATCATCAACCTAATTATCATGTAGTGCCTTACACATATAATAATGAAGTGTTTACTTTGGTAGCTGACAAGAACATTAAAATTGAAGAACAATATACTTTTTTGGTTCCTAAAATCCTCTCTCCAATTCAAATAAATACATCATCTCCTAATAAAGATGTTCCTAAAGAGGAACTCTTGGAGGATGATTAGGGGTCAATACATTGCACACCATATTTTTTGAGAAAAATCTATAATGCCTAACTTTGACACTCAAAATTTGTATCCTAACATATGTATAGATATTGATTGGGCCTCTTTAAATTTGAATATAATTCCACATAGGAGAAAACCCTCTCCTTACCCTACACATGCATACAATGGACATGTTGTAGGATGTGTGGGAAAAGGTCTTGAAAGTCATGAGAAATCACACTTTTCCAATGAAGAGCTATATTTGGAACATGCTCGTTTATCAACATCCCCTCTGCCATTTTCTAGAGAATCCATGTATTCTCATTCCAATATGGTATTACAACAAGAGAATATTTTGTCCAACCTTCTTCACTCCAGTTTAATTTATCCTCTTTGGCCTAATCAAAGCATGAAAAATAGACAACATCCTTAAAAATATACTTTTTGTAAGTATCAACAAATCCATGTCCATTATACTAATGAATTTCAAGCTTTGTAAATTAAAATTCGACAATATATTGATCTAGGTATCAGAAAAGTAACATGTGACAATGAATGTCGTATTTCTTATGATCATTTCAAATAACATTCAAGTTCCTATTATGTTGATGCTCACTTTGTGACATTGTTAGCTTACATATTGGGGGCTCATTTTCATTGATGATGGTACAATTTTAGGTACAATCATAGTTAGTGAGAAACATAATAATCTATTTATTTTTGTCTCTATGCTTATAGGAATGAATACTTTTCTATGTTTTCTCTTTCTAAGGATTTACTTTTTCTTTGTTGATTTTCATGTTTCATAACTTAATGTACATGAATTAAGTGTAGAGAAGGAAATTCAACACCCTCAAGGTAATGAAAACCTAGAGGAGAAAATCGACCTACTCCACCCCACTAAATTGGCTCTCTTCTAAGGAAAAAGATATAGATTACTAACTACCCAAACCTATAATATAATTACTAGTTAAAAGTTTTGTAAAACTACCAAACCCGAAAGAAAATGTCACAAAGATTCTCTAGTAGTCTTTACATAGCAACTACCCAAGTATAGGTGTGTGGGTCAAAGATGATAGCTTGGTGCACTAACGTCCCATACTGATAGAGAAAAAAGACTAGCATAGAAAGTTTAGAGCAACAAAAATATATTTCAGGTAGACTTCAAGCTAAATAAAACAGTGATAGAGAGAAAAAATGACTATAATGTTGAACATGAAAGAAGAAAAGAGGAGAGGAATATCTCACAATCGATCCATGATTGAAGCTTCTAGCTAGCTGTGAAGCTCATTTTGATCCTACAAACACGGCAAACAAAGATAAATATGTTTGGGATGTGGTTTAGAGGTCTACCATAGTCAAACCTCCACTTTGGTGTTTCCACCTCCATGAACAACCAAGATAAATAGATTGACAAACACTAAAAGAAGCTACGAAACAAATACAATGATGGATTAAATATGGAGATAAAATGATAAATTCAAGAGAAAAGAGGATATTCTTCTACACCTAAAATGAGGAGCCTACCGGATACAAAAGAATATCCTCCTCAAATAATAAAGACAATGAGAGTCTGAAGAACAAACATCATAATGTGAGAGAGACGAAATGCATGCAAAATATCAAAGATGGTTGCCAAATCTTCCTTAAAGATGATAGAGTTAGGATATATATATTCTAGAGAGCCAAAATAAAATATTCAAGACAAGATAAATAGGCTAGCCACAAAACTAACATTGGTGGGAATGAAAAAAGGCGTTACTAACTCCGCAATCATAGGAATAACAACCAAAAGACCACCTTTGGTCTATAGATTCACGAGATTATAGAATGACATGCAAATGTTTTTGTAGTGCACTAGTGCCCATGAGTCAAACAATCAATGAAGGTAGGAAAAAGCCAAGGTGAAGGTTGAATAGGAAAGCAATAGGGATAAGAGGATAAAAAGGTGAAGAAGTTATCTGATTGGCATAAAACAAAGGCACTTATGTAGAGTATAATTACACAAGGTGTAATTTGTGACACTATATTAAGATCCTTGGTTTGGGGGCTTATTCCATTGAACATAGTGATGTATTATATCTTTGTAGGCTTTCCCATGCTTATCTCTCTTTCTCTTTCTTCTAATCTACCATGAGTACATGATTAAGCTTATACGCCCACTCAAGTATGGGCTATATGTACCATCGTAAATTGAATCCCTATGCAATTACTTGCTTTTCTAGGCCTTGTTTTAGCATGTATGGCCTTTGGCATCTTGTCTCGTTCATCCCAATTCAATTTTGCATTCAATTTTAGTTTTGCCTTCCTATTTTGGAGCACAAGTCCTAATTTTGGACCACATTGGAGGGAGAAAGGCATTGAGGGTGCCTCTCTCCCAAGATTGGGCCAGTTAGGGTGCCTTGATCCCCAATGTTTGGGCCCAAATTTGAATCACTTAATGGTTGGCTTGTTTTAGTGGAAATTACTTGCCGATGTCATTCTTCTTTGAGTTTAACACCCTAAAATGCTTCAAAGATATAAATAAATAATGCATCCTCATTTTTAGGTAATAGGAATGAACACGATAATCAAACAAGGATGCCATTAAAGTCAAGCACTTACGGAATTTAAGCATTCATTCTTCAAGTAATCAAGGAATTTCATCCTACTATATCCTTCTTTGTGGCTTGACCTTCAACAACATTCATGCAAGCATGTGTTTTAGCTTTTCCTTTTAGCTTTTCATTTGTGGAGTCATGTTATTTCATCAATATTTTTTAGCATATTCAAAGAAAATTTGTATCATCAAGGTATGATACATCTTCATTCTTCGATCTAGCCTCTACTACATATTAGCACGCTTTCCTTTCAAGTATATTTTAATTTGATTTCAAGGTTAATTCCTAAATTGAAGTTTGAATTAGGCAAAATCATTTCTACCCTATATCTTCCCTCTTTTTTTGTGTGTATAAATAGGTGACAGACCCATAAAAAAAAGTAAAAAGTAATTAGGATAAGATCTATAGTCTGCAATTTATCAAAGCTAAAACTATCAAGAGTGGGCCAAGTAGGGTGCCTCAGTCAAGGGAGTAGCTCAAGATTGGTCACCCAATCCCTCTATTTTTTCTTGAAATTCCTTTTGTAGATTAGTCTTAGTTTGTTCTACTAGATCTTCTTCTTAAATATATCTATTACTTTTTTGTTTTCTATGGCATGCAGAAAGTCATTTTCTCACCCCATCTTTCATCTTTCTTGGTAAATTATAGAGTCAAATTTCAATTAACCCCACAAGGTACCATTGAATTCACCTTGTGAATACAAACATATTGGGCCAAGTGGATCATTATCCCTCTCAAAGAAATTAAAATAGAAATAGGCCTTAGATTCTTACTTTTCCCATACAAGCCAATGACCCTATTTCCCCATATTACGCTTAGAAAAGAGAAATGAAGTTACTCGTAAATTAATATGGGATAAATGATGATATACACAATACTACAATTTTGTGAGCTCTCAAAATACTAATGTGAAATGTCATGCAACATAAACCTAATAAGGCTCTCACAAGATATGATTGCATTTCTAATGTACCCCTAAGAAGGAATAAGGAAAATTCTTGGGACTTTGGACTCAAGTAGAAGGTCTGACTATATTTCATCCTCTTCCACATCCTTTGAGTCTACTTGACCATGTCTAGTTGGCCCCCCTCTCCTCCCCGCCTCTATAGATTTAAAACCACTTCCTCCACTTTGATTCCTACTCACCTTATAAAATGTCTTACATGGAGATAATAATGATTGAATTTATATTTCTATATTAATTTATTTAATTTTATATCAACAAATAAATTTATATCAATTGATTAATTGATGTCAATTTATATCATTGGGTATATATAATAAAATTAATTTAGACCTTGTGTAATGGATGAAAAATTAGGAATTAGGGTTTCACTAAGTGAATCCAATGATTAGCCCAATTAACCATATTATATTGAAAGAGTTTTGAACCCAATATATCTAGGCTCTATACCAATTAGGAAATGTCTGAGATTCTAATTGGATTCAACAATTGTGTATTGATTATCATCTGTTAGTTGAATTTGTAATGTAATTATGAAATTATGGTAAAACAATGAATTATTGAAGTAAACTAATAGAAAGAGTAAGCCATAGATATCCCATTGAGCCACAAAATTGGATTTCGGAAAAAGGAGGTGTCTAGAACTTGTTCTCAAAAGTTCATCCTAATATTTCGAGAGTATGTACTACAAATTTTCCCTGGTCCTCTGAATTTTTTGCCATCCAAAGTTGAACTTGTTTGTCACTATTCACTGTTAGAATTCTTGGGTATAGCTCCGCACCTATTTCCTACACACAAAAAGAAAGGAAAATATATTGGGAATAGGGGTTTGCCTTAGGTAAAACCCTAATTTTGGAGTTAACCCTTGAAATTGAATTGATAACAAAAATCAAAGATTGTAATAAAGTACTTTCCTTTTGAGGAAAATGTTGAATCTAAAATGTAATACTTGAAACCACAATGTTTACCTTGATGAATTTTTGTTTGTCTTCACACAGAGCTTTTAGTGCTTCATGTAGGATATCTTCATAAAAGATTGATCGTGAATGCTATCTACAATACGTGAACTTGAATTCACTTTTGCTTCAATGCTTGATTTAACTAATTGCTTGCTCACTTGAATTGAATTTCACCAAAGTGTAATAGAGATCTTAATCTCAATGCTCCCAATCCCAATAGTCTTACAAGAAGCATTATTTCCCATAAGAATGATACCTCCATCAATAGGTTGGTAAGTAGAAAACTAACTCCTAGCTAGACAATGTGATTAGAAGCACTAGAATCAAATAGTCATTCATCATGATATTGGAAGATATCACAAATAGATAGAAATTCACCAACCATACCTAAACATATCAAAAATATTTTTTGATATTACTTGATCTGTTGCAATACCAACATCTTCTTATACCCTTTTTTCCTTTTTCTATGGATTGTCCTCTAGCCACAGTTTCTTCTAGTGTGGAGGTTTCTATATTAGACATCCTTTTCACATCTTAAGATAATAGAGCTCCCAAAAAAAAATCAAATTCAAGGGTGTTAGTTGTGCTAAATATAATAAAAGGAAGTGATCCCAGGATTCAAGCAATGAACATAAAAATGTAACTATCTTGTCTTCTTCTTCATTTTTTACACCCATACTAGATAATTGACAAATAAGAGCATTGTAAAAAAAGTAAATGATCAATACCTTCTTATAAACTATACAAACTCTTCCTCAAGTAGATTTGATTTATCAAGGATTTCATTGTGCAAAGACTATTTTTCTCCATAAGCCTGCTAATGTTTTCTCTCTGGCAATATTGAAAAGAACCTCATTTGCCAAACACAACTGAATTGTGCTAAGACCTCTTATATCTAGATGTTCCTAGTCCTCATTAGACACATCTATAGGTTTCTTTAACTTTTGTAATGCCCCTCTAGTTTCTCTTTTGTATTTCTTCTCCTTGATATGGATTTGTCTTTGAGCCTATGATTGTACCATTTTCTTATGGCTGTTAACCTTTATGTGGTGCTTGATATTATTCTGGATGTTGCATTTGATTTCAATGTGAAGCCTTGAGTGCCTAGCTTATGTTGTGAGTGGATATATGTTCTATATTTTTTTTAGACCAATAATGTTCTAGATTGCTTCATGATGATCATGATTATGCTATTGCATTGGGATGCAATCTTTCTTCTTGTACATAGTTTTGAGGACCACAGTGTTATTTATTATTGCTTATTTGAATTGAGTATTGGATTCACTGGGGGTTGTTACCCTATTTATGATATTTTAATATTAATAACTGGAATGAGACAAGCGATGTTAAACTAGTTTGTTGATTTAAAAGTGATAAATCATTTCTTTTATGAGATTAAATTCTTAGCAATATATTCATTGATGATGCTAAATTGATTTGATAAGATATCGTGTTACTAACAATGTTATTGTGTGACCCCGATTAGAGAATTTCAATGATGTTTTCAATTATATATTCTATACTTAAATGTATGTATAGGTGTTTGTATGTTTTGGTTGGTTCACATACAAAGCTCATATCCCCAATGATGCTTATATGAGATAGCACATCGGCCATTAATGTTACCCAACCATAGCCATCATTCCTAATATGGATGATATTGATCTATTTTATTTATTCATACCATTGGTTACCAATTTGGTAGTGTTTGGTTACCCGAGTGCATATTTGTGAAAGACCAATAAAGACTCTTTGTACATAGTTGGTCATATATGAATTGTCGTCAATTATAGTGCATATATTAATGGTATTTTAATATTTCTAAGCTAATTTAACATTTAATTGTAATATATGCCTTGCGAGTATTCTTTTTAATTGGCATTTGCCCAATTTCAAGGATGGGTGATTGTTGGCTTCTGAAGAATTTAAATTTTATTTTTGGATTATTTAATGTTGATTTATCTTTTTAATTATTTTATGGCTATTTAATGTTTTTCAAATATTATTATGGGGCTTAATTATATTTATTTTATTATTTTTTCATGGGGATGAGTTTATGAGTATGGAGATTAAATTTTTATTTAATTTTTATGTATTTTATCATTTTTAATTTCTAAAAGTCAACTTGCTTTTATATGGGAAAAGTGTTGATTTTTGACACTTAGTCTTATTTCTGGTTTTTGCTCTCAAGCCCTACGATGGGAAAATTTCTTTTTTTATTGGGAGGGAAATTCTTGGAGGAATTTTGGGTACAATATTTTTGGATTCGTGTGGATGAACTCATTATGCTACTTGAATTTTGAGGTCTTTCGAACTATTTGGCTCAACATTTGATTTTAAATTTCTTCAACTTGAATCTGAGTTTTTATCAATTTCTCCCTTGTATCTCAATTAAATTGTGTGATTATCATTTCTATTAGTTAGCAAATATATCTAGAACTTTTCTCCAATTTGAATTTTGAATTTTAGTTACGACATGAATTTATTGTGTTTGGAAATTTGAAAGCATGGTTTTACAAAAGCAAACTCTGCCCAGTTTTTATTGGATGCCCAAATTTTTTTTTTTATTAAATTTTTGGGTTTTTATTCACCTATGGACTAGTGGTTTTTCACAAAATTTTGATTGGATAGGTTTGAAAATTTAAACTTTTGGAGGTCCATCAATGGTAGATGGCCTCCATTACTAGTTTTTGGCCAATTCGGTCTTTTGATAAAAATGTGAATTTGGTGTTTTTAATATGATATTATTATGTGGAGTAATCGTATTTTATATGTAAATTTAATTATTGGATCTAGTTGGATCTGTTCTCTTAGCATTTAGGGCCAATTGAGTATGTTTTGAATGCATATGAAAATGTCAATGTTTTTGGTGTTTATTGATGGAATTTGGAATTGTTGGGCTCAATTGTGATATTATATGGCCTTTCATATTGGAATTTTTTTAAGAGTCTCATGTTTTGATTTTCTTGAGCCTAGGGTACGTAATAGGACCAATGATGGGAGTGGTGTTGAATGGGGCTCGAGGTGAGCCATCCCTTCGAATTATGTGATGGCACTCCACACTATTGTTTCCTATGTATCTAGCCTTTTAGTTATGACTAGCACCCAAAAGAAGATTTTCCTTCCATGTGGTTGTGCTTATTGATGAAATCTTGATGTATCCATATTTGGTGGCCTATTGGGCTTGTGATCTCTTTAGTGATTGGATTTTAGGATTGGTTTATACTTGATGGGTTGGTGTTCATTTATTCGTGATGAGTCCTTTCATATTTGGTTGCAATTGTATTACATTGAAGTTATACCTGCTCTTTTGTTAATTTATTTATGTGGCATTATGTTCTTGGTTGATTGTATGTTCATGTTGAGTGTTACTCCATGTTTTCTCTTATGTGAGCCTATTTGCCTCCCTTGCTGGAGTGTGTAACTATTTGGGCTATGTGACTATCTCCATGAGCACGGTGAGGTTGGATCATATAGGTTTCACATGGTTGAGAGGCATTTCCAACCACAGTTGGGGACTGGAGGACTTGGATCATGTGTGGTTCAAGAGTTCCTTCTCCTTCCTCAACACTTAAAATGTTCCCTTTCTCTCTTTTCTTGAAAGTTGTAAACTATGTATTTTGGTGTAATAATTATAACCATGTGTGACTTGTATATTAAAGCACTCTGAGAATAGTTGTATATAATTATATATATATATTGTAATTATGGACATATATTTACATGGTTTGGTGATGGAACCAACCACCAAGCAAGATCTTGTATGTTTTTCATTTGATAGATTAATATGATTTTTTCATAGGAAAAATTAGTTTGAAGATTTAAAATGAATGTATATATGATTCTTATTGCGTCAAAGATTGAATTAGTCATCTCCTAGAGTTGTCATGAGATGTTGACCAAGCTTTTATTGGATTGAGCTCTCGAGAACCAATTTGGGCTTAACTAGAACCACCTAGTGTGTGGCTAACGATATCCAATGGAGGATTTTAGTTATGTTGGATCCTAAGTATCCCTTTGTGCTATTTGTGGATGAATTGGGTTGAGTGGTGGTGAAGTGAGTCATTTTAGACTACACCTTGTCCCATAGGAGTTATGTGGTAACCCGATGTCTCAAGACTCAATTCATCTTCTCACCTTTTTACCCAATTATCTCAATTCAGGGATTATATGGTCATTTCAACTTCACCAATAGATTTACTGTGTCCAAGGCTTCATGCAACCCCTCCTATAATCTCTTAGGATTTGGACAAACGTGCATCTCATGGATGGCAACACATGTTCACCACTCTAGAGGACTCCAATGTAAAAATTGGACATCAACATGGGTCGAAGACACCTTCATAGGAATAGGACACTATTGCAAAGTACTATTGTCCATTGGGGACACTTGGTTGGCCATTAAGAACCCTCTCTTGCTAGTTTAGTCGAAGGGTGTTTTCGGGGGCTAGAGATGTCATTTTGACATAGTTTAGGATGCATTGCAAATGTAGAAATATCATAGAGCTTGTTGAGGGGTCGTTAGTATGTTTTAAGTGTGTTTGGATGGTGTCAATGGTATCTGTGTGCATTTAGGGTTTCACTAGAGCCCATCCATGACACCTAGGACCTAACGGTTTGTCCTATTTGATGAATAAAGATTGGTAACTTTAGGGATGATCTTGTGTGATCCTAAGCACAAATCTTAGACCTTTTCCTAATGTTTGGGATAAATTTCCCCTTGTTCATTTGTATTTTTAATTATTTAGTCTTTTGTTGTGAATTTTTGGTTATCGATAGGATTAATGATACCTTGAGGCAAGCATTATACTTGTATCATTATGCATGATGGCACTTTATTACTTAAAAAAAAATATTTCCATTCATTTCTTATGTAATTTTCTCTTATCATCTAGGGTTCCCTGGTGGGGCATTGCAACTTTCCTACCAATGCCTTGTGCAATCCTTGCTACACTAACAAATCATGCATCTTAATCTTACATTGCTCTTGAAGTTATTCTTTCTTTTAAATATCTCCACCTTGAAGCTTTCATTCGAAACTTTCACCATTTGATGCTACAAAATCATCACCAAATCCTTACATAGTATTTGCAAGAAAATAATTTCTCTAATACCATTTTTTGTGGAAGCAGAAGCATAAACCCAAGAAATTAAATATTCCAACACAAATTAGTTTCAAAGAAATAACAAATAGAATGATATTGAATAACAAAATAACCAATGGGAAATTCATTTACATGTCAAAACCTTGACAAAATACCTTGAGGAACCGTCCACAGGGCAATGTATCAGTATTCTTATTGATTGGAGAAAAAAATTACAATCCTCTAGTTGTTTCTACCATAATTGCTCTTGCAATTTTACAATTCACAATTTCTCTTACAATTTTACAATTCAGAATTACTTTTGCAATCTACAATTCATAACTCTACCCTTTTTCTTCAAGACAATTAAGATATATCTAGATAACAATCACTATTAAACATAGAAAAATCCTATTTTATTCATTTAAATAAATTAAGAATTTCCTCTTAAAGATAAAAATTATTTTTCTAAAAAAGATATGATTTATTTTATTATTTAATTTGTTTATTATTGCTACAATCAAACATTATTGCTATTACTTCAATAAAATATCCTTTTCTTTACAATCTAGGAGGAAACTTGTTTGTAATTTGTCACTAAAACTAAAAGAATGACAACATCATTTAAGGCTACGAGGGTTATTACTCTTATCACTAAGGACTCTCATGATTCAAATAGAGACCTTTATAAATAATAATAGAAGAAAACATATGTGTCTTCAACCCAAGTTATAAGCATTCCATATGGTAGCACCATTGTATGGCATGTTTCTATGTGAATATGCTGTCATTTTAAAGCCAATATTCCCTCCACTAAAAACTCTCTAAATGTTGATAATGGGGCTTCTAAGTTTAATTTCTTAATTAGGTATATAAAAATTAGTTCATCAATGATTATAAATAGGTTTTAAATGTTATATATTTGGATTTTTTTGTAAAATGATTATATTTTCAATTTCTTATAATTTAGATTTTGTAATATGTACTTAAAATTTAGTTTGAAGGTTTATATTTTATTTTTTATCATGAGGAATTACGATGCAAATTTAATGTTTAAAAGTGGAGTTAAATAAATATTAATTTTTTTAGCAAGGTAGTGTGGAGAGTGTTTATAATAACATGTGAAATGATTTATATTAGGTTGTTTTAATTATAATATATCATAATTGGTATTAATTTATTTGAATAGTGTATAGATGGAGTGGTATTATAGTGAAGCTTACTACTCTAACTTGTGGAAAACCATTTAATAGCTTGAATACTAGTCAATTAATTGCCCAAGTTCATCATAACATTGTATCAAGAAAAATATATGGGTGGTCTTATACAACATGTATTTATGCATACTTGAATTATATATTGTTTTTTTGGCTAGATAAGAGTTGGTCTCAAAGATTATTATAACCATATATATATTACTAAATTTGTTGAGGCAATATAATAATGAAGCCAACTAATATAAGGTATAGAAAACCATATTATAGATTGATTACAAGTTCATTGATTATAAGGTGATGATCATATCTTGGTAGAAGGATTTGATGGGGCCTCTTCAATAGTATTGAATCAATTAGTACTATAATAGCATGTTCTTTTAATAGTGATGATGAAAATAGGATATTTAGGGAAGCCATGGCCATGGTCATGGCAATTACAGGGTCGTCATGTGGACACAAAGTTTTTTAGGGAAGCCATGGTTCTAGCAAACAAAGGTTTCTCAGGATCCACGAGTAAGGGTGAGAAATTACCCCCCTTAAATACTTCAAAGACCTTGGTGATTTCCAGTAATCCTTCAAATTAAAAGATATTTTTTTATCATAGAATATAGGGAACTTCACAAGTAATGGTTGGTAAGAACAAGAAAGGGGACATAATTTCTAGAGACATTTGAAACATGGAGGGAGATTTTGAAGAGCCATTATAGGTTCCAGGAGGGAATAAAGAAAAACCCCATATGAGAATATGAGCTAAGGAATGGCCTGGAAGGAAAAATCATAACCAAGACATAGAGAAAGAGAGTCCAACCCAATTTGTGTCACATAGGTGGGTGGGAGGGAAATAAATCAACTCAGACCCACAATAGAAGATTAAGGGGAACTCAAACAAAGGATCAAATGTTTCAAAATAAAATAAGGAAAGGACCATGAGATCGTGGAGACCATAAATTAAGTGGCGCAAGGAAAGCCCACTAATAAGACAAAAATGGAATGATCTTGTAATAGGGGTAAACAGGATACCAATTAGAAAAAAACCCAAAATCAATAATCAAAGCTTTAGGATGCACTCAAATAGTTGGCAAAAGGCAAAGGAGAAAGAAGCATATGAACTCCATAAAAGGAAGAAAAATATGAAGTAATTTATAAAACCCTCTCAACAATCATTTGAGAAAGTCTGGAAAAAAAAAGAACTTAGGAAGCAATCTATTTGTAATACCATCGAAGATAACATTGGTAGAAGTAGACAAATTAAAGGAGATTACACTGATAGTCAAATAGGGTAGAGATGAATTGGGTGAAGGAGGTTGAGAGGATATAATCTAATGGTGGAAGGAGAAAAACCTAAATAAGGTATGCATTTGACCACTACAAAAAGGTTGCTTTCGTATAGAATGCATAGATCTGTACTTAAAGAATGACATTCTAAATGATATCCTGAGCTTCGATAAAGGTTTTGGTTTCACTAAAAAAAAATTGGTCCCAAACCTTGATCCAAGTAGCTTCAAGACTAATAAAACCCTAAAATGGTTCATAATCGAGGGCTTGCTTGAAGAATATTGGGGTGAAAGAGAAATCATTAAAATAGGAGATTCTTTGAGTTCATTCATAAGAGTACATGAAGATTTTCTAAATGGAAAATAGGGGATGTAGAAAAGATCTGTAGAAATTGATGTGGATATGGGAACATATAATGAGTTAAAAATAATCACTAAAGGAGGGAATTAGAAAGAATATATCAAAACTTTGGATGAGGGTATTCCAAACAGGTTTCTTCACAAGAAAAAATAAAGGTGGGGCCTTCAGTAATAAGAGAGGAAAATCCAAGAGAAATACAAGAAGGAAAAAAACAAGAAGATGTAAACTCACAAAAAAGACAAATGGATGGAAGCCCTCTTAAAAGGAGAAGACAAGAATCATAAAATAGAACTAGAGGAGGGATCCCAAGAAGACGGAATGGATTATGCAAACAATGACCCCCCATTAAGAAAACATAATGAAAAGTAGATTGGCTCGGTAGTTCTGATAAAATACGTGAAGGATTTAAGAAAGACAATATACCAATATTTAGAAATAGTAAGGAGAAATGTCAACTGAGGAAATAATGAATCCCAACAGATGCAAGAAAATGAAATGATATAGAGAAAACCCTTCTTAGGTCAGATAAGAATAGAAAAGGAATACAAGAAAAAAATGAGGAGAGGGATATTGAAGAGGATGATGATGAGGTTTATAATGATTGGGAGGAAATGGAGGCACAGAAGATCGAAGAAAGAATACTGGAGCAAATCAATTCAAAGAACAAGAACCTAAAAATCCTAGACAGGAAAGGAAGGAAAAGAACATCTAATAAGTCTAAGATAAATATCTCGGCCATTAAGGAGAAAGACAGAAGAAGAAGAGCTAAAAAGAGCCTTGAGAAGGTGCTTAACCTCCCCCATATGCAATGCAGATAATAACTTAGAATATTAGGGGTATAAACACCCCTAACGAATGGTGCTTGATACAACTTCAAATAGAGTAGGCGAATGTGGATATATGCCTATTGCAAGAAACCAAAATTCAAAAGGAGGAAAGTGCAAGAAGGATGGATAAATGGAGAAACTAAAAATTTTACTTTGTCAATTAAGTGGGTGCTTCTGGAAGTGTAGGTAATCTATGTAATTCATAGAAGGTGGACATTCTGATAACAGAAGAAAGTAATTGTTGGATATTAGGCAATTGTAAGATTCTTCAGACAAATGACTCATTCCAAATAATCAATGTCTATGGTCCAACTCAAACAATGCAAAAAAAGGAGGTATGGGAGAAGTTAACAATGAGAATAAGTGGAATGAGAGGTGAACAATTACTGATAGTAGGTGATTTAAATGCAACTAGAAACATTCAGAGAAAAGAGGAACCGTAGTCCAACAAGACTTTCAAAACTTCATAGATAATAATAACCTGAAAGACTTGCAGATAAGGAATGCTATTTTTACATAAAAAAGCAAGAAGAAATATTTCACTAACATCATAAAAAGGCTTGATAGATTTCTACTGTCTGATAATTGGGATGGCCTAATATAATTTTATGATGTCTACATACTCTCGTTGGTTGGTTTGAATCATTTCATAATCCAAATGTCTTGGATCCAAGGTCAAATCCTTATAGGGATACCCTTCAAGTTTGAAAATATGTGGCTCAGGGACCCAAATTTGGAAGGTCTTATAGAAACATGGCAGAAAGAGGTAAAATACAAAGAACACACAAAAATGTACCAACTAAAATTAAGCTAAATATATGAAAATGAAGTTAAAAGAATGGAATAAAAACAACTCCAGAAATATTTTTCAAGAGAAAAGGAGGATAGAAGCAGAATTAGAGAATCTCAATTAAAGAATAATTAAGGAAGGGATGGGAGTAATAGACTATGAGAAAGAGAGATGCCTCAAAGCTGAATTGTAAGAAATTTTACCATGAGAAGAATGCTACTAGAGACAAAAATCAGGGGAAGTGTGGCTAAAAGAGGGGGACAGGAATACAAAGTTCTTTCACAAGGCCTCAATTGCTAAAAAGGAAAGAAATGGATTCAAGGAAATAGATTGGACAGAGGGAACAAGAACTCAAAATATGGAAGAGACTAATAAAGAGGCATTGTACTTTTTTGAAAGAATGCTTAACACAGTACCATAAGAGGATAAGCCAATAAGAGAAGAGTTCTTAAATACAATCCCTTAAGTTATATCAGACCAGAAAAACCAGGATTTTCTTAGGTCAATATCAGAATAGGAGGTGAAAATGATAGCCTTTCAGATGAATCTGGGTAAGGCCCTAGGCCCTAATGGGTTTTCGCCTAGTTTCTTCCAAATATTTCACAATATAGTGGGCCAAGATATACACAAACTAGTGGAGGAATCAAAGAAAAAGAGAGGGATCCTAAAAGCCATAAATCATACTTTCTTAGCCATGATATCGAAGAAGAAATTGGTGACATCTATGGGGTATTTTAGACCAATTGTATTATGTAATACAATTTATAAGATAGTATCTAAAGTAATAGCCAAGTGCCTTAAAAAATGTTTTAAATACTCTTATATTAGAAGAAAAAAGTGTCTTTGCCTTGGGAAGAACAATAAAAGAAGGTATGATCATATCTCATGAAGTAATTCACTCAGCAAGGAAATCAAACAAGTAGGGACGATTATAAAACTTGACATTATGAAAGCATATGACTTAATGGACAGAGAGTTCTTGAAGGATGTATTAGATAAATTTGGATTTGCAAAGAAATGAATTTAATGGTTGGATGTGTGTATAAAAACCCCAATGTTCTTGGTGTTAATGAATGGTGAAACTTGTGGTTTTTTTAGCTCAAAAAGAGGTATTAGGAAAGGGGTCCCAATATCTCCATTTTTATTCATAATCTTGGCTGAATCTTTGGAGAGAGGTATAAATAAAGTAAGGGAAGACAAAAAAATGGTATGGAATCAAGGTAGCTGAGGGAGTGATCCCTATAACTCACCAACAATTTGCAAATGATACTATGCTATTTGGACAGTTTGATAGAAAGGAAGGACAATTAAGAACCTACTCAATAAATATTGTGTAGCTTCTGGTCAGCAGATCAATTGAAGTCTGAATTTTTCTTCCTCAACACCCAACCAAGTCTTCAACGAGATCTGGCTAAGATCTTAAGGCTTAAAATTGACAATTTCCCAAAGAAATTCTTAGGGACACCACTCTTTCAAGGAGTGAACAAAAAAGAATATTAGCAGAGACTAGTTTCTTGATATGCAGATAAGATGTGTGCTCAAAAAGGAAAATGGTTGTCGGCAGCAAGCAAGCTATTCATGATAAAATTTGTACTCTCGGTACTTCCAGTATACTCTATGTCATGCTTAAAAATTCCATCTAGTATAAATGTAGAAATGGTCAAAATATTAAAAAAAAAAATGGAATGGGCTGAATCAATAGAATACAATAACCTTGATTGCTTGAAATAAATTATGTAACCCGAATAATGTTGGAGAAGCAGGTCTGAGAGACCTAGTGTCAATGAATCTAGCAATGGGTGCGAAATTAGTATGAAACCTATACACAAATAGTAACCAAAAGTGGGCCAACATCCTAAGAAGGAAATACCTAAAATCAAATAGTCTCATTGATATCCTAAAAGTGAGAGACCCCCCAAGAGGCTCATTAATATGGAACTACATTCTTCAAAGAAATGATATCATAACAAAGTTCATCGCCTGGGAGATAGGAAATGGTGAACAAGCTTCTTTTTGGGCTGACTCATTAAATAATAACAAAATCCTAGAGGAATATCCGAGTATATAAGATATAAGAAGGGAGATGTTACTACAATGGGGATCAAAGGTCAAAGAATATGGGGAGGTATTAATAGAAAAGATACTAATAGTTTGGAAATAGAAATCACTTAATAAACATCAAGCACCAGAAGATGAAAAAAGAAGGCTTAAGGCTTTACTAGATGAAATATGGTTGATAAACACAAGCGATTCAAATAGAATAAGATGGTGTGGGGCAAAAATAGGTTCCTACAAGGTTAACCTCAAATAGAAAATAAAAGAGAGGTCATTAGTTAAAGAGGATTGGCCAAATAAACTATTGTGTAGCAAGTACTGTCTTTTGAAGGCATGGATCTTTTCCTAGCTAGAAATCCAAGGGAAAGTGCTAACCCAAGACTGCTTAAGCAGAATGCGCTTTCAAGGAGCAAAAATATGTGCTCTATGCAAAGTAAATGGTGAATTGGTAGACCATTTATTTCTAGAATGTGATTTCTCAAATAAATGTTGGAATGCAATACAAGAAAAGATAGAAATTTATTGCCAAAAACCCCATCATCTGCTAAATTGGTTCCCAATATGGAATGAAATTTGGAAAAAGGGATTCTTTGAATCAATTTGGCATGTATCTCCTTTAGTGGTGATATGGGAGCTATGGAAGGAGAGAAATAGAATGATATTTCAAAATAAGGAAATCCCAATTGAGAACCTTACTAGGAAAATAGAGGATCAGATAAGTGAGTTAGTGAATGCAGCTGCAAAGAACAAAATGGGGAAAGGTTTTATAGTGATTAGGTGGGATGAATGGATCAGTAAGAGGTTCAAAGGCTTATTCATACCCACATATAACCAAGTAAGTGGGACAAAGAGAGGTAATGAAAGTAAAGAGAATACAAGATGGTCTCCCCCACAAGCAATTTGGGTCAAAATCAAATTCGATGGAGTAGTGAAAGGGAACCTAAGGTTAGGAGGAATAGGATGTGTAGGCAGGAATGAAAAAGGTGAAATCATAGCTCAAGAATCGGACCCTATAGCGATGTCAACTAATAATGTGATAAAAACTAGAGGGGCCCTATAAGGATTGAGACTGGGAATTAAAATTGAATTAAAAAATTCCACCTTGAAGGTGATTCCTTAATAATAGTTAATGCTATCTGCAATAATAGAGCACCAAATTAGATTATGGCCAAATGGATTATCCCAATTCGACAAGAAATCGCAATATAAGAGGATTTCATAGTGACTCATATATACGGAAAAGGAAATGGGGTAGTAGATAATATGGCAAAAACTATGGCCAATAGGAACTGAAGCCTAAGCTTAAACAGGGTAAACAATAACTTTGCATCATGATGCTTTAGAGAAGAATAATTTGAATTCAAAATTGAATGGAACAAGAGTATCTATTAAAAGTGTCATCTAAAAATAAAGGAGATTGGTGAACAACTTATAATTTAATAAATGTGATGAGACCTTGAAGTGGGTGAATTTTGAATCAAATGAATACGCAAAGTAAGGAATATTCAGAAATACGATGGATAGCTATGACAAAGGATATCAAATGAGTAATGATTAGTCGGAAAGGTAATCTGGATAAATAGGGTAAAATATTTGGAAGGAGATTTGTAGGATTTTATTTAAGCATGAAAAGGACCAAAAATATGAACTTCATTCACCTCCAGCTTGGCTAAGCATAAACCTAAACATGTAATCATGAAAATTGAGGGAAAGGAATGAAGTTCCAATAAGGGAATAATGAAATAGAAAGCGGACTTAAAACAATAATAAATAAGACATAGGGCTAGAATGATATCGAACTTTCTAGAAATAGTCACTAGATTGAATCAAACTCAATCCCAAATTGTAGACGAAGATGTGAGGGAGACCCCAATTCGCCTAATAGCTAGGAAAAGGAAGATGGTTGAACTTACAATATTGGTTCCCACTTTTTTACCAACTTTGACACTTAGATGCATATTTTGAAAAAAACTTTCACTTTCCGACACCTCTAACTTTTAAACTGTTAAGAATTTGAAGATGATATAAACTAGTGATTTTTAACATCTTGTTTGTAGATTCTAAATATATTTTTTTCAAATTTATTTGAATAAAATTTTATTGATTTTTCCATCTCCCCCAAAAAGTAGTTGTTTATAGCAAACAACATTTTTTAAGAGTGATGTGTATCCCAAAACGCATAATTTTTTTCTATAAATGATAAAAACTTAATTCTTTTGAATTTTGGTTTGTAACATAAATACCCAAGGCATGCATTTGGTTTGATAATGATATGTTGAATATTTTCCATTTTATTAAGTTTTGAAGTTTGACTAATTATAATTTAGATATAGGTGTATGTTTGAACACATAACTTGTTCTATATATATAAAAATTCAATTTACTTTTTTTTGTTAGAAAGAAAACATCAATACCTAGTGCATAAATATTTTTCAGATTTTTTTGAATTAGTTTACTATTTTTCCCAATGCATTGAACAAATAAGTTCATGTTCGGCGAAAAACCTACATTCATAAGAAATAAAATAAAAATGTATTAATGAAATTAAACATATTAAAAGTTATACTATTTGAAAAGATTATAATAATGACTAAATACTTTTAAAAAATAAAAATTTAAATGAATTAATTTGACCCCCCAAAAAGCTAATGTAAAATTGGTTTCTTATCAGCATTTGATAGATGCAAAGGAGAATCCATTGCAAGTATGATTTAGAAGTAGAGAGGTTCTATCCAATAAATTTTGATCTAAGAGCCTTTGATTTAACTCTCTTCAATTAATTAATTCAAATGGGACCTCTTAAAGCTTAAATAATTATATTTTCTAAAAAATGTATGATTTCAACAAAAATCAGGACGTACCAAAAAGTGGGAACCAGCTTTGTGAGTTCACCCAGATGGGTTTTTTTGGGGAAATAACGGATAAAACATTGACTAAAAGTTGGTATTGGGGGAAGAATATTTAATAGAAAACCACATGTATCGTGTTAATTCTGACATATCTTTAATGTCTCTAGCATTAGCACTAGATAGAGGATTTGTTGGACATTGTTGTTGCTAGGATATGTTGTTGTCATTGATGTCAACATACTCCTGCTTTAGTGATTGCGGATTGGTTTATTAGGATCATGGTTTGGTGTATGGAGTATTTCTAGTATCATTATATTATTCTGTATTGGTTTTGGTGATCTGGAAAGCTTAATTGATCATATCAGATGATTCAGTTTTGCGGTTTGTTTATTTGATCAATGCTTTGCAGAGTTCAATATTTCCTTTGATATGTTCTGGTGTGATTAGACCTTGAGCTTAATTTTTGGGAGACTGTTTTTGATGGTCTTGTGTATCTTCATTTCAGATGGTTTATGATTTTGTGCTCCACGGGTTATCTTTTCTTTGTGACAGTTTCTACTATTTGAGTATTCTTAAGGTTTAGATGTTGATCAATGAAGATTTGATAAGAGTTATTGGTACAACTATTACTAATGATTCTATTATGCTTGTTGGTGTTTCATAATTGTGTCCTTATTGTTTTGATTATCCGCATTGATCATTGTGCATTTTCTTGATGACTTTGCTGAATTGGTGATATTCTTCATGTTATGTGGTTTTCCTAGTGGTGTAGCATGTTGTGGTTCATCTTGGCATGATTACCAACAAACATGAGCATTTAGGAATTTGAATTAGGTCTATGTTATGTCATGTACATCATTATATTGGTCTGGTGGTCGATCTTTGTATCTTGTGATGTAATTTGGTCATGGTGAGTTGAGGATTTAGCCAACCTTGTTGTCAAGGTTGATGAATTGTATAATTAAGTGATATTGTCATGTAATTTAGGTATAGTGGTTGTGTTTGCATTATCAGAGAGTGGTATATGTGTGAATAAGGATTCATATTTTTAAATTGTGATTGAGTAGAGATTGGTGTAGAAGAGAAGACAATTGTGCTAAACCAAAACTTTTATCAAACATTTGGAGATGCTATTCTTTTAGTTCATTCCTTCCAGATTGTCATCTGAATCTTGTTGTAAGTTAGTGACACTTCCTTGAGGGTTGTATCCTTCCGAGTCATTATCTTTTGAGAAATGAGATCTAGGCAGTGTTCTTGAATGCATGTGCATTCCCCATTGTAATATATTCACATACTAGTGCAGAGTATCATCATATTGTGGGTAGGTTCCCACCGTAGTTTTTCCCTTAACCAGGTTTTCCATATCAAAACCTTGGTGTTGTATGTTGTGCTTTAAATTTTATTATTTTTATTATTGTTGTAGTTTATTAGATCTATTTTTGTGGTTACTTAGTGAAAAGAGATTCAAACCCTCTCTGTTTTCCCTCATTGTTGTTGCCAACAATTGGTATCAGAGCTAGATCCTTCGGAAGAAGCTTGACTACTTGAGGAAATCCAGGATGGCAACTGGAAGTGGAAGTGTTATTTTTAAGGAGAGTCTAAGATTTTATGGTAGTAACTATGCTAGATGGAAGAACTAGATGGAGGTGCACTTGAGGTGTCTTGGAGAAGATTATCAAAAGATTACAAAGAATGCCTATTCTACTCCTCTGAATGGACTGTTACTGTTGATGAGATCAAGGAAGTTGAAAGTAACATTAGAGCAAAGGAAGAATTGTTGAATGCCCTAACTGATTCAGAAATGATAAATGTAATGGGACTTCAAATCACCCATGAGATCTGGGACAAGCTTGAAACCATGTATAAAGGAGATAAACAAGTAAAAGTTTCTAAATTGCAGAGCTTGAAAGGAAAATATGAGATGCTGAAGGTGGGAGAAGATGAGAACATAAAAACCTTTATGGCTAAGGTGAATGATCTTGTCCTAGGTATCAAATGTGTAGGTGGAACCCTTGAAGAAGATGAAATTGTTGCTAAGGTACTGAGATCTTTCCCTCCTACTTACAAACACAAGGTAGCTACTATTGATGAGATCTAGAGTGAGACTACTATAACAAGAGATATGTTGGTTGGAAATATTGTTGCATTTGAGCTGAGCAAACTTGGTGAATCACATGGAAAGTCTGAGACATCATTTAGAGCATATATATATAGATATAAAAAGTATGATCCTGAAGAGTGCAAATTATCCAAATATGAAAGAGAAAGAAGAGAAATGGAAGAGAAATAAATATAATTGCAAGACCTTTAAGCATTGATTGCCTGGAGATTGCCTAAGGGAGCTAGTAAGTATGATGGAAAATTGCCCTTGAAATTTTTCTCTTGCAATAAGGTAGAACATTTTGCTTCTAGATGCTCAGAGAAAATGGCTAAATATGATAGGCATGATAATTTTGATAAGCATGATAGGAATGATAGAGATAAGAAGTGTGAGAAGCATGATAAACCTCTCAAGTCTAACCGGAAGTATAAGCCTCACAAGAACTGCTACTATGTTTCTAATGAAGGAGTTACATATGAAGAATCAGAAGGAGATGAAGTTCTATTTATTTCTATCAAAGAAGATGGACTGGTACCTATTGATTCCACTAGTTGAACTATTGATGATAAAGCTTTGGCTAATATAGTTTAAGAGAAACATGAATGGGTAATACTGTAATTGACAGCAGTTGCTCACATCATATGACTAGTGATAAAATAAAATTTGTGAGTATGGAAAGGTATGATGATGGAATAGTGAGATTTGGAAATGACAAAGCCTTTGTGATTCATGGTAGAGGTTATATTTTCTTTGATGCTAAGAATAATAATAATGGTGTCTTGTATGTTTAAGGTTTGAAGCATAATCTTTTGAGTTTTGGACAGATGGTTGATAGATGATATGATTTTCAATTCAATAATGGTAAATGAAAGATCCTAAATGCCTTTGGTATAGATATTGCATCTGGAATGAAGACTCAAGGTAATATCTTTCATTTAAATGCTGGTGAGAAAAGTTGATTGATTGCTTAGATTGATGAAAGTTGGTTATGGCATAGGAGAATGTGTCATGTTAATTTTGATTCAATGATTAAGATCATTTTTACACAAGTTGTTAGAGATCTACCTAATATTGTTAAGCCTGCTAATCCAGTATGTAAGGAATGTCAATTGAGTAAGCGAAAAAGGATTTCTTTCAAGAGAAAATAATATACATCTGATGGATTGCTAGATATTGTACATATTGACTTATGTGGACCTACTAATGTTACAAGTGTGCAAGGTGATTGATATTCTATGTTGCTAATTGATGATTATTCTAGGATGATATGGGTTATCCTTTTTAAGGAGAAATATGAAGCATTAGATCAATTGAAGATATTAAAATAAAAGTTTGAGACTGAGTCAATATTGAAGGTGAAATGTCTGAGCTTTGATAGAGGTGGATAATTATGTACCAATGAGTTTGATTCATTCTATGAGAAGCACGATATTAGAAGATAATTATCTACTCCTAGAACCCCTTAGCGGAATGGAGTTGTTGAAAGGAAGAACATAACTATTTTGGATAAAGCAATTACTATGTTGATTTAAGGGAATGTTCCAATGATCTATTGGCAAGAAGTTGTTAGCATTGTTGTTTACATGTTCAACCGAGTTCATATTAAAGGTGATACCTATAAGAATCCTTATGAGTTATGGTTTGGTCATGTTCCTACTATGAGATATTTCAAAATATTTGGTAGAAAGTGTTATATCAAGAGAGATTGCAATATAGGAAAGTTTTACGCAAGAAGTGATGAAGGAATTTTCTTGGGCTATTCAATAAAGAGAAAAGCCTATTGATGCTACAACAAGAGACTGAGAAAGATAGTAGAGAGTACAAATATGAAGGTTGATGAGAACCTTGGAAAAGAGATCAGATCATGTGGATATGATGATGGTCAACATGTTGTTATAACACCTATTCAGACTGAAGACTTGAAGCAAACATCTCTGGTAGAGATTGTTAATCCAGATGCTGCTATTGTCAATGGAGAATTGCAGGAACTTGAAAATCGGAATAATCAAAAGACTTTGAGGTATGTAAGATTGGATCATTTGGAAAATCAGATTATTGGTGATAAAAATAAAGGTATGATGACAAGAAGAAGGTTGGTTGTTGAAGAGGTATGTTTGACTTCTAAAGTTGAACCTCAAGATGTTTTTTAAGCTTGTAAAGATCAAAATTGGATGAGAGATATGGAAGAAGAATTAGATCAAATCAAAAAGAATAACACATGGGAGCTTGTGCCTAGACCTAAAGATAAGAATGTTATTGGTACTAAATGGGTATTCAAGATTAAATTGAATGAAGCCAGTGAAGTTGTGAGAAATAAAGAAAGTATGGTATGCAAAGGATATTCATAGAAAGAAGGAATTGATTATGAAGAGAATTTTGCTCTGGTGGCCAGACTTGAAGTTGTTATACTATTGCTTGCATATGCTGCTTATAAAGATTTAAAGGTATATCAGATGGATGTCAAGTCATCATTTTTGAATGGTGATCTTGAGGAAGAAGTCTAAATTGACCAATCTGATGGATTTTCATTATTAGATGGAGACATGGTATTTTAACTAACGAAAGCTCTTTATGGATTGAAACAAGCCCCTAGAGCCTAGTATGCTAGATTAGATAAGTATTTGTTGAAATTGAGATTTAATAAAGGTACTACTGATATTAATCTATACTTTATGATTGAGAATGATAACATCTTGATTGTTGAAGTCTTTGTTCATGATATTATCTATGGAAGAGATGATAACTTGAGCATGAAGTTTGTCAGTGATATTCAGAAAGAATTTGAGATGTCTATGATAGGAGAGATTAAATTTTTCTTAGCATTGCAGATTTCACAAACTGGAAAAGGTATTTTTATATCTAAAACTAAATATGTGAAGGAATTGTGCAAGAAGTTTGGGTTGGATGACTCCAAACTAGT
The DNA here is from genome assembly GCF_030272615.1 of Cryptomeria japonica. Lineage (NCBI taxonomy): Eukaryota > Viridiplantae > Streptophyta > Pinopsida > Cupressales > Cupressaceae > Cryptomeria > Cryptomeria japonica. Next base: position 553,668,417 of record NC_081412.1, on the reverse strand, counting down.
TGGAACTCCTATGGTGACTTGTTGCAAATTATCTAAAAATGATGAATCTCTTAAAGCTAATCAGTCTTTATATAGATCTATGGTTGGTGGGCTACTATATCTTACTTAGAATAGGCTAGACATTAGGTACGTTATGTGCATGGCTGGGAGGTATCAAGCTAATCTGAAAGAGAGTCATGTCACTACTATGAAGAGGGTATTTAGATACTTGAAGGGGACTGTGGATTATGGTTTGTGGTTTGTGGATTCCAAAGAATGATGATTTCATGTTATGTGCTTACATTGATACTAATTGGGCTGGTGATGTTGATGACCGAAAGATTACCTTAGGTGGAGAATTATTTTTAGAAAACAAATTAGTTTCATGGGCTAGTAAGAAATCACAATAATTAATGATGAGCCTAATGTCATATATTATGATAATTCCAGTGCTATTAACATGTCAAAGAATCCGGTGCAACATTCAAAAATTAAACATGTGTCAATCAAATATCATTACTTGAGGGAAAAAGTCAATGAAGAAGAAGATAAGTTGAAATATGTATCTACAAAGGATCAGATTGCTGGTATTTTCCCTAAGCCTTTTCTTGCAGATACACTTGTCTATTTGAGAGACAAGTTAAAGGTATCCACCCATACTGATGAGAACTAGATCCATTGAGTTGCATCAATCTGATGGACTTCATAGTCTTATCTATTTATCTAGATTGATGAGTTAGTCTACTCATTTGGTGGAGTAGTCTAGTTATATGTTTTAGGAGGAGAAATTCATGTTTTATATTTTAAGGGAGAGAGTTTAGTTTTTTGTTTTGAGATCTTTGGCACTGTTGTCAAAGGGGGAGAGAGGCATGTGAAAAATTGTTTTATCTACTTGATCTTAAGGGGAGCTTGTTGGAGATGTTTTCTTTCTTTGCATTGATTATTTTTCACATTCATATGTTGCCATCAATGCCAAAGGGGGAGATTGTTTGACATTGTTGCTACTAGGATATGTTATTGTCATTGATGTCAACATATTCCTGCTTCGGTGATTGCAAATTGGTTTATTGGGATCATGGTTTAGTGTATGGAGTATTTATAGTATCATTATATTCTTATGTATTAGCTTTGGTGATTCGAAAAGTTTAATTGATCCTATCAAATGATCTGGTTTTGCAATTTGTTTATCTGGTCAGTGTGTTGGAGAATATAGAAATGTAGGATTCAATTTCATCATGTTTTTTATACAAAAATGTAGAATATACAAAAATAGATCTGATAAACTCTAGAAATAACAAAGAGGGATTATTCAAAGCCCAATTTGTAGGAGGTATGGAGGAAATGTCGAGGAATATAAAAGAAAATTGGATCCCACTACCAAAGGATTATGATAAAAAAACATGATGAAATAGAAAAGTTGCCAATAATCCTGTTGGATGACAAAATGGAGTACCAGGACAACAAACAAAGTGTTATAAGGTGTTTATACTTCTTGTTAAACTAGACAAAACTGGTAATCAATCTTGACCTCATGTGGATAGAAAGTTTCATGGAACAGGAACATATAAAGGAGTACAATGACAAGAGCGGCTCAGATGATGATGACCACAATGAAATGAAGGAGTCAAGGCTAGGAAAGTGAAATTTTAAAAAGATATGTTATCTTTGTTAGTAGTTCTAATTTATTTTAGCAAAAAGGTAATGATAGGGAGTTTCTGGTTATAGGCCAGTGCTAGAAGTAATTAAGGAAAAATATAGACCTGTGAGCTATTAAAGTTATAGCTATGGTCGGAACCTTCCCTTGGCCGACATAGAAAACATGATTTTCTAATTGCCCTATCGGCCTTAGACAATCATGAACCCATGTATACTATAGATAAAATAGGTAATATACATTATGAAGCAATTTTGTTTTAATTCCTTAACTAGGCATAGGTTAAGACACACACTCGTCACCCATGGTTAGACACATCTCCTCATTGATATTATATGTCACCCCCTTGATGAAGGATCACATTACCCTTGAAGAAGTCGACACTTAATGAATAGTCACCATGGTGTGTATAAAAGGGATGATACCTCTTTCATTTGGTAAATTTTTAGAGGATACTCCAATTGTTTGGAAGATTTCCTATATGCAATCCATGTTTATCATCAGCAAATTAACTTCCATAGCATATTGACTTTCATATATCTTAGATCGAATTAAATTATCATTAGCAAAATCATTCCTTGGGACAAAAAATACACTACTTTCCAATCATATTCTTCCTTGGCTAATCGAATGCATTCTTCATAGGTTGGATACACTAATGCAATGCAGGCTGCATACATAGTTGTGCATTGTAAATTGATCTGAGCATATAGCTTCAAGGAGTGAAGCAATTCACATTGGCCTTTGTACTTGATCATTGTAAAAGCATATTGTTGTTCATATTTGATATATATATATATATAGAGAGAGAGAGAGAGAGAGAGAGATAATTTCATGATTGGGGGAGACAATAGCTTTATATCATCTATGGTTGGGAGGGAAACAATGATCTGAATCATTGCTCATGGCTAATCGAGCCGACCCTATGATTACTGTGCATGGTCATCTTCTTGTGATCCTAGTATTGTAATGAAATTTAACATGATATCAGAGTAGGTTATTGAAGAGTCATTGCCATAGTTAGTGCATCCCATCTATCTTGAGGAGGAGCTTGAGATTAAGAGTGGAAAGATATGACAGGAGATAGAGTTCGTATTTGGATTGAGTAGAGAGAGATTCTTGGATACAGGCTATAATTGAGGACAATTCCAAGAATAATGAGAGGAAGTTGGGGCCACTTCTTTCTAGCTAGACTTTGATGGTTCTCTTCATAGAAGTGAGATTTCTATCTTAAGCCTTGGAAACTTTACAAATTTGCATCCGTCAATTCCAATTGAAATATGAGATCAAGACCTTCATTCGATGATAGGACCAAACTGATCAGATAAGTCTTCTCCCTACGACCATATTTATCTGATAGTATATGGTGCATTTATTATGCTCAACTTATTTATCTATTGTATTCATTGGACTAATGGTTACCTTCCTATTCATGAGACTAGAACTACCCATGCGTAAGGTTGAGTCCTGTAGCCCTTAGCTATGATTACATACAATTTAAGACATCTAATTTATCATTATCATTTTTTTGTTATGAGCTATGTTTAACAACTAATTATTACAAGTGTATGTGCAAGTGTATGTGTGATTGCAAGGGACACTTGAAGACCTTAGTAGTTAAGGTTGGCCTGCTATTATGCTACTTGCAAGGGTTGCAAGTTTATCCAAAGCCAGATGGAGATTGGATAATGAGATAAGTATTTATCTTGGTTATTATCTCTTGAGTTTTTTTTCTTGTCATAGTCAGTCTCTTATTTGTATTCCTATATGTACTATAAGACTTGTTTGCCTTGTTATGCTCTTGTTCTTTTCCTTGGCCCTCAAAATGGGTTTTATAGGAAAAGAAGTATGATGCTTTAGGAATCCTACCAAGGCATTTTTGCAAGGCTCGATCTTATGAGATTGATGATTTGAGAGGGAGGCGTATACATCTTATCAGGACACTCAACCCAAGCGTTCATATCTTTTATATGACAGCTATGACATCAAAAACTTGTCGTCTTGCATGTCTTGAGAAATATGTCTACAGATCTTTCTAAGAGCACAAGTGCACTTATAGAAGTTATGACAAGAGTGTCAAGAGTTCCTTGCCAAGGTGTGACAATAGGTCCAAGTTTGTCTTGAATCTAGCATATTCTGCGATGTGTGGATCATGCCAGATGATGTTATGAGTTGAGATATTTAGAGACATGGGAGTCTCTTGGAGCAATATGTCTTCCATAATTGGGAGCATGTGAACAGGGTATGCTTTTGTGACAGAGGGACCAGCTAGAGGATCTACTTCAATTGACTTATGAGGATCTTGGTTATATTTGTTCAAAGGGAGTGGACCATGTAGAGATGGCTTCTCTATTGATCAAGCTAGAAGGTTTTATTTTTTCACCTAGGTTTTGATATTCCTAGATAGATGAATACTTAGTGAGCATGGGATTCACCAAGAATGATGGTGTAAACATAAAGGTGGTTGATAGTGAGACATTTATTTTGGTCCTTCATGGTGATGACTTATTTCTCACTGGGGCAGAGAAGCTCAGCATTGTTAGTGTCAGAGGGAGTTAGCCTCTAAATTTGACATCTTGCCCTTATGCACTACTTGTTGGGAGTGGAAGTTTGGTAGAGACCACATGAGATCTTCTCAAGTTAGGGGAAGTACACTATAGTCATCCTAAAGAGATTTGGCATGATGGACTATAATTTTGTGTACTTTCGTGGTAATCTTGATATGGAGAGTGAATCCCTAGCCAAGATTGAGTCTCGGATTCATTGATTTGTTTATATTTGTTTATATATATACCCTTGTTAATGCATTTCTCCTTGAGAGAGACTTGAAGTGTAAGCCCTTTTCTCCACCCTTATATGGTTCATGGTGGATGTCATGTGTATGATGCCATGACAACATTAATAATCTGAGATCACTCAGGAGTGGGGGCGAGGGGTGAATCAGTAATATGCTAGAAGTTAAAACCATAAACTTATTCTTTATCCACCGATTAGCAATGTATAGAAGAAAAGAACATAAACATGCAATAAGGAATACACAAATCCACAACACCATAATTTTTACATGGAAACCCAGAAAAGGAAAAACCACAGTGGGGCTAGAATCTACAATATTCATATACTATGGCCAGGAGTACATAAATATTACATAGATGGGGATTGCACTTTCATTCAGGCTCACTACCTAGAGCTCACTGCTTAATTACAATTGCCCAGAAGGCTATAACCTTTAGGGAAGTCTCACTGACTTAGAATTTGTTTACAATGAGTAAATACAATGAAATCAACTCTTAATCAACATCTGACTATGCAAGAATGAGTTCTAGTTAGGCTCTAAATCTCGGACTGTCTCTGCTCTACTGAATACTATGTTTATGTCTCAATCAGCTACCGGTTATTGTAAAAGAAAAATGTGCATGTGAAACTATAGTCAATCGCACCAAAACATATCATCACATCACTAACATGCCAAAAATTAAACTCCAAATCAATCTTATATATCTGATCTTACCACAAAACAATCACCTTCAAGTCGGCTTCAATAAGTGTAACATGTTTCTCCAAGTCAGCTTCAATCTCAAACAAAACATAGCACCCAGACCAAAATATTAAATCACATGCTTCCTAAAGGTCCTTCCAATCACCAAGATCACAAAATTAATCACCAAAAACACCACAATCTTCTAAGATCATTCTGGATCAAAACATTACTGAAATACCCTGTTTTATCGGTTAACTGCCTATCGGTTATCACCAACTTCTGGATAAGATGGATCACAACTGTTGGATCAAACCACCAAGAAGAGATTCCATCAATGAAAACCCTAAACAAATAATCAACCACTAGAAGTTACCTGAAGTCATTGAATGAGTATCAATTGCCAATAGACAACACCACGTGAGAGATTTTATGTTGATCTTCTTGTACTTGAGTGTTTATCCTCTGGATAAGCCATGGTGAATATCACTGTGAGGTGATGATCTCACAATAATTGTTGATATCTCGTGAGGTGATATCTATAGATAAGCCATAATGGTGGATATCACATGAGGTGATATCTATAGATAAGCCATAATGGTGGATATTACATGAGGATATATCTATATGTAAGCCATAATGGTGGATATAACATGAGGTGATATGTAATGATAAGTCATGATGGTTGATATCATGGTGAGGTGATATCTAATCTTCACCATCCATGGGAGAATCCATGATGGTTGATATCATGGTGAGGAGATATATTTCCTTTCCACATATGGGAGTTGAAATTATAGTCAAACATCATGATGAGGTGATATGCTATCACAATGAGATGATGAATTGATTTCATACACATGCGTGTAGTCATTGTGTTAGTCATCACATTGAGGTGATGTGACTTATAAACATCTAGAAGGATTCCTCTCTAGCTAAGGAGTGTAGAAGTTGTAGCTATGGTCAAATCCTTCCCTTATCTCACATAGAAAACATGTTGTCTAATTGGCCTATCGGCATTAGATAATCATAAACTTCTGTATACTCTAGAGAAAGCAGGTAATATACATTATGAAGCGGTTTTGTTTTAAGTCCTTAACTAAGCATTGGTTAAGACACACACCTGTCACCCATGGTTAGACACGTCTCCTCATTTATATTGTCTACCACCCCTTGATGAAGGATCATGTTGCCCTTGAAGAATCTAACTCTTCATGAAGATTCAATGTGGCATGTATAAGAGGGATGCTACCTCTTTCATTTGATGAATTTTTGGAAGATACTCCAATTGTGTGGAAGATTTCCTATATGCAGTCTGTGTTTATCATCAATAGATCAACTTCCATAGTAGATTGACTTCCATAGCAGATCAACTTTCATATATCTCAGATCGAATTAAATTATCATCAACGAAATCATTCCTTGGGAGAGAAAATACACTACTTGGGCAGATTTTATTCTTCCTTGCTTGATTGAACACTTCTTCATAGGTTTGATACATTAATGCAGTGCAGACTACATACACATTTGTGCATTGTAAATTGATAGAGAAAATACACTACTTGGGCAGATTTTATTCTTCAAGCGATTCAATTTGGCCTTTAAACTTGATCATTGTAAAAGCATCTTGTTGTTCATATTTGATATATATAGAGAGGCAGATAATTTTGTGCTCGAGGGAGACGATAGCCTTATATCATGTATGGTTGGGAGGGCAACAATATTTTGAATTATTTCTCGTGGTTAATGGAGCACACCCTATGATTACTATGCATGGTCATCTGCTTGTGATCCTAGTGTAATAAAATTCAACATGAGCCTCTGTCTATAATTAAGAAATCTAGAACTATGCATAAGGTATATTTAGTTAGAGATGAAGTTTATGCTGCAAATAGAACTACTTTTATGAAATATGGAAATTGAAAATGTATCTTTTGATTACCTAATGAAGGGGACTGGCCCTAACTAGTAGTTTAATTATCAAAAAAAAAAAAATTAAAATGAGTTAATTGATTCTATGTGCTCACTACAAATGAGAATTGAGATAGATAAATGAGTCATATTCTATAACAACACATATATGGTTGAGTTTTGGCATAGAAGGGAATATATAGAAGGTTAATATTATCTTATAAATGCAACATGTTCCCCTCATCCCAATTTGATTATGGATCCCATGTCCTATATCCTATTAAAAAATAATATTATAATTTCTTCTCAAACAACAAGAGTTAGGGAGCATGCTCTACAAGAAAAATCAACCAATCATATCATGAGGGCTAGTCAACTTTTGCTTCTAATGTGTAAGTGATAAATACTAGCAGTTACCCATCATGTAGAGTTAGATCAAAATTTTCTAGTGGTTATCTACTTCAAGATATACTCATTTTAAAGGTTTGATAGGCTCTGTTAATACTTATTGAGAACTGGTTATTTCATGTCATGATTACTAGGTGAGATGGGGAAAAATGGATCTCTAGGCTAATCAATGCAATTTAAAGATCTTAATTCCTTTCATAACATTTGGAACAAAACTAGGCCTAGCTATTATCCCTAAGGAAGAGATCCAAAGTAGTATGAGGTACACCAATATTTTGTATGTAGTAGAATCACATCCTCTTCCTATGCTATTTTGTTGGTATATATTTATGAGTTAAAAAATGTATAATTATGTTAAAATAACCTTAAGTATTTGTCAATGTTGTTATACTTATACCCTTACAACTTATGATAACAACTAGTATGGGATGCTTAATTTTCAGCATAAGTGGTAGTGGATTCTAATAAAGGATAGGACTCATATTCTACTAAGGGATGCATCGACATTTCTTTTCTATATCCAGGATGTATTTACATGTTTATGAGTTATTATTGAGTTACAACTAATTCCTTTTGATAACTAGTCACTGTGTGTACTTGTAAGATTGTTAAGTTAGTGTCACTGTATATAGGTGTTGGGTGCTTGAGCTAGTCACACAATGTATATGTGACATATGGCTAAGTTAATCATTGGGTGTACTTGCGAAGTTTATATGCACTAGTAACTCTAAGTTGTGTAGATGATGCATATTGTGCCTAATGCTTAGGTGTGCCTATAAGGTCCATGAGAGATAGTCACCTATGAGTATAGGACATAACAAAGAGCTACAAATATGATGTATAGATTATCTACTCTTGAGCTAATCATTGTGAGAGCATGTAATGTTGGAATGGTATAGTCCTTATGTGATTTTGTGTGTGTCTATAAACCAATGTTTGCATGAAACAAATAATTTATGGGAATATGTTGCTATCAATTTATTGTAATTGGATTCAACTGAAAGTATAAGCTCAATGAAGAATCAATGTTCAATACAAGGTCAAAGATATCATCCTGAGTTTGAATATGTAATTTCTCCAATATGAGAATACAAACTACGAATTCTTTAATTTTTAAAATGGATATGTAAGAAAAGATATTATAAATGAACCCTTGTAGTTTAGATATGGGGCTAGGAATAAGCTTGGCATTGGGATTAATGATAAAGAGTTGCCACCAAGACTACAATTGATAAAGCTATAAATTCAGAACTTCTAATTTAATTGAGAGATGCTTGATCAATTAAATTAGATTATAAAAAATACAATATTTACAATTTCAAATTTAAAATAATTTTTCACATACTCTAAATTAAATTTTAGACTTAGTTATTATACAATCAGTAGTGTGGATGTTTATTGAAAAACAAAGCTACCTTCGATTAATTGAAGCATTTACATTTGGTTGGCAATCTTGAAAGACGAAAATTGTGACAATTTGATGAACGTGCGCACTGCAACTTTAACTCGGCTGTACTATGTACCTAAATTTGTTAAAAAAGTGAATCTAATGAAGGTCATTGAAGCCTTCTTGGTTGAGGAGTTCCATATTAGCCTCCGATTTGTGTCATTCATAGCTTGTTACAGCTGAAATTCGCAGTTGCGTAGAGAGGTTTGCTCTTTCCTTATTTTAGATTTGTGTCAAAATTAATCTATATGATTGAAGAAGTAAAATAAATAATAAAAGAGATGAAATTAAAAAGACCTGGGTAAAAACATATCATAGAGCTTTCAACATTTGAGTCCAGATCTCTAATTCATGGAAAATACTTCACTATTCAACATTTTTAACTATAAGCTCAAAATTTTGCTGTAAACCAACTAACATCCGAGGAATTCAAGTCAGCTACAAAAACATGTACTAGTTTGATATAGACGTTATAATTGAAATCTCTTCTTCTTTCTGATTAATACCAATATGGTTGTGGGCGCTGCTCATCATCAAAGTGAGTTCTGTGAGCACAAGATTCATATCAGGTCGCTCGGCCTTATCTGGGTGAGCACATCTTAGTGCTATATTTGCAACAGTCAAGGCTTCTTCTAAAGCAAAGATATCCCACCCATCCTTTTTAAGCTTAGGATCTACAGCTTCCTCAAACCGGTTATTCTCTATCATGTGTCGTACATATCCTGGATTATGGAACTGACTAGAACCTCGTGCTTGATCAACATGCCTCTGCCCTGTTATCATCTCTAACACAACAATTCCAAAATTGTAAACATCACTTTTATAAGAGATCATGTTATTCAAGCAATACTCTGGAGCCCAACAGCCTTTAGTACCTATTATTTTATCAGTTGAAATGTGTGTGCCCTCCCAATCTGCATGCCTAGAGAACCCAAAATCAACAAGCTTTGCCTGGATATCATTAGCATCCACCATAATATTTTGAGGCTTGATATCGACATGAATGATTTTATTCAAGTGTAAGAATTAAATTCCACTCGGTATACCCATTATCATTTTGAAGCTCTGCTTCCAGCTATAGGAAAACCCTTTAGAGTTTCCTCTCAAGTAGTCATCCAGAGAACATCCATCTATATAGATGTACACCAAGTAAGATATATTTGCTTCTATACACCAAGCATACAACCTGTTTATGTTTATGTGTTCTTTTCCCTGCAGAAGTTCAACTTCATCCTCCACCCATACTTTGGTGTCAGGGGATCTGTGTTCTCTTTCCTTTATAGCCAGATCTCTATCTTGAAAGATGCCCCTATAAACTCGTGCCAAGCTTCCTTCCCCAATTTGGTGAGACTTGTGGCAACAGCTTTTGATATAAGCTATCTGATTAAGTGTGAGGTTTGCATAAATATGTGTAGGCACTAGTTCATGCATGTCTGCAATTATACCTCTATCTGGAATATCAATTCTTTGAATTGTGTTAGGAGTAGTATTTGCTCTATGAGACACTATTTGCAGTTTGGAGGATTCATCTGAATGAGGCTGTTGTTGAGGCTGAGCATCATCTTTCCCTTCCCCATTTATAGTTGATGAAGTTGTGCCCTCTTGTTTGTACATCTTGTATAACAAGGTGAGTACAACCGGTACCCCTACCACAACAACTGCAACAGATGAAAATAAAAATAATAAAATAGTGCTACTGCAAAATGCTTCTGTAACTATTATGGCAGTCGTTTGCTTCAGTGTTAACAACAAATACTGGTACCGGAGCAAAATAAATTTGGAAAGTTACAGTTATTTACCAAATATGATAATACTTGTTTTAAATGGTGGTCCAGAAGATTCGCCTGATTAAAAGATATGTAAATGTAATTAGCCAATAATTATTTGGAATGGAGAAAGATAAGGATCTTTGTATTTTTCCTAGAACGATCAGATTTTACCCTGGGAAGGAGGCCAAATTGTATCCCGCTGTGACATTGGCGCTATTACCTGCAAAAATAAATTCTTCAATATTTTCAGAGTAATACATACATTCAAGTCTTTTATAAAATTAATTATCTAAATTTTTTGAGGGAGAGTGTTTTGAGAAAAGCTTAATTCTTTTAACTAATCAACTACTACTAGGGTTGTTCGATTACTCACTTACCTTTTCACTAATCTACAATGGCAGCTAAGGCATTAACAAGGCAGCATGGGAGGATATAGGCATGAAGTTTTTATTGGAAAGAAAGTCTTTCAAGATCATACAATGGTGTAAAAGGATATTCGATTGAGATGAACCAATAGAAAGCATTTAATTATCTTCATTTGAAATCTTTTATATCAATCAAATTCAGTACTATTATCTTGAAAAGCATGCTCTTTTATGTCTAAATAGATTATTGATTCATATTTTTCTTGAATAGATATCTCATTTGCAGCAACTTATAACATTAAATACACAGTTTTATGCAAAATATTGATGTTTGAACATGTCGAATTTCAAGTTGAGCAAAAGACTAGGTGCTTTATTGAACGTGTGTCAAAATAGTTAGTTAAAATTTTGTGCACCATCTTATAGATTTAGCTTACATTTTCAAACTACCCTTTTCTCATTATGAAAAATGGTTTACAATTAAGTTTTATGTGATAAAAAAAAGTGAACCATCTCTCTAGAGGCTCATTTTCAAAAATAGATGATTTGCAAACTGAAATTGGTCAAATATTTGAAAAGGTCACTAAAATAATAACATAATAAGCATAAAAAACTTAGCATTAATTAATTATCTAAGTTTATTTAACTATTGATTTCAATAATAATAATCATTTTTCTAATTTCCTCACACTGTCTTCTTATCATTTTTATTTATTTAAAAACACATATTTAACCATCCAAGACTTGATGGATTTATTTTTAACTTTGCTAGACTCCCAAAATATCTTTTTAAATCATTAACATAAATAGATGGACTTTAAGAAAAAAATAACACACCTATAGTTTTTATAACTCTTTTATTAAAATCATGTTCGTTGCAAAAAAATAATCTAAGTTAATGTGAGTTTATTGACTTGTCTTTTTTCTTTGAAATATCATATTTTATTATAAATATAGAATTCAATTATTTTTTTAATTGAGAGATTAATATTGACTTGAGTTAATATAAATTTATTCATTTATGTTTTGTTTCTTAAATTTAGAAAAAAAAAAATTTAAGAATATTAAATAAGTTTCTTTCATGCATATTAAATAATTTTTTTAAATAAATTTAATTTATATAAAAGAATTATTTTTAGAAGTGATGGAAATATTTTAAATTTATTAAACATAATTAATTTTTTAAATAAATATTTAGTAACGTGACTTTTATGTTAAATCAATAGAGATTTATAATTTATTTTTTACTAAAAAAAATCTATTATTATAATGAAAACCAAAATCATTTCAAGGATATTAGCTATGCATTGAAGCTAAAATTATGCTCATAGAAAAACTAGTTTAATGTGAAGGTTCAAATTGTTTGGTAAAGTATAATAATGATTGAAGTTATTCAACTTTCCATTGACTAGTAGAGATTCAATTGTAGAACCTCCCATTTTCTATATGTGTCTCTACTAATGGACTACTAACTCACTTTGTGACCAATCCTTATTTGTTTGAGTGTGACTTATTACTCCAATGCCCTTTCTTGAGCTAACCTAGAACATCTCATTTGCATGCGTACTCTACCACTAAACTATAAATAAAGTTTTTGAATAATCAAATGTGACTTATTTCTCCATCTCTTTAAAACCAACCAAATAAAATTTATCTAAGACTTTCAAAAAATTCACTATAGTTTAAATAACAAATTTCATTTATGAAAAAAAAAATGATAATACAATTGATATAGATTGTATATAAAAAATGATATATTAAAAAAATCTATAAACACATAAAAATTCTCTTACTAATTTGAAAAGCATTCAAATCAATTCTTATAAAAATTTACTTTACCCACATTTATATTTTGATTCTAACCCTCCTTAATATTAATGAAAACTCCATGACTAAAAATCTATTTCCTTGTTTTGAGAACCCTTCTTATACTAATACGTTAATTCCACATGTTTAAAGAAACTAATCTTTTTACAGCTAGGTAAATCCCAGTAATTATATACATAAAAACACAGTAGAAATTCCTAAGCAAATCATAAAAGTTTCAGCCACTAATAGATTAGATAAGCAAAGAAAAACTAAATTATAAATCTTTCAAAACACACAGAAATCCAATATTGGAGAGTCTAAGTTTTCGCACCTTGAAAGATCAGATCTGACAATCTTTGAAATGGATAACCCTCTGTTCTTGAAGTCGAAAGGAACCTTCTTCGAATTGCAAATGACACAACAACAAACCCTTTTGAATGATGAAGAAACATAATGAAAACTTCTTTCTACACTACTCAACTGCAATGATAAACTAACCTATATAACCTTCACAATAAGCGAATCATTTTCTGAATTTCGTGGCTGTTTCTCAAGAGCAGTCCAAGCCAAATAAGGAGACTAGTGTAGAATAGGCCAAAACCTTCAACTTTTGAAGAAACCACGTTCACAATATAATAGTCTTTTTCTGAACAAACCGCGTTCTGTACCACAAATGGAGCTTTCTTCTCAACATATTGCTTGGAGTCGGACTTGTAGATGGGACGAAGATGATAAATTATTTAACTCAAACAAGAGGCTTCCCACAATATTGAAGATGATAATAAATTATATAACTCAAAGAAGAGGCTTTCAACAACACTGCCGACAGCTCATTATAAGGTCTTCAACCACATTATTTACAATTTCCGTAGAATTGATTTGATGTTTTTTTTTTGATAAAATTGCGGATCTTTTCAACTTGCATAAGAAAGCATAGTTCAATCTTTTGAAAGCATTTCCATACCTTGATTTGAAGATGAACAAACTATTGGGTGGGCAGCTTTTAAACATTGAAAATGGTCTAAATGAGATTCAAAAGCAGATATCTTCACAATGTGTGAATCCCTTCGTGTTTCTCCACAACATCAATAGAACCTATATAATGGAGAGGGTTGCATGGGACAAAAAAATTACATCGTTGGGAAAATGCGTTGAACTTTCCTTCCTTTATAGCTACAAACATATAATGCCAATTCAAAATTAAATATGCGTACTAGGCAATTTATTCATACAAATATATAAAGCCAATCCAAAATTAAAGATGCATATTAAGCAGTTTATTTTGTGCTATAATATTTGTTTTGATTATTTTAATGGCACAATTTTTTAATTATATTAATTTGTATTTTGTTTTGGGTTTATTTTTAATGGAATATTTCAATTTGATTACATAGTAGTACATGATACATTTTTTAATTATGTTTGATTTTTTTCTTGAGATGTTTTTCTATAATTGTTTACTTTTGTTTTCACTCGTTTTCATACATTTAATTTCATCCTTGTTCTACTTGCACTTATCACCATTTATTTGTCCCCTTAATAATACACATCTTATGCACTTAATCATTGCCTTAGGATTCTAGACTCCTTAAGCTAGGTCATCTCATTGATAAATTGCATTAAAGTTGTTTATAATACATTTTGTGTCATTAATAATCTGCATTAAATGCTTGTCTCATTAATAATACATTGTGTTTCAAAGCATTAAAAGGAATAAAAATTTCAATCAAAGTTAAAAGTATTCATCAAAACTCGTAAGTGTATTATAATGTTTAATTGTTGAATAATACATATAGTGTGAATGCTTTTGTGAAATGATTTTTTTTAAAAGGGTTTTCCTAGGGTATATCTTGTATTAAACATTAAGGGTATCATGCATGTATTTCTTAATAATCAAACTTATAATTAACTTTCTCAATATCCTCGACCTTTAATAAAATTAATAATTAATCTTTCAATGCAACATCAAAATTTATCTCAAAAATAAACTTATCTACACGTCACCATAAAATACAAAAATTAAAACAAAATATCACCTACGTTTCATCACGTTGGCCCCTAATAGAAAATTAAAATTATAAACAAAGATGGATTTTAATAATAGAAACCCACTTAAATTAGGCTTTATTTATGTTTAGAAAACCTCTCACTATGGATTCCTCTATCATGGTAGTGGCATAGGAATTCCTCATGACCAAAGTGAATATTCGCTAGACCTTATAGACTTTATTTTTTTGATAAAATATAACAGTTGTGGATGGATTCCCACAAATTAATACCCATCTTTATATCTTTAAATACTCTAATTTTCTAAGCTTCTTCAAAAGCCTTGCATAGTCCATGAAGAACTAGAAGAAAATGAATGGATAACAATGGATAGCCCTATTAAAGCCCTTGGTAATCCTAACAAACTTAGTTGCTAAACCATTTTCTTTTATTAAAGTAAGTGGAGGAGGGTGCCAACCCATTACAGATCTAGCATTGACCATCAAAAAATAAAATTAGAACAAAACCAGTCACTAAGATAGGAAAACAAGACAACTAACCAAATAATATAACTAGAGCCAAATAGGTTAAATCTTATTTTAAAATACAACTTTGAGATTTCTAATCAACCATCTTAACCTAAGAAGACTTATTAGTGGGAAGCGTCTTCTTACAGTGGACAATTATCCAAGTAGATCCATTATTACAATCAGAACAACGTTGATCCAAAGAGAAAGGTGGGTTAACATAAATAGGGGCAATACCATTACTAGTAGAAACAATATTATTAAGGGTAATAACATTAATAGTAAAAAACCATAAGAATCATTACTAGTAGAACCAGTAGAAAATTCATTGACAACATTAGTTGAAAAAATGGCATACCTACCACCACAAATTTTATCATCAGAAACAACTCCTACTGGTAAATTAGCAACAAGATGGATAGGAGTAAGAGATAGCTCCAGATCAACAGAAAAAATAGGAAAACCAAGAAGAGAAAGATAGGAGTGTGTGGATTCGAATCCTCTAAAACAACATCATCCTCAAAAACAAAATTAGAAAAAATATTAAGGTTATCATGAAATATATTCTTCTACCAATTCAAGGAATATTGCTTGTGAGCATTCTAGGAGCACTTAGAAGCCAAATATTCTATAGAAAAATAGAATCTATAGTGAAAGAAAATCCCTCTATAGTCCACCAATTGACACCATGATCTATGACTAACTTATAGAATGACTTCTCCAAGTAGATCTATTGAAATATCCACTTCAACCAAAATGCAAGCAAAAGACCTGTGACCAAAGGCTTTAGTCATAGGATCCACCTTCAAGAATCTATCTAAAGAATTACAAATATCCTCATATGCTTCATCGCACCAAAAATGAAAGGGAAAATAAGGTAACCTTACCCATACAAGTAGAATATCAATCAAATATTTCAAAGGGTTGACAGAAGAGATCTAGGGTCTCATTGAGAGGAGATGAAAAATCCCATCTCCAAGACCCACCATTAAGCATAGCCTATCGTTCATCCTCAGAATGAAAACACACCCAAAAAAAAACTCTAGCATTAGCATAAAACACTATTTTCTCGTCAACTAACGGACACCAAACCTCCTCAATAAATTGGTGCAAATCAAGAAGAGAAAGCCAAAAAGAAAAAAAATGGTAGATTTAACCTTCTTGGAAAAATATTCTTAATAGTCCAACATTGCCTTCCCTAGAGGAATCACAAGAGTGGCAGTAGGATAGGGTATAGAATTAACAAAACCCTTCATATTCCCAAAGGTAGCAATCTTAGTACTTGAAGTAATAGCCAATATTTTCCTAGGAAAATTTGCATAAGAAGCACACTTACTAGAACTAGAGAACTCAGAGGAGAAGCAACGCCCAAATTTTGATGAGAGGCAAAGGGACTCAAAGCCAAATCAATTGCCAGACTTAAACAACACACATCTAGCTTTGACTGCTTGGGTGGCTATGGGCCCATTCTTTCCCTCTTATCGGACTTCCATCTATTTCCGTTCAAAAATTATTGCTATTAACATTCAAATTCGATTAACGATGTCCTCGCCTGTTTGATTGCTTTGGACAAAGCAAATGGCAAACGTCAGACATCTACTTAGCAGCCATCATTTAATATTTCACAGCTCTCATTTTTCATATTCAACATGTGTTATTGTTGATTTTTTCCACTTCCCCTCTTTCAATATTACCTACAAGTAAAAATAATCTTCCATGTTGTGTGGCTTTTTTCCAATCTGGATGGGCTAAAACTATTTTTTAATCTTTACCACTCAGTCATAGAATGCAGTAATAAATATTGGTATAATATAATCACCATGGAGGTATCTTGTGCAAAAATTGTCCACGCAAACACAACAAATACATTAATTAAGACTGTAATAGTGTTCTCTTTCAAAAGTCTCCTTTAGAAAGATATTATATTTCACTTAGCTTTGACATTTGGTAAATATAATTTTAATCACAATAGTCAGAATAAATTCAAGATTTTGTCAAATTTCTTTTAATTTTAAACAAGTTTTAATTTCTTATGTTTGGTTATTTTTATTTATATTCATATGTATAATTAATCATGATAATATTATTTAGATTTCATGTAGATGTACATGAAAAAACTGATAATGGTGATATAAATCTAATTATTTAGATAACATTATAAGACAAACATATAATATCACATTTAACATAATAGATATAAACAATTATATAAAAATATTGAGCATACTTATATAAAATAATTTTTTTCAATAATTGTATTTCTAATCTACTTTTTTCTTAAATATGCTTACTCAATATTTGCATAAAAAGAAATTCATTAGAAAACTAGATAAAGAGATAAAAATACATCAAACCAAAAACACATAATCTATAAGGAAAACATGGCATGCCCATAAATGTTGCATACAATGATCTACAAAATCTTATCATAAGTATTACTAATACAAAAAAATCTAATATAGGAAAAATTACGTTAAAACCAATATAATAATTTCTTGTCAAACATGTGGTTTAAGGATTATATATTCATGTTTTAATACATGCCTACACGTAATCTCAAAAAAATATGACACATTGTTGTATTGTGACATAGAAAAAGGTAAAAAATTAAGAGCTTTATGGTTGGATAATTTTAAAGATATAATATTGTGAATTAAATTTTGATGTTTAGAAGAGAAAAAAATGTAAAAAAGATGAACAACAACAATGTGTTATATGTCCTCCAAACCATTAAATTAGGTTATAACTTGGGTGTCAAAGTGTTATGGTTGGAAGGTGACTCTAAAAACATTATTAATTTCCTCCTTGGTAAACACCAACTCTTGTGGACGATTAAAAACATCATTGATTCTACCAGGGAGTTGCTTGAGGGGTTTGATAGGTGTCACGTCTCCCATGAGTACAGAGAGGCCAATAGGTGTGTTGACTGGGCTGCCAATGAGGCAGTATGGAGTGAGAAAATCAAGATCTGGAATAGCGAGGGGGAGCTCCGTGGCACGTGACATCTTAACTTATGAAAGATTGCGTGGTAAGAAAGGCCAGATTTGAAATCATTTACCGAGATGATAGAGGAGGTCATGGCAGCAGGAGTCAATTTTATATGCAGTCGAGAAGGAGGTATAGTAATAATTGCAAGATCAACTCACAAGCTTTATGGGTGATTTTGCCCTATCGAGAGGAAACATTAAAAATTTCCATAGGCTTCTAGTGGTTTCTCAAAAAAAGTTCATAGTGAATAAAGGTATTTGCAGAAATTCACAATTGACGGATATCAATAACAATATGGGTGGAAAGCGCAAGAGAATAAAGGCTACCACTATTGACAAATGGAGGAACCATCCTCAGGTCTGGGAGGTACTTCAAGCTACCAAGTTGATTGAGTTCATGGAGAGAATGCAAGAGAAACAACTCAAAATTACAAGAATTTTCAAAAAGGGTTGAAATAAAGGCACATTGACCATTGGTAACAGGAAGGTCAAGGTGACTAAAACTATGATCGATGAGGCTATGGGTCTTCCGATGGATGAAATCTAATTTTATAGGGATAGGAAGATTTTAGATGCAACTATGAAGAAATTTCCTAAGGATGATGAGGAGAAAGACATATTGGTGAAGGGCAACCATACTTACTACTCGCCAAAGGTAATTGAGTTAATTTGGTGAAGGGTTTTGCTTGCTATTATGGAATTTATCACTTTATATGGTAGATTTACTAAGGTTTACAGCTATCATTTTGTCATTCTTAACCATTTTTGGTATAAAGAGAAAATTTCCATTCCATACTATCTTTTTTGCGCCCTAAACTTTGGGATTAAGGATGTAATTTCCAACCCCAATACCAATCCAACTATGCATGAGGGTCTGATGGTGATTTTGTATAATCACATCAAGAATACTACCATCCTTTTGAACATTGTTGAGGTTTCTAAGTCGGAAGATGATTTTGATGACTCTGATGATGA
Source organism: Cryptomeria japonica (assembly GCF_030272615.1). NCBI lineage: Eukaryota > Viridiplantae > Streptophyta > Pinopsida > Cupressales > Cupressaceae > Cryptomeria > Cryptomeria japonica. The sequence continues at coordinate 553,649,122 of NC_081412.1, read as the reverse complement.
GTATGGTAATGGCTATGATACAGAAGTTGAGGTGGAGGATGACCCCTAAATTGTTGGGTCGAGCAAGAGAGAAAGAAAAATAGGGCATGAGCACAAAACAAAGGGTCGGCCAAAAGGAAGTAGAGGGCGGAGGATGATGATAGCTAGTATGAGTAGGAAAATGAGATGGATGATGACATGGATACTGAAAGTGATGAGTTCCAAATCCTCTCAAGCTAGAAGTAGAAAAAGAAAACTCCTAAAATTGAGGATGTGGGAACTAAGAATCAGTTTCCTCTCATGACTGGTTCAAAGGATATGGGTCTAGTACAAGAGGACATAGCCATGAAAGAAGCTCATAGCTCTGATGTCAGCGAAGTGGGTCTTAAGGCTAATTTAGAACTTGTTGGTGACAAGGCCTAGGAAGGCCATCATCTGGATATTGATCTTTGCATCCAAAATGGCACGGAAAGCCTCAACAAAATGTTCCTTTGGCTGCATAAGGAAATTACTGGCATAAAAACCAAGCAAGCCTAGGAAGCCAGAAAAATTGAGACCTTAGAAGCTATCGGCTCGGGCAAATTTAACTCCCTTGCTGAATGTCTCAGTGAGCTTACCAAAGCTATTATTAATGCTTAGAGATTATTAATGCACATTGGAATAGCTTCCAAACCTTGGAGAATAGAGTAGAGGCTACTAAAAGAAGACTTGAATGACTTGAGAACACGCTCAAGAAGATTGGTGAGAAAATTAATAAGATCCTTAAGGGCGCCTCTGCTAGTATGAAGGATCTTATCAGTAAGCTTGAGATTGAGCATGGGGATAAGGCCTCTACAGGCATCATTGATGTGAAGGAAGATACCCCAGATGATAAGGAGACAGGGCTTGGTAGAAGAACTCATGTGAGCACCAGAAATATGCAAAGCCAAAGAAAGGAAATTGATGATATCAAGCGGGCAACTGATAATATGGAACAATTGGAGCTGGAAACCGCTGAGATGCTTCATAACTTAACCTAACTCGGGCTCTTTCTCTTTCGGTCCTACGTTTTGTTAGTTGTCTCTAGTTTGTTGGCTTTTTGCTCGCCAGTTATCATTTTCTTGGTTGCTATCTTTTGTGTTTTTTTGCGCTTTAATGTATATCTTTTGATCTTTTGGTTGTAATGGGTTTCTGGGGCACATAAAAACCGTTTTTCCCTTATTCAAAAACAATATGCTATATGTAAGATGCAATACTATTAGTGATAATTCATTGTATAATAGTGGATGTTTCAAAGAGTACACTTTCATCATTATTTTAGGTCATGTATCAAATCCAAGTTTTAATAATCACCAAACGGTTGATAAAATATGATATATTTTGGTTTTAAAGAATTATAATTTGAATTTATAATAATCTCTGGTACATAGAATTAAAAAGTGAAATTCTAAAAAAACGCATAATTTAAAGAAAAAATTATCAACAATAAAATCTATTGATTTAGTTTATTATCTTAATACCATTTATGTAATTAATTTGCATCTTAAATGTTTTTTTTCTAAAATATTTCATATATATTTTGAATTGTACAAACTCTTTTCAAATTTAAAAATTAATTGATTTAATTGAAAAGCATCACACTATACTAATAAAACCACGAATTAATATAAATACTTTTTTTAATTTAGAAAATATATATTATATTTAAATTTTGTTAAAAAACTCATTGAAAATAATTAGCATATAACATCACAAAAATTAATACTAATAAGATTACTCATTTTTTCTAAAACAATAAAATGCATGTTTTCGTAATTATAAACAAAGATGGTAAATACTTAATATGAACAAATGAAATAATTTGATACAATAAAAACTATATTATAAGAAAAAAGAGTATCTATGTATATATGTTTTGGCATTCACATGGATTTTTAAAAGCTATTGTTGAATATTAGTGTCTTGACTCTTTGGTTCATAGCTTTAAATAATTATTATGATGGTTTATAATGTGTTGATATAAAAAATAAAGTTTTTAATGGTTTGAATTTAACATGCCCATTGTTCTACCCATTCGATTTACGAAATTTTAACCCATAAATGAAAGAAATACATTGCAAAATACAAGTAATAAAAAAATTCTCTTTCCTTTCAAAAGTAAGATACATATTTGAAATAAATCTCTTTTCAATTTTCATTTCATCATGAATCATAGACAATATCATATTCATAAACATGTGAATACATTTACATTTTACCTTTCAAATTTCAATTTACTTTAGGAATATTTGAATACATATAATGTTTCTAGGAGCTTAAAGAAACATAAAAGATACAAAGTGGTCCAGATGTCCTTACTGGCATACATCCTCAAATATTGGCCGCCGACTAAATGAGGAAGAGCATCACTAAGCGCTTTTCCACCCAACCAGGACTTTACAGTCCCCTATGCCTCTTCTAATATAGCCGACCCAACCCTTCAACAAAGAGTTTGGTTTGGTGACCTCATAATAATACAGCCTTATGAGCATAGTGTTGTGTCCTAAATAAATAGAGCTGCCATACATTGGCTACAACCTACATGTATGGTGTTCCATGTCTAGAATGTAAACCTGGATCATAGTGAACCAATAATGTACATAGTGGCAACCTATACTAATTTGGCCAAAGAATTTGTCACCCAGTATTTCAAGTGAGAGTTGTATCTCCACCCACTTGATTGCTCTATTTGGTAAACTGGACATTAATTCTATTCCCATACCTTTTCCATAAGGTTGAATGATAGAATGTCTATCTAGGTTATTCCCATCCACAGATTATCCTAACCCCAGGATTAACCAAATCAATGATTCCTACATTCTAAATATACTTCATAGCATAAATTATCCTAGCTATGACATACATATATGTAATTCTGTATTATAAGGAATATAAAGTTTCTATCAGCTCAAGAATGCATATCCTACCAATAATTCAACTTCAATCATTACTTTAAATCAAGCTTATGCAACAACATAACCTATATATAACATTACTAAAAAAGAAGGTAGAATCCTCATGCCTGTATTATAGCTTCCACACAATACTGATTCCTTTCCATAAATATGCAAGCTTCAAAGATTATCCACTAGGATAAGAATTTACTCTCTCTCTCTCTCTCAATGATAACCACTAACCTAGTCTATTGTAATGATCATTTAGAAAAGTTGTGGCTTTTCATATCTTTCCCTATCATTCCTTCTTCTACTACTCTACATTGTTACACAATATATATATATATATATATATATATATATATATATATATATATATATATATATATATATATATATATATATATATATATATATATATATATATATATATATATATATATATATATATATATATATATATATATATATATATATATATACATATATATATATATGGACACCTAATGTGACGTGTCCCTTACATTCTATTATTTTCTCCAAGCGTGTCTACTCATTTAAGAGCTTTGCAACTTTTGTGGTGGATTGTGGTATGTTATTCATCGCAATTCTAGCTCTGGTAGATACCTTGCTAATAGGAATTGACGTAAAACAAATCTTATGCAGGCATTATAAATTAAAATCTATTGGAACAAAATAGATAGAATATCCCATAATTTATGGTGAAATGGGTTTAAAAAGCATTAGTTGAGCCTAAGGAAACCTCAATTAAAATTATCCACAACATAAAGTATTATACTTGAAATAAGGAGATTACAAATACCTTACTGAAATTGGTCAATTCATTTTCTTCAAGATGGCTTGCTCCCTTAAATTGGGAGAAACTCTTTAGGATGAATGTATACCTCAACTATCAAACCAAAAGGTTCCTCTCATGGTTTCAATTTTTAATCAAAGTAGGTCTAATCAACAAAATAATTAATTGGAAACTCTTTTAGGCAACTAAAATTATCTCTAAACTATAATTTTCTATTTACACCATAAAAGGACCTAAGAGCCCCACCATTAGGAGATAACTATGGGAGATTATATGGTATATTATAAAACTCATAAATTAATTATACATGATATGTGAATATTTTACTACAATATTAACCTCAAATGAAAAATAGGGAACTATACAACATTTAGTCATGATTTTAGTCCCTTTATATAAATGAATACACTCTTAGATTTAACACCTAGGAATGGAACACTCACATGGACAAACAAAAGGCCCAATTTAAGTAAAATAGCAAAGAGATTGGATATTAATTTTATATTTCCTAAATGGATTGAACATAATGATTTTTAAAAATATTAAATAAATATATGCTTTGTTTAATATCACCTTTTGTTGACTTTACAATTCATTGAAGATTGTCTTAATGCACCTTCAACTTTAAAAATATGTAGTTTGAAGATCAACCTTTCATAGATCTTGTTGAACATTGATGAAGTGAGCTTATAGAAATAAGAATCACCAATCTAAATGCTCTACTAAATAACTCATTGTCTTAAATAATCCATAAAGATTAGAATAATAATTCTAATTTTCAAGAACAGTTTGTTGATAAAAGAATGGACAAAAATGGAACTAAACACTCCCAATAGATTTATCATAGTTAGAGGGATGGACTAGGATAAATTCATCAAGAAAAATCTTTTATCTCAAATTTAATAATTGTACAAGCAAAAGAAAATAAAATCTAGAGGTAAAAATCTTCAAAAATTTAGCTAGCTAATGATGAAAAGAGCATAAATTTTTTAACAATGCAACTAGGGAAAGGAGGAGCTAGAAAAACACTTTTGTAAACTTTCCTAGTGGAGAATCTCTCATTGATCCTAAACCCATAGAGTTGAATCATCTTCTTTTTCAGTGAAATTCTTGCAAGTGAGGGGGATTCAAGATTGTAGGAGCAAATGGACTTCTTATATTCCATTCCCTTTACTAACCCAAATGAAGATATTCAAATATAAATGGCTCCTTTTGTTAAGGAGGGGATGAATTTGGATTTATTCAAATTGAACTCAAACAAAGCCCAAAGGCCTAATGGATTTCATGTTTCCTTTTAGTGATGTTGGCATTTCATTGAAAAATAAGTCATGGTGGCTTGTAGTGAAGCACAAAGATTCAAAAAGTACTAAAATAACTTAATTCTATATTCATTGCATTAACCCCTGAGAATGCTTCTCTTGAGTCTTTTATAGATTTTTGAAAAATCTCCCTTTGTGACACTCTATATAAAGTCCTATAAAAGTCAATGAAGGAACATCTAAAAATACACACTCCCTTTTCTAATCTCCCAACAACAAACTAGCTTAATCTTTGAGATATTCATCATTGAAGGTATCAACAGTAGACATTAAAGAAATCACTCACTTTCCAATACAAATAAAAAAAGCATGATAATCAAGCATAATAGTAGCAAATCATATGATGGAGTAATTGAATTTACTCATGAAAATCCTTAAAAAAAGTTTGTTTCTATGCTAATTTGAGGGAATTGATCTTCGAATGAAGTATAAGTTGAAGCCTTTTTTGCTTAGTTTCTTATTGTTTGAATCATGTAACATTGACACAATAATAATTAAGTCCAATTTTATGCTGATCATTCTATGTATATAGAAAAGATGCTCTATCAATTGAAGAATAAATATCACTTTGAATGAATTTTCTGGTATAATTGGTAGTTTCAAATCTTTAATTGTCACATATTGCTCTCAATGGTTGGCCTAGCATTAACAAAACAGGTAACCAATCATACATTTAATCTTGATGTTTTTATAATAATTCCACTTTCTTGCGTAGGAGTGACACTTCCCACATGTTTGATTTAATTCAAAAAGGTTTTGGCCTCATTATTTTGTATCAGTTGTTTTTCACTTCATAAATATATAATCATCATTTATTTTACTTTAAAATTCACAATGGAGTTGCTCATTCACTTTGGTGGTGAGTTATAGTAAATGGGAAGATCAACAAAGCAGATTGAGAAAAGTTTTCTTTCTTCCACACTAGTGATATTACAGTTATGAGATTTTACAGCCCATTATTGGGTGTTTTGGCACTCCGTATACCTAAGAAGAGATCCTCAATCCATTTTGTTAATATCCTACAATCAGGGGAATCTACGAGAACATGTTTCATTGAATCATTATGTCAAACCGTTCAGGTCCCTTGTCTATGCTTAAACATTTTACATATCCCTCTGCCAAACATTTTTTGTTTGCATTCTGTCAAACAGTTCACATTCCTTTACTATGCTTACACATATTACATACGTGTGTGTCAGAAAAGTTTCAGCTACAACATCTGCAAAGATGTTCTACCGTTTATTGTGTGATGGACCTCCATACCCTGTTCTAAAGCTCCCATTTTCACACATGCTGTGAAGATGTTGGCAGAGGTTGCGGTGTTTGGCTTTACTCCTACTAATCACTTTTAATTCAAAGCTACTAAATCCTATTCAAGGAATGCATTTTGTGCATATCCTGTAATCATGTGGGGTAAAAGATGACAGCATAGCTGCTGCTAAGTCGGCTTGCCCCACTACGGGTTGAAGGTCCTGGAATGGAGAGTATGCTCTCTGTGTTGTTGCTGCTCAGGGATCTTCAGTGTCGATTCCCTTCTATGGAGAGTAAGCGGCGCCCTATTCAAATCAATTCCCTTCCATTACGCTTTCTTGGATGTCCAAACCCTGTTCCAAAGCTCGCATTTCAGCATAGGCCGCCAAAACACAGCGAAATAAAAGATGCGTACGGGCTGCGATCAAATATATACGCCACAGCCATCCATCCAAATCTGCGCGGGAGAAATGTTAGTTTGAATTTGTAACGGAAACGGAAACGGCTGAAAGCAGACCTTGGCAAAGGGAATGGGCCCACAACTGCCACCTAAACGGTCAAAGGCTTAGTGTGTGTTGTTTAAGCCATCCCTGTTGGTAAGAGTAATCCATCCCTGTTTTCTTCCGTACAATTCGAATTGAAAATTCAATTAGAAATCTAGCTACTGTTTAGTTTCGCTCAAAAGTAAAGCCACCAAACTTAGAACAATGGAATAGTTTCCCCAAAACATATTTGCTTTTGGACATCGGATTTCACATTGAAGTAGATACCATTTTATAGTTTAATTTCCACTCTAATGATTCAAATTTAACTTACAGGGCTGAAGAAGCTAAATAAATAACAGGAAACAAGAAATTAAAAGAGCATGGGCAGAAACAAATTACAGAGCTCCTAATATTTTGCTCTGAGGGCTTATACATAGAAGACAATATATTCCATTAAAACAATCAACAACCAAGGAACCGTGAGTTAGGCAGAAACCTGCATGTGTACTAGTTTCATATGGACTTTAAGATTGCAATTTCTTCTTCTTCCTCTCATAGACTAATATGGTTGTAGGCGCTGCTCACCATCGAATTGAGTTCTGTGACCACAAGATTCATATCGGGTCTTCCGGCCTTATCAGGATGAGCACATCTGAGGGCTATGTTTGCAACAGTGAAGGCTTCCCCTAAAACAAAGATGTCCCACCCATCCTGTTTAAGTTTAGTGTCTACAGTTTCTTCAAAACGGTTGTTCTCTATCATGTGCCTTACATATCCTGGAATATGGAACTGACTGGAACTTCGTGCTTGATCAACATGCTTCTGACTTGTTATTATCTCCAATACAACAATTCCAAAGCTATAAACATCATGTTTATAAGAAAGCTTGTTATTCCAGCAATACTCTGGAGCCCAATAGCCTTTAGTACCTATTATTTTATCAGTTGACTGGTGTGTGCCCTCCCAATCCACATGCCTAGAAAACCCAAAATCAACAAGCTTTGCCTCATCATCTTTAGCGTCCACCATAATATTCTGCGGCTTGATATCAACATGAATGATCTTATTCAGGTGTAAAAATTCAATTCCCTTGGCTATACCCATTATCATTCGGAAGCTCTTCTTCCAGCTGTAGGTAGAACCTATACAATTTCCTCTCAAATAGTCATCCAGAGTACATCCATCTATATACATGTAGGCCAAGTAGGATTTATAGGCTTCTATACACCAAGCATAGAGCTTGTTTATTGCCAAATCTTTACCCTGGAATATCCCCCGACAAACTCGTGCAAAGCTTCCTTCCCCGATTTGGTGAGACTCATGGCAATTGCTTTTGATATAAGCTATCTGATCTAATGTGAGGTTTGTATAAATTTGTGTAGGCACCAGTTCTTGGTTGAAGGATAGACCTGGAGGCAAATCTACAATCCCATTTGAAGTTCAACAGCTCGTTTCCCCTCCACATTTATAGCTGACGAAGGTAAGGAGGAATTTCTTCCGTTATGGTTCTGCTCACGATTGTACATGAATCTTGTCACGATCTTGTACGCGATGAAGAATTTACATGATAGTATAACTGCAATGGAGGAAATGAAAATAGAAAACTAACGTAAATGCCAAATACTTCTATAATTCGTTCACACATTAGTTACTTGCTTTACGAAAACAAATTAGACTAACAACAGTAGTAGTTCTGATTGTGTAGTAGGTACTTATTTGTGGGAACCATCGTTCATTTGAAATAGTGTGGGTCCTTTCAAAAATTCATTTCTAATAGATTCATAATTTTAATAAAAAAATATTCATCAATAATTAAAAAATAGTAATTATGAATAGAAAATTAAATTTACAAAGTTGTGATTATTTATCAATCATGTATTAATTATAAATTATAAATTTTAAATGTCAATATATCGGAAGATATATTGAGAAGAAGAAGTCTCAAAGAAGAGGGACTTGGACTCTTCTCCCACTATAGGGTTGGAGGCGTTGGTTTGTGATTGCAACTCCAGAGTCACCTGCTACTTGTCTGGCAAGGGATCCAATAAACGACTCTCCTTTTCTGAGAAGGTGAAGTCATTGAGTTAGGAAAGGAAGTTTGAGAATCCCCCCCTTGTCTTGGATTTTTGTTGCTTCTATTTGGGAGCCGCTAGTTGTGTTCTTTTTTGGTAGCTGGCTCTTGGGTGTTGGGATCTCACTCCTTGTGGGTCCATGGATTTTCTCTCTTTCATCTTAATAGTGCTTATGTAATGATTTGGGCCTCTCTCGGTTTTAACCATTCTGATTTTTAGAAGGTATTTAAATTTCACAATCTAAGTATCTCTTGTAGCACTAGGTGGAAACCTCACCAAGGAAGATGTAAGTTCCAATGTTGATGCTACTTTGTATAAAAGTTTGGTTGAGAACCCTATGTACCTTAGATCCATGAGACACTTATGTGTTTTGCAAACACACGAGTCTCAATAGCGTGTTGCTACAAGAATTATGAGGAATGTGAGTGGTACACAAAAATTTTGGTATTTATTTTTCTCCCATTAAAAAATTTAAGCTAGTTGGTTGCATAGATTTTGATTTGGTTGATTCAGTAGATGATAAAAATCTACATCTAATTATGTTTTCTCACTTGGTTCTAGAGTTTTATGTAGAAAATGCAACAATAGCTCTCTCGTCAACAAAAGAGGAATATATTGCAGTAACATCAGCAAGTTCTAAAGCAATAGGATTAGATAAATGTTGTAAGGTCTAAATTTGTTTCAGAAATATTTAGCAACGATTTATTATAATAATAGTAGCACTATTACAAAAGATATTTTGTAATCATACTAAAACGAAACACATAAAGATCCAACATCATTACATTCATGATTTGATTTAAGGTGGGCAAATAGAATTACAGTGCTCACCAAAACTCTTCATACAACTAATTTTGTTGCCTTTATACATCAATTACTCATCTCCATTGATCAATGGAGGAGTTAGAAGATATGCATGATCATGTTAAGCATTGGAGACTTCAGATCTGATTTCTGCTTATTTTTTGTTTTTTTAATAATACAACTTAAGATCTTCACAATTTTTAATTTAAAGTGATCTTGTTTTGTGTTTTTATCTTTTCCTCTTCTTAGCGGAACAGTCTATAATACAGTTCGTTGATATTGTATTACTATTAAGTTTTTCATAAAGAAAATTGAATATACAATTTAGTTTTAAGCTTCTAATAGAGATAGACTTTTGTTTGTTCATGTATGAATAGATATAATAAAGTATTTTCTTCAATCTAAACTTAGTGCTGTTTTAAATAGTTTATATTTTAGAATCTAAGTCTATAGAATTAAATGTCTAGGATATTAATTCTCGGTTATTGAGGTTAAACGAAGGCTGTTGAGAGTAATCCACCAGAGACGATTTAGAAGCATATGTCCACATTTGTGACTCTAATCTCCATCCCTACTTTTGATTGTATAGTAGGTAGCTTGAGAGGACCATAATTCTAGTGGTTTCATATAAAGAATGGATACTCCATAAACTTCATTAACGTTACATTTATAATTCTTAAATAAAAGACATTTATCAATGGTTGAAAAAGATTAGTTAGGATTGGAAATGTAAATATACAAAGCTGTGATTACTTACCAATTACTATAATTACAATAACAACCGCTACAGATGAACCTCCAGAATTATTCGATGGAGAACTAGCCATTGCAGTCTGCTCCATATATGATAAAGAATGTGTAAATATCAGTAGTCTATTACCGAGAAGAACAGAAAAATATATTAAAAAAAAAATCTTTACAAGTTAAAAATTTTACAAATAAAGGCTCAAAATTTCAAACTAATTGTGTTTTACACAAGTTAATTCAGATGTATATAGTATTCATTATTTGTACTCAATTTGCAAACTAGATTAGGATAACCTGTATTAAATTGTTACAATTTAGTATTCTAGTTCCTTAATAAATTAGCCTTTCGAATTAGACCACTCTGTATAAGTTTAAAGCCCAATAATATAATGCTGTAGAAAGCATTCAACAGAAGTAAAAACTATAGATCTTTTAAATTTCAATTATAAAGTTATACAAAGCAACTAAGCCAAATACACATTCGTAATCCAATCACCAAAGTTTCAGAAACTGTAATCATTAGATAAACAACAACAAAATCAAAATTACAGATCTTTTAAACTTACTGAATTGATGGATTCTAAAATATAAAGTACAAAAACACATAGGAAAGCTTAGTTCAGTCTTTTGAAAGGATTGAATTGCATAATATTCATACCTTTAAACTATAGATCTCACAGTGTAGCAGAGTGAGGATTTTCTTGGTTTGAAGTGGGTACCTCTCTTTCTAAAAGTGGCACACAGCTTTTTAGCATTGCAAATGGTATAAATGAAATGCAGGCCAACAGAAATAAATCATTTCTGCGATCTACAACAGTAGTAGAAAAGAAATAAGGAAGGAAAATGCTTTGAACTTTCCTTCCTTGATAGGTACAAACATATAAAGCCAATTCAAAATTAAATATGTTAAGAAATTAATTTTATATGTTATATTATTTGTTTGAACTACTGTAAAAGTGAAATTGTATAGTTATACTAGTTTAATTTTTCTTTAAATTTTTTTTTTATAAAATGTCTCAGTATGATTACATAACAAGAGCTGCAGGCAGCGAAGTTCCTGCCTAAGACTAGAAAAATAGTATTTGATTTTGTGTCTAGAAAATTAGATTATTTTAGTATAAATAATGCACATACAGTATTATTTTTTCAATGATCAAATATGGCAGTTCTTGAAACAATCAAGAATAGGTATTTTTTTGAATGATAAAATATGGCAGTTCTTGAAACAATCAAGAATAGGTATTTGGAGTTCAATTGTGAACAAAAGCCATTTCTCTTAAAGAAAATTAATAAACTATTTTAAAATAGAGAAATAATATAGTCCAACCTCATATCTTACACGAGAGAACCACCAATATCTTTGTTTTATTTGGTGAATATGATTGGCAAAGCAAAGAATTTTTATAAAGTAAACAAGCTTATATTAAACATTTCAAGAATTGTAACTGGAGTAAACAAATGATCAATGTTGCACATGATTATCATATATTTGCTTGGTGTTTTATCCTAAAAATGTGTTTCAGTCTAGTGGACCGTCTGAGTTGTTGTTGGTGCCCACATGATTTACCAACAGTTTGGCATGCTAGCATTTCTCCCTAAAAACTATTAATTTTATATCATCAATAATAAAAAGTAAAAGAAAAACTCTTAAATTCTAAGAACAATTTTGATTTAAGGAGGTGGTAAGTATATTTTTTCCTAGAATACAAAGTCAAATTGGAAAAGATATAACAGTAATGGGTTGAATATACAGATGTGGGATGCCAGTGACAAATATGAATTTTTAGTGTAAAGCTTCTGAGAAAAATTATTTGTTTAGTTGCATTAGTAGATGACTTCATTAATGCCATATTCTGGTATGTGATCCTAAACCAAATGTAATCTTTCAGTATATAGATGTGAAGCATTCTCTTGTTCAATTCAAAAATAAGAGATGCATAAATCCTAAACCAAATGTAATCTTTCAGTATATAGATGTGAAACATTCTCTTGTTCAATTCAAAAATAAGAGATGCATAAATCACAATAATGAAGACCAGAATTCTTTTAAGCAAGAGAGCCCAAGCATAACTACAGGTACATTCTCTAAAGTATCCATGTAGATACTAGTATAGTGATGCATATTTTGGACCTTAAAGCTTTATCATTGCATATTTTATGATTTTGCATCATACTTTGGCATTTTCTATGAGTTGTCAACTGAAATATATTTGATATTTCATATTAGAAACTTGAAATTTGAAAAAGAATGCCATCTATTGTTATTTTGCAATTTGAGAATTTAAGTTTTAGGTTTTAACTTTTGAATAGTCTTTAGTGTAGAGGAAATGTATAAAAAATTTGGATATACTCCCTTTTTCATTTGTTTCAGTTTGATATTTTATTTTCACTATATATGCATCCAACGAAGATGGAGTAAGAATGTTAATAAAACTAAAAGAAACTGCTGAAACTTCTGCCTGGCAAAAAACTCCAGGTGCCCCTCCCAGTTGACTACCAAAGCATTTCAGGTTCTAGACCTGATCCTGATCCTTGTGGGAACTATTTAAGAAATGCGGAACTATTTAAGAAATGCCCAACACATCAGGCTGTTCTCATAATCATCATGTACCTTTCTGAAAACATCATGACATTTCCAGCCCATTTTTAGGGCAATACCATGCAGATTATCAATTAAAGAACTACCATAGCATACAAAAATATAAGAAGGAAGCTATCATATTGCATATTGGCATTCAATAACACAATAAAGCACTTATCAATATTGCAACTTAAGTATATCATTTACAAAGACCATGATATTTGCCCAGCTGAGATCAAAACATACATCAAAACCTTTACATTGTCAATTGCCAGATATATTGAAAGAAAAAGAGAAATTTCCTAGGAATATTAACATGACAAATTGATTGTATCGTTACGAAATTTCAACCATGGGAATCAAAAAATATATTTGCATCCATAGTATGATTGTAAGTCACCTGGATATCAGATTTCTTGAACCCAGCTACTTCAAGAATTGCATCATGCAATGCAGCTGATCTCCTTTCAACAAAGTCAGCATAACTTAAGCCATCTGGAGGAGAGAGCTGAGCATGTGTAAAGACCACCAGGCTTCTCTGCCATATTTGTTTTACAAAAGTATCAGAAATGGCCTTGATAATTTGTTTATCCAAGTTATCAACTCGATAACTATCCAACCGATCCACATAAAGAAGGACATCAATAATCTTGTTTGTCAGAAACCTGCCACAATAACATTAACTGTTATTAACACAAGTAATTGCAACAAAGTAATACACTGGAACAACATTTTCTTGGTAACAAATATCAACCAGGCAAACTACAAATCAGAAGTACATAAACTCAAGAGTGGCAAGTAGGCTTTATAGAATGACACTAGTACTAAAATTCAAACATCACTACCTTTTTATAAGGTCGAGAGCATGATCGTTTACAAAACCACCTTCTATTAACCCTGGTGTGTAAATTATATTTAATGTAAAACCTGCTCTTGACCTTGAACATAATACAGGTCGCATTGCCTCAGCCTGCACAGTTTGAAATAAAAAATATGATCAGAAACATTAATCACATACAAATTCATTGGGCTGAAATATAACATCCTAGAAAAAGCAATATTGTTAAACAAATGAGGTTAATTTTTCATTTAAGGCCCTGTAACTGAATGTTCTCCAAAAATATATTTATATTTGGAAGGCACTGACAACAGCTACTCTTTCCCCGACAAGAGAGTTAACTGTTGAAGACTTTCCCACACCGCCTTTTCCCATAACAAGAATAGTAAGAGAGTTCACATCTTGAATGCATTTCATGCTTGAATAAGGCATCATCTAGATTAAACAATAAAAAAAAGAATCCATGATGAGCAAAATAACAGTATTTACTCAGCAACCTCTTGCTTCAATTTACTCAGCAACCCGTATAGTGCATTCTGGGTAGCAACTGGAAACTGCTGAATACCCATCCACTCCCGGGCCTATTGAGATGCCATGGAACCTGCTTAAGGTAGGCCTGCAAAACCATCTGCATTTTTAGAACAAGTATGCCAAACCAAATATAGCATGTAATATTTTGAATTAGCATGTAATATTTTGAATTTTTTTTCAAGAGTCAAGACCCTATAAAGCAAACTCAGATTAGATCATGTTCAAGTTAGAGGCTACTGCAACAGGGCAAATGAGTTTAAATATAGTTTTCAACTGCTTCGGATAAATTGCCATTGTTTCAATCTGGCAGGTCATGCCATAATAGTAAGGTGGAGCAGATGCCATGATGATGAGCCAGCTGAACACGCTCTCCATGATTATGGGACTACATTAATGGAGGCTAGATGAACCAGGGTTGTCTGAAGAACTCAAGTTAATTGCATACCCCATGAATTTGATAAATTGAAAAGTGTACTCCAAAGGACCGTGGTGCAGTGCAAAGCACGATAATTCAGTAGCAAACTACTTTTAAATCCCCACAATGCATTAAGATTGACTATAACACAGTCTATATAACAAAGGTTAAGGTGTATAGAACATACATGTGTGTTTTCAGAGGAACAAATACACATGGACATATTGGATGTAGAGATATCTTGTTTGAAACAATTTATGCATACAGCGTTGAAAAAATGCTCCACACTTTCAGTCCAAGATTTGCATTTGGTTTATTGATAGGAAGATCAAAATATTTTGTTGAGTGAAATATACACTAAATCATACTCTAACATGACCATCCTAATGTGAGTGATTAATTCAAAACCTGTAAATGTGGTGTGAACACCTCCTCTGATGAATTCAAATCTTTCGCAGAGCATTCCGTTGAATACATGCTTTATCTTTCTCATCTATTCAACAGTCTTTCAGCAAATCACACTCTATTTCGCCTTTCATTTTCATCATCTTCCCTGCAAATTGTGTTTACTCTCTGGAAACTGTAGGGTATAGCAGCGCCAAATAATATCAAGAGAGTAAAATTTGGTGCTTGGAAACTGTAGGGTATAGCACCGCAACATAATATCAGGAGAGTAAAATTTGGTACCTTATTGATAATGTTTGAAATAAAATTTTGTTTGCAGCGTCACTAGTCCTATGGACTGCAACTTCTACCAGCATCCTCCACCTTTCAAAAACATGCAAAAGAATTTAAGCCCTAATCGCCAAGTAATTGCCAACTGTTTGTTCCACTTGTACCTTACGGTGATTCCCAGGAGTTTTGCAGACCTGAAAAATTGCAGGCTAGAGCAGCCCAAGACCTGTTTTGCAGGCCCTCTTCTGGGAAGACGTGCGTTCTCTCATCTTGGTCTATGGGAAAGTAGCTGCCAGCAATCTGCAATGCAAATGAGAGGCTACCACGATACCTTTCAGCAAAATTTCGTTTAAAAAGAAAGCAACTTCTTTCATAATACATTGTTGAAAATAAAGATATACAAAACTTTCGAACATGCTGATTGGTTGAAAGGAAAGCTTTTAATCACTGTTTAAAACAACTGCCTCGGCTATAGTTTCCTGCTGGCAGGAACTAATAATACGTAAGACATTACCTTACAACGTTTGGTTTTTCCTTTTTGATCTTTATCTATCATTGTTTTCTTTATTCTCACTCATTTAAAGTTAATGTAGCAGAGGGAGAAGCTTCTTAGTTTGAAGTGGATGCCTCTCTTTCTAAACTTAGGTTAAACTATATAGTTAGGCAGATTTTTAACATTGAAAATTATGTAAATTGCACTTTTGCAATATCTTCACAATCTGTGAATTCCTCTGTATTTCTCTCTAACAGTAGTAGAAGTAACATAATGAGAGGGGGATTGAATTGGACAAAACGGCGACTTTTCGTGGTAAGAAAATATAAAGCCAATTCAGAATTAAATATGCAGACTAAACAATTAATTTATGACTATTGTAATGATAAAATTGTATAATTATATCATTTTTTTATTTTATTTTTGTTTTATTTTTGTTTTATTTTTAATGGAATGTCTTAATATGATTACATATTAATACGATATAGTAATGTATTTTGTTTGATTTTTTTAAAAACCTTGGTCTATCAATGTTTATTTTTTTTTATTTTGACATATTTAATTTGATCCTTATCTTCCTTGTTCCTACCATGGTAGCTTTGCCGCCTTAATAATTTGCATTAAATATTTCTCTCATTAGTAATATATTTTTTCTTAGAGCAGCAAATAAATAATAATATGCATCAAATTGATATAGGATATTGTTTGCTTAAGCTTGTTGTTTTTGACTAGTTGAGTGCACCTATGCAATTGATCAGCTACTTATTATTACAATTGAATACTCATACAACATATCTATTTAGTCTACCTATAATCATATTCTCCATCTTAACTTTTCATAACCAAAAGTTAGTGTTGGTGAACATCTTTATCTTTATCGCTAATGTTTTTGTCATTTCTTTACAATGTTTTTTTCTAGATAACCCTAGTTTCAAATTAATAAACAATGATTACAATACACTTGCAAAGTTTAAGTATTTCAACAAGAATGACAAAAAAAAGATGGACAAATTATTGTAGCATAAGAGCACCTACAAAAGTTATTATAAAACCTTCATCTTGATTTTCACCTTGCTCACCTGGATGTTCTTGAGCCTCAATTAAATTTTTTCTGGATCATTGGAATTTCTCAAGAAATGTTTTTACTTCTATTACAAAGCTTTGTATGAGATTACAAACACAAACATAATTTTATTTTTAAAAACAAAATCGCTTTCAATTAATATAGAAGTAAATAAAAATATTAGTGATTACTTATCCAAAGTTAAGGAATTCATAGATAAATTAGTTGATATACACTTCTCTAATAATGATATTACTAGTTTGGTTGCAAGAGAAAAGCCACCTTATTTTGAGAATTTGGTAGGTATCCTCCTAGAAGAAGAAGAGAGGAAGAAGCATATGGACAAAATAATTCAAAGTGCAAATTCAACTTTCATGGGCAAAGACAATAAATCATCCAAAGGAAAGCAATGGTGAAAGAACAATGAATGAGGTAGATTCAAGAACCAAAGGTATAAAGAGATAAAAGATATCAATAAGGGGCATCATCCAAATGAAATGTAAAGAAAAATAGAAATTTTAATTATTGTTGTAAATTTGGACATTATTCTTATGAATGTTGGAAAAAGAAGAATAATGAGTCTAAAAACAACAAATATGAACATAATTATGTGAATGGTGAGGCTGAAATAAGTGATAACCTTTAGGATTTAAAGTTTTTTATTTCTAATGTTGCTCTTTCATCTGAAATAGATGAGTGTAATAACAAGTTTATAGATTCAGGGGCATCAATTTATATGTCATGTCATAGAAATTGGTTTACAAATGTTTAATGAGAAAAATGATGGTAGTAAGATCTATTAAGGACATAATAGGTTTCATGACATAAAAGGATACTGTGATATTAGTGTTCAACTACCTAATAGATATCTAAAACAACTTCTAATGTAATGTATGTCCTAGGAATCAAGAAAATTTTAATTTTAGTTTCAGCTATTATAGATCAAGGTCTTAAAGTTGAGTTTTTGAAGACAAGTTGACAAGTAAATGATATGAAGGATCATTGTAATGTGATTGCTAAAGGAATTAGAACAAAAGGCTTGTATAAACTTGATGTAAAATTTGAAAGTTATCAAGAAATGACTTCTACATGTGTATCCACCGAAGAGCTATGGCACAGGAGCTATGGCCATTTAAATCTTAAGGATCTTATTACTCTACTATTTGTGATGGTTGTGTATTAGGTAAACAATATAGAAATGAATTTTCAATAAGTTCTAATCAAAGACAAAAAGATATTCTTGAATTAGTATAATTAGATGTATGTGGTCTTATGCAAACTTAATCACTTGGGAGAGATTCCTACTTTCTTATATTTATTGACAATTGCACTAGATATACTTGGGTGTACTTCTTAATAGATAAGAATGAAGTGTTTGAATATTTCAAAGAATTTAAAGTATGGTGGAAAAACAAAGATCTCACAATATTAAGATTTTTAGATCAAATCAAGGGGGAAATATACTTCAAAAAGAAAAATTGAATTATTGTAAATCTAAAAGCATTATTAAATAATACACAATTGCCTATAGTCCAGAACAAAATGGTGTTGTTGAAAGAAGAAAATAGGACAAGTGTTGATTGTGTTAGGAGTATGCTACAAGGAAAGAACCTTCCTAACAATTTGTGGGCTAAAACAATTACTATAGCTATTTATTTGTTCAATAGAAGACCTATCAAGTATCTATGAAATTAAACTCCTTATAAAGCTCTTATTGGTGCTAAACCTATTATTAGCCATTTGAGAATTTTTGGAAGTAAGACATTTTGTCATATTCCAAAAGAGAATAAGAGAGATGGAAAGTCAATCAAAGGTATTTTTATTGGTTATTGTTTTGATCATAAGGCCTATAGGATGTATAATCTAACTATTCACAAGATGTTTGCTAATAGGGATGTTATAGTTCATGAGCTTGTGGATGATGTTCAAGAGGAAGAAAAGGAGGATAAATCTAGTTCATGGAAACTACTTGAAGAAGATAATGAAAGTTCAAATATTGTTGATTAGCAAACTTGTGATCAAAGTGGACATGAATTAAGGCAAGGTGAAGTTACTCTAGCTAGCATAAAGCATTAAGAAGATCAACAAGACAAATCAAGGCACCAATTAGGTATAATGACTATGCTCATAATGGCTCAAGTAATGAGTGTAGATGAACCTCAAAATTTTAAAGAAGCTAAGGACCATAAAGAATGGATGAATGCAATGCAAGAAGAATATGATTTAATTATGGATAATGGTACTTAGGAATAAGTTGAATTACTTGTAAAAGGGTGCTCATAAAAGGAAGGAATAGACCATCAAGATAATTTTGCATATGTAGCTAAAATGAATACTTGTAGGCTTAAGATTGCACTTTCTACTAATTTTAATTGGGACCTTCATCAAATGGATGTTAAGTTAGCATTTTTAAATGGTTATTTAAAGGATGAAATTTACCTTGTTCAATGTAAAGGCTTTGTAAAGAAGGGAAAGAAACATTTGGTATGTAGGTTAAAGAAAGCATTGTATGGTCTCAAACAAGCACCAAGATCATGGTATGAGAAAATCAATAAATTCTTCTTTCAACAATGGTATATCAAGAGTAAAAAGTATCCAAACTTGTACATAAAAGAGTGATGTACATGGTAATATTGTTTTGATTTCATTGTATGTGGATGAATTAATTATTCTAGGAAGTGTTATAGATTTGATTGGTGAAAGCAAAGAAGATTTATAACAAGCATTTGAAATGAAGAATCTTGGAAAAATATAATATTTTTTAGGAATTGAAGTGTGGAGACAAAATGGTAAGACTTTGATTACTCAAAGTAAGTATGCAAAGAAGTTGATCCAAAGGTTTAATATGTACTATTGTAAAGTGTTATGTACTCCATTAGAACAAACTTTCTAGTTTTTTGTGATAAAAATACTTGAAAAGTCAATGGGACTTTGTATAGGCAGATGGTGGGAAGTTTGAACTACTTGGTCACTACAAGGCCTAATATTATATATTCAGTCAAAACCTTTTTGAGCCTCATTGGAATCAAGAAAGAAAGTCATTTGGTACCTACAAGGTATTGTAAACTTTGGCATTAAATATACTAACCATTTGAATGTTGAGTTGCTAGGTTTTTTAGATTCTAATTGGGCAGTTGATCTAGATGATCGTAAGTCAACAACTAGCTATTCATTATGTAGTCACATAAATCTGTCCAGTTTAATTAAATAAATATTTTCTATTTATTTAATTAAAAATCCACTAGCCATCAGTTAATTAAATTAATATTTAATTAATTCATCTTCAATCATTCTCCTATTAATTAAATAAATTATTCAATTTATTTTAATTCATCCATTAAAACCAAATTCACAATCAATTAAATGAATAAATCCTATTTATTTAATTTAATCCCCTTTCCTCTTGTAAATAAATAAATAAAACATTTATTTAAATCATTAAATCCCCCCCACTTGCATTCTCCTAAAAATGCAACTTGCACCTATTTGTTGAAATAAATGAATTTTATTTTAATAAAAATCCTATTTTCCCTCAACCACCAAACCCACTTGCAATCCTAAACCCCTTCTAGATTCTTCTAACCCCTTCCTAATTATCCTAATCCATCCCCTAATTATTGTCATATTCCTAAGAAACTTGGAGTCACTTCTCAAAGACTTCAAAGTCTTTGAAAAACATTTAAGGCTTGATGTGTTCAACACTCTAATCTCTAAAGTCTTCTAAACCACTAATGGCTCTTACATAACCATTTATGGTTAAATCCACTTGCACTCATGGTTAGGGACTTTGACCCCTAACTCAACCCTCATGTAACCCATGTGTCTTCTCAAGGATTTATTGCTTTGACCATGGTTATCCTCACTAACTCTTGCACAAGAGTTTAATCTTTGAATAATGGATTTATTCACTCAACCCAACCTTGACCTTACCTCCCAAGTTAACCCTCAGGTCATGTCAAGCATTTAATGCTTCCTCCCTCCCCTCTCAACCCATCTCATGTTGATACTTGTCATCCTGGGATTGGGTTGAAAGTCCTCACATGGATCACAAACCATTCAATCCTAACCCTTGTTGAGATTACTCAATCTCAACCATCCATTGCTCCATTTTTCCTATAAATAGAGCCCATTTCTTCATAATCCAAATCTTGAAAACTTGTATGCATTTACATTATAGACATTTTTAGAGAACATTTAGCATAAATCAATCATATTCACTCTTTTGGTTTAAAATCAACACTAGCTAATTAGATAATCTCTTATTTTAGCTTTTGTTCACACTTGCATAGTATTAGATTAATCATTTTTCAATCTTGAACCTCCATAAGGCATCCATAGTGCAAAAAGTTGTTGAGAGCTACACTAATTTGGAACTTGGAGAGGAGAGGAACAAGGGAGGAGGAGCTACAAGCATGGTGGAAGGCATTTGGAGATGCCTTATTGTATTTGCTTTCATTGTCAAATGCTTTATTATGTTTTTAGTGTCTCTCTTGGTATGCCTGCTTAGAATAGTCTTTGGTTGATTGACACTAACAACTCTTTGTTTCTTTTTGTTTCTCATATGTGTTATAACACCATAGGTTTTGTCTAACATCTCCCATTTTGCAAAGGGTGAGGGGGGATTCAGTGTTAGATAGAAAATATGGAGGACCTAGGATCGAGTCCTGTGGAGGAAGATGAGTAAAATAGAGTATGCATTGTTATGTCTATGTATGTATGGTATGCAACTATATGGATGTATGGATGGGTGGAATGCAACGGAATGCAATATACACAGATGAGATGGAATGATGATCCATAGTGCTTTATTTTTCATCATTGAGTATGATAGTATCAATCTTGGACGAGGCAGTAGGAACCAAGGATGGAGCATTGTACCTCCAAACAAGTAGCATAAATAAATAATAAAGAATATGGACACTCCATAATGGTTCATGCTCATATGGTTGAGGTATACGCTGTAGTCAGCAAGTCGTAGTGATCCATGACTGCATTTTGTGTATGATCACGTAGCTTAGTGAACTTCCCACGTAGACACCATTAGTACATGCCCTAGAACTTCATTGGAATAATTTGCAGAAGACATACAAACAATGCTTAGGAACCATCTCGGCAACTCTAATTACTTGTGGATATCCCGTAGTAGCGGAGGAACCTGATATAAATGAATAATAACCTATAAATCAACCAAGTACTTGATAGCTTAAACAAAAGTTTCTTGTCAAAGAAAATGTTATCATGTCCTTGTGTTGGTAAGGAAGGATGCATCCTTGCTAAGACAGGTTGCATGTTGATGTTGATCGTTTGGTTGATATAATAAGTGGTCATCGTTTTGAGTATTTCACAATGTTTGTTTGGTATCTACTTAAGAAAAGCATATGTACAAAAGTTTTTCCATGTTTTTGATTGATTTTTGATGGTTTATAATGTTTTTGGATTTTGTGATTGTTTTCCAATTTTTTTGGTATTTTTGTGAGATAATTTTCCAATGTTTTTGGTATTTTGTGAGACAGTTTTGAATGAAGAACCCAATGAATCACAAGTAATGCAGAATTCACTTTCATCAAATAGGTTAAGGGCATTTCCCCTAGTTGAGACATGACTATGAAAAAGCAGGATTCAAGACGCATGAAGTACTATCCTTGATTGCAGATCAATAACAAGCCATGGTTTGGATGGATAGATGTGTGGATGCAATGAATGTGATCGCAACAAGTTTGAAAGACAATGGAGCCATAGCCTTTATGAGTGGTGCCTATTTGCCAGGTTTTTACCATCGCACTTACCCAAGGTGCCACCAGAGTGGTTGTTCACCATTTGGATGCATGATTTTTCTTTACCATTTTGATTTTTTTATATTTTCTTCAGGACATTTATCTGAATGTTTTTGTTGTTTTTCAAGTATGTATTGGATTCTGACGCTCTGTACAGCTTATGTATAAAACCATTTGAGGTGCATGATGTTGGTCGCATCTGCTAGAGGTTCTCCTTCTGAAGTAGCCAACTGATATGTCCCGGACCCAAATACAGCAGTAATAACATATGGACTCAACCAGTTTGATTCAAACTTTCCCTGATGTTCTCTGTTAGGTTGGTTACGAGGATTCTCTCGAAGAACAAGATCACCTACCTCAAATGTATGAGGTCTAACTCGATGATTACAGCTTTTTCTCATGTGTTGCTGATAGGCTTTCAGATGATTGTCTACATATTGTCATTTCTCATCAAGTAGTTCCAAGTCTTGAAGATGTGATACTCTGTATGCTTCATCATCTATGAGATTATGCAAGGAAACTTGCAGAGATGGTATCTCAACCTCAATAGGTAAGATAGCTTCTGCATCATAGACTAATGAGTAAGGAGTTGCGCCTATAGGGTTTCAAATGCTAGTTCAATACACCCACAGTGTTGGATTTAATTAAACGTGCCAATCACGGCTAGCATCATTGACTGTCTTCTTTAGGATTCTCAATATGCTTTTGTTTGATGCTTCAGCCTGGCCATTTTCTTGTGGGTAATAAGGAGTGGAAAAGCAATGTTGGATGTGGAATTTCTCACAAAGTTCACGGATGTCCTGATTTTTGAAAGGAAGCCTGTTATCTATGATGATGGACATGGGTACACCATACCGGTAGATGATGTAATTAAGGATAAATGAGGTGATCTGCTTGTTGGTGACTTGGGTAAGTGGAACAACTTCGATCAACTTTGTGAAGTATTCGATGGTGGTAATAATGAATTTGTGGTCGTTGGATGAAGAGGGATGAATTTTACCCACAAGATCAAGTCCCCATTGAAAAAAAGGTCATGGTGTTGTGATTGGTTGCAATTCCTATGCTGGTGCATGTATCAGGTCTCCATGAACTTGGAATTTCTTGCATTTTCTGACAATATAGTAGGAGTCTTTTTCCATGGACGACCAATAGTATCTAGTGCGCATGATCTTCTTTGCTAAGGAAGGACCGCTTATGTGAGTCCCACAAATTCCTTCATGTACCTCTTCCAAGGCCTTTGTTATCTCATCTTGTTCCAAACATCAAAGGAGAGTACCATCAAGATTGCGTTGGTATAGGGTTTCAGCAATGATGGTATATCGAGCGGTTTGGCAAATGAAAGTTTTACATTGGTTATTTGATTGGTTATGAGGAAGTGTGTGATCGCATAGATAGGTGTAGAACTCACTATACCATAGGGATTCGGAATTGAGAATGCGACATATCATCTCGGATTTGGGGATATCATAAGTAGGAATCCAAAGTTGTTCTACCAAGAACTCGTAGCATGTTGAATTATGTGGAAGATCTAGGAGAGATGCAATGGTAGTCATAGCGTCAGCAGCTTGATTTTGATCTCTGGGTATCTTCTCAAAGGTGATAGTAGTAAATGATACCTTTAAATTTTCCACCATTTTCTTGTACGGCATGAGTTTGTCATCCTTGGTTTGATATTCATCAGTTACTTGTCGGATGACCAGTTGGGAGTCATCATATATTTGTAACTCTTTCAATTTCCATTGTGTGGATAGTCTAAGTCCTGTGATCAAGGCCTCATATTCTACTATGTTTTTTGTACATGGAAATGTGAGCTTGTAAGACTTCAGGATGTTGTCACCTTCAGGTGTGATAAACAGAATGCCTGCCCCTGAGCCATGCCTAATATATGAACCATCAAAGTATAGTTTCCATGGTTGTGCTTCTATGATCGTGAATATCTCTCAATCTAGAAAATTGGAAATGAGAGGATGATTGCCTATGAGGGGTGCATCAGCCAACTGATCTGTAATAACTTGGCCCTTGATAGCCTTATGGTCCACATACTCGATATCAAATTCACTTAGAATCATCACCCATTTAGCCAAGCAGTCTGTCAATGCTTTTTTGTTGAGGAAGCATTTTAGTGGATCAATCTTCACAATGAGTTGTACTTTATGTGTCAATAGGTAGTGCCTCAGTTTAGTGGCTGCCAAGATTACTACTAGGCAAGCTCACTCAATAGGTGTGTAATTGAGTTCATAGTCGTCCAGTGTGCGAGAGATGTAGTATATAGATCACTCTTTTCCTTCTACTTTGTGTTGAGCCAGTAGCACTCCTAATGTTATATTTGTTGCTGAGATATAGAGTAGTAAAGGTTTATTTGGATCTGGTGGGATCAGCAACGGTATATTCATGAGATAGTCTTTAAGCATTTGGAATGCTTGTTGGCATCTGGTATCCCATTGAAAGAAGATGTTTTTATGTAGCAAGTGTGTAAAGGGGTGACACTTATCTATGAGTTGTGCAATGAATCTTCAGATGGATTGTAGCCACCCTTGTAATGTCCTTAGTTGACTGATGTTCCTTGGAGGTGGCATGTCCATGATTGCTTTGACCTTTCCATGATCAACCTCAATGCCTTTGCTTGAGACAATGTATCCTAGCAGCTTCCCTAAGGTTACTCCAAAGACACATTTCTTTGGGTTGAGTCGCACATGATATTGTTCTAGTCTATCAAAGATTTTCTCTAATACTTCCAGATGACCTTCTCTTGTGAGTGATTTTGCTAGTAAGTCATCAATATAATCTTTCATTATAGTATGCATCATATCATGAAAGATGGTTGTCATTGCTCGTTAATAGGTCACTCCTGCACTCTTTAGACCGAAAGGCATTACATTCCAGGAGTATGTTCCCCATGGATAGGTGAAGGTCATCTTATGTTGATTCTCCAGTGCGATCTTTATCTAGTTGTACCCTGAAAAGCCATCCATGAGAGAAAGTATGGCATGTCCTACTGTTAGGTCCACTATTATGTCAATGTTTGTTAGGGGAAGTCATCTTTAGGACATGCCTTGTTCAAATCTCTAAAGTCAGTACAAATACAGATTCCCCCATTTGGTTTACCGACAGGCACAATATTGGATATCCAATCTGCATAATCAATTGTTCTAATGAAACCAACATCCAAGGGTTTCTTACGTTCTTCTTTGACTAGTACCACAATCTAGGGATGCATCTTGCGAAGCTTCTACTTGACAAGCTTAGCTCCTTCGGTCATAGTGAGGTGATGCATGACTAAATCAGGATCAAGACCAAGCATGTCTACATATGACCATGCAAAGTTGATCTGGTGTTTTTTTAAGAATTCAACAAACTTCGGTTATTCCTCTGGAGTTAAAAGAGATGCCAGATGTATGTGGTGAGGAGTTTCAGGAGTCCCCATGTTGTATTCTTTTGTTTCCTCAATGAGAATTGTTGATCATTCCTGTTGTGTACTAGAGGGGAGAATGTCAAACCTTTCATCCTTAGGTGCCTCAGAGAGGTTTTCACCATTGGATATGCTCTTTCTTTTTACTTTTGTGGGATCAAATAGTGCCATAGTGTGGTTTTCACTGGAAGATCCATGTGTTATTGTTATATTTTTGTTGCTGAAAGGTTTGGCATCCCCCCTAAAGTATGTTGCGCTATTAAGTTCAACGGCAAATCCAGATTTGTGATCCCTGCTTGGTATGTTATCTTGTAATTCCAAAAAGTCAATGGTTGCCTCATCGTTTTGGAAATGGTCAAGACATGGGGGATTAGATTGGTTCCATTCAATGAGTTCAGGATGGATAATAGGCATTACCTCATCAATCAGGTTAAGTTCATAAGATGTGTCAATGAGGGTCAAGATGTTGTGGTGAACGTCGTTGATGATACTCTCCTTATCAGAATCGGGCGTAGGATGTGACATAGGGTCTGTGGAAGATGTTTCCAATTCAGGAACTCAAGAGGTTTTAATCTGCACTTCTCCATAAATAGGGATTTCTTTGTGAGGTGGAGGTGGTGATGTGTCTTCCTCATCTAAAGTATTGAGGTGTACTGAATCAAATTCCTACTCATGTGAATCGATCTGTGAGTCTCTTTCCAGTATCTGATTACTATACCATATCAGGATATCCTTTGAGTTAAACACTATAGGTGTGATTGGCTGATGTACCTGTAGAGGAAATGATTGGTGCTACAGGAAGGATTATGGGGATCAGTGAATCTGATACTGTAAGTATCGGTGTTGTTGAATATACTACTTTTGATGGAATTATTGGTGTTGTCAATATTGTTGGGGGTTTTGATACTGGTAATGGTGCTATTGATGCAGTTGTTGTTGCTGATAGGGTTGTTGGTTTGATTGGTGGGATGATTGGTGTTGTGGATGATGTTGATGGGATTGTTAGCCACATTGGGGAAATTGGTGTGGTTTGTGGTGCTACAGATATAATCAAGGGTGACCTCTTTATGTTTGTAGTAGGCTGATATAGAGGTTTGTTGGGTTTCCCTTTGAATCTAAGCTTAGTAAGGATTTCCTTTTGAAAGCCTAATCGTGTGTTATCTTTGGGCTTTAATTCCAGTTGCAGCAGCTCATGTCATCCTTGCTTGCAAGGTCCTAAAGCACTCTAACCATCATAACCTATTCTTTCCATAATGAGAAGGCCTTTTCCATATTAATCTGTGGGAAGCTTAGCTTGTGGGATGTTTGTGGTGATAGGATCTTTATAGATCCATTCTGCTAAGTCCTCATCTCTGGTCTCTTCTTCTTGACTCTTTCCAAGGATGAAAGGTGTCAAAGTGCATGCTATCTTGGCTAGTGGTTTTTGAAGTAACCATTGAGGTTTACCATGAGTTCTAGGAGAAGTGGGCATTTGTCCAACACAAAAGAGTTGGCTTAGATTGTACTCTCTAGGACCTTCCTCTGCCATTTTCATCTTGAGGTTCTCTTGCTTGGGTATAGTGATGTTTGAACTCGAAAGAGAGGTTGGATTAACGTATGAGGTATGAGATAGCTTCTCTTTTGTTGGGAACAATAATCTCTAGTTGATGGTTCATATTGTGATAATATACAAAGGGATTTGCATCACCCAGGATTGTAATTTCTACACTATTATGAGGGAACTTGAGACACTGGTGGTAGGTGGATGGAACGGCTTGCATGGTGTGTATCCAAGGTCTTTCTAACAACAAATTATACAGCAGAGGAAGGTCCAGAACTTGACATATGATGTGCTTCACCACTGGGCCCACTCGGATTGGTAACACAACTGCTCCTTTTGAAGAACGCTCTACATCATCATAGGCTTTTATGGTTATATTTTTGTGAGGATCCACTGATTCAAATGTATATCCCAATGTTGTGACCAATTATAATGTACAGATATTTAGAACTACCCCATTGTCGATCAAGACTTGCTTGATTCTATGCTGGTTGATAAATCTTTCAATATGGAGTGAGGCGTTATGAGGTTGCAGGAAGGATCTATTGTCACTTTCAAAGAAAGTGAGACGTGGTGATGACCTTAGATTTCCAACCATAGCTTGGAATTGATCTATATTTAGATTTGCAGGGACTAACGCCTCTTGGAGATCTTGATCCAAGATTGTTTTATGAGATGGAGATAGGCGCAATAACCCTAAGATGGATATAAGTGTGGGCATCTTATCTAACTGTTCCACAAGGTTATACTACTTTGGGATGGAAAGTGTGCCTTATGGAGATGCTTTAATGGTGATCTTGCCACGACGTGTAACAACATTGTAGGTAGAGCTTGGATGTTTTATGGTAATGGTTGCAATTTGTTCATTGGCATCATATAGGTGATTCACAGTGTAATTATAGGTGGCTCGCATATAATTAGTGGTATTTGTGTTTCACCCTGAAGTGGAAGGACCCCTTTGATCTTGTGATGGAAGTGGATTCTTAAACATAAGATGATCATTATTTCTATTTTTTGGGTCATGTCATTCAATTTCAATCTCACCTTAGTCAATAAGATCTTGAACAAGATCTTTCAATCTGTGACAATTTCTTGTTTATGCCCTTTCCCTTGATGGAATTCACAATGTTCGTTGTCACTCCACCATGAAGGTTTGACCTATGGTTCATAATTTGATATTTTTGGTAGGGTCACCAGATTTGAAGAAACCACCTGACGTAACACTGTTTCAATAGGTTCCTCTAAGGGATTGTATATTCATTTTTGTTTATAATTTTGTTGGCATTGTCTAGGTTCCTCTTGAGGTACATTGCATCCTTGATTTGGGGGAACAATCATTTTGTTCTTGAGTGGGGGGTTTTATCCCGCAAATCAAACCATAGGTTGTGCACTTTTGATAGTCCTTGCATCTACAACCCCGTTATTGACGATGTTTTTATTTTTATTCCAGAAGTTAGGTTTATCAGTGTTGAAGCGCGGGCGAGGGCCATCCTTTGATTCATTGCATATCTTGATAAGCCCCTTTTGGATGAGGGCCCGTTCACATTTTAAACCCTTGGTGATCATGTCATTAAAGGATTTTGTGCCTTTCATGTCTAGGTGAAATTTCATTTATGTGTTCAAGTTGGAAATAAATATTTCCACTAGTTCTTGTTCAGGTAACTGAAGAGAATGTCTACTAGACATTTGACACCATCGGTGCAGGAAAGTTGAAAATAGCTCTCCTGCTTTTTGCATAGTGTTACACAGATCAGCCATGGTGATATCACGTTCAATGTTGTGTGAGTAATGTGTAAGGAATTTTTGGACCAGTTCTTCGAATGTCCTAAAGTCACCTGCTAGTTGGGAAAACCATGATGTGGTTGTTCCTCCCAAACTTTGGGGAAAGAGTCGCATTAGGTACGTGTCCTCATATGCCACTTCTAGGCAAGCTAAATGAAAGTCTCTAACATGATCGCGGGGGTCTCCTTTTCCTCGATACTTTTCGAACTTAGGTGTTTCAAACCCTCGTCCCAAAGGTGGTACATGTAGATTCCTATCAAAGGGATAGGGACAAATATCTTTAAGTGAAAACTGGTTTGTTTTCACACCACAGTGGAGTTGTTGGGCTAAATTCTCAATTTGTTGCTGCAACATGTCAATGTCATTTGAAGGAAGAGGAGGTGGGGGATTTCCTTGATTAAGGTTGTATCTGATGTAATCTCGACCCCTTTCATCCTCATTACAACTTTGGTGTCCTGATGCTTGCCTTAGTTGTGCAGTATCAAAATCAGGGGGTAATTTGGCCCCCTCTTGAGCAAGTCTTAAAAAGTGAGCATCACCATTGCTCCTCAGTATTTCATCAAAAAGTCGATTAAAGAGAGGGTTGTGTTGTGCCCTTTCTATTGCTGCAGGAGTAGGAGTACTTGGATTTTCATCATTTGTGTTTCCTCCAAGAGCTTCTTGGAATTCATTGAGATTTTCCTCCTCTTCCTCTTCTATCTCAAGCTGTCTAGATCTTGATCTGGTTTGAGCCATTTTGTTTACAAGGTGTTGTTGAAGTTTGGTGAAAATGATGATGAGTTGGTGATGAAATGAGAGATTAATGTTTGGTGGAGTGTTTTGCATATGGATCTCTTGCACTAAAGGTAGATGTTACCAAAGTCCTTTCTTGAATTGCTTGTTTGTGTTTGGTTGACAATGTTGATATGATAAGGTTTAGAGAGACCTGAGATGTGTTACAGACCCAACTACCTAGTAATAAAAGGATGCACTCATAGACTAGTTTTGACTTATGTAGAAATGCTGCTTACGATGAGTTTATCCTAGATGTAGAGACACTCTAAAAAGTGATATGTTGTGTTTGATTCAAGCGATACCGAAAGAGAACTTAGGACAAAACCTCTTTATGTTTTTGAGAGTTGAAAAGGATTGATGAGGTGTGAATGTGATAATGGATGAAATGTTAACTTCAATAGAAACTCTATGTTACAAAAGGAATAAACTCTTCCTCTTCTCTTTTAGGGGTTGGTGGTTCTTCCCTAGCTAATTTATATGTGATACAAATGTCTGGAAAGAAGACGAGATTGATTTTGCCTCCCTTGTTTTTATGATAACTCAAAGCTCTATATTGAGTAAAAGCTCTATGGTTTAATGACTCTTGATCAAACTCGTTTGATTTTCCTTGAAGATATAGACGCATGTGGCGTAAGAAGGTTCTATGTGAGACAAAGATTTGTCTATTAAGATAGAAGAATTTCCTTCATTTGATGAAAGCCTTGGAGCTCAATGGTCTTTTCTTCAAGTTGATATGTTGATGAAGATTCTTCCTTCTCAAAATGTGAAGAATGGTCATATAGTTTGATACTTTGTTGTTTTTGGACTTTGATTTTGATCTTTTGTTGGTATTTGAAAATGTTTTGTGTTGGATGAATACTTGTTTTGGAATTGATTTTTTATTTTTATTTCACAAGAAAACAAAGCAAGCACACAAACACAAGAATGTTGCCTCAAAGGGCACAAATAAGTGTGGGTCTAGATCAAACCAATCTCTGGACTTTTATGACCCTTTCTTTACAAATGTTTTTGAGTATTTTTTTCCAAAAAAGTCTGAAGTCAGAACAGTTTATTACTGGTCTTGACACAAAATGAAGACACTTCAAACATGCTTTATCCCTAAGGTCAAATGGCCAATTGCGATAATTTTTGCCATCTTGATATTTCTTCAACTTTGGTACTACATACCTTATGAATCCTGTTGTGGTAGGTAAGGATGTGATATACTAAGTCTTGCACGAGCATAAAAAATAGATGATCCCTATGATGGGGGAGTCACCTCTTTTATCAAGGTACAAGTCACCTTTCAAAAAGCTATGTTTCTACTCAAGGAAATATGTATGGTGAATATCTTGGGAGCAAAACCTTCTATGCTCTTGCACTGAACTTCTCACAAATATCCTCAATCAATAGAATGGGTGGGCTACTACATAAAGGTGTTTAGTAATTTTTGATATCTTTGGACATAAGTTCATTCTACAATGACTCACTTAAGAGCCTTGTAACTTGTGGTGGGGCCCATTTGTTCTTTCAGTAAGTTACACTATAGGAATAGCTATACCCAAGGCTACAGCTTTCAATCACACCTGATTTCTATAGCGGCTCGAAGGATTTATCACGTGAGGTCATTCCCAAGAGTGATGTGTCTCTTGGTAGGCCTCTCCTAAAAAGATAAACTTTGAGTGTTAATAACACTTTTCTCTTGCACCTAGGACCACGAAAGCCAAGGGAGAGGATAGTGTGTGTTAGAAGTAGGACAACTCGACAAACTTTTTTGCACAAGTGTGCCAAACACAAAAGACACTTGTTCTTTTTAACTCATCATTGCAATGTGATCCAGCTATTTGGAGATGTTTCTCCAACAATCATGGTGTTCTTTTTATCCTTCAATGGCAAAATGTGTTGTAATCTAGGAATTTGAAATCCTGGTCAACTGAATTAAGAGCACGTTTTGCTTTGAAGGAAAATCGCTTTGAGCTTGAAAGAAAAGTGGCTTGTTCTTTTTATTTTGCCCAAAACAAAGTGTGGATTATGAATTTTAGTTTGAGTTGATGCAAGAAAAGCAAAATTTGTCTCATTGAGTTTTAAACACCAAAATAAAGATTTTGAGTTGTCTAACTTGCAAAAAAAGCAAAGTTTGTTTTGTTGAATTTTAAAGCACCAAAATGAAGTTTTTGAAGTTCCCTAACTTGCAAGAAAATCAAAGTTTGTTTTGTTGAGTTTTAAACACCAAAATAAAGTTTGAGGTTGATTTTTAACTTGCAATAAAATAAGTGAAGTTCTAAAATCCTAAGAAAAATGGGGTTAGTTCAAACCTACACAAAAAGCAAAAAGTTAGCAAAATCCACATACATGGTGGCCCTCTACAAGCCTAAAAAATTTTGATTTTTCGGTTACAAGGAATTTTTTACAACTCTCTGTTACAATAGCACTACTCTATGTGAGAATAGAAGCGCTATTTAACACAAAAGTGCAGCAGAAAATACAACAACGCTAAAAGAAATGTTGTCAAACAGAAAACTAAAAGCGCTAATACTAGAACAATAGCGCTACTTCAAGGTCAATAGCGCTAGACTATAAACATAAATGCTAATTTGGGGACAACAACACTATTGGAGGAACAATAGTGCTAAAATACCAAATTGAGATAGCACTAAATTGAGAACAAAAGCGCAAGAGTGCGACCTATGTGGCAATTAAAACATTCAAAAATATTAGTAGTTTGAAAAGAAGTTGCTTTGGATTCATGTCGGGTTCACCAAATGATGCTCTGCAAAATGGGAGATGTTAGATAAAACCTGTGGTGTTATAACACATATGAGAAACAACAAGAAACAAAGAGTTGTTAGTGTTAATCAACCAAAGACTATTCTAAGCAGGCATACCAAGAGAGACACTAAAAACATAATAAAGCATTTGACAATGAAAGCAAATACAATAAAGCATCTCCAAATGCCTTCCACCATGCTTGTAGCTGCTCCTCCCTTGTTCCTTTCCTCTCCAAGTTCCAAATTAGTGTAGCTCTCAGTAGCTTGTTGCACTATGGATGCCTTATAGAGGTTCAAGATTGAAAAATGATTAATCTAATACTATGCAAGTATGAAAAAAAGATAAAATAAGAGATTATCTAATTTGCTAGTGTTGATTTTAAACCAAAAGAGTGAATATGATTGATTTATGCTAAATGTTCTCTAAAAATGTCTATAATGTAAATGCATACAAGTTTTTAGGATCTGGATTATGAAAAAATGGGCTCTATTTATAAGGAAAATGGAGCAATGGATGGTTGAGATTGAGTAATCTCAACAAGGGTTAGGATTGAATGGTTTATGATCCATGTGAGGACTTTCAACCCAATCTCATGATGACAAGTGTCAACATGAGATGGGTTGAGAGGGGAGGGAGGAAGCATTAAATGCTTGACATGACCTGAGGGTTAACTTGGGAGGTAAGGTTAAGGTTGGGTTGAGTGAATAAATTCATTATTTTAAGAATAATTCTTTTATCCAATGGATAAACTCTTGTGCAAGAGTTAGTGAGGATAACCATTGTCAAAGCAATAAATGCTTGAGAAGACACATGGGTTACATGAGGGTTGAGTTACGGGTCAAAGTCCCTAACTGTGGGTGCAACTGGATTTAACCATAAATGGTCATGTAAGAGCCATTAGTGGTTTAGAAGACTTTAGAGGTTAGAGTGTTGAACACATCAAGCCAACTCCAAGTTGCTTAGGAATGTGACAATAATTAGGGGATGGATTAGGATAATTAGGAAGGAGTTAGAAGAATCTAGAAGGGGTTTAGGATTGCAAATGGGTTTGGTGGTTGACGGAAAATAGGATTTTTATTAAAATAAAATTCATTTATTTCAACAAATAGGTGCAAGTTGCATTTTTAGGAGAATGCAAGTGGGGAGGATTTAATGATTTAAATAAATGTTTTATTTATTTATTTAAAAGAGGAAAGAGGATTAAATTAAATAAATCGGATTTATTCACTGAATTGATTATGAATTTGGTTTTAATAAATTAATTAAAGTAAATTGAATAATTTATTTAATTAATAGGAGAATGATTGAAGATGAATTAATTAAATATTAATTTAATTAACTGATGGCTAGTGGATTTTTAATCAAATAAATAGCAAATATTCATTTAATTAAACTAGACAGATTTATGTGACTACACATTCAACATAGGATTAGGTGTTGTTTCTTGTAGCAGCAAAAAGCAGCAAACTACTAACTTGTCATTTGTTGAAGCTAAGTACAAAGCATTGTGCAATGGTACCTGTGAAATAATTTGGCTAAATCAAATTCTTGAAGATATGGGACAAAAGCAAGAAGGCAACTCCAATAAGGCAAGACAATCAAGGTTGCAAACAATCCAATTTATCATATATGATCAAAAACATTGAAAATCAATATCATTCCATAAGAGAAAAGGTTCATTCAAAAGATATTGAGCTACAATATTGTAACTTCAATGACAATATGCCTGATGTAATTAATATGTCATTGGAAAAAAAAAATTGCAATTTGTAGGGATGTGTTAGAGGTCAATCAAAATTCTATTATTCCTTCAAGGAGAAGTGTTAGAATAAATCATAATAGAATTAGTATATATGTCAAAGATTTTTAATCACAAACAATAACTAACTTAAGTTTAGTCCCCCAGATCTAGATAGCTATCAAGAAGTCCATTTATCTGTCCATTTACTTACATGTGTTGTCCATCATTTCCAATTACCAGTCAGTCTGCAATTTTTTTATGTCAGTCTGTTTAGAAAATATCTAGAAAAGTTGTTTGTCTTGACTCTCTCTCTCTCTCTATATATATATATATAACTTGATCAATAAAATATCGTATCAAATTTCTCTATTTTCTGTGTGTTTTTTTATGCTCTATTCTGTTGCTGAACAATGTAGTAGTTTACTTGAAACACATAATGATTCAAAATTAATTTATAGGGCTGAAGAAGTATAATAAATAAATAATCAAAAACAAGAAATATAGAAGCCATAGGTAAAGACAAGTCATAGAGCTTATAATATTTGGCTCCAAATTTCTAATCCATGGAAAATATTTCACTATTTAACATTTTCAATTATAAACTCAAAATTTTGTAGTAATCAAACAACTAGGGAATCCAAAAGTGGCCAGAAACCCTGCACATGTACTAGTTTCATCAGGACAATACAATTCCAATCTCTTCTTCTTCCTGTCCAAGATTAATATGATTGTGGGCTCTGCTAATCATCGAAATGAGTTCGGTGAACACATCTAAGGGCTATGTTTGCAATGGTGAAGGCTTCTTCTACAGCAAAAATGTCCCACCCATGCTGTTTAAGTTTAGCATCTCCAGCTTCTTCAAAACGATTCTTCTCTATAATGTGCCTTACGTATCCTGGAATATGGAACTGACTGGAACTTCGTGCTTGATCAACATGCCTTTTCCCTATTATCATCTCTAACACAACAATTCCAAAACTATAAACATCATGTTTATAAGAGAGCTTGTTATTCCAGCAATACTCTGGAGCCCAATAGCCTTTGGTACCTATTATTTTATCAGTTGACCTATGTGTGCCATCCCAATCTACATGCCTAGAAAACTCAAAATCAACCAGCTTTGCTTCATTATCCTTAGCATCCAACATAATGTTACGTGGCTTGATATCGACATGAATGATTTTATTAAGGTGTAAAAAATCAATTCCCTTGGCTATACCCATTATCATTTTAAGGCTTCTTCCAGCTATAGGAAAACCCTCTACAATTTCCTCTCAAATAGTCATCCAAAGAACATCCATCTATGTTCATGTAGGCCAAGTAGGATATATTTGCTTCTAAACTGGAACAAACTATGTAGGTAGGAATCTATTTATCATTGCTAATGGTGTAAATGAGATTCAGGCCAATGGAAATAAAACATTTTTACAGTCCACATAGTCAGTTGCATTTAAAAGCAGATATCTTTACAATTTGTGAATCCCTTTCAGTTTCTCCACAACAGTAGTAGAAGCTAAATAATGGAGAGGGTTGAGTTGGATAAAAACATTACCTCATTGGGAAAATGTGTTGCACTTTCCTTCCTTTATAGTTACAAACATAGAAAGCCAATTCAAAATTAAATATGCGTACTAAGCAATTTACATACAAACATAGACAGCCAATCCAAAATTAAATATGCATATTAAACAATTTAGTTTGTGTTATATTATTTGTTTTGATTATTTTAATGGTAAAATTTTGTAATTATGTTAATTTGTATTTTGTTTTGGGTTTACTTTTAATGAAATGTCTCAATTTGACTACATAGTAGTGCATGATAAATTTTTGTAGTATGTTTGATTTTTTCTTGATATGTTCATTTATAGTTGTTTACTTTTGTTTTCACTTATTCTCATAAATTTAATTTTATCTTTGACCTATTTGCACTTATAACAATATATTTGTCTCATCAATAATACATATTTTATGCAGTTAACCATTTCCTTGGGATTTGAGATTCTCTAAACTAGGTATATCCTATAAAAAATTATATCAAAATCTCATTGATTATTTGCATTAAAGCGATTTATAATTCATTTTGTGTCACTAATAATCTACATTAAATACTTGTCACATGAATAATACATTGTCTCTTGAAGCACCAAAGAAATAAAAATTAGTATCAAAGTCATCTAGGACTTTATTTCCGTAAGCTTGTTGTCTTCAATTACTCAGCAAGGGTCATTAAGATGGTACACCAAGGGGTTGACTAGGGATAACGTGAATCATTGCAATGCATCCACTAGTTATTAATACAATTGAATACTCGTGCAACATATATTTTTAGGTCTATCTACAAACATATCCTCCACCTTAAACATTCATAGCCAAAAGTTAGGTTTGGTGAACCTATTCATCTCTGTCCTTGATTTTCTTGTAATTTTTCTACATTCTTATAAAACCTCTCATTAAAATTGAGATTGGAGGAAAAATATTATCCCTCTCACCTATGACTTAAGATGGTCAAGCTCTAATGAACCAAAGAAAGGAATCATAGGTGTAAAACACAATTCGTACAAAAATATATGAGATGAGTTATCAAAAAATTATATTTACAAAAATAAACATAAAAATTATTAATCATAACACAATTATTATGTAAGAAAAATCCTTTTAGCAGAAAAACCTTACCCTCCAAGACAACTCAATATACCATTCAATAATCATTGTTTACTACACTTTCAAATTTGAATTCTTTCCATAAGATTGCCTACAAAACATCATAAACTATCCTTCTTGGTTTTTCTCTTTCTCACATGGAACTTCTCAACCCTCGTTCTCTTTTGTGTGGGTAATTGGAATCTATGAAACATCATTTTTTCCTCTATTCTAAAGGTCCAGATGCTTGGAGTTGGATACATTATTTGTCGGTCCTTTTCAATTCAACCCATTCAAATAGAATATGGATTTTTGGGCAATTTTCTTAGCCCTGCATTAAATTTTATCCAAAATTGGCATCTTTATAGGTTGATTATTGTCTTTAGTATTTGGGAAGATAAAAAGTTATCTCATTTTTTTAGTTTTGTTTTTAATGTTCACTTCTCTTTATACACTAAAATTATACTTTAATCTAATTTTATAATATAAATTAAGGTAATAGAATCATAAAGTTCCACATCTCCAAGATATTCTTAACCACTAACTTAATACTCCCTACATAGTTTTTAGAGCCATAACACTTACTTCATCCCTATGTTAGAAGCAAAGGTGTTGTCATGGTCAATTATCTAGATGACATAATACATCCCAATCTTAAGACTCTTAGTTGTAATTTTACATAAATTTTACTAACTATGGATGAACTCAACCCTTTTACTCACATTCTATCTCTTTTCATTCTTGTCTATCCATATTTTAGCAACTTCACTCACTTGGAACTAGTAAGTTGTTCTATTCATGCTCAACATCCTATAGAAGATCAAGAGGAGGGTTCTCTTATTGACAAGAAGTCTTTTAATAATGACATTATATCTATTAATGTACCAGATAAACTTCATAATCATGATACCCCTTCTTCTTTATTATCTTATTAGTTAGCAAGTTTACTTATATTTATCATTGGTCAAGCTATAACCTTAATTTATTTTTATGGAGGTCATTGAAGGCATCTTGGTTAAGCACGAGTTTCGTATTGCCTCCAATTTGTGCCATTCATACCTAGTTACAGATGAATTTGCAATTGCATAGTTGTTTTCGCTCTTCCTTAATGTTAGAACCTCGCACATTTTAAGGGGAAAGTCGTGTGTAAATTGAGGATAAAATCCTCTGAAAAGAGTTTGCAGGCCAACAAATCATAAAAAAAAAGCCACTGAATCTAAGTCAAGAATTAAATGTTTCCATGAGACCAATTTTTATTTTTTTTTGTGTGTGTGTCACAAGGCGCCTATTTGCTAGGTTTTCACCAAGTAACAATTTTTTTTTATGTTTATGATTTTTATGTATTTTTGATAACTTTTTTGTATTTTTGAATTAAGATATTCTAAAGAGCTATGCGTAAAACTTGTGAAGGTGCATGTTGTTGATTTGATCTTCCAAAGGTTCTCCATCTGGTGTTGAGAGATGATATGCACATAATCTATAGGCTGATGTGATGATGTAAGGACCAAGCCAATTTGGTTCGAACTGGCCCTTCTTCTCTTTGTCTTGTTGATTTTTAGGATTTTCTTTGAGAATTAAGTCACCCACCTAAAATGTATGAGGCTTTACCTTATGATTGTAGCTTCAATGTTCCTCGACTAAATGATATGTAGCTCGAGTGACTATCCTCCTTGATAAAAGAACTAAGATAGAATTACTAATGTGTGGACTACATAGGCCCACATGCATGTCACCTAAAGAATTTTGGGCATCCCTGACAATAAATTCCTTTGAGGAAGTTCCATTAAAGGTCCATGATGTATCCCCAGAAGGGAATGGATGTGTGGAACAAGTGGATAAGGAGTGAAGGCTTATGATTGTGAAAAGAAGTGAAAGTAGGATAGCATGATGTAGACTTAGGATCAACAAGTATGCTTTTTAACTTGAAATTTAGAACTTTTTCCCCCATTTATTTTTATATTAGGGGAGATCAACTCTTGTTCTTTTTCTTTCATAGGATTTTTATCCTTGACTTTGATTTTTGCAGAGTCCAATAGCTTTTGATTTTTGCAGAGTCCAATAGCTTTTGATTTTGATTTGGACTAAAGGACTTTTCTTTATTTTTGAGTTTTAGATTTTTCTTTTCAAAGCTTGATTTCTTATCCCCAATTAGTAAGGGATTTTGTGATTCTTGTTGATCCAAGTCTACGAGAGGAGTAGAAATTGAATGAGTGAATGAAATGGTAAACTTATGTGAATTCTCAAGAGGGTTGGCGATATGCTCAATAGATTCTTCACTGGAACCACTCTTAGGACTATTGATATCAAGAGCTGCTTGCACCACTAGAGGATATCTGCATTCAAACTTAGTAGATACAACACTAGGTGCTTCATACCCAATTCCTTGGCATTGCAAATTGTTTGTAGGTTGTTCTTGTCAACTGAATACCTTAGGAGATAGTGGGAGTTGATCAATATGAAAGATATACTCACCACATCCCATATCTTTAATCTTGAACTTTTCTTTGATCTCTACTTGTTTTGATGTAGAAGCTTTCAATGATTCTGGATCAACATATGATAATGAAAGAACACCCTCTTGATTGACTAGGATTGTTATTTCTGATCTAGGTTGTAGATTGTTGCAATATATGAATGGGTTTGGATCAGCTTTGATGGTCACTTCAACTCCATTGTGTGGGAACTTGATACATCGAAGATAAGTAGATGGGACTCCGCTCATCTCATGAATCCATGGACATCCTAGCAATATGTTGTATGTGAGCTCTAGATCAAGGACTTGACAAACCACATCCTTCATAACTGGCCGAACTCTGAAAGGTAAAGTGACTATGCCTTTAGATGAACGCTCTTCGTCATCATATACTTTTATGGTGATTAAATGTGTAGAATTCACAGGCTTTTCAGAATATCCAATTGTTTAAGAGTGTTCAATGTACAAATATTTAGATATGCTCCTTCATCTATCAGCACTCATTTTATTTGATGTTTGTGTATGAAAGTGTCAATGTTTAAAGGTGCATTATATGGTTGGCTTACGGAGGTGTCGTTTGCTTCAATGAATGTAAGAGAATGTGGAACGGAAAGGTATCCCACCATGGCTTGAAATTGGTCCACGTTCATATCGATGGGTATAGAGGTTTCTCTTAGGACTTTGTCAAGTATGGATTTATGTGAAGGAGAGATACGTAACAATTCTAAGATTGAGATAAGTGTGGGTGTCTTCCCTAACTATTCTATTAGGTCATACTCAGGTTTGGCCAATGAGGAAGTGGTGGTTTTAGTTGGAGCACCTTGCAAGGTTAACTTACCTCGATGAGTTGTGACATTACATTCGGAGGTGGGTTCAGAAGAAGGTCCAATGACTTTTAGGACAACTTTGGCTCTTTGAGTAGAACTTTTAGGTGTTTTGTCCTTTATGATAATAGTGGAAACATAATTGTCCATCGAAATGTGATTAATGGTTGAATCATTATCATAGGACACTTTGGTATAGTTGTCTTGCTCATCTGTGGCTTTGGATTTTCCCTTGTCATGTTTAGGGGATGGTTCCTTAAACATCTCATGTTCTTGATTGGATGTATGTCCCTTGATCTCAATAAGATCTTGTATAATGTTCTTCAAGCGATGGAAATTTCCTATTTTATGTCCCTTGCTCTTGTGATATTCACAGTACTCATCATCATTCCACCAATTTGGTATGACTTTTGGTTCATATGGAGGATTGTTTGGAATTGTTATTATCTTGTTTTCCACTAGCTTCCTAAAAGCTGACTCAAGTGGTTCTCCCAATTGGGTGTATTTCCTTCATGGTTTTGAATTTGCTTGAGTGTTTACTTGGTTGTTTGTAGAATAACTTGATCCTGGAAGAATAATTTTTGGTCTCACTATGTTGGCATCAACAATGCCATCATTTACTGTGTTTTTGTTATTGTTCCAAAATCGTGGTGTGTCCTTTCCTTTAAAATCCTCTTTATTTTCTTTGAATATCTTGATGATTCCTTTCTTAATTAAGACCTTCTATGTCACTAAGAATTTCTCAATGACATCCTTGAAAGTGGACAAACAAGCTTTTCTCAAGTCATAACCAATTTCTTTGTTGGCATTTTGTGTAAACATCTCTACCATTTGTTTTTGTGGAATTTTGCAAGAGCATCTACTGGATAAATTCCTCCATCTTTGTAAGAATGATGAAAATGACTCCCCATCCTTTTGTTTGGTATTGCATAAAGTGGTAACTGATATGTCTGTCTCTAACAAGAGCTCAACAAAGAACAAAAATGTGGTTGATAGCGTGATCGCATACGAAAGTTTGAATTCTAGAATGCTTGTGAAGGGATTGATAATGAAGGAAGCATCTCCTTATATAGAAGACACTCTAGGAAATTGAGGGATAAGATTAAGAGGTGTAAAAGATAAATGGTTGACTAAGATTAGAGGGTAGGTAGAAGAAATAAGAAAATAATGAGAGGGTAGGTAGTGTAATAATTAAGAGATGAATGACATGTATCATGGGTAGAAAAGGCTAATAAATTAATTAGATAAATAAAGATTTATTTGATTAATAGAAGAAATGGGATCAATTAAATAAATAAAAGTACTTATTTAATTTATAAAAAAGGATAATTTATATAAATAAAAGTATTTATTTAAATGAGGAAAAAGGTTAGAAGAGGATAAATTAATTAATTAAATAAATAAAAATTTATTTAATTAATAGAAGACTTAGGCTAAATAATTAAATAAATAAAAATATTTATTTAATTAGACAGGACAATTTTAGGTGTCTACATTTTGCCCCTCTTTGAGACAATGCAGCTTGTCGCGTTGGCTCAAAGAAGATAAGATGAACTTATAAAAAGTTGCCCCAAGATGGGAATGATATGCCCCCTCGAGAGATTGGATGAAAATGTCTAAAAAGATCGCAAACAATCTCTCAATAAGAAAGAAAGAAAGGCTAGAAAGGACTGACATGATAGGATAGAGTGATAGAGTCACAGGATAAAGAAGACTAACACAAGAGACTAGGGCTAGGGTAGTCTATAAGATAGAATAGGAGGGAAAACATCCTCATTTTCATACACACACCTAAGAGATCAGAGTGCAGAGAGAGCAAAGAGCAGTTAGCAGCGATGGCATTGGTGCATACATTTGATCACATTCGCTGATATCAGAGGCCATCAGATGCAAGAGAATCAGTAAGTAACACAAAACCTCCTTGTACCTTGTTGCATTAATTGTTGTCATAAATGCA
The DNA here is from genome assembly GCF_030272615.1 of Cryptomeria japonica. NCBI lineage: Eukaryota > Viridiplantae > Streptophyta > Pinopsida > Cupressales > Cupressaceae > Cryptomeria > Cryptomeria japonica. The sequence continues at coordinate 553,606,478 of NC_081412.1, read as the reverse complement.
TGCTAGGTAGGGTAATAAATGTGCATTAGGTATGTTGCAAAAAATGTCAAGTGGGTCAAAAGACGAGAAGGTGCATCTACGTTAGTACTAGGTGCATCTGGGTTGGTTAGTCATGTTTGTGTAGAATGTAACTGCATCTATGATTGTAAAAGTGTCTATGTCAAATGTGAGCACGTTTGCGAAGTGCATGCACGTCTATGCAAGGCAGGCACATCTGTGCAGAACAGAGGCGCGGCTGTGTATTTCAGGCGTGTTTGTGAAATGCAGAAACGTTTGTGAAGTATGTAAGTGCTTTTGTGTCATGAACGCATGTTTATGTCTTCAAGGTTGAATCGATGGTTTTGTGATAAACATACACTGTCGATTGGATAAGTTGTTGAGAGGATACACTCAAACAGGGCCTCTAGGAAAGACTAGGATAGCAAAGAGGGCTAGGATTGACAATTTTGTGATAGAACATACATTACCAATCAGGAAACTACTCAAGAGGATACACCCAAGCAGGGGCCCTAGGATAGAATATAGCGAGGCACTTTGTGATGAACAGAAAGTACCATATAAATTGACAATTATGTGATAGAACATGCGTTGCCAATTGGATAAGGTTGAAATTGACAATTTTATTATAGAACATACGTTGCCAATTGGATAAACTACTCAAGAGGATACACTCAATTAGGTGCCCTAAAAGATAATAGCAGCACTTTTTGATGATCAGGGATTACTACTAGAATAGAGTTTCATATGATAGATATGGGTATGTGCACCAAGTTGTGGTACCAAAACGGGGTCTTAAGATAGTAACTTTTTTTCTGAAATCAGCAAAGTCTGAAATTCAACGACAAATTAAAGATAGTTACACTCCAAATTTAAAGATGCAACAAGAACAAGAGTTAGAGTGCTTTGAGTCTACTTTCTAAACTACTAATTTTTTTGAAAATGGTGGAGATTAAGGGCTTCAAAAAGGGGGGCCACAAAAAGTGGTCCTATTTTTATGCAAAAAACATAACATAGCATCTGTTGTGGCCCCCCTAAAATGTTAACTATTTTTTTGAATTTTTAAAATCGCTTCAATGAGAAATTAGCTAACAACTTATAGTTTATGCCAGATTTTTTAGCTAATTTTTTAAAGAGTATATGATTTTTTACTAATTTTCGAAGTGGACACATCCTTAAAAATACAAATTTGAGCATGCTCCTGCCTAAAATCATTGAAAACTAATCAAAAATCAAAAAAAAATTCTTAAATTGTGTAGAATGGAGTCTACTTTCTAAAAATGTAAGTTTTTTTAAAATTTGATGAACGTGTAAAAATCTATACCCAAAATAGTGCATGTTGGTTTTTGACAAAAAACGGACACACTGACAAAAGAAATTATAGACGAAAGACTTAACGAAATCAAAATTTGAAATAAATTACATTGTTGGATAGCTAAGAGGGAGCTCAAGTTTACCACAGTGTTTTTTTTAACTTCATTGAAACACGTGCAAACCTAACGGAGAGCACGACCAAAAATATGTCAAAATTTTCAATGTTCTGATAAAAACACGTCTCTAGCCTGAAATGGTCATCCAAACCTTTGGGCTGGATGCCCAAGGCAAATCCAACCCATAGGTTTGGTGTTTCCCAAATTGAGCCATTTGGCGCGCACCAAATATGGCACTCGCCCTATTTGGCGAGCGCCAAATGTGATGAATGGATTTTCCCTATTTGGTGTGCGCCAAATAGGGAGAGTGCCAAATGTGTACATAGAAACCCCCATCTCACCTCTCGCTTCTTTACCTCCCTTCCCTCATAGTTCCATCTCTCTCTATGAACTAGATCTCATATTCTCTCTTTCCCCTTACCTCTTCTCGGGCTCTTCATTCTTATAGATACATACTCTTCTTTGTCCCTCCCCTCTCTAGCTCTCACAAATCCCTTATTCTCCTATCCCTCAAGCTACCTCCCTCTTCATCCTTACACCCATCTAATTCCCTCTCTCATGTCTTTCCCGCAGTTTCTTCCTCACTCCCTCTTCTCTCTAGGTCCTAAGAGGTCATTTGAAACCATATTACCCCTTAGGATACAATATGACCCCTAACAACACCTAAGGGGTCATATGGTGTCCTAAGGGGTCATAGGACACCATATGACCTCTTAGGTTACCATAGGACCCATAACAATGATGAATACTAAGAAGGGGGGTGAATTAGTATGTTGAAAAATACTAAACTTGGACACTTAAACAATCCAGAAGTAAACCAGTAAAATAGTTTAACAAACAAACCGGTTAACACACATGCAAACCAAATAGCAAATAAGGCATTCACCCACAGGAGCAATAACACCATAACACAAGATATTTGATGTGGAAACCCAAATGGGAAAAACCACGGTGAGATGAAACTCACAAGTAACTATCTACAGAATAGAAACCAGACTGGTTAAGGTCAGACCGGTTATGGTCATATAATGTTCTTTACCAGAACAGATCCTATTAGGAATCTCAATCTCTGTTAGGAGATAAGTCCGATTAAAGACTACCTTGCTGGAGGATTTTAGATCCATAGATGTGAACCACCTTGTTAGAGGATTTACAAAAGGCTTTATGGGCCTACCCGATTAAGGGCTTCAGACTTGCCGAAGATGTTAGTAATCAACAAGTGAGTGATCTAGCAGATAGCACAGATTGCTTGGTTAGATCCTTGATAGCTCATTCTTAATGCATTCAAACATTACTTCAGTCTTCAACACATTCACACTCTGCCTTCTCTTGCAAACCTAAACTTCTCTTCATTGATTGCACTTACAAAAACTCATCAACCTCTTTCAAAAACCTAACAACTACATAAAACCCTAGACAAGATATCCTTATAAAGGAATCTAATTTCATGTCAGTCCAATAGGATTACAATACAATTTCCTAGGTTCAGTGCATCTAGACATACGACACAAAAAGCACCGCCAAAGTGTTGGCACCATCAAACAATCGGTGGATGGTAACTCATCACAAAATGTCGGTTGGTAACTCATCACAGAGTATTACCAGTTCATACAAAATACCGGTTTACACAAAATAAAGACTGGGAAATATGTGTTCTGCCATTTTGAACCTTCGTACCGCTTGAGATCCTTGAACCGCTTGGGGTCTTCATACCACTTGAGGTTGGTAAACACTTTTTGCAAAACACCAATAGTCTAAAGACTAACACATGATACTGGTTGGAACAAATACCAGTTGAGCTTAGCTCATACATATAAAAAGGTGATCTCAAAGCAAGTGTGTGTCCATCAATGACAATCACAACATCAATCATCAAAAATGCCAACAATCTCCCCCTTTGGCATTGATGGCAACACAAGAAAATTTTGACATCTAAATGTTTTACAACAAAAATATGCCATAATCAAAATTACTCCCCCTAAGCATATACACTATCCCTTTTGCAGAAAATACAATGTATACTATTCCTTATCAGAGATAAACATGAAAGTATACATCAAACCATCAAAATTTTATATACTTCTCCCCTTTGCTAATAATGACAAAAACATTGTAGACTAACCCCTATTTTATTAGTATTAAAATAATAAATGTTTATGACAATAAAGAGTAAAACTTGTCACAAACTGATTTAAAGTCCTGCAAAAATTTCTTCATGGATAAGGACCATGACTCAAGTAGGGAGGTAGTCACCTCTTTCTCTATCTGCATCTGAGATACCTGTTCTTCCATGGCATCTATCGTACTCATCTCTTGAGTGACCGTTAGGGCATCTAGATTTAGATAGAATTTCTGGAGAATTTGCAATCGTGGCAGTAGGATCAGTTGAAGTTCCTGCAAGTTATGTGTCTGGATGCTTATCTATGCCTCAAGTCTTGCAGACTAGAGTTAAAGCCGGTGAATAGTTTGACCATATGTGGAAAAGGAATCATATGGCATCTTCAAGGTGCTAATAAATGACTGCATATCAGATCGCAGTTTGTTCTTCTGAGTGAGCACATCATCACAGAATAAATGAGGTTGACAAATCTTACTAAGTAGTAGATTGCCCTCATCCATTTCATCTCTGATTTCCTTTTGTGCCTTGTGAAGTCCTGACCGAAGTTCATTCAACTTCTTCACCAAGGCAATGTTCAGAGCCTTTTCATGCTCCTTTTTGGCATTTGATTCTACAACTTCTTCCAAGCTTTGGACCTAGTCATCCACAACTATACATAGAAGCTTTAATCAGGTAAGTGAGGAATCGGTACTGGGGAGGTTCATACTAGGTATCAGATTGGTGAGTGTTTCCACCGCAGTTTGGATAACATCTTCCTCCTTTTTCCTCCTTAGAGCATCCAATCGCTCTTGAGAAAGTTTAATGCTCTACAGTAGCTCTGATTCACTTGTAGACTGGAGGTCAATAGTACTAGTAATGTCAGCCAGTTTGGCTTGACTACCGGTTGCCTTTGGAGTTTCCATCTGAGTGCTCTGTGCCACTTCTCTTTTCTTGTCTTCTTCTGCCTTCATTTTCTCTTGCTCTTTCCGCTTCACTTCATCTTCATCCTTCTTCTTCTTCTCCTCTTCTTTCTTCTTTTCCTCTTCCTTTTCCACTTCCTTCTTCTTCTCCTTATCTTCTTGTTTCTTTTTCTCCTCTTCCTTTTTCTTTTCTTCCTCTTTCTTTTCTTCGCATCCTCTTTCTTTTTCTTCTCTTCCTCTTTCTTTTCTTCCTCTTTCTTTTCTTAATCTTTCTTTTTCTTCTCATCCTCTTTCTTTTCTTCCTCTTTCTTTTCTTCCTCTTTCTTTTTCTTCTCATCCTCTTTCTTTTTCTTCTCTTCCTCTTTCTTTTCTTCCTCTTTCTTTTTCTTTTCTTCCTCTTTCTCCTTTTCCTGTTCTGCCTGTTTTGTCTTTTCCATCTCCTGTTTCTTCCTTTCCTCCTCTACCTGTTTTCTCTTGTCTTCCTCCTATTTCTCCTGACCTTCTGTTTCTTCTAGTGCATCCAGAGAAACATCATCTACATCTAGAGCATCAATGTCAATATTGTCTACCGATTCAGTAACCGGGTTTCCTTCATTGTCGAAGACCTCGTCCGGTTTTTTGATTTTCGGTTCCTTTTCAGCTTTATGGTTTGCCTCAAATACTTGATGTAATCTCAAAGTGGCTTTGGTATGAGAGTGAGTATCTTTCACCACTTCAGAGGTTTTTCCTTCAAGCAACATGAGTCTTCTTCTTCTCATGAATTAGATACATCGGGAAAATATTGTGCAAATATTTCCTCTCTTATTTCCTGTTCTTTTTCAATGGCAATGCACCATTTGATGTCTAAAGAATAATACAAAGAATCTGGTATCACAGATTTGATGTCTGATGGTGACCGATCATTAATACATAAATACTTAATGATTTCCTATTCAACTTCTTCCTTTTCATCATTATTGAAATTATCAAAATGATCTATTAAATCATTCAGCAATTTTCTCCTAATATTCTTAATGGTTCTTTGACAATGTGTCAAAGGTTTGTAAGAAGACATGTCAATATTTACTGGTGCCGATGTTGTTGGTTCATTCTTAGTCTTTTTCTTCACTTGCCTAGTCTTCTTAGGTTGTTCTTGAGACACAGTATCCTCTGAGTCTGGTGAATTGTTCTTTGCCTTTCACTTCCTCTCGAAGACTTTGGCAGGTGCCGCTTCTGGTTTCTTCTTTACTGGTGACCGCTTGGTCACTTTGGGACTTGTTGGAGTAACTAGTGTTGATGCTGAAGGCACTGCCTTTCCCTTCTTTACTGAGGGTTCTTTAACCAGTGTAACCCTTTCTAGATAGGTGTCAGTTCTTTTTGCCTTTGGATCAAGAGGTGAGGCAAGTAGGGTAGAGGCATACCCGTCCAGCATATCATTCATTACCTCATATCCCATTGGTTCCACTTCTTCCTGTCTAGGCTCAGCCACCTCCATTATACACACATCAACTTTGATGGTTAAGCAGATGTCCTCCTCGTACTTTTTGACTATATCACCGAATATTATTTTCCTTTGGCTCATCTTGGGTCTGAACTCATCAAATTATTTGTTTAGCACTTCCGGATAACCTGTTCCAACCACTTGTAGGCTTTCCTTGATTTGCTTTGACACCGTTTGGTCGGCAAACCACTGAATATCTCCAACTCCTGGGAAGTAACCTTGGAAGTAGAAGAACAACCCAACCAATAGTTGTCCAAACTTAAATCTCAATGCATTGTCTTGTTTGATTGACTTAAGGTTCAACAGAAGTTGTCTTTGCATACAAGTGCACAGATCAAACGATGCATCTTCCTTGATCATCCTATAAGCAGCATTTACCGCTACAGTAGAGACAGAGTTAATTCTACTAGCAGAGAAAGTCTATTAGCCTATCACCATGCAGGCATACTTGACCAAATCGTCCTTGATTGAGTTGATAGTCATTCCATGTGAGTCGCTCACTGAACTGGTGATCTTGGACATTTTAGTCTTGCTGACTTTCCTTAGGGCTGGCACTTCCCCAATGTTACAAAAACTGGTGACAGTATGAATCACTTCTAGTGTGATGTCATGCATCCACTCTAAGCACATCTTATCACCATGAACTCTTCTCATAATGATGTGAATGTGATCATCTAAAAATTCTTCAAGAAAATAGACTGCGTTGTGGAGTTTCTTCTTTTCCAGAACGCTAAATTCTGATTTAATCTTCTTATCCTTTCTGCAGAACAAACTCAACTGAGAATGGATCACAAGAGACCCTAGGTCTTTGATTTTACATTCTATGTAATCGGAAATGCCTTCTTCCACTATAATACCAATGGGTATTTGAGATAGGGCATTGTATTTTGACTTCCATTGAATGAAGTCTACAGAATCAATGGGTGCACTGGAACTAGTATGTGATGTGGAATCCATGATAAACAAAGAATTTTGAAAAATACCTTCATTAATCAAAATTTAGGGTTTCGCAATTTCAACTTAGCCACACACTCCTTCAGTTGTTGAATTGCCGCTTTGCATTCTACACTCCTCCAACAGATGTTTGCTTCAGATTCTTGTTCAGGATTTTGATAAATTCTTTGAATCGCAGTGTAAATTGGTTTTCTTCATTCTGCACTTGAAATACTTCTTCGCTCGAAAAACGATGGTGAGAGATGATTTGAAAATTCCTTTTAAACAGCTTCTCCACCTACCATAATAAATGCTCCACTATTAGGGCATAAACCCTAATTTGTCTTTTATCGTTTTCGGCCTTCTGCCAATCTGACAGGTATCACATACCGGTTAAGGTCTTTTATCGGTGTCAACCGAGGGTTCGAAACATTTGACCATTTGCTCCCCCTAAGTTTTTCTGATGCTTAGTTTGTCGGTTCTAAAATTTCCACACTAGGTGCAGAAACCGATTCTTCTTGCAACACTCCTGGTTTCTTTTTCCAGGTTTTGTTCATATCCGCTTGAATAGTTTCAACATCAATCTTTCCTTCGAGAGTGACCGGTATGTCATCCAATATGATCTTTCTACTTCTGTAGAATCTTGTTGAATGACCTGGTTTGTTGCAATGATAGCAAACCATTTTAGGTGCTCTCCGAGGTCCATTATTCATGTTTCCATTCTTCCTTCTGCATGTTGTAGCAGTGTGACCATGACCATGACAAATCCAACATTTTTCTCTCCATTTGGTTGTCGCTTAATAGCCACCACTACCTGACTGATGATTATAGGTATTAAACTGGTTTGGGTTCCGGTTCTCAGAGGGTTCAGGAAAAATTCCCTGATTTCTTTGAGGATACCTTCCGATATTGTGCATGACAGACCTGCATTTAAATGCTCTTTGCCCAAAATTGTTGCATGCATAACAATTACCATTGAATCTATTGGATCTAGGATTATCATTTAGAAAATAAGGAAAATTATTTTAAGCTCTACTTCTACATACATTAGCAGTGTGTCCTTCTTTGAGACAGTTAAAGCAAACAGATTTGAACTTTTGCTTACCTTTATCCTTTGATGTCGGTTGTTTCTTTGATGCTCAATCTTTTGTTTCAGAGGTCTCACCTTTCTTATAATCAGAGAAACCGAGTCCATTGGTATTCTTTACCGATTTAGTTGATTCTAGCTTTTGCTCTAGCTTGACAGTGCTCTTATTGAATTTAGCAAGTACTCCCTTTGATACGGTGAGTTCTTTAGAAATAGCAATACTGGATTCCTTCAAGGTTGCATTCTCAAAGATAGCCATGTTTAGTTCACCTTGTACTCCTTCTTTTTTCATTTTTCTTTCATGAAGACTAGCGGTAAGTGCACTAATCTCTTGCTTCAACTTAGAGATTTCATGATCTTTGTCTTTTACCAGATCTTCATCTTTCCTTCTGTTCTCAAGCTCTTGACATATTCAGATAGTCAGTCCTTCCAACTCCTTTCTCAGGTTGGAATTGGATTCATTTAGCTTTTGTACTTCTTGAATTAGGGCTTCCATGTTCGCTTCATCAAAAGAACTATTTTCAGATAGCTCCATTAGTTTTTCAACATGCTCTCTTCTTTTTGCCTGAGAGGCCTTTTATTTGACCATAAGTTCATTATAGGCTTGCTCAGACTAAGTGAGCTGATGAGTAAGTTCCCTCACAGTGTATTCCCCCATATCTCTTTCCAAGTGGTTAGACTTATAGAAAGGTTGGCTCTGATACCAATTGATGAATACTAAGAGGGGGGGTGAATTAGTATGCCAAAAAATACTAAACTTAGACACTTAAACAATCCAGAAGTAAACCAGTAAAATAGTTTAACAAACAAACTAGCTAACACACATGCAAACCAAATAGAAAATAATACATTCACCCACAGGAGCAATAACACCATAACACAAGATATTTGATGTGGAAACCCAAATGGGAAAAACCACGGTGAGATGAAACTCACAAGTAACTATCTACAGAATAGAAACCAGACTGGTTAAGGTCAGACCGGTTATGGTCATATAATGTTCTTTACCAGAACAGATCCTATTAGGAATCTCAATCTCTGTTAGGAGATAAGTCCGATTAAAGACTACCTTGCTGGAGGATTTTAGATCCATAGATGTGAACCACCTTGTTAGAGGATTTACAAAAGGCTTTATGGGCCTACCCGGTTAAGGGCTTCAGACTTGCCGAAGATGTTAGTAATCAACAAGTGAGTGATCTAGCAGATAGCACAGATTGCTTGGTTAGATCCTTGATAGCTCATTCTTAATGCATTCAAACATTACTTCAGTCTTCAACACATTCACACTCTGCCTTCTCTTGCAGACCTAAACTTCTCTTCATTGATTGCACTTACAAAAACTCATCAACCTCTTTCAAAAACCTAACAACTACATAAAACCCTAGACATGATGTCCTTATAAAGGAATCTGATTTTATGTCGGTCCAATAGGATTACAATACAATTTCCTAGGTTCAGTGCATCTAGACATACGACACAAAAAGCACCGCCAAAGTGTCAACACCATCAAACAATCGGTGGATGGTAACTCATCACAAAATGTCGGTTGGTAACTCATCACGGAGTATTACCGGTTCATACAAAATATCGGTTTATGCAAAATAAAGACTGGGAAATATGTGTTCTACCATTTTGAACCTTCGTACCGCTTGAGATCCTCGAACCGCTTGGGGTCTTCATACCGCTTGAGATCGGTAAACACTTTCTGCAAAACACCAATAGTCTAAATACTAACACAAGATACCGGTTGGAACAAATACCAGTTGAGCTTAGCTCATACATATAAAAAGGTGATCTCAAAGCAAGTGTGTGTCCATCAATGACAATCACAACATCAGTCATCAAAAATGCCAACAAACGATACCATATTCTATCCTAAGTGGTCATAGGACACCATATGACCCCTTAGGACACCATACAACCCATAACGACACCATATGGTATCTTAATGGGTCATAGGACCCCTAACGACACCTAAGGGGTCATATGGTGTCCTATGACCCCTCAGGACACCATATAACCCCTTAGTACACCATATGGTTTTAGAATGGTTCGTATGGTGTCCTATGACCCCTTAGGATACCATATGAGATCCTAGTACACAATATAGGGGCAGTATAGTCTTATGGTGTGTGATGATCCCTTAGGACACCATATGACCCCTTAGGACACCATACAACCCATAATAACAACATAAGGTGTTTGGGGTCATATGGTGTCTTAAGGGGTCATAACACACCATATGACCCGTTAAGACACAATATGATCCCTAACGACACCTAAGGGGTAATATGGTGTCCTATGACCCCATAAGACACCATATAACCCCTTAGGACACCATATGACCCATAACGACACCATATTGTGTCCTAAGGGGTCATATGGTGTCCTAAGCAGTCATAGGACACCATATGAACCCTTACAACACCACACAACCCATAACGACACCATATTGTGTCCTAAGTGGTCATATGGTGTCTTAAGTGGTCATAGGATACTAGATGATGCCTTAGGACACCATGTGACCCCTTAGAACACCATATAGTGTCATTATGGGTTATATGGTGTCCTAAGGGGTCATATGGTATCCTAACGGGTCATATAGTGTCCTATGACCCCTTAGGATACCACATAACCCCTTACATGTCGTTAGGGTTCACATTGTGTCCTAAGGGGTCATATGGTGTCCTATGACCCCTTAGGACACCATATGGTGTCATTATGGGTCGTATGGTATCTTAAGCGGTCATTAGGTGTCTTATGTTCCCATAGGACACCATATGACCCATAATGACAACATAAGGTGTCCTAAGGGGTCATATTGTGTCTTAAGGGGTCATAACACACCATATGACCCATTAAAACACAATATGATCCCTAACAACACCTAAGGGTTCATATGGTGTCCTATGACCCCACAGGACACCATATGACCCCTTAGGACACCATACGACTCATAATGATACCATATTGTGTCCTGAGGGGTCATATGGTGTCCTAAGGGGTCATAGGACACTATATGACCCCTTATGACACCATGTGACCCCTTAGAACACCATATAGTGTCATTATGGGTCATATGGTGTCCTAAGGGGTAATATAGTGTGCTAATGGGTCATATAGTGTCTGATGACCCCTTAGGATACCATATAACCCCTTATGTGTCGTTAGGGTTCACATTGTGTCCTAAGGGGTCATATGGTGTCCTATGACACTTAGGACACTATATGACCCATTAGGACACCATATGGTGTCATTATGGGTCATATGGTGTCCTATGGGGTCATGTGGTGTCTTAAGGGGTCATAGCACACCATATGACCCGTTAAGACACAATATGATCCCTAACGACACCTAAGGGGTCATATGGTGTCCTATGACTCCATAGGACACCATATGACCCCTTAGGATACCATACGACCCGTAACGACACCATATTGTGTCCTGAGGGTTCATATGGTGTCCTAAGGGGTCATAGGAGACCATATGACCCCTTACGACACCATGTGACCCCTTCAAACACCATATGGTGTCGTTGTGGGTCATATGGTGTCCTAAGGGGTCATATGGTGTCCTAACGGGTCATATAGTGTCCTATGACCCCTTAGGATACCATATAACCCCTTACGTGTCGTTAGGGTTCACATTGTGTCCTAAGGGGTCATATGGTGTCCTATGACCCCTTAGGACACTATATGACCCATTAGGACACCATATGGTGTCATTATGGGTCATATGGTATCCTAAGGGGTCATATGGTGTCTTAAGGGTTCATATCACACCATATGACCCGTTAAGACACAATATGATCCCTAACAACACCTAAGGGGTCATATGGTGTCCTATGACCCCATAGGACACCATATGACCCCTTAGGACATCGTACGACTAATAACGACACCATATTATGTCCTAAGGGGTCATATGGTATCCTAAGGGGTCATAGGACACCATATGACCCTTTATGATGCCATGTGACCCCTTCCAACACCATATACTGTCATTATGGGTCATATGGTGTCCTAAGGGGTCATATGGTGTGCTAACGGGTTATATAGTGTCCTATGACCCCTTAGGATACCATATAACCCCTTATGTGTCATTAGGGTTCACATTGTGTCCTAAGGGGTCATATGGTGTCCTATGACCCCTTAGGACACCATATGGTGTCATTATGGGTCGTATGGTGTCCTAAGGAGTCATACGCGTATTAAGGGGTCATAACACACCATATGACTCGTTAAGACACAATATGATCCCTAACGACACCTAAGGGGTCATATGGTGTTCTATGGCCCCATAGGACACCATATGACCCCAATGGTTGACAAGTTTCCGAAGCATACTTGTCAAAGACATGCTAACCAGATATGGAAAATATTTTTTAAGCCTTTAAATGAGACAGGAAGATGTCAACTATTTGTTGAAATGATGAGAAATCTAAAATTTAGGCCTATAATGAAGATTCTTGGGCTAAGAACATCGATTGAATCAAGCGACAAATCTATTGTGAAGAATCTGATGAATGCATATGATACTGTTGGTTCTAACTCACGCACAAAAGATAGTAATGCCACACAATGTGTCATTACATCAACAATTGTAAGCACTCAAACTAAGAAAGCTCAGCTCCTTAGAAAGACAAGAAAACAATTGAAGATAAGTAGACAAACTCTAATGAGATCTATGGGAAGGTGACAAAGAGCGGAGGATCCATATAACAATGAGTTATCGGCATTTTTCGGTAGATTACCACGGAAAGATAAAGCAATTGTTGAAGCCTCAAGATCCCTAATTGAAGATTTTTGGAAGAATAACACAAGGGTCTCTCAAAATCAAAGAGATGTTGTAAGAAGGAGGATTGGTAGTAAAATCTGTGATCCACATCCGAAACATTTTTTGGTTATGACTCAAACACAATTTTTTGCCAAGTTTCAAGGTATGTATCCTCAAATAAAAATTATTCAAAGATTCTTTGAAATGGTAAAGCCTTTTTATGTCAAAATAAATCACACACGCACAACTTCTTGTTGTAGAGTACATATTGAATTTCTAACCATTATGATGTTTATCAACACATATGTATAGATTTGCGTGCTAACAATGTTTTACAGGAATGCAACATAAATGGTCCACTGACATCTTCAAGGGAATTCATATCTAGCATCTTATGTGAAAGAGTAGATGGTCAAGTATATTACAATAAGTGTTGCTTGGATGGCACATGTGTTGATTGTGGTGGATTGTGACATTTACAAATTTGTCAACATATGGATGTTGGACAAGAAATTGGTAATGAATTAGTAGAATTTGGAAAATATAAGACAGTGGCCTACATGCTAAAGGATGGAAAAGAAGCAAAAAGGTGTGAATTGGTTAGTGAGAAGATTCCAGTGTATCAGTTTATGGGCATCTTTCATGAGAATATAGTGTATGAGTATGCAAGGCATAACCATCAAGCTCGTTGGTTGGACTCACAATTTAAGTTACACAAGGACACATTTCCACTTCATACAATCATTTCAATTGTTGACTTTGTGGGGTCATGCTATGGCACTCTAAAAAATCCTCTCTTGGTTTCGGTAGACTCGTATCTAGCTGCTCGTAGTGACACTTTCTTGGTTGTGACAAAAAGCGTCAGATGAGTTCAATGAAAAGTTGCACAATGCCCCATCTTTCAATCCGCTCATCGCAGTACCAAACCGTCAGCTTGTATGCATTGAGGTGGCCAAGTTTACGCTAAGAATGCCTTCTTTTTTCTCTCCAACTCGCCTGATCATTGCGGGACACACCCTAGCAATGAAATCGCCTAAGTGCTCAAATTGCTCAAAGTTGTCAATATTTGGCATCACGTTTCTCGGTGCCCATTAATCATAAGAACGATCCATCTAATCCTGCGGGGTTGTGTTATGGCACTCTAAAAAATTATTCTCAGTTTTGATAGACTCGGATCCAATTGCCCGTGGCGACACTTTCTCAGTTGCGACAAAAAGTGTCAGATGAGTTCAATTAAAAGTTGCACAATGCCCCATCTTTCAATCCACTCATTGCAACACCAAACTGTCAGCTTGTACACATCGAGGTGGTCAGGTTTACACTAGAAATGCGTTCTTTTTTCTCTCCAACTAGCCCAATCATTGCAGGCCACACCCTAGCAGCAAAATCGTCTAAGTGCTCAAGTTGCTCAAAGTTGTCAATATTTGGCATCGCGTTTCTCGACACCCGTTAATCATATGAATGATTCATCTAATCCTCTAGGGTCATGTTATGGCACTCTAAAAAAGCCTCTCTTGGTTTTGGTAGACTCGATTCCAGTTGCTCATGGCGACACTTTCTCAATTGCGACAAAAAGCGTCAGATGAGTTCAATGAAAAGTTGCACAATACCCCATCTTTCAATCTGCTCATCGAGGCACTAAACCATCAGCTTGTATGTGTTGGGGTGGTTAGTTTTATGCTAGGAATGCCTTCTTTTTTCTCTCCAACTCGCCCGATCATTGCGGGCCACACCCTAGCAGCGAAATCACCTAAGTGCTCAAGTTGCTCAAAGTTGTCAATATTCGGCATCGCATTTCTTGACGCCCATTAATCATAAGAATGAGCCATCTAATCCTATAGGGTCATGTTATGGTACTCTAAAAAATCCTCTCTCAGTTTCGGTAGACTTGGTTCCAGCTCCTCATGGCGACACTTTCTCGCTGCGACAAAAAGCGTCAGATGAGTTCAATGAAAAAGTTGCACAATGCCCCATCTTTCAATCTACTCGTCATGGCACCGAACCTTCAGCTTGTACATGTCAAGGTGGTCGGTTTTACGCTAGGAATGCCTTCTTTTTTCTCTCCAACTCGCCCGATCGTTGCGGGCCACACTCTAGCAGCAAAATCGCTTAAGTGCTCAAGTTTCTCAAAGTTGTCAATATTCGGCATCAAATTTCTTAGTGCCCGTTAATCATAAGAATGATTCATCTGATCCTGTGGGGTTTTTTTATGGCACTCTAAAAAAACCTCTCTCAGTTTTGGTAGACTCGGATCTAGTTGCTCGTGGCGACACTTTCTCGGTTGTGATAAAAAGCGTCAGATGAGTTCAATGAAAAGTTGTACAATGCCCCATCTTTCAATCCGCTCGTTGCGGAACCAAACTGTCAGCTTGTATGTGTCAAGGTGGCTGGTTTTATGCTAGTAATGCCTTCTTTTTACTCTCCAACTCGCCCGATCATTGCGAGACACACCCTAGCAGCAAAATCGCCTAAGTGCTCAAATAGCTCAAAGTTGTCAATATTCAGCATCGCGTTTCTCAGTGCCCGTTAATCATAAGAACAATCTGTCTAATCCTACAGGGTTATGTTATGGCACTCTAAAAAAAGCCTCTCTTGGTTTCGGTAGACTCAGATCCAGTTGCTCGTGGTGACACTTTCTTGGTTGCGACAAAAGGGGTCAGATGAGTTCAATGAAAAGTTGCACAATGCGCCATCTTTCAATCCGCTCGTTGCGACACTAAACCGTCAACTTGTACACATCGGGGTGGCTGGTTTTACGCTAGGAATGTCTTCTTTTTGCTCTCCAACTCGCCCGATCGTTGCAAGCCACACCCTAGTAGTGAAATCGCCTAAGTGCTCAAGTTGCTCAAAGTTATCAATATTCGGCATCGCATTTTTTGACGCCTATTAATCATAAGAATGAGCTATCTGATCCTGTGGGGTTGTCTTATGGCACTCTAAAAACTCCTCTCTTAGTTTCAGTAGACTCGGATCCAGTTGCTCGTGGTGACACTTTCTCGGTTGCGACAAAAAGCGTCAGATGAGTTCAATGAAAAGTTGCACAATGCCCCATCTTTCAATCCGCTCGTCGCAGCACCGAACTGTTAAGTTGTACACATCTAGGTGGTCAGGTTTATGCTAGGAATGCCTTATTTTTTCTCTCCAACTCGCCCAATCATTGTGGGCCACACCCTAGCAACAAAATCGCCTAAGTGCTCAAGTTGCTCAAAGTTGTCAATATTCGGCATCACGTTTCTCGGTGCCTGTTAATTATAAGAACAAGTCATCTAATCCTACAGGGTCATGTTATGGCACTCTAAAAAATACTCTCGCGGTTTCGGTAGACTCGGATCCAGTTGGTAGTGGCAATACTTTTTCATTTGCGACAAAAAGCGTCAAATGAGTTCAATGAAAAGTTGCACAATGCCCCATCTTTCAATATGCTCATCATGACACCGAACCAACAGCTCGTACGCATTGAGGAGGTTGGGTTTACACTATTAATGCCTTCTTTTTTCTCTCCAACTCGTGCGATCATTGCAGGCCACACACTAGCAGCGAAATCGCCTAAGCACTCAAGTTGCTCAAAGTTGTCAATATTTGGCATCGCGTTTCTCAGTGCCCGTTAATCATAAGAATGATCTATCTGATCCTACGGGGTCATGTTATGGCACTCTAAAAAATCCTCTCTCAGTTTCGGTAGACTCAGATCTAGTTGCTCATGGCGACACTTTCTCGGTTGCACTAAAAAGCATCAGATGAGTTCAATAAAAAGTTGCACAATGCCCCATCTTTCAATCCGCTCATCGTGGCACCTAATCATCATCTTGTACGCATTTGGGGTGGTCAGGTTTATTCTAGGAATTCCTTCTTTTTGCTCTCCAACTCGCCCGATCGTTGTGGGACACACCCTAGCAGCGAATTCGTCTAAGTGCTCAAATTGCTCAAAGTTGTCAATATTCGGCATCGCGTTTCTCAGCGCCCGTTAATCATAAGAACAATATGTCTGATCCTGCGAGGTTGTGCTATGGCACTCTAAAAAAGCCTCTCTCAGTTTTGGTAGACTTGGATCCAGTTGCTCGTGGCGATACTTTCTCGGTTGCGACAAAAAGTGTCAGATGAGTTCAATGAAAAGTTGCACAATGCCCCATCTTTCAATCCGCTTGTCGCGACACCGAACCGTCAACTCATACGTGTCAGGGTGGCTAGATTTATGCTAGGAATTCCTTCTTTTTGCTCTCCAACTCACCTAATCATTGCGGGCCACACCCTAGCAGCGAAATCGCCTAAGTGCATGCATTAGATGAATATAAGTTTATGAGCTATGCAATTTTTTTAGAATGGGTATTGGTACAATGGTGTCTTACATTGTCTAATTTTGGCTCTTTCCATGTTTCCTTTATATAGTCTTATTTTGACTATAACTATTGAATTTGTGTTGATCTCCATAAGCTCGTGTCTTGGACTACAAAGACATATTTAGGTTCAAAGCTTAAGTAACAATAAATTTTGTGCAATTATTCATTTAATCATTTGTACTGCAATTATGGATAACCATGATAAATGATTTGCATTAACCAAAAAGCTACAAATCCATGCAACATTGTATACCGTTAAAACTATCAAATATATCCAATACAAACAAACAGGCTTGCCAAAAGCCATATGGACTTAGAATTTCACATATTCATAAAACAAAACATATGTTCAAAATTGATATAAAGGCATAAAACATGATATCCAATAAAGTCAAATAGGGTCTTGCCAAAAGCCATATGGACATAGAATGTCACATATTCGTAATACAAAACATATGTTCAAATTTGCCATATAGGCATACAACATGGTATCCAATAAAGTCAAATAGAAGCTTGCCAAAAGCCATATGGAGATAGACTGTCACATATTCGTAATACAAAACATATGTTCAAAATTACCATATAGGCATACAACATAGGACCCTATTCTATTAATTTCCTTCTAGGGGAAGGAAACAGATCACAAGATATCTTTGCATGTCGAGGGGACGGAGATGTATATGATACAAGTGTCTTTCGAGTACATCCACTCGACCTCCTCTCCAGAATTTTTTGTAACTCCACCTGATACAATGAAAAGAATGATGTTAGCATATACAAAAATTGAATCTTAGAATGACATATAATAGAATAGTCACTTACCACATACAAATAATCATGATGTTCATCCATAACAGGTGCACATTCATGATCTGGAGTGACAAGCTCCTCCTGTAAGCATCACAATAAAAATTAAACTAAATACAAGTGTTGTTAAAATTTTCAATAATATATTATTAAGATAACAAATGTAATGCTAAATTTACTAAATTTACAAATACTTCTGCTAGAGCAATTGAACATGCTACTGCCACAACAACACCACGCTCCATTGACGCACGGACAGCAGGAGGAGTCTCTAATGTCAACATCTGAAAATTAAACAAAGTATATTGATTAATCACCAAAACTATCTATATTATTTAATAACAACATTAAAGATAAATTGTTTACCTGGGTGAAAGATTGTCGATGAGATACACTACGAGGTGTTGATGTTGAAGCTCTAGCATCAAACTATTTGACATCCAAAATGAGTAATTAGAAAATCATTCACATAAGGTTTAACTATCTACATATAATAATTATATTTCTTCACTCGTTGTATACCTGTTGAGTTGATGAAGTAGTGAAAAAGGGTGTTGTAGGAATGTTGCTAGTATTGTGAACACTTTGACCCTGATTTTTTATCATAATAATTTACTAGTTTAGATATATTCTCAAATTTACATATAAGATTTAATAAAAAGAATGAAATGAACTTGTAATGAAATTCACCTGGGTATCAATGCCAAATGTTTCGTTCAGCAAGGATTATGGCATGACAATGTTCTCTGTAGCAAACTCCGCTCGTGCACGTGCTTTCTCAGAACTATTAGGATCATAAGTGCAAAGAGAACCACGAGATTGACAAAAATGAGCTGGAACTCGATGCCTAGAAGAATCAACATCATCACTCGCATCACCCTCCACTAGAGGCCTAGCATACTGTATAAGGGTTTGAGTGAGTGAGCTAATCGAGTCTAGAGTTTCGACCTCAATACTTTCTTTCACAAAGGAAGGAATAATAACATGCTCCACCATAGGTGTGGCCAAGGGTCTTGGTGGGAGATTTGGATCACGTTGTGCACCCTCTCTTTCATGCGAGGAACCCCCACCTCTACCTTGGAAATCTAGAAAATCAAAATAGTTTGGGATCTCATTAAGGACAAACTCATAGTACAGTTTTCTCAAAAATTATTGGGATACCTCATAATTATTGCATGGGGGCTGATTAAATACCATCCACTACCTATCCCAAAAAAATTTGTTAATCCCTTCATGATGACACCAATGAATAGGGAATCTCCTACATCCAGGGTGTAAAGGTTTATTCGTTTGGGGGTCCGTAAAAAGAGCACACAAGTCAAATTTATTAATTTTCTTTTTCTTCACTGTCGCATATGATAATTTGTCAGCATAAAATTGCTTTTGTTCTTCCTTCTTACGAGACCAAAAATTTATTTGCCCACTCACAGATTATATGTGAGATACAATAGATTGCAAAGAACTAGCAAGGTTTGTCCTATGGGAGTTTGTTCCAGTGGGATCTTTTAGCCTTGTGATTAAACCTTCAAGCTCTTTTTGGCTATTTTCTATTTGACCTAATAGGTTTTCTTGTGTACCTATGGGATGTCTAGGGATTGTAGGAGGTTCTTGATGTGCTTCTTCTTCAATATGGTCTTCATGAGGAGGTGATTGAGTGTTTTCAACATTTTCTTGTCTAATCTCATTTCCTGATAATGAAAATAAATTTAAATCATTAAACCTAGTAAAATCTTCAAATTAATAAAAAAATGACAATAAGAAAATAAAAATACATACCTCTTCAAGCTCTTCGATGGCATAGAAGCATTTTGATGAGAGATGGACAACTAAGTGCCAAATTTCAAGCTTTTACAAAGGGCGAGCGCAATAAAATGGCACCCGAAATCGCCAAAACGTGGGTTTGGAATGCAAAATGCATCCAAAATGTGAAGCAGGGTTTTTTTTAAGTTTAAAATGTGCATAAGGCGCACGCCTTATAAGACGATTGCAAGGCATGCGCACTATAGAGTGCGCACCCTATAGTGCGCGCGCCTTATAAGGCGTGCACCCTATGCGCATTTTTTATTTTTTTTGAAGTGTGGCACATTTTTGGTACCACAACTTCGTGCATATACCCATCTAAGAACTAGGATAAAAAAGCAGCACTTTGTGATTAACAGGGAGTACTACTAGAATAGAGTGCCATATGATAAATATAAGCACTAGGATAAAAAAGCATCACTTTGTGATGAACAGGGAGTACTACTAGGATTGACACAATTGATTTGCTTGACTATAGGAGGAACTACCGATGTTGGAGTCATGGGAGAGATTCCCTTCGACTCAAGGATTACGAGCAGAGTTGACATTTGAGGATAGAGCAGTAGTTGAGGATATGGGATTGCAATACATTATGTATATGCCTGAGTTTCAAGCGAACATGGGATTGCTAACAACATTAGCTGAGATATGGCACTCAGAGACATGCACTTTTCATTTTTTGATGGGTGAGATGACAGTCATCTTAGAGGATGTGTACAAGATACTGCAAATACCGATCGTTGGGGAGTTGGTTCCTTACAATCAAGAGGGAGACAGGGATGCACTAAGATGAGTGTTTTAGGATCTAGGACTGGAGATGAGGGCAAGACATGTGGCTTGGGACATCATGACAGCTACAGGATTGGCATTATCGGTGGTGTTGGTAGGAGTTATCAGTGGGTTCCTCTATCTAGACAGGATGACACGAGAGTTGGCTATTGGATGGGGGAAGACTCTAACGACATTGGTGACTGAGCAAACTAGGTTTGCATGGGGGTCGTGTCTACTAGAACACTTGTATTATGAGCTGCATTAGTTTGTGTATCATGGATCAGCAGGATTGGGGTGTATAGTGACATTACTGCAGGTATGGGCATATGAGCATCTTCCGGTGACATGATTGATACACTTTAGAGGCAGGGGACATGGGCATAGTTATGTGCATTTGTATGATATGATTACTTCCTAGCCACAGATTGGGAGGCTAGAGTATTGGCGTCGAGTGATCGATGAGGTAGATAGTGTGATATGGAGGCCTTATTGAGATTGCGAGGAGTGGGAGGATGACACAGTGGAGCTGACATATGTGTTTAGGAGTAGGTATCTGATTAGGTGGACACCATATGTTATTGAGCGGCAGTTAATAGACACAGTGTGCAAGCAGTTCAGCAGGATCCAGCAGATGCCACGGGGTTCAGGGATGTATGCATGGACAATGAGGGATCGGTCTCATTTAGGTCCATTACTGTCTTATGATCAAGAAGTGACACAAATGTTGGAGATGGTTCTGATGTCTTCGGATATTTGGGTAGATGTGGAGGATGTAGGGATCGATGCGGAGTATAGTGCATATTGGGCAAAGCATCCATTTCCACAACTAACAAACCCAGGGGAGCCGATAGAGGGTGATGGTGGAGATGGTGGAGATGATAGTGGAGATAGTGGAGGTAGAGGTCGACGACGGAGGCGGGGAGCAATAGAAAAGAGGAGACTAGCTTAGAGGAGAGATGGAGGAGAGGAGAGGCAGGTGCATGTAGTCAGAGGTAGAGGTGGATTGTCTTTACAGGTGCTAGCAGCATAGGTTCCCAGACAGGTACAGGGACATGGAAAAGGACAGGAATAGCCATAGGAGCAGCCACGGGGATAGGGGGAGGTTGGAGGAGAGGAGGAGGATGAGCTACTATCCTTGTGAGAGATCTGCCAGGGACATGCAGATGAGATCTAGGATCTGGAGTGAGATGGGGCTAGGCTCAGGAGACAACTGAGGGACACTAAGCAGGAGAAAGATCAAGCTTTTCAGTGCTACACTGAGGCTGAGATAGCACTGAGGACAAACAAGTAGGTAGTAGAGGACATAGGGGTTGGATACTCCTATGTTCTATGGACAGGGGAGGAGATAGCCTACTGGAGAGACCTATATTATGGTGTTGTGACACCAGATTAGTGGTCTAGGATCTTCCGGAGACCATTGCGGACTACAATGACCACTGGAGGGAGAGATAGGAGATAAACATCTAGTGGTGGGGTCATGGGTCCTCCACCACCACCAGATAGAGGGGGTAGGAGAGATGATCCTATGGTAGGGACTTCCAGGGCTCAGACTTTGTCAAGGCTAGCTAGCTCCAAGGGAGGGAGTTCATCATAGCCTTAGAAGACTCCCTATGTATCAGTTTTGTACCATATTTGTATGGTGACGTAGACACGTTCAGGTGATTGTGTAGCCATATGTATTTTGACATCATTGTATCATGACACTTATGATTTTTTGAGATTAATATATATGAGATGATTCATCCTTGCGGCAGCTATATGCATGTGTACCTATGTGATGCTTTATATGTTTTATGATGATGATTTCATGATATGGATGCAAATATGTACATGATGGAATGCAATATTTCTTTTCTTATTTTTTTATGTTTTTTATGTTATGCAAATGCAAATGTGAATGTGTCAAATGGAGATGAATATGATAATGAAAATAACTATTTACATGATGAGAATGCAAAATGTGCTAACATGTGTTGTGTGCAGGATATGGTGCAATTTTGATATTTATATGTATGTATGAAATGCTAATATATGGTAATGCAGATGCAAACTACATGAAATGAAAATATTTTTGGTGTGTCATTATACTCAGTCATGTGATAGCAGGCTACACGGACTCAAGAAGGATGATGGAGGTCAATCAAGAAAGGGGGATGGAAGGTAGAAGATATGGAAGTGAAAGAGCTTATTGTGCTTTATCATCATTGAGCTTTATTATGGAAAATAGGTTATGATGATCGAGGTATAGGTTTGACCTAGAAAGTCATTGTATCCATTTGCATGGAGATTAGACAATTGCAAAGGAATGCCCCAGTTCACACTAGACTCACAGTATCCTCATATCCTTGGACAAGTCATAGCATTACTAAGAGACAATCCATAGATAGAAAAAACAATAGGTGAACATATCCCATCCTTGCCTTTCTAGTCAAAGACATCTTGGAGATAGAATCTCTAGTCAGAGACATCTCGGAAAAGCTAAAAGACATGTCACCAAAAGTTAAAATCAAAATAAAACCAAGACTTGACACCAACATCCACTATAGTCCTCAATTTTAGTGTCTCTTGTCACTTATATGATTTGATTTGATTGTGGTCATAATTTTTTCATTCACAAAAGGATAGATAGCACTAAACCATAATGTTGTCTAAATCTGTTGAAATATTTGATTTGTTGAAGCCCGTTGTTGTTGTGTCTCATCTCAAACTGATTGAATCCATGAAACTGATACTTTATTGCGGAGAAAACAGAACTTTATTGTGGATCTGTGATGCAAGTGTTGCTTTATTGTGGATTATGCGTGGATAGAGTGAAGAAAATTGGAAGAAAATGTACTCCTCGGAACGTGTGATGCTATTAGTTCCACACCCATCACTAGACTTAGGATTTGTTGTAGCCATAGATAGGAGTTGATTTATTATGGATGGAAAGGGGTGGAAAGGGGTGAATGGCTAACCAATCTTAGGTAGATCAATAACAAGCCATGATGGGAATGCATAAGTTTATTATGAATGGACAGGTTGTGAGTGTGTGCAAAGGTGAAAGGACAAAAGTGAATCCTGAAGAAGGGAGGAGCAATGTCTCTACACATGACATCGGTGACCTAGTTTTCACCATGGTACGTGCCCATGGTGCCACCAAAGTGGTTTTCACTATTGGATGAATTTATTTCCCTTTACTTTTTTTGATTTTTCATTTTTTTTGTGGCACAAGGCGCCTGTTAGTCAAGTTTTCACCAAGTAATGATTTTTTTATTTTTTATGATTTTTTTTTTTTTTTTGTATTTTTGAATTAGGATATGCTGAAGAGCTATGTGTAAAACCTTTGAATGTGCATGTTGTTGATTGGATCTTCCAAAGGTTTGCCATCTGGGGTCAGAAGCTGATATGCACCCGATTCGTAGGTTGTTATGATGACATAAGGACCGAGCCAATTTGGTTCGAACTTGCCTTTCTTCTCTCTGTCTTGCTGATTTCTAGGATTATCCTTGATAACTAGGTCACCCACCTCAAATGTTTGAGGCTTAACCTTATGATTGTAATTGTATTGTTCCTTGACTGAATGATGTGTAGCTCAAGTGACTGTCTTCCTTGATAAAGGAACTGAGATATAATTACTAATGTGTAGACTATGTTTGCCCATATGTGTGTCACCTAAAGAAGTTTGGGGATCCCTGATAACAAAGTCCCTTGAGGAAGCTCCATTAAAGGTCCATGATGTATCACCAAAAGGAGATGGATGGGAGGAACAAGTGGATGAGTTATGAAGGCTTATGATTGTGAAAGGAAGTGAAAGTATCATGAAATGATGGAGACTGAGGATCAACAGGTATGATTTTTGACTTGAAATTTTAGAACTTTTGCCCCCAGTTATTTTGTAGGGTTTTGTGGTTGAATCTATTTAGTCTTTCATTATTGTTGTTTCCATTTTTACCATAAACAATGGTTAATTCCAACATGTTCGTCGTTGATTGTGGGTCACTGCCCATCTATACATTCACCGTAGTTGGTCTAAGATCCAAATTCTTTGTTGTTGATTGTGGATCTTGATTGCATTTGACTTCAAATACCACACAGATTGTGGATCTTGATTGTGATGTCCGCTTCCTTCACTCATACGATGTTTTTTATATTAGATAGAAAGTATTGAAATGTAATCTGTAGTAGTGAATATTACATTCTGATTCTGTATGTTCTATTTTTTTCTTAACTGCTCCATTCTTGTCTATGTTTTTTCTGCAATTTTTTTTTTCTTCTTTCAGTTGGATCTTGAGCCTAATTTATAGGTAAAGTTGTAATTTTACATGGTATCAATGCCCTAGGGGTAGGAAGAAGGAAAATAAATATTTTTTCTTGCAGGAATAGTTAATCAGAGCTCAAAGAATGGAGTTTCCAACCTCTTCTCTTCTCATTTCATACAACTATTTCAAATGGAAGCCAAAGATTTTGCTTCAGCTGAAAGGTAGAGGCTTATATAAAATAGTTATGGCAACAGAGGTTGAACCTAATTTTTTTGTTGTAAAATCCAAATATTTCAACAGGATGGATGAAGCCTACGATCTCTTATGCTTGTCCATGTCTCCAGAATTGATGTTTCATGTTGAAGGATGCAAAAGTCCAAATGAAGTTTGGACCATGTTGGAGACTCTTTTCAGAAAGCAAGATGAAATGTGGGGTCACATTGTTGAAAATGACCTCAACTCATTAGATCCAAAAAAATTTGATAACATTCAAGACTCCTTCACCAAGTTCAAGGCCTTATTACTCCAACTAAAAGGATGTGGAATTGAAAAATCCAAGGATGAAAGCAAATTAATCCCTGCTATTCTATCAAAGTTGGATCTAAAATATGTTGTATTTGTCTCCACTTTCACACAGTCGGGATAAGAGCAACTTGGAAGATTCCCACATTTGATGCCTTCATTAAGTCCTTGATACATGAGCAAGATAAGCTCATAAAGATGGGCACACTGGAAAATTCCAATGCTCATGCACTTCTTGTGCATGGAAGCAGAAAGAACAACTCCAAATCCAATCAGAAATCCAAAGGCAAAGGGAAGAAGGAACCATATCCAAAAAAGGAAGGAAATCCCAAACCTCCAGATGGATCTACCAGCTCAAAAGAAAAGGACAAAAAGGGAAAATCAAAGTACAGCTATTGTAGCCGTGGTTACTATCCAGAATCATCATGCATGAAGAAGACCATTGATCTCATGACACAAACACTTCAGAAAAAAAATCTTGGTAACCTTGTCTCAAAAGATGCCAAGAAGAATCGGGAAGAAAAAGCACCAAAAACAAGAAACAATTCTCATACATTGATTGATATTCATTCTTCTTCAGATGCATGGATCATAGACTATGGAGCTTCACACCATATTGCAGCCATAAAAGATACTCTCTCTTCTTTGAAACCATATTCTGGTTCACCTATTCACTTGGGAGATGTATCTCTTGTAGCAGGAACTGGAATAGGAAAGGTTGAGATAGGAATTGGAAGTTTTAAGAATGTCTTGCACATTCCAAATCTTTCTATTAATCTTCTTTCTATGTATCAAATGACACACAGTGGCACTGGTAGGAGAGTTGAATTCACTCCAGATTCTGTGAGCATATTTGACATTAGAGACAACTCCAAAATTGTTGTTGGTAAGGCAAATCATCAATCTCGTATGTACACTTTCACTGATTTTGTTGCCATATTAGATTATACTTTACTTCTAACACATGCAAATGATGAAAGTAGAGTTTAGAATGCAAGATTTGGTCATTTGAACTTTAGATACATGTAGCATTTGAGTAAACAAGGGATGATGAAAGCCTTACCTACTATAGAATTTTCCGAAGGAGTTTGTGAAGGTTGTGCTCTTGGAAAGCATCCACAAGAAAAGTTTCCAAAGGGGATTGCATGGAGACCCTCCTCTCCTCCTGAGATTGTTCATGCAGTGATCTAATGGGTCCATTTCCTGATCCTTCCATGAGTAAATACAGATATGTCCTAACTTTCATTGATAATTGCACAAGATACACATCAGTTTATTTTCTCACATTCAAATCTGAGGTGTTTGAGAATCTCAATATTTTCAAAGCCCATGTGGAGAATCAATCAACAAAAATGATCAAGATCCTCCACATAGATAACGAGGGGAGTATGTCAACAATGATGTTCAACATATTTATGATGAAGCAGGAATACATTTGTAGAACACAATTCCTTACACTCTGCAACAGAATGGAATAGCTGAGAGGAAGAACCGATCCTTGAAGGAGATGGCTAGTTGTATGTTGGATGCTAGATCTCTTCCCTCCAAATTGTGGGTTGAAACAATCAATTTTGATTCATACATACAAAATAGATCTCCTCACAAATCTATCAAAGGAAAGATGCCTTTTGAAGCATGGAGTGGCATGCAACTAGAAGTCACCCATTTTTGAATGTTTGGATCATGTGCATGGGCCCACATTCCTACAGAGAATAGGAAGCTTTTGGGGCCTCAAAGAAAATAATGCATCTTTGTTGGATACCCAGATGTGTAAAGGGCTACAAAATGTTAGATCTTTTAAAAGAAACACTCTTCATTAAGAGGAGTGTCTACTTTGATGAAACTCCCATGCATGCATCTCAACAGCCACATTCCAGTACTTCTTTGCTTCCTCCTCTTACAAATCTCAAAGATGATATATGCCCTCATTCAGATCTAAATTCTGATACATCTGAATTTGATCTAAATAAACCTAAGCATGCATGTGTAGATCTGGATGTTGTTTACGATTGGGCTTCTAGTGATGATTCAATATCTCCTGGGATAAATCAAAGGACTAGGAGCTTGGCTAATATATATGATGCCCTGCATGCACTTTTAGCTATTGATCTCATCATGCCAATGCATACCTATATGATTCAAGGAGCTTATCCTTAGACTTATCCAAAAGCTCTAGGGAATCCTCTTTGGGAAGCTACCATGGATGAGGAGTACAATTCTCTCATTCAGAATCAAACTTGGGACTTGGTTCCACTTCCACCTGATCGCAAACTTGTAAGGTGTGGGTGAACTCACAATAATGGTTCCCACTTTTTTGCCACTTATGACACTGAGATGAACATTTTTTTAAATAATCTTCAACTTCCGACAACTATAACTTTTAAACTATTAATAATTTGAAGATGATGTAAATTGGTGATTTGTAGCATTTTGTTTGCAGATTCTAAATATATTTTTTTCAAATTTTTTTGAAGATTTTTTTTTTAAATTTCCATCTCCCTCACAAAGTAATCTTTTACGGCAAAACTACATTTTTTAAGAGTGATGTGCCTCCCAAAATGCGTAACTTTTTTTTATAAATGATAAAAACTCAATTCTTTCGAATTTTGGTTTGTAACATCAATATCCAAGGCTTAATGTTGGTTTGATAGGGATATGTTGAATATTTTTTATTTTATTAATTTTTGAAGTTTGACTAGTTATAATTCAGACATAGGTTTAGGTTTGAACACATAACTTGTTCTATATATATCGAAATTCAATTTATTTTTTTTGTTAGAAAGAAGACATCAATACCTGGGCCATAGATATTTTTCAGAATTTTTTTGAATTAGTTTCATATTTTTCCCAATGCGTTGAATAGAGAAGTTCATGTCTAGTGAAAAACCAATATTTCATAAAATTAAAAAAAACAAGAACATAATAAATTCACAATGTAATAAAATCATACTCGTTGTAAATATTTCTCCAAGCACTACCATCTTATATTTTTGGGTTATTAAGATTATTTCATTTGAACCTTGAACCAGAGGTTTGAAGGCCAAACTTTCTTAGAATTCTAAAGAATTAACCAGAGGATTGAAGGCCAAACTTTCTCAGAATTCTAAAGAATTTGAGGAGAGATCTCAAAAAAGGTGGTTCAAATGAATAGGGGTTTGAGCGAAGGGGGTTTTGATCGCTCGAACCTGTTGAAATCCAAGAACACTGAGACAGGTGAGTGAATCAGTGTTATGCCAGTTAGAATAAATTTAAACTTATAAGCACAACACTCAGCAACCGGTATAGATAAAAGCATATAACAATAAGTAACAATGCAACCACAAAGGTGAACACCATAACACCACATATTTATACGTGGAAAACCTTAATGAGGAAAAACCACGGTTGGATTGGAGACCCAAGATATCTATCCACTAATCAAATGAATAAATATTACAATAAGGGGCCTGCACATGCAGGAAGGCCAACATCCTAGAGCGCACTTCTCATAACAAAAGGAGTCTCACTGACTACAGAAAACATCAGACTAAAATCCGAAATGAAGATTGAACTGTTAGAATAGTGTCTCCTATGCTTGAGTATAGTTTTAGTTAAGCTCAATACCGAAGGTCTTAAATCTCTTACACAAACCCAATTCGATCACCTAATATGATCGACCAAAACCTCTGCTTATGATTACAACTTTATTCGGACACAAATAATACCATAACCCATATATCACGATCAACAAAGAGATCTTACATCATATTTATACCAACCCGAGACCTAAACAATTAGGTCGGCCAATTAAAAGATAATACAATAAATCCTTTACATAATCCTGCAAACCAATGATAAACCAAGTTGGCCTAAGACCGAAACAACATAAACCAATCAATAAATCCAATTGATAACACATCGGGAGCATCAACCAACATATGACATAAATCGGTCCACAACCTAGCAGAATAACACCAGACCTAAAATAGGTCATCGTAAGCCAAATGAAACACCGCCGATCAACTGGAACACAAACATGATAACCATCAGCATCCTAATAACCTTCTAGAAGCCACACCAACACCACTTATCAGATTCATCAAAATATCTTCAACAAAGCTCTGCTAGTAAAACCCTTACCGATAACAAAAAGGCTTACTAAAACAAATGATAGCTCCTGGATCATCAAATCCTGAACCAACTAAATGTGATATGCATTAGGAACACATGAATAACTAATCCAAACCAATTCCACAAGCCAAAACATACCAGAGAAGATCTCCAAATCAACATCATAATCCAACCACTTTATCGGAACCTGGTAGATAGCAAAACGGCTAGTGTTGACATCAATGACAAACATAAATGCAACACATAATCAATTCCTCCAAATTGCCAACAGTCTCCCCCTTTAGCACTCATGGAAACACTAGATGTGAAAAAAATCCAAGTGCCAAGAAATGCTAAACAAGTCTCCCCCAAAAGGAAGACATCCAACAATCTCCCCAAGATGATATGACAATGAAGTTATGAACCAATAGACCAAACTCCCCTTGTGAATGGTATCCCTATTAATCTATGTTCTCTCTATTTTTCACATAAATATCTCTCCCCCTTTGACATCAATGCCATAAATCTGACATAAATATCAAAGACAAATCATAAATCCTTTGAACCACACAACTGACTACTCCCCCTGAGTAGTAGCACCAACTCATCAATCTAGAATGAATGATAGTTCTGATAATACATGTCGGACTGAAGCCAATTAGCATCACTCAAGTCTCTATCAAAGGGGTAGAGACCCCCAATCTCTCTCTGAAGTATTCAAATGATTCCTTAGGCAAAAGTTTAGTGAAGATATCTGCAATCTACTCTTTAGTGTTCACATAAACCAGTCTGACTTCATTTGCTTCTCCTTTAGAAAATTATACTTGATTGATATGTGTTGTCTTAGAGTGAATTATTGGATTCTTTGATATGTCAATAGCAGCAGAGTTATCACAGTGAATAACTACCGGTTCATTACAATCTACCCTTATATCCTTCAACATTTTCTTCATCCACGGAACTTATGCACAATTAGTAGCAGCAGCAACTTCAACAGTAGATAAAGAAGTACGTGATTGTTTCTTGTTGATCCATGAAACAAGTTTCTTTCCAAGAAAGAAAACTTCACTAGATGTGCCTATTCGGCTACCTATATCTCCAACCCAATCTGCATCTGTATATGCACATAGTGTAAATTCATCAGAAACCAAAAACCATACCTAAAAATCCTTGAAAATATCTAAAAATCCTAACTATCGAAGCAACAATTCAACATAATCAATTCCTTCCTTAAAGTATCCTTTGTAAACCAATCAAGCTTAGTTCTAATAAGTCCATGCATTGTCCTTTTCTAACTGATCTAATTCCACTTCCATAGCTTACACCCAATATTCATCCTTACATGCTTCATCTACTGATGTCGGTTCAACTTGAGAAATTAAGCATACCTCATCAGCTGCCAACGTTCTCCTTGTCCAATTATTTGATCTTTTGAATGGTTCAAACTTACATACTTAGGAGTCTTCTGACTTTCTATTTCTCTACTCTGATCTTCAGCTATTGTTTAATTTTCTGATACTGTCAGGGTAACTAGTTCAACATTCTATTATAGTACAAGTGTTATCGGTTCATTTATAATCATTTCCACTTCTGGTTCTCTCTCATAAGTTCTGATTTGACCTATGTACTACTCATCCACCTTGACATTAACACTCTCCACAATTTTATGCAATCTTTTGTTATAACATCTATATGTTTTGCTTTCATTTGAATAACCAAGAAATATTCCTTCATCACATCTAGGATCAAACTTCCAATTCACTACCAAATATTCTGAAGTACTTAACTATAGATGTATGACCAAACAATAACTCATAAAGTGACTTACTGGTAAACTAAACTAGATCCAAGATCCAACAAATCTCCACTAGTTAACCTTCAAACTGACTTCTCCAAAGTTTGAAATAGGCTTTCAGACTACTAACAAGGGCAATGCAAGATCTGTCATTAATTTGCCTCCCCCTAAGGCTAATGCCTTAGTTACCGGATGAGTTTCATGTAGGTGTAGGAATATTTTGCTTTGTCAGTTGAGTAACCGGGGTATATTCTTTAGCCGAATGAAAATCTGAGGAATTTGATTATGTCGATTGATCCTCAGACTTCATAACCCACTTCTTCACATGCTCTTTCTAAATATCATCAACCTTCTGCTTTCCCTTCTCATTAGATTTATGACTTCCTGTCGGTAGGCTCTTGCTTCTACAAAATTTAGCAATATGTCCTACTTTGTTTTATGTCCTACTTTGTTGCATGCATAACAAGTGGCATTATTCTTCTTGATTGCCTTATTGTAACCTTGACAATTCCTCAACCTACATTGATTAGCCATATGTCCAAACTTTCCACATACGTGACATCTCACATTCATTCTACAATCTTCTATCCTATGACCATACTTTATACAATTTGAACATTGACCGGGAACTGAATTATTATTCTGATTTGCTCTATTTCTACATTGACTTGTCATATTGACCATTAAATTTATGTACATTAGGTTGTCTTACCTATGATTTCTAATTCCGGTTGACCTTATGACCGGATGTGTCATCCTGATTTGCAGTACCGGAGCTTTCTCTATGCTCAAATCCAAGACCTCTAGTGTCTCTAGTGTCCCTTTGATTCTTCAATAAGTCATCAAGCTTAGCAGAACTAACCTTGAACTTATCATTGAGTTCATTTGCAGCATCTAGATCTCCTCTTAGGATTATTATTATTCTTTCCAACTCTTTCTCATTGTTTTGTGATTGCATCAATTCAATTCTCAACACATCATTCTCATGTGCGAACCTAATGCATTCCTCAAATCTATCTTTCAGAGATATGGCAAGATTTTCTTCATTCTTCTTCTGGTATTCAATCTCCTTGGAAATCCTTATAGTTATGGCTTGCATTTCATTTTTCATGACATCATTCTCTTGACTCGGCTTCTAACATAGTTCCTTTAAAGCATTCTTATCTTCATCATCCTATTTTTGTAATTGATCACAAAGTTCCTTCCTTTTAGCTTGTGCAGATGACAACTTCTCCTGCAGAGTAAAGATGAATTCCTTCGGAGATCTCAACTCATCTTGCAACTTCATGTTCCACAACCTTTTAGCATCATAGTCTTCAAGTGCTACTTGAAGTTTTTTCCTTAAACTTATCTCCATGGATTCTAGATTTAGGATCTTCCTGAAGTTGTTAGACTTATTCTGATGCACCAAGCTCTAATACCAATTATTGGAATCCAAGAACACTAAGAGGGAGGTGAATTAGTGTTATATCCGTTAGAATAAATTTAACCTTATTAGCACAACAACATAGAAACCAATATACATAAAATCATATAACAATAAGTAAAAATGCAACCACAAAGATGAACATCATAACACCACAAATTTATATGTAGAAAACCTCAATGAGGAAAAACCATGGTGGGATTAGAGACCCATAATATCTATCCATGGATTAGATGAATAAATATTACAATAAGGGACCTACACATGTAGGAAGGCCAATAGCCTAGAGCGCATTGCTCATCATAAAAGGAGTCTCACTGACTACAGAAAACATTGGACTACAATCTGGAATGAAGATTGAATATCTAGAATAGCATCTCTTATGCCTGAGTAGAATTTCGGTTAAGCTCAATACCGAAGGTCTTAAACCTCTTACACAAACCCAATTTGATCACCTATGATCAACCAAAACCTCTGCATATGATTACAACTTTATTTGCACACAGATAATCCCATAACCCACATATCATGATCTACAAAGAGATCTTACATTGTATTTATACCAACCCAGGACCTAAACAATTAGGTCGGCCACCTAAAAGATAATACAATAAATCCATTACATAATACCGCAAACCAATGATAAACCAAGTCACCTTAAGACTGAAATGACATAACCAATCAATAAATCCAACTGGTAACGCATCGGGAGTATCAACCAACACGTTACATAAATCGGTCCATAACCTAGCAGAATAACATCGGACCTAAAATAGGTTGCCATAAGCCAAATGAAACACCATCGATCAACTAGAACACGAAAATGATAACCATTAGCATCCTGATAACCTTCTAGAAGCCGCACCAACACCACTTATCGGATTCATCAAAAGATATTCAACAAAGCTTTGTCGGTAAAACCCTTACCGGTAACCAAAAGGCCTACTAGAACAAATGATAAATTCTGGATAATCAAATCCTAAACCAACTGAATGCAATATGCATCAGGAACACATTATTAACCAATCAAAACCAATTTTGAAAGTCGAAACATATCAGAGAAGATCTCTAGATCAACATCATAATCCAACCACTCTACCAGAACCCAGTAGACAGCAATACAACTAGTGTTGACATCAATGCCAAACATCAATGCAACACATAATCAATTCCTCCAAATTGCCAACAGAACCCCTTGGGAAAAATAATGGTGTGTACTTTCATGTAACTATCAGGTTCAAACGAACCCTACCTTTCGTAACGATCGATGTTCATTTGAACCC
Organism: Cryptomeria japonica; assembly: GCF_030272615.1. Lineage (NCBI taxonomy): Eukaryota > Viridiplantae > Streptophyta > Pinopsida > Cupressales > Cupressaceae > Cryptomeria > Cryptomeria japonica. The sequence continues at coordinate 553,572,686 of NC_081412.1, read as the reverse complement.
AAGCCGACCCAGATTTCTAATTTCTTTAACAATTTAGTATGTCATATAAAGATACATTTTTTTTCTTTTTTTTACACACAAATTATCAAAACAATTCATATTTTTGGATGAAAGAAGACATTTAAAAGTTATTTTGAGGGCAATAATTTGAAGATATTTGAAGGTTATTTTAAAAGCATGGGGAACAAGAAGAGAAGACAAAATAAGACTTCAAGGAATTATTCACTCAAAACATAACCAAGATGTCGAGAACAAAGAAGGCAAAGATATCATGATGCAAGTATGTATTTTTATTTTTATTTGTATTTAATTTTATGTGTAATACATACCAAAAATTGTGTTTATTTGTTAGTATTAGTTAAATAGTTTTTATCTAATATTTTTATGAAAATTATTTTAAATAATATTAATTAAATTAAATTAATTTAATTTATATAATAATTATATCTTAATTAATTCTAAATGATGATATTTTTATTAAATCGATTGGAAATAGTAGGATTAAAAATAATCTTGTTTTAATAAAAAATAATTTTGTTTTAATTTGAAATAATACGTGTATTTGCATTTCAAATTCCATTAACTTGCTTGTTGTGTAATTGACATTTTCTCTCCCCCCCTTAAGTCAATTTATAATAGATCATGGTTTTAATTTAAAATTTAGATCTTTAGGACCTCTCTCTTTACCATTTATAATTTATAATTTAATTTAGATAGTCCATAAATATATAATTTAATTTAGATTTTGAAACCATGTGTATTTATAGTTTAGCAAACACTTCAATTGGTGCTCTAAAATTAACAAACTTTTTTTTGTGTCTTGAGCAATAGGCTCTTTTTGTTTTATCTTTAGAAAGGGGCATGCCTCTCAAGTAGCCCTTAAGGATCGATGAGAGGGAACGACCCAAAGTGGTAACAATCTAAAGCCAAGATCTTCCAAACCACTATAAATAAAAGTGATTGTAATGAAAGTTGCAATCAACGAGTGCTAGAATGGCATAGTGACGTTAACTCACCAGATCTATGCCCACCAGAATGGATGCCCTTACTAGACATCTTTTGTCTTAGAAGCCAAAAACCTTCTAGTTGTTGGTGCAGGAGGTCAGAGCTCTGAAGCGGATCACATTCTTACGATTCTATGTAGAGATACAAAGTTCGCCATGGGGATTTTTCATGGGGACTGGTGTTTGGCTGCCCCGAAGAAGTGAGTGTCATGGAGGGGAGCCAGTGGGGTCAAGAACCTAAGTATCTACTTTGAATTGCATAGCTCGAGGTGACCCCCCAAGTGAGATTCAATAACTATTTTCCCATCCAGCCCTAGGATTTTTCCTTGCATGATCAAAACAATCAAACACTTTCAAACAAACAAACATTGTGTCTACTTTGTTTTCAAGTGTATGCAAAAATATTTCACATTATACTTTAGTCCCCTTAAAACCTATATTATGTGATACTAGGACTTATTATGTGATATTGGGACCTATTATATGCAATAATACCTATCTTACATATGACATAATAGAACCTATTATGACATAATAGAACCTATTATGACATAATAGAACCTATTATGACATAATAGGTCTTATTATGACAATAAATGACCATGTATGCAAAAACATTTCACATTATATACTTGAGTATGTGCCTTATGACCTATATTATGAGATATTAGGGCCTATTATGTATGTGATATTAATTACCTATTATCTCATAATTTAGGTCCTAATATCACATACATAATAGGTCCTAATATTTGCATAATATAGGTCTTAAGGGGAGTCAAGTATAATGTGAAATTGTTTTGCATACATGGTCATATTAAGTAATAATTAATAAGACCTATTATGTCATAATAGGTTCTAATTTATGTCATATTTAAGACCTATTTAATCGCATGATAGGTCCTAATATAACATAATAACTATCCTAATATCACATAATATACCTGTCTTAAGGGGATTCAAGTATAATGTGAAAATGTTTTTGCATACTTGGTCATATTAAGTACTAATAAGACCTATTATGTGATATTGGGACTTATTATGTGTTTATAGGTCTTAAATATGACATAAATTTAGAACCTATTATGTCATAATAGGTTTTATTTATATGACTTAATATGACCACGTATGCAAAAAAAAATCACATTATACTCAAGAGTTCCCTTAAGACCTATATTATGCAGATATTAGGACCTATTACATGTGATATTAGGACCTATTATGCAATAATAGGTCTTAAATATGACATAATAGTCCACCTATTATGACATAATATTTAGGTTTAGTTATGACTTGAAAATTTGGTTTCAAACTATACTTGGAATTTTATTGCATTAAAAATATTCTTTGTCATCTTAAATCATGTGCAAAACAGGCTCGAGAAGAAGAGAGTTCTCAAGCGGGAGTTGAGGCAAATGAACCTGTTGAAGAACACATAATAGTTGATGAACATAGGGAGGAGCTTGCCCAAGTTGAACCAATGGAGGTTGAAGGAGAGGGGTCGGGCTCCTTACTCCTATCACCAGTATAGATGAGCATATTGTGGATCTAGATAAACAGGTGAAGAGAAATATTTCTTATAAAAATTTAGATCATTGACTTGAAATGGATGTGAATGAGTTGAAACGTCTCTAGAAGAACCTAGACATACTAAAAGGAGGTCGATGAATAAAAGTGCAAAAGAAATAATGTCTCATTTCAATAGTCTCGATACTACACTAGAGAAAGCTCAATTGTTATCAATTGTACTTACTCGTAAAGACTTAATAGATCCACTGAAATTGTTGGGTATAGATACAACAAGTCAAAAGAGGAAAACTTCTCAGCTACAAAATTCTATTGTTGATAATGTTAGGATTCCCATAGATACTGAGAGGGGTGGGTGAATCAGTATCTAACCGATAATTAGAATTTCTCAACTTAAAACATGTAGAGCATAATATAACTATGTACCGGTATGCAAGATATAATGCAATAAACAGAAATGAAAGCAACCACATGAAAATCACACTATAACACAATGATTTAACGAGGAAACCCAGTGTGGGAAAAACCTCGGTGGGATTTGTGACCCACAATATTTTCTTACTGGCCAATAAGAGAATATTACTTACAATAGGGGGCCTGCACATGCAGGAAGGCCAAGTGCCTAGAGCTCACTACTCAATGGGAAGTCTCACTGACTTACAATATGGATTATACAAATCCAATAACTTGTACTGCTTTACAATAGCATCTTCAATGCTAGATTCAATACCGGTTGCTGCTCTGTTCTTTACATATACCCCTTTACCTATATTTCGAATAATAGGTCTGCCTAATAATATTTCATGTCATACATCTTCTCACAAAATGTCCTACAATGACTTCTTATATATACAAGTCATTTTACAATGATATCAAGCCAGCTTACAAAGTTTTTAAATAAAAAATATAATATAATATATCAAAAATCATGTCGGCCTCTATGCCGGTATACTTCCTTTCTCTGTGCCGGTGCCGGTGTTCTGAGTGCCGGTGTAGAGTGTGTTCTGTTGATGCCAGTGAAGTGCCTTGTCGGTGCCATAGGATTGTAAGGTTTCCATCAATGACAAAACCTTCAATCACCTTCAATGTCTCATTGAGTGTTCATATGCCAACAAATAATGTTAAGAAAGGTTTGGTGAACATTGGTAAAAAGTCTTGAACAATAGATAAGACCATTTCAAGAAGAGTGATGTTGACATCTTTAGTAAATGAAAGATTGCCTCAAAAAAGACAAATCTCTTCATTTTCATCTGATTTTGGTTTTAGTATAAGGACAATGTTAAAATATGTGAAAAGGAGAAAGAGTTTGGATGATACTACCTCGGAAGGGAATTGGGAAATTATGTGTAGAGCTCCTCATTCTGATAGAATTGAAGAAGTTGTTAGGAACTTGGTGACAAGTTTTTGGAATGATAATACTCATCCTTCATCAAATAGTAGAGTTGTTATCAAGCAAAGGATTGACCCTAATCATTATGATCTCCATATAAAACATTGGTTAGACACAACAAAACATGAATTGTATGTGTTGTTTAAAAAAACAAACCCTCATATATAGATTGGAAAAACCATGTTTGAATGGTTAAGGCCATATTATGTGAAGATAAACAAAGTCTTTGAAACTTGGTCATTGATGTTGGCCTAATTCTTTATACAGTTCCACGTCGTGGGCGGTCTCAAAAGTGGAGACTAGATAGTGAAGATCGTGAGAAAATATTTAGTGCTATTAAAGAGTGGTTTGCACTACCTGATGTGGTGTGAACTATTTAGTACACCTAAGTACATGTGTTTGAACCTATGAATTTTAAATTTAATACTTTAGAATGTTCACTTCTACTTAACTTGTTCCAGATGAAACTTCTAGAATTTAAATTATTGAATATGTACATTAACTTGAATTTGTTCGTTTGATATATGAACAACTGTGATTTTTATATTGTTGATGGCTTGTGTTGAGTGGATATATTAAATTATGATGTGTTTTTTATATGCCTTGTGATGTTAAATAATAATATGCATGTACATGTACAAAGTAATTGTGATGTGGATTCAAGTTGAAAAATGTGTTAAAAGGGATGTATGCTGCAATTAGGATGTATGAAATTACCTGAAGTGTGCATTTAACATAAATTCATAAATAATAATTAAAAATATAAAATTTGATTGAAATTTTATTTAAATTAGGACATGTGTGTGTTTAAATTACCTGATACATGTGTGTGTGTAAATTTACAAAGTTATGAAATTTAATATATATTAAATTTTTGTATAAGCAAGATGTATATACTTATATGTACATATTAAAATTCAAAAATTTCATTTAAATTCAATGCATATCTACATACAAATTACATGTAGTAAAATTTAAAATTTATAAACATATCAATATTTTCTTAATCTATCTACATGTACACAAATATGATCAAACACAAACTACACATATATAAAGTGTGTACGTAATCTAACATGTGCATGATCATATATAATCTGAATACAAATGCATATCAATATATAATCTAGGATCAAACACAAACTGTATAAAGTATATAATCTAAGCATACATTCATGATATGTATAATCCACCAGATCAAACACAAAATGTATAAAATATAATCTAACATACATGCATGAAATATATATAATCTGATCAAACACAAACTGTATAAAGTATAATCTAACATGTGCATGAATATATAATATGAAAGTCTGAAATGTACATATAAAAGGATAAACAAATGAGCTATAAATTGGCAAATCAGCATGCATCATGTCGGTCATGAACAGAGCAACCCTCTGAAGGAGAGTCCTGGTGAGAGTCTAGATGTCCAAGAGACCCATACAAAAGTAGAATTTATTTAAATATTAAATATATAGATCAACACATATATACATATGCATATTATTTAAATATAATCAAATCTGACTAGTTAAATTTAAATTAAAATATAAATTGTAGCGCACACATGTGTATGTATATGTATATACAAAAGACCATAACTAACCTGTCCACTAGTAGTTGTACCATTGAAAGAATATCTCCTATGCACATGATCAGAGCTCAAGCAAGGAGTGACATGAGCTAAATGTTATACATACATGTATTTTAGGATTAGTCTGAATAATAAATGATACTTAACTTCTATTATATTTATTAAATGATATATAGAAATTGTACATTACAACACATACATCTTTTAAAAATAAACGCACATGTACATACATGTGTATCAGGAGTAGGTTGTATAGTCTGATCATGTCTTTTGATCATATCTACCACATCACTCGTTCCTACATATCTCTCTTTGGTTGTATGTATGACTAAGGAGTGTAAGGGGCTAACTAGATGACTAGGTATCAAGGATGAAGTGTCTATCTCTAGTAGCATATCCATAAACCTAGTATGGCTCAAACCTTGCAGCTGCTCCTCAAATGAATCCAAGCCCTCATCTGTGATATGAACTTGATCAGCTCATATCTCCTCCTTTGCAGCAACAGAGTGATCTATAGGTGGGTCAGTGCCCAGAGCATGCATAGAGTGATGAGAATGTTGTAATTGTCCTGGGGTATGCGGTAATGCAGTAGTAGCCTACGCGTCTTTGAGAATCTCCTCTCTAACAACAACCAACGGTATCCCAAGTTGAGATGAAATAAAATGGTAAGAATGTAGTAGGTCCTCGACTAAATACTGTGACATATGTACATGTATACCACCTCCTGCTATAGCCACTACCTCATCTAGCAAGGGGATGCCAGCAGTAATATACTGATCATCTAAATCTGAAGCCACCCCGTGACTAGAAGATGCATGATCCATTGATGATCTAGAATGTGGTCGGCTCATCATATATCTGCCCATCCTATCATATGATATGGTGGTTGTTGCTGATGCAATCTCTCCAATCCTATCATTTTCTTCTCTCTGAGAAGCAATCACAACGTGATCTATTGTGGGGGCGAGGATTGGGACTATTGTCAAAAATCTCTCACCAACAAGGTCCCTGTGTCTAGGTGGAGCTCTATCACACCTTCAATATGCATCTCTATCAGCAATCCTAGCCCTCCCCTTTCCATAATATGCTAGAATATCAAGGTAGTTGGGTTTCAAATGACAATGAACCTCAACATATACCTATTGTGAAAAGTATAATGGAATCTCGTCGTTATTAGCATAATGACCATGGGCGGCTAAGAAGCGTGGGTAAATCAATGACGCAACATGTGGATCAATATATCTCATAACCTAATATCCTCTCACCTTACTCTTCTCCTAATACTATGGAAAACATCTCTCCTTGATGGTCTCCTTCGAGACTACCCTCACCACATCAGAAAAAGAATGATGACCCCTCACCTCACTCCTCAACTATCTATAGATATCAGTTATAACCTCTAGTGAAAATGAGGTGTGACTAACTAGACGGTCCCTCAAAGTCTACAAACTATGAAAAATGGATTGGCATGTACTCTTGTACACGCCATCTATCTATGGGTAATCTAATATAACTCTCATTCTCTCTAACTCACAGTCACTATAATGAAATATGGTAGCAATATCAGGCAATAGAGGATCCTATTGTGGAAGATCTACATGATGTGGCTCTTGATCAAGAGCCTATGGAGGTGGATCCTAATTAGGTACATCATGGCTTGGATCCTAGGACGCCATCTATCTAGGTCTAGGTCATGATAAAGTTACAATAAATATGTAAGAACACACACATGAAGTGCATTCAATTTAAAACATTAAATAAAAATTAATTAAATTCTAGAGAGAGAGAGAGAGAGAGAGAGAGAGATCGTTAATCTTGAGCTCATGTTAAAAATTAAAATGTACACATATTAAGCTCTTGCATAATTCATAGATATATGCATTCAAAGTTCTCGCATAATTAAAATTTAAATAAATAATTTTAAAGAGAGTGAGAGGGAGATTGAATAAAAAATATATGAATTTGTCTATATATCACATACATACATTTTAAATTATTAAAACATTAATGAGAGAGAGAGGGGGATCATTTTCATGACAAAGAGAGATATCATTAATTTCAGAGAGAGAGATCATTAAAGATATATAAATTTACTAAATTAAAACATAATTTTTAAAAATTAAAACACATGCTAATCAAATTAAGTGAAGAGAGATCGAGAGACTAAATCATGTACATGTATATACTAATTCAAACACAAGTTGATCAAATTAAGGGACTTGAGAGAAAAAAGACTAAATTACAATGTGATAAGTATGTGGTCAAATTGGGTCCTAACCAGGTACATTATAAACATTCTAGGATGTTATAAGGGGTCAGAAGTGGTCGTAAGGGGTCACAAATGTGTTCTAACACATGAGTGACCCCTTACAACCACTTATGACCCCTTAGGACACTATATGATCTTAAGGGGTATGTCGTACACACTAGGATATTATAAGGGGTCATATGTGGTCCTAAGGGGTTACGTGCATGTGTTAACACACATGTGTGACCCCTTAGGACCACATATTCAACCCCTTAGGACACTATGTGATCTTAAGGGACCATATGTCATACACACTAGGATTTTATAAGGGGTCATATGCAGTTCTAAGGGGTCACACACATGCATGACCCCTTAGGACCACATATGACCCCTTACCTAACACTATGTGATCCTAAGGGGTATGTCGTACATACTAGGATGTTATAAGGGGTCTTATGTGGTCCTAAGGGGTCACACATGTGTTAACACATGCATGACTCCTTAGGAGCACAAATTCAACCCCTTAGGACACTATGTGATCTTAAGAGACTGTATGTCGTACACACTAGGATTTTATAAGGGGTCATACGTGGTTCTAAAGGGTCACACATGTGTTTGACCCCTTAGGACAGTGTGATCCTAAGCAGTATTTAGTACACACTAGGATGTTATAAGGGGTCATAGGTGGTGCTAAGGGGTCACATGCATGTGTTAGAACACATGTGTGACCCCTTAAGACCACATATGACCCCTTAGGACACTATGTGATCTTAAGGGGTATGTCATACACACACTAGGATGTTATAAGGGGTCATATGTGGTCCTAAGGGCTCACATGCATGTGTTAGAACACATGTGTGACCCCTTAGGACCACATATTCAACCCCTTAGGACACTATGTGATCTTAAGGGACCATATGTCATACACACCAGGATTTTATAAGGGGTCATATGTGGTTCTAAGGGGTCACACATGTGTTAGAACACATGTGTGACCCCTTAGGACCACACAGTGTCCTAAGGGGTATGTCGTACACATTAGGATGTTATAAGGGGTCATATGTGGTCCTAAGTGGTCATGCATGTCTTGGTGTCATATGTGGTCCTAAGGGGTATGTCGTATATAGTAGGATGTTATAAGGGGTCATATGTGGTCCTAAGGGATCACGTATGTGTTAACACATGCATGGTGACCCCTTAAGACCATATATGACCACTTAGGACACTATGTGATGGACTAAGGGTTACATCGTATGTGCATTGGGATTTAATAAGGGGTCATATATGGTTCTAAGGGGTCACGCATGTGTTAGAACACATGTGTGTGACCCCTTAGGATACTATATGATCCTAAGGGGTATATGTTATATACACTAGGATGTTATAAGGGGACATATGTGGTCCTAAGGGGTCATGCATGTGTCAAAACACATGTAGGACCCCTTATGACCATATATGACCCCTTGGGACACTATGATGGACTAAGGGGTATGTCATACACACTAGAATTTTATAAAGGGTCATATGTGGTCCTAAGGGGTCACGCATGTGTTAGAACACATGTGTGACCACATGTGATCCCTTAGGACACTATGTGATCCTAAGGGATACATGTCATACACACTATGATGTTATAAGGTGTCATATGTGGTCCTAAGGGGTCATGCATGTGTGAACACATGTATGATCCCCTAGGACCACATATGACCCCTTAGGACACTATGTAATGGACTAAAGGGTATGTCATACACACTAGGATTTTATAAGGGGTCATTTATGGTTCTAAGGGGTCACGCATGTGTTAGAACACATGTGTGGCCCCTTAGGATCACATGTGACCCCTTAGGACACTATATGATCCTCAGAGGTATGTTGTACACACTAGGATGTTATAAGGGGTCATATGTAGTTGTAAGGGGTCACGCATATTCTAGAACACATGTGTGACCCCTTAGGACCATATATGACCCCTTAGGACACTATGTGATCCTAAGGGGTATGTTGTATACTCTAGGATGCTATAAGGGGTCATATGTTGTCCTAAGGGGTCATGCATGTGTTAACACATGTGTGACCCCTTAGGACAACATATGACCCCTTATAACCTTATGTGATCCTCTATGATCCTAAGGGGACATATAGTGTCGGCAGGGGCATATGTGATCTTAAGGGGTCCTGAGGGGTCATGTCATGTGTGTAATAGGATGTGAAAAGGGGTCATCGAGGTTTTCTTTTGTCTAATTTGTCTAAATTTATTATCTAAGTTTTATAAAAAAAAAATTAATTTAAATTTATTATTTATTTTTTCTAACATTGTAATTTATTATATTTAGTTTTATAAAAAGTTCCTAATTTTTAATTTTGCCAATGTTTTTCTAAGTTTTAATTTACTACCTTAGTTTTCTAATTTTTGCATAATATTTGTTTTAAAAGTTGAAAAAAATAATACATATACAATAATTTAATTAAAAAAACAAATTGACATTAAATCAAAACATTAAATTAAGTTCTCACATTTTTTGAAGTTTTAATTTTGCTAATGTTTTCCTAAAAAAATTCAAACATTTTTCTAAGTTTTAAAATTTTAGTATAGATATGTTTTCTAATTTTTTGTTAACTTTTTCTAAAATGCTGAAAAAACAATAAATATACAATTATCTAATAAAAAAACAAATTAACAAACAAATTATTTGCTAATTTTTAAATAAATTTAATAAAAAATAACTAAATTTAAAAAAAAAAACATTATTAAACAAAAAAAGGTTATTTTGTGCACTTGAAATAATGTAGGTCAAATGTTGAAAGATGAGAAGCGCTAACTGCTGCTGACAGGGCACGGTGACACAATGTTGGCGTAGGGTTTGCTCTAACCCCCTCTCCACAGTAAACTCCAAAGTTGAAAATGGCAGTTTAACTGTCATTTTTGGGTCTTCTAGAGATTTTTTTTTAAATAATTATTTAATGGGTTCGATCGAACGTCGAAATCCATGTGGGGTTTGATCAAACCCAGATCCAATGGTGGGTTCAATCGAACCCTCAGGGGTAGTTCACTCGAACACCCCTAGTTTGTTCGAACTCCCGCAAATTTTTTTCCCCGCCTCCACCAATTTTGTTCATTAGCAAAAGTGGGAAAAATTATTGTGAGTTTACCCATGTAAATGGGTCTACAAGACAAAGAAATTAGCAGATGGCCATGTAAGCAGATACAAAGCAAGGTTGGTAGCCAAAGGCTTTTAGCAAATTCATTGAATTGACTATCATGAAACTTTTCTCTAGATGCAAAAATGGACTCTATTTGATTGGCTCTCGCAGTTGCAACCACAAGAAAGTGGGAGATTCATCACATAGATGTGAAGAACACATTTCTTCATGGTGATCTCAAGGAGGAGATCTATACGGAGCAGCCACAAGGGTACTTACAAAATTCCTCATTGGTATGAAGACTCAAGAAATCACTATATGGCATCAAGCAGGCCCCTAGAGCTTGATATGCTAAAATGTATTCTTATCTTCTGTCTCAAAATTTCATGCGATGAAAATCTAATCCAAATTTTTATATGATGAGAACATTTGACTTTATGTTGCTCATAGTAATTTATGTAGATGATCTACTAATAACAAGTGATTCAGTCAAAGTCATTGCTGCAACCAAAGTAGCTTTGCATGATATATATGCCATGACAGACATGGGTCTCCTCAACTTTTTTCTTGGTCTTGAATTAGCTAGAATCAATCAAGTGTCCAAGTTGCTCAATCCAAGTATGCAAGGGATCTCCTCGCTCAATTTCACGTGAGTGACTGTAAGCCAACACCCACACCTTTCTTGTCGGGGGTAAAGCTTGAGGATGGCAAGGACACACCATTGGTGGATTCCACACTATACCATCAACTTTTGGGGAGTCTTCTTTATCTCACTCACTCTTGTATAGATCTCTCGTATTCAATAGGTTTTATTTCCAGATACATGCAGGAGCCACATGAGATACATTGGAAGGCTTCCAAACGTATTCTTTGATATGTTTGAGGAACCCTCAACTATGGGATTCATTATTCCACAGGATGTACCTTGGATCTCATTGGCTAGACTGATTCCGGTTGGGTTGGTGATCACATTGATCGTAAGTCCACTTAAGGCTATGTCCTTAGCTTGGGATCTAGCCCTATTTGTTGGTCTAGTAAGAAGCAATCTACCATTGCTTTGTGTAAAGCGGAAAATCGCTCGATCGAACCCTAAGTGTTCCCCCCACCACTCCGAGGAGAGGGGAAGGAGGTCACTAGGGTCGACGGTTTTCACTTAGGGGAGACTTTACATTCAAAAGAGGGGTTGAAACCCACAAGATCCAATCCCACACAATGCAAGATTGGATTCTAAATGAGTTTCAAGGGTTAAGACAGCAAGGCTACCCTCTTTTGTAAAGAATGTAGATAGAAGGATTAAGCTAGGAATGCATGAAAAGTGAGAAAGATTCACTTATAAACAGAGATAGGAATATAGGATGAAGCTATGGACCTGGAATTAGCAGTAAAATGTCGAGATGGCGCTGTCCTACAAATTTGAGCGAAAGTTGACGTGACGATGGCGCCCGGCGTGCACACGGTCCTCCAAAAAATCCGCGAAACGAAGGGGGATCTGTTTGTCTCTGCATAAGGATTCCAGATCTTCAATTACAGCCGCGTACCTGCAACCTACACACAAAAAAGAGAGGATGATTGGGGGGTTAGGGATTAGGGGTTTTCCCTTAGGTCAAACCCCAGTTTTGGAATTAACCAAGAAATGAGAAATGTTGTAAATGTAAATGATTGTAATGTAAACAAGTACTTGATACCTTGTTGTAAGAATGTTTGTATTCTTACATGCGAAGGTGTAAATGTTGTTGTATGTTGTATGTTGTATGTTGTAAGTGATCTCCTCTTCAATGGTTGAATCCTTGTCTTGAATGCAACACTTAGCCTTGAATGGAGACTTAGAATGATCAATTGCTTGAAGGAATGCTTGAATGCTTGAATGTTTGAGTATCGCTTCTGCCTTTTCTCCATCTACCAAAATGGGAGAGGAAATGTAGTTTATATACTTGTCAATTAGGGTTAAAAGACTGATTTTTTCGACCTTAGGCCGACTTAGGAAGATTATTTTCCAATTTGCAAACTTAAAGACCCGAGACCCAAAAGAGATCGGGCCCAAAAATAGGGCCAAGGACCAGGGCACTGGGCGCCATGGTCCCACCTCCAAGGATAGCAGGGTGCAAGGAGGATCAGGCCAAGGTGCTAAAAAATGTAGTTTTTGATGTCATGGACAAGTTTCAGAGTCTCCATTCAGGTTCCATGTTGCATCGCCATCGTGAAGACCCAAATGCGATCGAAATTGCAAGTGTCACAATTTTAGGACGCTACATTTAGCCCCCACTTTAGCGGGAGTATAAGCGTACGCTCATACTTCTGGTAAAGTACAAGGAAACAACATTGAAAGACTTTCACCACGTCAAGGAGGCAAGACACACCAAGCCCCCAGTGGACTAAGGATCTTACGACTTCGATTGACAAAGTAAAAGGGAAGATCACAAGGAAAAACCATGACTGTCAGTAGTAAGGTTCCCTCACTATGAGTCATGTAAGAAAAATACCAAAAATTTTCAAGGCAAAGCTAAGTTCGTCAAGAAATTTTCAAGTATCCTGAAGGGATAGATGGGGTGTATGCCCCCCTACGTTAAAGCGATCACACACACCTCAATGGGGGTGATTGCTTTAAGGTAGTGATACACATAAGAAATGAGAAGGGAAAGGAGCACGTTATCACAAAGATTTAGCCCAGAGTGTGAGATAAACCCAAGGATAATAGACACAAAACACAAAGCACGAGGTGACTTCGCTTTCCTCGAGGTCAGTATGTTGTATGATAATTCATGTATATATCATATGTATGTATGCATAATTGTTCTTCATTCCCCAATCAAGGAAGGTCACCTAGAAGAAGGGAACACATGTGTCTTTTGAGTCAACATGAGAGAGACCAAAAGAGATCTCAATGCTTTGCATCATCCTCAAGTAGACAACACTAAGGACAACAAATAGAAGAATGAGAATAACACATAGAAGAAGTAACACAAGAGAGGAGGAGAGAGTCTGCTATGCTAATGAAACTAGTCTAGCACGTCATCCACCCCCCGATCTTGCTGATCAATATTTCGGGAAGGCAGGAAACACGCTAGAGGAGGAACATTCAACATAGCCAATGGAGCTCGCACAAGATCCAAACAAGGGCTATGTTCATGTTCCAAGCCGCGTTGTTCTTGTCTAGGAGCTAGGATAAGTGCTTTAGAAAATTCGTTAGATAAATGGTTATCAACATCAACATATTCATATTCACTATCAGAAGCAAGAGAAGTAACATTTTCATCATGAATAACATTTTCATCTATATCATCATCAAGATTTATAAAAATAGGATCTTTAACTCGCACAGGATCAAGCTCATCATGTATCTTATGTTTAGGAGATTTTGGAGAAAATGGAATAATGCTTGTTGAAGGTGTTTTTGGGGATTTCAAAGTTTGAGAAGCAGCTGCCTGAGCTCTAAGACGACGCTTTCGTCGACGTTCACGTGCAGAACAATTTAGTCTAGTCTTAGTAGGAAGTGGAGAAGATTGAGGAGGAGTAATGTTCTCATCCTTATCACTTGGGTGTTTAGGTTGTGGTCTCTTAGGTTGGATAATAGGAGAAGAGGAAGGTCTCTTCTCTCCATAAGAGGAAGGAGGAGGAACTGCTCCATATAAAGGAGGAATATTTGGTTTAGGAAGGAGACCAAGTCCATCATGACAAGGAGGTATAGGTCTACTTTTAGAAAGTTTATTAGACATAGACATAGTCACATCCATAGGAATGGGTTGGGAATCTTCTTGAGGAAAGACATTAGTTTTATCTTTCAAAGGAAGAACTTCCTTCTCAAGAATGATAGGAATATCAAGTTTGGGTGTTCTAGGTTCACTTAGAGATAGGATCATATCTGTTTTCCACTTTTGATAAGATTTGAAAAGATGATCACTTCGCGGAGGAAGAGATTGGAATTGTTTAGGCTAAAAATAATCAATAGGAACGCTAGAAGTTCTTTTAGCTGGTTTAAAGAGACTATGATTGATAGTAACAACTTCACCATTATGGGGAAATTTCAAACATTTATGAATAGGAGAAGCAATAGCCATCATGGAAGATAGCCAAGGATAGCCTAGCTTCACAGGAAATTGTTCGGATGAAGGAATAATAGCAAAGTTCACATCAAGGGATTTGTTATGAACTTCAATAGGTAATGTAATAGAACCAATTGTAGGAGAAGAAAATGCATCAAATAATTTCACAATCACATCTGTTTTGTCATAGATCACTTGATTCAATTGCAAAGTAAAAAGAAATTCTTCAGTAATAACATTAACCATGCACGAAGGATCAATAAGCACTCCATGGCAAGGTGTATTCTTGACTTTTGCAACTATGTATAAAGGACCATCAGGTGCCCTGATAGTTTCACTAGAATCAAATGTGATGGAAGGTTCTTTAGGGTTTTCTTGTTGCTCTACAAAGTTAATCACATTCGGAGTCATAGACACAAGACCATCAGATGAGAAAGAGGAATCATTAGCCTCAATCGCATTAGAGTTATGAGAAGGTAATGGATCAGTAAAAATCTTAAGATTTTGGTTAGGAGGAGCTACAGATGTGTTGCCTTTATCATTCACTCCTGAAACAGAGATAGTATTATTATCAATCAAATCTTGAATTTTACCCTTTAAAGCAAAACATTTTTCAGTATCATGCCCAGGTTGACGATGAAATTGACAAAAAGATTTGTTATCAAAATAGGGTGAATTAATCTTTGTAGGATCTATTTGCCTTATAGGAGGAAGAGTGAGCACATTTTGTTCCAATAACTTATTCATAATACTATGCAATGATTCATTCAAAGGAGTAAACTTTCTTTCCTTCTTGAAAAACTTAGAAATAGGAGGCACACCTGATGCTGCATTCACATTGTTGTTGATGATGTTTTCATTGAATTTAATAGACTCTCTGTTCAGTTTAAACTTCCCAAATGGTTGTTGACTACTATCACCCTTATCACTCGGAGCCATAGGATTTGCTTGTTCCATTTGACTCACAGTCAGTTGATAATTGTGAAGAGTTGCACACAACTGTTGGAAAGAAGTAAACTCAGAAAATAGAAGTTTGTCTCGAATATCTTTTTGTAGATTAGAAATAAAGATTCTTTGAATATCATTGTCGGGCACTGGAAAAGAGATTTGAGCATACAAATGCTTATATCTACCAATAAAATCAGTCACTTTTTCTTTAACACCTTGTTTACAATGCATTAAATCAATCAAAGTAACTTTAGGACTTATATTGTTTTGAAATTGTTGAATAAAAGCATTTGCAAGTTGTTTGAAAGAAGTAATAGAATAAGAAGGCAACGAGCAATACCATTGTAGGGCTTTATCTCTTAATGTTCTAGTAAACAATTTTGCAAGCAACCTTTGGTCATAAGCAAAATCGGTACATATTGTTTGAAAAGTCTTAACATGTGTTAGAGGATCACCTTTACCATTATACAGCTCCAAATGCGGGATTTCAACATGCTTAGGAGGGATAGCTCGAAAAATGTCAAGAGAAAGTGGGCTCGCAACATCAAATGTGGGCACACTAAACTTGGATTGATTCATAGAGGCAATTTGTTGCTGTAAAGAAGAGACAGTTTGTGCAAGATTATTAATGGTCGCTTCAGTCAAAGAATTCATATTAGACGTGTTAGATTGTGATGGAGGTATTATGTTATTGAGAGAGTAAGGTGGCAGGACACTATGATAGTTAGTCATAGGAGAGGATTGGAAAAGAGGAGCACTACAAGGAGGAATGGAATGGTTGAATGAATTGCCCACTTGCGTCATGTTCATTTGTGGAGATGTAATAGGGACACTCATTGAAGGAATGAATGAAGAAGTCAGATTGAATGAAGGAAGAGGGTTAATTGAAGAGGAAGGATTGCCCCCATGACTAGTGATCATAGGGGGAATGTCTTGTATAGAAGTAGTCATTATGTTTGATGTAAAGGTAGGTATACTAGCAATAGAAGTTGTCAAAGGAATAGAATGATTGACTTGAGTAGGAGGTTGTGTATAACCTAAAGTTTCAGCACAACTCTTCATAGGCATCACATTCGAATCCAAAATGTGTGCAATACCACGCAGAATATCAATTCCATTCTTATCACTTTGAACCATACGTTTTAGACCCTCAATTAATGAAAGAGCTTGACTATTAGGATACTCTTGAGATGCTGAAAATCATCAAATTGGTTATCCAATTTCAAAAGTTGTTCTATAGAAACCTCATGGAGAGCTTCTTCATCATTAGGAGGATTAGAGGAATTACCCGTGTCCTCGTTAAAAAGGCTATTCAAATTAGGTTCCATCTCCTCAGTAATTAAACCTTGGAAAGACTTAATTCTAAGGCTTCGTCTAATGGGAATAGTGTAAGTAGGGCTTATTGTTGTAAAACTCATGCACTAGAGAGGGAGAGAAAATTTTGAATTTAGAGGTAGCAAATTTCAATAAAATCAGCCAATCTCCTAGATTTAAGCTGTTAAATGCAATCACGACAATCTCCCAAAATTTCGGAAAAAATGTTAGGGACCGTGGCGCTCGGGGTGCACACGGTCCTCGCAAATTTTTTTGAAATTTTCAGGGATGAAAGTTATGATGATTTTAAAGCTAATCTGAAAAAATTGAGTGATTTTACGATCTGTAGATAGGCCAAATTAAAGTTGCAATCTCAAAATTGAACCCTACCAAGATTGTTGAAAAATACAAAATTTGAATTTTGAAAAAGAGAGGGAAACTGAAATTTTGAATTTTATGATTTTAGAGGGAATACCAAAAGCAATGCAAGTTTTGAATTTTAAAAGTTGACTCAATTTCACACAAAATTCAATTTTGAAAGTGGAAATCAAAGTTGCTGCAATTAAACACTTAATTTCAAAAGTCACAAATTGCAAGAATTTGAATAAAGCACTGAAATTTTGAATGAATGCCGACACACTTTTCAGATTTAGGACAGTAAGAACACAATTTTGACACAAAATTTCAATTTCGATAATTTTTGAATGATTAGGAGCCTTAATCCAAGCAATCACTAGACCAACTTTGACTTTAATTTTGAAAGTGTTAGAATTGATAAAATCAGCCAAAATTCTGGATTTTAGCAGAAAAATACAGTAAGATCTAACTCCCAAAATTTCGGAAAAAATGTCGAGGACGATGGCGCCCGGGGTGCACATGGTCCTCGCAACTTTTTTCCAAATTTTCAAGGATGAAAGATATTATGATTTTATTGCAGAATCCAAAGTTACAACCGATTTGGAGATGTTTTGATCAGTGAAATGGTCGGTCAAAGGTTGAATCAAGAGGGTTTTAAAAATTAGGGTTTTAACACTTAACCACTTAATTTTCAAAATTAAAGCACAGATATGATTTGATAATTTGTAGTAGAAGGGTAGATCTGAAACAAGCATTAACCATTAAACATTTCGCAAGCTCAATTACTAAAAAGAAAACTTAGGGTTTTTATGCAATTAACCTCTAAAATTTGCAAAAGATCAAACATGGAAATGTAATCAAGGCATCCAATTTTTAGATCTAACCATGAATAATCAGAAAGGATGTTCATGTTGGGTTCACCAAAATGTAAAGCGGAAAATCGCTCGATCGAACCCTAAGTGTTCCCCCCACCACTCCGAGGAGAGGGGAAGGAGGTCACTAGGGTCGACGGTTTTCACTTAGGGGAGACTTTACATTCAAAAGAGGGGTTGAAACCCACAAGATCCAAGCCCACACAATGCAAGATTGGATTCTAAATGAGTTTCAAGGGTTAAGACAGCAAGGCTACCCTCTTTTGTAAAGAATGTAGATAGAAGGATTAAGGTAGGAATGCATGAAAAGTGAGAAAGATTCACTTATAAACAGAGATAGGAATATAGGATGAAGCTGCGGACCTGGAATTAGTAGTAAAATATCGAGACGGTACTATCCTGCAAATTTGAGCGAAAGTTGACAGGACGATGGCGCCCGGCGTGCACACGGTCCTCCGAAAAATCCGTGAAACGAAGGGGGATCTGTTCGTCTCTGCATAAGGATTCCAGATCTTCAATTACAGCCGCGTATCTGCAACCTACACACAAAAAAGAGAGGATGATTGGGGGGTTAGGGATTAGGGGTTTGCCCTTAGGTCAAACCCCGGTTTTGGAATTAACCAAGAAATGAGAAATGTTGTAAATGTAAATGATTGTAATGTAAACAAGTACTTGATACCTTGTTGTAAGAATGTTTGTATTCTTACATGCGAAGGTGTAAATGTTGTTGTATGTTGTATGTTGTATGTTGTAAGTGATCTCCTCTTCAATGGTTGAATCCTTGTCTTGAATGCAACACTTAGCCTTGAATGGAGACTTAGAATGATCAATTGCTTGAAGGAATGCTTGAATGCTTGAATGCTTGAATGTTTGAGTATCGCTTCCGCCTTTTCTCCATCTACCAAAATGGGAGAGGAAACGTAGTTTATATACTTGTCAATTAGGGTTAAAAGACTAATTTTTCTGACCTTAGGCCGACCTAGGAAGATTATTTTCCAATTTGCAAACTTAAAGACCCGAGACCCAAAAGAGACCGGGCCCAAAAATAGGGCCAGGGACCAGGGCGCTGGGCGCCATGGTCCCACCTCCAGGGACAACAGGGTGCAAGGAGGATTAGGCCAGGGTGCTGAAAAATGCATTTTTTGATGTCATGGACAAGTTTCAGGGTCTCCATTCAGGTTCCGTGTTGCATCGCCATCGTGAAGACCCAAATGCGGTCGAAATTGCAAGTGTCACAATTTTAGGATGCTACACTTTGTCATCTACAGAGGCAAAATATCGAGGTGCAA
The DNA here is from genome assembly GCF_030272615.1 of Cryptomeria japonica. Lineage (NCBI taxonomy): Eukaryota > Viridiplantae > Streptophyta > Pinopsida > Cupressales > Cupressaceae > Cryptomeria > Cryptomeria japonica. The sequence goes on along the minus strand of NC_081412.1, from coordinate 553,552,956 downwards.
TCAATGCTACCATTCAAGTTCTTTGGTTACAAAATTTTCTCACTGAGCTAGGTATCTGTTTTCATCAACCAACCATCATTTGGTGTGACAACCAAAGTACATTGAAGGTTTGCATAGATCTAGTACAACGATAATGGACAAAGCACATTGAAATCCACATGCACTTCATCGGAGATCTAATCCATGATGACATCATTAATTTGCAGTATTGTCCCATGTCTCAACAGATTCCTAACATCTTCATGAAGACATTCACTGATCAGAAGTTTCACTTTCTCCGAGAACTGCTTGGGGTGAAATAAATTGTACCGCAATAGTTTTCTCATTATGTTAGCCTCTTTTTCGAGGGGGGGGGTTGTTCCCACTGGGTTTTCCCTTTTTCCTCATTTCTTTTATCAACCTTTTTTGTTCTCCTTTGTTAGAATTAAGGGGGGTGTTAGTGGTGGTTAATTTCAACATGTTCCCCATTGATTGTGGATCACTGCACATCTATAAATCCATCACAGCTAATCTAAGATCCAACCTATCTGTTGTTGATTGTGGATCTTGATTTCAAAATGTTTTTTATTTTTTATGATTTTTTCAGGGCATTTTATGATTTTTTTTAATTTTTTTCAGGACATTTTACCATTTTTATGATTTTTCCATGTTTGCCCCTGGTGTCTAGCAAGGTAAAAGGGATTTTGAGCAGATCAATGAAATATAAAGACATGAATGGAATAAGTGAATGATGGCAGAGGCTTATGTGATGTTCAATGACTATCTCACAATAGGATAGCATGTTAATCCAAGGACATGGACCAGATATAGCAATATAAGGCAATGATATGGTGTAATGAATGTCATGTGATCCAAAGGAATGGACATGTCAAGAGGATTTTTTGTATTTAATGTCCTTAATTTTGATCAAGATCAAGAGATGGGTTTGGATATAATAGAAAGATCAAAGGGTGGTAATGAAGGATGGAAGAAACCAATGGAGAAAATAATGGATAGGAGTTAAAGGGTGTGGATCAAGTGCAATAAATAGGAGACACAAAGCCTACAAAGATCCTTAACCTTGCCAAGATCAAAGGTGGCATGTGGTGGCACGGGGATATGTATGGATATAGAATAAATGAGTGACAGTGGAAGATGAAGGATAATGGAGGATGATGGATAATAGCAGGATGCACATGAATGGAACTTGCCCCCAATGTAAAGTGAAAGAAAATAATGGATTACGCATGATGCCTATTTGTTAAGATTAATCATGGTACTTTCCCAAGGTGCCACATGAAGTGATTCTCACACATGGACGAAATCATTTCTCTTTACTTTTTTCTAATTTTTCACTTTTTTCTTTTCTTTTTCTTTGTTTTTAATTGTTTTATTCTCTCTTTTTGGAAGATAATGAAAACATGATAGGGGATGTAAGAAGGACTCAAGCATCTCTCTTCTTTGGATGGTACCCTTGAAATATGTGTTGCAATAGACCATGGCTATGAAGTTATGCTCAAAGACGTTGATAGGGTAATGGTAAATAGAGATGAAATGGACGATTGGATGAAACTAGGGTAAGGATTCATGAAAATGATTAGATAAGAGGGATGGAAGGATGGAAAATAGGTGTTGGATAATAGATGGAATATTAATTGACTAGTGTATGAATGAATGGAAATGTGTGCGGGATCAACATTGGTACACACCTTGAGGAGTATTAGAGTGATGGAAGAAAAGTGTATTTTAGATTTTGAGAATTTGATGGAGGAATGGCAATGGATTTTGGAACATGAGGGCCCGAAATGGATTTGAAAGGTTGCGGAGGTTTAGAAGCAGGGATAGCAATCTTGGATGCCAACTCATATTTATTCTTAAGATGTTGTGCTTCAAGGAGTCGCTTGGGAATCCACATGGTTTTTTATTTTTCTTTCTTTTACGGTTCCTTGGAATACATTTCTTCTACAAGCACCTTAGGAACCCATATAGATTTTTAATGTTCTTTGTTTTGCGCAATGGGCCTTTGTGGCCTTTTGGATATTTCTTTTTCTTTTTGGATCATATTTTTTGTTGGTTTGACATGTTGATCCTTGAATACATGTGGATTTCTAGACTTGTGACTTTTATGCTTGGCATCCAAATTGCTTGGAGAAGGAAAAAAATGTGTGGATGAATAGGAACAATATGGAGGTATTTTGGATGGATGGAAGCTGCTTGAAGAAATGTGTCTTTGTTGATCTTGCATAAGGGATAGAAGGATATAGGGACCTAAAATGGATGGAAGGGATGAAGGGGAAGGTGTGTATTTAGATTTTGGTTTAGTAGGGATACCAACATCTTGAAAGTAATATTTTTTGTTGGGACCATGACCATCATAATTTTCTTTGATATGGAGGGATTTTGATGTACCTTGTTCATGGAGGCTTGATTGATTTCCTGGATTAATCCTTTGACTAATGGGATACTTGTTGCTTTTGGAAGAAGACATGAGTCCATTTTTAGATGGAGATGAAATGGAATAAATGATAGGGTCACAAAGTAGACCAAACCCAATGGGAGTAGAGGAACTTTGTTGAATTATAAAAGGTTCATTAACAACTTTCACAAAGATTTTGGAGTCATGAGGGGGGCTAGAGGAAATTATGGGATCTTTAGGTGGATATGGAGGAATGATATTCTCATCTTGCAAGATGGAATCTTGTGGAGACATGGAGAATTATGAAAGGGCAATGAAGGGATACTTTCATCTTGACATGGAAGAGGACCATTGGATAAAGTGGAAAGGGTGTTTTACTCTTCATTTTGAATAGGATCATTTGAAAAGGTGGAAGAGTCATCGTGATCTTTCTTAGGAAGTGGATTAGGAATAGTATTCGGAAGGATGCTTAGCTCTTGAGATGAAAGGGGATCATCTTGGAAGAAATGGAGAGGTATAAGAGGATCATCATGTGATTCTAGGGATATAGGATCTTGGTCAACCATTGGATGGGATTGGGGAGTTTTGGTGTCTTGATCTTGATTTATGATAGCACTTGTTTCTTCATTCTTTAAATTGTCCTCTTGACATGGAACTAGTTCTAAGGAAGGGATAGGATTTTGAATTGGAATGGGGGATTCTTGGAAGGTGTTCATGTTTTGGCATGATGGGGAAGCATTTTGTATGGGGCCTTCAAGAGTGGGTATGATTGGAATAGGAGTACATGATGGCATAGGAACTGGTATTTTTAAATCATGTGAGGAACTTGTATCAAGATTGGGATTAGCTTGGATTTCCATAGGAGATATCCCTTGAAGGTCAGCATGCAAAGTGTCATCATTAGGTTCATTGTTTGAGGAAGATAGTATGGATTGTTGTTGAGAAGCTTTCAGAGATGAATTTTTGGTGGAAGAGATGGAGGCCACATGTGGAGCCTTGCTAGACATAGGTTCATAATTTTGATAATGCTTAGAAGTAGTGCCTTGTTTCTTTTTAGGTGAGTCATTAGGATCTTCAATTTCGATGACACTATTATCAAGGAGTTCTTGAATCTTATGTTTTAAAAATTCCATGCAATTTCAAGCCTTATGCTCATTTTGTTTTTGATATGTGCCATAGTTACTCAAAAATTTACATCGTCATGGGGTTGTGTTAGGCAATGTGATAAGAGTGTGCTTCAGAATTCTTTTAAAGACAACTCAATAGATTATCCCAAAGGTGTAAATTATCTATCTAAGGGATATTTGGAATAAATGTCTTATTTTCCTGGTGAAGGAGTCGTGATCTTTCTTCAAGTTTAGCTTTTGATTTTCAATTACTTTTTGTTCCACCTTATATAATCATTTTAGCATTCCTTGAAGTTTGTCACTTTTGATATCATGATTTTGTCTCTCAAAAGGGGTCATTGATTCATTTTGTTGAACTTGAATGTCATATATTTCTCTCGAGATCTTGAATTTTTTGAGTCAAGGTAGTCATGGGAATATGTGATAGTTCTAATCTTTGGCCTAGGACAATGTATGAGACTCAAGATGGAATGCAAACCCTAAAAATGCAGACTCAACTATATCATACAATACTTATGATATGAGGCTCTAAATGAAGTATTGATGACTAATGGAGAACCTAGTATGATAAAATGCAAGGATTCAAGGCAACTCTAGGTCTGAAGGAAATTGTGTTGTATGGTGTTGCTTGTGCTATGATGGATATAAACAAGGATAAGTGATCAAAGAGAGGGCATGCTATGATAGTAGATGATGAACTCCAAGAGAAATGCCAACTGAAAGACATTGATAGGTTCCCTAAATCAAGGAGACCTAAGACAAAAAATCCTAAGTGTAAGTAGTGTTTTTTTGGAATTTTGGAATTTTAATTGAAATATGAAAGAGGTGGGATTGTGTCCTAAAGGGATGGTGGAAGTGTATGCAAGTGTATGGGCTATGTCCTAAAGGGAGATGATGCAATTATGCAAGAACCTAAAAGATCAGAATTCCAAATTTGATGTCTCAAGAGATTTGAAATGATTGTTTTAAGAACACAAGTTCAATGTTATTTTGTAATGTTTCTATTTTTACAATGTGGATGGATACTTGAAATTTTAGACTAAGGTTTTTATAAAATATTTTAATTGTAAATATGGTGTTGATTGTGAAATGTTCTTGTTTATTTTTGCACACACTTAGAAAACACAACAGACAGAATGTTTGTTTGACTTTGCAATGAAGCAAAATCACATTCAAGCACAATCCTAACGATGGCCAGGACAATACTTATTGAATCCCCTAGCAATAAAATACCACATTCAACCAGATAGTTAGAAGTTTGGTAGCACTGACTCCACTCCATGGCACCCACTTCTATGGGTATACCAAGCTTCGAATTTCTAGGTCATCACTTCCCAAAAGAATTACTATCTCAAATTGAGGGGCACGTGAGGGGTATCTTCGACATGCGCGTATCACAACATGTGATTCAACCAATAGAATGTTTTCGAAAAACTACAACAATGGCTTTTTAGTTTGGGACTCTCTTTTGGGCGTCCATGTACGCTCTCTCCCTCAAGAGGCCTCCTTCCTATAGAACATAGGTACTGGGGAGGTCGGCACAGTTAGGCAATTAGCACCCATCATGGAGACTTTTGTCCCAATTATTTTATATAGTGGTTGAGAGGTGACTTGGCCTTAGCCCATTACCACTCCGGTTCGTTCTCCTCTCACCAACCTTATGGACTCTCAAGGGGATAGGCCCTCTACCTAATAAAATAAAAAAAATTGAGCATTGTTTTGACACTTTTCTTGTGACCCAAAAAAGGGGAGAGGATAGTGTGTGTCAAACTGTGGGGCTGCTCACACGCACAAGCGTGCCCGATAAAAACAAACACAAGAAAGAAAAAGTTATTTTTAGTGTCCAAATCCAAATGTTTGCTAACTACTAAAAATGACAACACTCTTGTTTCAAATTTCAAGTCTTTGACTTGCGTTTTGCATCAAATTGTAATAGTAGTTTTGAATTTTTTCTTTTCTCCCAACGAATGCTAAGGTGTAGCACATATAATAAGTAATACACAAAACCTCTAAGTTGAGTAGGAAAAGCAAAATGCAAAAAAAAACATCAAACTAAAAAGCAACATGCAAGAAAAAAGCAAAATAGAAACATGCAACTAAAAAAAACAATAGGTAAAAAAGCAACATGCAACTAAAAAACAACATGCAAGAAAAAAAAGAAAAAAGAAACATGCAACTAAAAATACAATAAACAAAAAAATGCAACATGCAAGCAAAAAGTAATATGAAAAAAGAAACATGCAACTTAAAAAATGACATGCAATGAAAAAGCTACACACAAATTTAAAAAATAACATGCAAGCGAAGAAAAGAGACTTGCAATGAAAAAAAGCTATATGCAAATCAAGAAAAGTGACATGTAATGAAAAAAAAGAGCTACATGCAAATCAAAAAATGAAAGCCTGTGTTATACAACCACAAAACATAACAAGCTAATAAATTAATCCTAATACATTCAATGAAAGAAAGAAAAACAAGATTTCAAAAGAAAAGCGCAAACCACATGTAAAAATCTTTTCAATTTGGATGAGGATAATTAGAAATTAAATTAATTAAGTAAAAACAAATAAAGATTTGTTTCCATTCTTGATTTTTGGAAGAAGATAATTAATATTTTATTAAATAAAATAAAAAAGTATTTAATTATGATGAAATAATTAGTTAATTAAATAATTTAAAGAAATTATTCAATTATGAGAAAAATGAAATTGAATTTAATTAAACAATAAAGATTATTTAATTAAAGTGGGATTGAACTAATCAAATAATAAAGATTATTCAATTAATGTTAGGAAATGAATCATTAACGATGAAATGATTTAAATGATTAGGAAAATAGAAAATTTGAATTAGAAAAATGACACTTATCAATTAATCGATTAGGGAGAAATGTTAGTAAGTTAGTGTACGCAAACATGGTGCAATTTTGGGTGTCTACAACTATTTTATGTGTCATTTGGATTATTATTTTTTTCTATTTAATTGTATTAAATGATAGAAAGTGGATTATTGATAACCTTAATTCTATAATTATTAATTAAAATTATTATAATCATAAAAACATTATAACTATAATTATACGCTTACAATTATTATTTACATGACAATTATGTCAATAATTAAAAAAAATTATAAATGAAATTATTATTGCTAGCAATCACAAAAAAAGATTCGGCTAATTTAAGTGCCAACTATTTCATATTATTATTATTATTATTATCCAAATTCTTTTTAAAGTATTCTTAACCCAATTTAACTACTTTTTTAATCCATATAACTATAAAAAAAAAATGATTAGACTAATTTAAGTGCCAATTATTTCATATTATTATTGTTGTTGTTGTTGTTGTTATCATTATTATTATCCAAATTCTTTTTGAAGTATTCTTAACCCAATTTAACTACTTTTTAATCCATATAACTATCAAACAATTTCAATTTCAATATTATAAAGGCTAAATAACACATGTCTAACCTAGTATGATTATTTATTTTAATCTCTTTCTTTACAAATTTTTATCTATTATTTTTTACTATTTATTAAGATTATATTAATAAATATAATATAATATAAGTAATTATATATTTTTAAATTATTTTTATTATGGTAAGGGTGGATTGAGAGATTAGTAGCTCGCGAGGCACTAGAGCGCAATGGCAACAAGCTCAATGCAGTGAACACCATTCTTTTAAATCTTCATAATTTTGTTCTGCAGATTGAGCAGAGGAATTGTTGCGGTTTATAGGCATTCTGGATTCCAAGGAGGAGGGGACCAGAGCAGTTTGAGAGTTACAGTTAGAGTTAAATTAGGTTTAAAATTCAGTTAGGATAATGATTAGGTTAATTTTAGAGTTCAATTAAGATTAAAGTTTAATTAAAATTCAATTAGGAGGAGTCTAAGAGTTAGGATTAGGGTTAAAGGTTAGAAATAGAATTAAGGTTTAGGGTTAGAAATAGAATTAGAGTTAAGATTATGATTAGTATGAGGTTTCAATTAGGGTTGACATTCAGTTGAATTTAATATTAACTTTAAATTAGGGAAAGTATTTAAGGTTAGGGTTAAATTAGAGTCAGGAAAAGGGTTAGAGCTACAGGTTTAGTTATGTATACAATTCAATTAGGATTAGGTTTTAAATAGGTTGGGATTAAAGTTAGGGTTAGAAGTAGAATTAAGGTTAGGGTTAGAAATAGAATTAGAGTTAGGTTTATGATTAGAGTTAGAGTTTAATTAAGTTAATATCTAATTAAATTTAATAGTAAATTTCAATTAGAGAAAGTATTAAGGTTATGGTTTCATTAGAATTAGGAAAAGGGTTAGGACAATTTTAATAAGCTTATGGGAGAGATCTTTAAGTTATGATAAAGTTTAGAGTTAGAATTATAATTCAATTAGGATTAGGATTTAGTTAGTATTAAGATTATAGTTAGTCTTAATATTACATTAGAGTTCAAAAATAGTTAGTCTTAATATTACATTAGAATTTAAAAATAATTAGGGTTATATTAATCAATAAATCAAATTATTTTCAAAGTTACCTCCATCAAACAAATGTCCATCTTATTTTGAAAGAGAGCTTTAGAACTGTACATCTTACATCCTAATCTTAGAAGAAGATGAATTATGAGATTTCTTCCCACAATAAACAACTGTTCATGTAGATCCATCAATACAATTAGAAGAGTGTTGACCCATAGAAAAGAGTGGGTGAATAAAAATACAGTTAGAAGAATTAACATAATTAGGGACAGCATCAATACCATCAGAAACTGCAGCAGGAGCCCTAACGCCAGCATTAGAAGATTTAACAAAAGGAACAATAACACCACAGTGGTTGTTACGAACTATGTCTATAGCATATGATTGGCAAGCATCAACTGAAGAAGCAGCAAAAGAAACTCTACCTACAACATCATTCACTTTTTTGTCAGCTGAAGGAACAGTAGTGGAAGATCTACAAACAATATCTATCATTTTGTTGTCAGGAACAGATTTAGACTGGCAAACAATATTAGCAGTAGATCTGTAACAGGATGGAGAGGAGCATAATCCTCTGAATCAGGAGGAGAGGGGATAAAACTTTTTGAATCCCCTGAAACAGCATCATCGTGAAACAACAACAGTAAAGAAGAAAATCATGACAATTTCAAGTACTACAACTTTAATTTGGATGCGTTGTATAGCTATTTGCAAAAGTTGATGTTAACTACGAGTTCCATATTTGCCTCCAATTTGTGCCATTCATAGCTAGTTACAGATGAATTCGCAATTGCATAGCTGGGTTTAGTCGTTCTTAATTTTAGAAGCTCGCACATTTTAAGGGAAAATTCATGTGTAAATTGAGGATAAAATCCTTAAAATCCTTCGGAAAGAGTTTGTTGAACAACAAATCGGACAGAAAAGCCCCTCAATCTAAGTCTGTAGAATTAAATGTTACCACGTTACGGATCTGATGTTAGGATCTATGACTGTTGCACATGAGATGTTAACTTTTACAACAATTTAAATTGAAGGTCTTGAAATTGAAATTGAAATGCTTAAATAAACATTAAAAATGAAATAACAACAAAGAGAAAGAAGAGAAGACAGGAAAACACGAGTTGATAACGGAGTTCACCAAATGGCTACGTCTCCAGGTCCCTCTCCAACAGAGTGCTTGATACTTGATTATGCTCTCCAACAGAGTGCTTGATACTTGATTATGCTCCAGAAGAACATTACAAGGCCTTCAACTTGTTACAAAGTCTCCTCATGTCTCCTCGGATGATAATGAATTACAAAAGTCCTTCTCCAAAAAGTACAACAAGCTTGACTTCAAGCTCCCAATGCACAGAGACGAACAAGTCACTATCACAAGCTAACTCTCCAAATTGCTTAGCTCTCCAAAAATTCTCTCACAATTCTCCAATCTTCAATTCTCTACCAAATTTCCTCTTCTCAAACTCACAACTTACCCCCTTTTTATAAACAAATTTTACCCAATATGACTTAAAACCATATGATTTGGAAAATCAACCATATCCCCCATTTACAACATATAAATCCTCTAACATAAACCTACCCATTAAAAATAATGGCCCTTATAGTTTTGGGCTTTACAAAATAATCTTATAAAAATATTACAAATTCGGGCTTGGTTTTAAAATGATGTATATTGGAGAGGGGATGTGTTTGGGCTCGGCTAAACCCAAGTCCCTATTTTCAAGCTCACCCCAAACACATAACAAATATTAAACCTTCTACAATATAAAGTGTAATCCTCAGGGCCACACAGGTGGAGAGGACTGTGTGGGAAGTGGGGGGATTGGTAGTTCGATCTCCACGATCCCCACTATATGGATCATTTTACATCAAATAACAGTCACACCCTGTATATAGCAGCAAGGATCTCAGGAGGCAACAGTGAGGAGAAAAAAATTAGGAGATGTGAGGTTGGGGGTTCGATTCCCCCAACCAACTTTTGACCAAATAGGCCAAACTGTCTACTACAAGAGGAGTCCATAGAGGCGCCACATGGAGCATCTAAAATTATCTATTTTTGTGAAACATATATCCACCCAGATCAATCCTCCACACTACAGATCTTTTGGACCTCCAAAAGTTGCATTTATTCAGAAATTAAGTGAGGGCATGGCCTCCCCACTTGTTGATACAGTCAAGGCAGGGAGATCCAATGAAGGATAGCCCAACCTTGTAGCTTAACACATAAACCATGCAAAACATACTAGTAACTGGTAACAAGATGCCAAGAACAATAGAAAGAACAACCGGTAACAAGACAGAACACATAACCGGTAAACAATATGAATGAATCTTATAATAGTTTGAAGAATTACTTATGCCACATACTGGATCGTAGTCTAGGATACAAGAAATTATTACAACATAAATATAAGATCTGTAGATCATCTACACATCAAGTCGGCCTCTAGTAACAATCTGTCAGTTCTATCCTAATCTAGACCTCAGCCTTCCAGCCTCAGTCCTACCGGATCAGAATCTTGTCGGTTCTACATCTTCACTCAATCTCAAAGCTTTGTCTTCAATCTTCTAACCTATGTCTCCTCAAATGATTCTCCAAACCACACTTTATACAATCCGCTATAATAATAACTCAATCAAGTCGACCCAAAGAACAACCGGTTCATGAAACGTGCAATGGTAACATGTCAGCTAAAATCACAAAGAACAATCTACAAAACATAAAATGATGTGTGGACTTCTGGGAATACTAGCCAAGGCCCAAAGCAATATCTCCAATGATCTGCAAGTCACGGAGGTTAGCCGCAACCCGATCCAACTTCGCTCTATATACACCTAAAAATGGTTTGAAGATAATTAATTAAATAAGTAATTATTTAATTAATCCTCCTTCCCAATTTAATTAAATTCACTAAGCAATTTGACTAAATTTCCATTTTCATCTATTTATTAATAAATCTAATGATTTAGTTAATAGATTCATTTCAATAATCCTCTTTAATTCATTAATTCAAATTAATTAATTCCCTCCATCCAAAGTCATTCTTCTAAATCCCATAATTAATTAAAACAAATCAAATTCATGAGTTGTTGAGATTAATTAGCCCTTTTCCTATTATTTGAATTTCTAAATTCAAATTCTCCTAACTTCTACCACTCCTTAACCTAACCATTCCTAAACCTAACCCATTCTACCTACCACCATGTCCCCTTTCATCTAACATCTTCTAGAACCTTGTGACACTTGTCACTAAGTGTTCCCTTTCATCTAACTTCTTCTAGAATCCTCTTGACACTTGTCACCATAGAGATGATAGATGTTCCCTTTAATCCAACTCCCTTTGCCAACCTCCTCCAATTTAACCATTGATATCTTCAGATCAATCGTGACCATTGATTATTGCCACATCACCCCTAGCCTTGGAAAATCCTATAAATAGAGCTCATTTTGAGCAATATGGATCCCATCTCATTTTTTATCTTATGCATTGTTATTATAGGCATCTAGCTTATAGTTTATCATTTTAGCAATGTTATCATGCTCAATTTTAGCTTAATTGCATCTTAATTCTAGTTCAATTTAGCGAGATCAATCATGAAATCATATAGCTTAATCATGTTATTCTTGCTAGATCATGCATTTTTAGCATTCAAATCCTCCATCTAAGTGTAGTCAAGTCACTAGAATTTGCATAATCAGATCTGAGAGCATTTTTCATATTCGCATTTACTAGGAGGCAATAAGTCGATTAGCTATGGTTTTGTCTTTCATTGTTTCGATTTATTAATCATTGCTTGTAATGATTTATTGAGTGCATTATGTTTGCAGATACAAGTACACTTCACAAAGCACGACATTTTGGCACCCACCGTGGGGCTGAAATCATCATTTTTGGCCTCTCAAGCTTCATCAATCTTCCTCTCTACTCGAGACAGAATCAGAAACTCGTACGAGCTCTCTTTATGGCTCGTACAAACTTCCTTTTAGCTTTGGACAACACCTGATCATGACTCGTACTAGGTATAATTTTTTGTCGTACGAGCTTTTATGTTGCAAATTCTTTATTCATACTTGGTCTAAAGGTGTGTCGTACAAGTCTATTTCTTGCAAATTCTTTACTTGTACTAGGTTGATCATGTGTCGTACGAGTCTTTTTTGGATACTGTATGAAACCTAAAGTTCTATCGTGCTAACTAGAAAATAGTGTCGTACGATTTTCTGCATCTGTGGTTTTTTTTATAAACTGCAAGTTAGAATTTTCAAATTTGTCTATATGTTGGTAATTTGCATTTTTGAAGGCCTTCTAATCATTTTTAGCCCTTGAAAGAGGCCAGGCATGGTCTTTCAAAATCTCATCTACAACTCTTGGAAACCTTTCCAACAAGTTAAACGGTTCATAATTTCAAGTCCCGAGCAGAAAGTTATGCCTATTTGAAGTTAGCATAAAATTTCATATAGTTTTTTTTTTAAATTTCGTAGTTCGGATCACTAATGCTAATCTTGTTCTGTCTGTGAGATTTTTTTGGCAGCCTAATTCTTTTCTATAGGACACTTGTCAAAGATACGCTTGTCAAAGACAAATTCAAAACACAATCATGACTACTAATGGATCTATTTTGCAAGTTGCCTAAGGATTCAACAAAAACTTTGTGTATTCTTTAAGATTTTTAGGCACATTTCAATTTGGGCTTACAGAAATAAACAACTATCATGTCTTATGTGTCTTTGATGATAGGCGAGTATGCTCTCACCTTTCTTAGGTGATCAAAAAGATAGACTCATCTTTTGCTTTCATTAGTGCATCTCTTTAGCAGGCCTGCCCTCCCGAGGAGTTATTAACTCTTAGCCCTTAAGGCCGGTGAGAGGGGAATGATCTAAGTGGGAACGGATAACGCCAAGTAATCCAACCCACTATAAATAAATGTGTTTTTTATGAAAATCAAAGCAACGACAGTGATCAAGAATAGCTCTCCTTCATACCTTCGGGTATATCAAACCTTGGTTTTCAAGGCTGGGAGACCTCTTAATTGAGTTTATACCCCGACGCGCCGAACGGATCCCTTACTAGTTTCGGTTAAAATAGAAGCTACCCAATTTACCTCTGAAAGGGTGATAATCTTTGTGCAAGAGAGATAGTAACTCTCCCAAGGCACTTGTCATATCGTGCCCCCATTAGCATTTGGATTCGGATAATACGGCATTGAAAATCCATTGTGTGAGACTCAGCGGTCATATTCTGATTAGCTATTGGGTGTGTACCTAAGTCAGCAAGCAAAGGTTTTCATTCTCAGCCAACTTCCTTAGGGTTTAGCTTGATTGAGAGTCATGTATCACATCATGTGCTTGTTGTGTATTCATCCCTAAATTGAAAAATCAGACACTTAAAACTAGAAAACCAAAGTAAAACATCAAAATTCAATGGTCGAAACTCAAACAAACAAACAATTTTTATCACTCTTCAAATACCTGTCGTACGAGTCATAAACTCTGTCAAACGAGTTAACTTGCATAAAACCATTTGTCGTACTATCTACTACCTTGTGTCGTATGAGTCATCTATTTTGTTGTATTGTCTATAATCCCAAGTCGTACGAGTTGCTGTTGTTTATATGAAAAACTCTATTTTGTCGTATGGCTTTGTATCTTGTGTCGTCCTAAGCTGAATCTTATGTCGTACGAAACTCTGCATCTATTAGTCCAGAGTTGTGTTTTACATGCCTATTTCAGATTTATCATTTCTGCCTGATCAATTTGCAGTAAGCATAAACACCTGTTATCTATCAATCTGTGCTTATATTGTCGTCTTGGTTCACTTGGTCAAGTTATCACCTATCAAAATTGGACTCTAGAAAATAAACACCTCAAGATTTTCAAGTGCTCAGCCCTAACAAGTTCAAAATCTAAACATCTCAAAGTGCATTATCACCCTCTTTGATAAACTGATCACTCAAACATAGTTTCTCATCAGGATCAATCATCCTTTATCATGAAACTAAAACATTTGGTCAAGATAACCTTGTCCCACATCGTAGGATAGATCGTTCCTACTGGACTGGTTCTTATCAAATCATCACCATTGCACTCCTACACTAAAGATCAAAAAACTTGCAAACTTTTAAACACTTGAATTCTCTTTTAGTGTCATATCACTCTATTGCCTTGAAATTGACTATTGATCACTTACCCAAAACAACCTTTTGGACAATCGAATACTAGCAAAATAACATACGTGTATGCCCGTTCTAACTAGAGCTCAGAGATGAAAGATCGCAGAAATTGAAATCGAAACATTGAAAACATTTGAAGAGCATATAACCATGGAACATGAAGATGAAATACAAGTTGAGGAAGAAATAACAGAACAAAATATCAGAGACATCAAGAAAGATCCCCAATTCAACAAATTTATCCAAAAATTGTTGGAGGAAGAAAAAGAAAAATACTTTCTAATGTTAGCCAAATCCGGTGCTACACTTCCCCAAGATTTTGATGTGAATAAATTGACACAAAAGAAAAGTGACCCTCCCCTAATAATGAACAACATGAGGACATCTTTGGTATCAAAATGAATAACATGTCAATCCCTATTAACACCAGAAACAATGAAGAGACTTACATCCCCAAAAGAGATGAAGTAGAAATTCTGAATAACATTCAATTCGATGAGAATACAAGAAGGACTAGGGATGAAACAAGATGAGATCTAGATCCTACTAGAATGCAAAATCATGGTCATACAAGAACAAACCATGTTGATAATCCTATCATGACTCTCACACAACAACTACAAGCAATGCAAACACAAATCCAAGAGATGCAAAGAGGAAATGTTAAATGATACTCACTTCAAGAAATATGTCCTTATCCTTTCGATAGAAATCTAAACATGATACCATTTCCAATAGGTTTTGAAACTCCGAGATACAAAAAAATATGATGGAAGCACTGACCCTCAAGATCATATAAGAGAATTTTGCACAATGAGTATGGAGTTTGCACATGAGGATACTTACTTAATGAGACTATTTCCAAAGAGCTTAATGGGACTAGCTATGGAATGGTTCTCCAAACTTACACCTGGAATTAGATCATTTTCAGAGTTGGTGAATAAATTTGTTTCACAATACTCCTACAATATACAACATGAAGTGACAATGCTAGACCTTTGTAACACTAAACAAAAAAGTGGAGAACCCTTCATGACATTCTTACAACAATGGAGACACCTAGCATCGTGGTATCCTTGTACATTACCAAAGTACGAAAAGATGGATATATTCATTGACAACTTAAATGATCAAATGAGTTATTACTTAAAAATGCAAGGAAAACAAAGCTTTGGAAAAATGGTTGATAATGGAATCAGAATGGAAGAAGCCATGATAAAGAAGGGTGAGTTGAAAATATACAAAGAAGGAGTCCATCCTCCTAACAACAACAATAACAACAATCACAATGACAAGCCAAAGTTTTGGAATAGAAATCAAAATGTTTTCAATGATGGAATAGTAGATAACAACAATGTGAAACCAAAGCAATTGGTTTTCAATTTATCTACTCACTCGGCAGCAGCACAACAAAACAACAATCACCAAAGAGCAACTATCAAAACTTTCTTTCAAAGACAATTCACAAACATTGGTGAACCCCTTGGATCAACACTACAGACACTTCTCACAAACAAATTGAACACTTTACCAAAAGAAAGGAACTATGAACCTCAAATCAAACTACATTAGTGGAATGATAATCAATATTGCGATTTCCATCGAAACAAGGGACATCTCACAGATAATTGTCAAAAGTTGAAACATGTCATACAAGACTTAGTTGATAATGGAGTAATCGTTGTGGATGGACATACAACAAATGAATCTCATATAGCCTTTAAAACTTCACTTCCAAACTATGAGAAAGGTGAGTCATCAACGACAAACAATGGTAAGGGTAAAGCGAAGGTAAACTATGCTCATACATAGACAATGTGGTGAATGTTATCGTAGTTAAAGAAAAGCAAAACCAAGAACATGCTCATGCTATTACAAGAAGCAAAGCCAAAGTTGTTTTACTGAGTCCTACAACAAAGGCATCATCCACTAAAACAAAACATTACAATCTAGTGGAGCAACTACAAAAAACACCCACACAAATCTCCATCCTGGAACTTTTAAAACTTTCACCAGCACACAAGGAAATTCTTGAACAAGCATTAGTAGATACAACTGTATCCAAGGATCTTGATATTGACCAATTCTAGACCATGGTGCGACACCTTACAACTCCACATTGCTTGTCATTCACTGAAGAGGATGACATGTCCTTACAACACCCTCACAATGCTCCCTTACATATCGAAGTCCTTATCCACAAAACATGAGTCAAGCATGTTCTAATAGACGGTGGAGCTGGCCTTAATATCTGTTCATTGAGTCTTGTTCATGCCTTAGGATATTCAGAAGATGCAGTTGATGTCTGGAAAAGGATCACTATAAAAGCCTATGATGAAGAAGAGCGCTCCTCCAAGGGAATTGTGATACTACCCATCAGAGTGGGACCTCTACAAAAAGACACAACATGCCAAGTTCTAGACTAGGAACTATCATATAATGTGCTCCTAGGGAGACCATGGATACATGATTTGCAAGTTGTCCCATCAACCTATCATAAATGTGTCAAATTTCCCTACGAGAGACAAGAAATCACAATCTCTGCAGATGCAAATCCATTCCAATATTGTAGCAATCTAAAAAGGGCTCAGGAAGTAATTGTTCCACATAATAGGGAAGCAACATCTTCGAACATACAATCCAAGGAAAAATCATTTGCCTCTCTTCTGTCAAGTATGGAAAAACAAATGTAGTTAAGAGATCGAGAGAACAGGGAATACTCAATATCACAATTACCACTTTCTCCTAAATCCTTGGGAAAACCATCAAGCTCTAAACAACAATCAACTATGAAACATCTTCTGATATTTGATGGGGCATTTATTAGTGTTGGAACCTTATTAGAGAAGACAGAAGACAAAGATGTACTACAATGGCTATACAAAGATGAGGAAGTTCAACAAAAGGTCAACAATGTCAGAATACTTACAGAAAAATATGGAAAAGGATTCAACATTCTTCGAAAGATGGGATACACTGGAACAAGACCTATAGGAAAAAGAAAAGAAGGTATCTCAGAACCTATTGAGCCTCATACTCAGCAGAAAACTGACAAAACGGGATTAGGGTATGGACAAGTCAATCTATAAGAAAACACATCTCTTAGTCCCCAACAAGAAGAATATGAAAACAGACAAGAACAACTTGCAATTGAAAAGGAAGAAAAATCGGCTAAGTAGCAAGCACAAAAAAACCTGAAATGGCAAAAGAAGCAAGCTTCAAATCAACGAGAGAAACAAACTAAAAACATCTCTCAAGTAGCCTTGAATCTCAATCAAAATAAACAAGAAGCTAATATTACTTCAGGAGAGCTCATACAAAAGTTGATAGAACTCAATCTCAATCCTAAGGAGATTAAATATGAAAGAAGAAAAAATATAGCCAGAAAAGCGGAAGAAATGCTATATGAACAAATTTGTAGATTGCAAGTTGCAATTGATATAGACTCTAATGAATAGGAATGGGATTCCTATCACTCTGAAGAATCAACTGAAGAAAATTGCTTTGAAGAAGATGTAGGATTCAATGTAGTTCACACATATGCAGGACAAATGTCAGGAACTAGTTCACTTGAATTAGAATCACATTCGGTTAACTTGGACTTAACTGAGGACGATCAGGAACTTCTTACACAAGATCATTCTAATGAGAGTACCACTATAGACATCGACACACATATCACAAACTTTGATACATCCATCATGACCCTTGAAACCCTTGAAAAATACCAACCTGAAGATCCCTTACCTCTAATCCACCCTGAGCTTATTGACTGGGAAAATGAGGGACATGCTGCTATTGATACTTTTCCAAATGACCATGCCATATTTGTATATCTTAACGTAATTAAACCCGTAACAACTCTCATCAAGAATGTCAGCAACGCATCTTCTCATCAAGTGGGTGCCAAATCTCCTAGTCACAAAAGTGAAAATAAAGAAAACAATATCAGGTCTAATGCTGAAAACCATTTATTGGCAACATTAGATCGAGAAAAAGTAAAAACAAAGGATGCATCTAATGGTAAAAACCTCCTTGAGGCACTAGAAGATGGGAGATTTGATACTTTACCTAAGCATTATCAAGAAAGATCATCCATTTTGATTGAACCAACAGAGGCAGTTAACATTGGCACAAAAGAGCAACCAAAGATTCTTCATCCAGCAGCTTCTTTATCTGAGCAAGAAATGCAACAATATGTGGAATTCTTCAAATGACAACAAATCAATTTTTCCTGGTCATATGCAGACATGCCAGGGTTAGATCCAGAGCTTATTATGCATCACTTGAATGTTAATCCAAGAGATGAACCAATTAAACAGAAGTTAAGGAAAATGCATCCACATATTGCTCTTCTAGTCAAGGCAGAACTAAATAAATTATTGGATGTCGGATTTATCAGACTGGTAGCTTATCCTCAATGGGTATCCAACATTGTTCCTATTTCCAAACCAAATAAAAGCATCAGAATATGCACAGACTTCAGAGATCTTAATAATGCATGCCCAAAGGATGACTTTCCTTTGCCTAACATCGACATCATTGTGGATTTAACTGCTGGACACTCCATGTTTTCTCTAATGGATGGTTTCTTTGGATACAATCAAATCAAAATAGCACCTAAAGATCAAGAAAAGATAGCTTTCACATGCCTATGGGGTAGTTTCTGCTAGAACGTCATGCCTTTTGGATTAAAGAATGCAGGTGCTACATATCAAAGAGCTATGACAACTATATTTCATGACATGATGCATACATTCATGAAAGACTGTGTGGATGACATATTAGCTAAATTCTACAATAGAGAAGAACATATATACATATTGGAAAAGATCTTTGACAGGTTAGAACAATACAAGCTAAGGCTAAACCCTAAGAAATGTCCCTTTGGTGTTACTTCAGGAAAGCTATTGGGATATATTGTTTCAGCAAGAGGAATCGAAGTAGATCCAGCTAAGGTAAAAGCAATCATGAAAATGACATCTCCCAAGAATATCAGTCAACTGAGATCACTACAAAGAAGACTCCAATCAATCAAAAGATTTGTGGCTCAATTAGAAGATAAATTTCAACCATTTACTCACCTATTGCACAAACATGTTAATTTTAAATGGGACCATCAATGTGAAGAAGCATTCAACAAGATAAAGGTATATCTCATGCAACCACCTGTCCTAATGTCACCAATTCCAGGAAAACCATTATTACTCTATGTATTAGCTACCGAAGCATCATTGGGAGTTTTTCTCTCAAAAGAGGATAAGGAAGGAAAAGAATGAGCCATCTACTACATCAGCAAAACACTAGTGGGATATGAGGTCAACTATTCATCAATAAAAAAAGCATGCTTGGCAGTAGTTTTTGCTTCTCGAAAACTATGACACTATCTACTATCTCACTCCATCAAGTTGATAGCTAAAATCGATCCTCTAAAGTATTTGCTCAGCAAAGCCACATTGACAAGACAACTAGCAAAATGGATCATGATTCTAAGCAAGTTTGATATCAAATATATTGACAGAAAAACTATCAAGGGACAAGTCATCGCAGATCAACTAGCAGAAACACCACTTCAAGATGACCATCCTCTATAGATTGAGTTTCCTGATGTTGATAACCTAATGGTCACAACAAAAACATGGCAACTATACTTTGATGGTTCATATACACAACATGGATTAGGAGCAGGAATTCTATTCATCATGCCACAAGGGCATACAATCCCGAAAGCATACAAACTAAGCTTTCCATGTACAAACAATATAGCAGAGTATGAACCATTGGTAACAAGTATCAAAATGGCTGTAGAATGGAACATTAAACAACTTCAAGTCTTTGGAGACTCTCAAGCCGTCATTAATCAAATCAATGATGACTATCAAACAAATGATGACAAACTCATGCCTTACAAAAAGATGGTGGATGATTTCAAGTACTTTGTAGAAATAACTTTTGAACAAATTCCAAGAAATGATAACAAAGCAGCAGACACCATGGCTACACTTGCTTCTCTATTGCAGACATAAGAAAATCAGCAGCGTTATGACTTCCTGGTTGAAGAGTTGTTTCATCCTACATTTAATTGTCCTAATTCCCAAACCATTTGTCAACTTACTGGACACGATTCCTCCCACTATGGCCAAACCTACACATACCTAAAAGACAATATCTTACCTCCCGACTTATCAAAAAACCAAAAGAGAAACTTTATTCGCCAATCCTCCCATTCTACTCTTGTCACGGATACGTTGTTTAAACGAGGTCTAGATGGTACTCTCTTAAGATGTCTTGAACAAGAAGAATCTGAGAAGGCCTTACATGAAGTCCATAATGGCATTTGTGGCACTCATTCAAGTGGTCTTACCCTTTAGAAAAAACTCATACGCTTGGGCTATTATTGGCCGACTATGGAACAAGATTTTTTTAAAATAGCAAGAACCTGCAAACAATGTCAGATCCATGGGAAATTGATCCATGCACTAGCACAAGAACTACATGCTTTAGCAACATCTTGGCCTTTCTGTCAATGGGGTCTTGATCTGGTCGGAAAGATAAATCCTTCTTCATCAAATGGACACAAATTCATCCTTGTAGCTACAGAATACTTTACAAAATGGATTGAAGTTGTACCTCTCATCAATATCACAGGAAAACAAATTGTTGCATTTATCTTGAATTACATCATCTATCGCTATGGAATACCAATGACCATTATCACTAATAATGGGCGACCATTCAAGAATCAGGATGTACAAGAGCTATGTGAGAAGTTCAAAATCCAACACAGATTCTCCACACCATATTACCCACAGGGAAATGGACAGGCAAAAGCATCTAACAAAACAATTCTAAAATTCCTCAAAACGACAGTGAATGATGCTGGCAAAGATTGGCATATTCAACTAAATGTTGTTCTCTGGGCCTACCGCACCAGTATTCACACACCAACAGGTGCCACACCTTTCTCTCTTGTATATAGATCAGAAGCCATATTGCCAATCGAAGTAGAGATACCCTCTCTATGTGTATCACTAAAAGGTCTCATCCTAGATGAAGAACAAAGAGCATCTAGACTACAAGAGTTAGAACTGATCTAGGAAAGAAGACAAAATGCCTTTGATCATTTAAAGGTATATCAGCAAAGAAAGTGTCGAAGCTATAATCATAAGGTCAAACCATGAATCTTTCAAGTAGGAGAACTAGTGCTAAAGGAAAATCCACGCAACCAGGCAGATCGAGAAAAGAAAGGAAAATTTGAAGCAAACTGGTTAGGTTCGTTTGTGGTCATAGTAGTATTTGGATCAGGAGAATATCAGCTATCAACATAGGATGGAGATCAGCTCGAGGAACAAATCAATAGCATGCACCTAAAGAAATTCTATGTCTAAAAATCAGAAGAAAAAAAAAATCAAAAACAGTGAAAAAGAAAAAAAAATCAAAAATAGTGAAAAAGCAAAAAAATCAAAAACATTGAAAAAACAGAAAAATCCAAAAAAGTGAAAAAAAAAATCAAATATCAGAAAAAGTGCAATAAAAACAGATGGTGAAAACCTGGCAAACAGGCGTTATCTGTCCACTAGCTCTTCTGTCTATTAGTTCATGCATTTTCCGCTTACATTCATTCATTTTCCATCAGTGTTGACCATCATAATCAAGCCTTTGTACATACGCAAGCATCACAACTGCTCTCTCACCATGGTTTGGATCACTGGATATATCATAACAAGCTGGGGGAAAAACCTCTCGATCATTCTAAGCTTAACCAAATAAGTAGAACAATAGTTAGACAACTTTTATCAAGCGAAAATTGAGACACATACAACATTGAACACAAGATCAAACTATCAACTATCAAGTTATCACAAAGTCAATCTAAGCACATCACACATAATATCTTTTGAATAATGATTGTAACATGATTGTTTAACTTTTCTATATTGCTTTTCGCTATCATGATTTATGAGTGACTCCAGGATGTCATTGACTAGAGGAACAAGGAAGAAACATGATATTTTTATTGTCTGGTATCTGAAAATTAATCATTAATATGTGCAAATTTGTCTCAGGACATGATCATCGGAATATCATTGAAGACATTTGACTAAGCACATCACACATAATATCTTTTGAATAATTATTGTAACATGATTGTTTAACTTTTCTATATTGCTTTTCGCTATCATGATTTTTGAGTGACTCCAGGATGTCATTGACTAGAGGAACAAGGAAGAAACATGATATTTTTCTTGTCTGTTGTCTGAAAATTAATCATTAATATGTGCAAATTTGTGTCGGGACATGATCATCAGAATATCATTGAAGACATTTGACTAAGCACATCACACATAATATCTTTTGAATAATGATTGTAACATGATTGTTTAACTTTTCTATATTGCTTTTCGCTATCATGATTTCTGAGTGACTCCAAGATGTCAGTGACTAGAGGAACAAGGAAGAAACATGATATTTTTCTTGTCTGTTGTCTGAAAATTAATCATTAATATGTGCAAATTTGTCTCGGGACATAATCATCGAAATATCATTGAAGACATTTTCGATTTACGTATTGAAATGATTAATACTACCTATTTTACGCAAGCAACACTTAGGTCATCTCGGTTCAATTATACCTCGATGCTTGTGCTAACTTGCTACATCAAAATCCAGGAAAGAAGTGCTCAGGTCATCATGGTTTAATTATACCATTGATATTTGCACTCACTTCCCACATTTCAAAAGATCAATGATGATAAAAACGCAAAATAATCCAGTGACTGGTCTGATCATAGCTTTGCATTTCATTGCATTTTAGCTAGCATTTCATTCTTGCATGGGATCCCACATGCTCCTTTTATCCAAGGTTAAATCTATCGCAAGAATCATCAAAGTATCATCACAAGTGGATACACAATTAGACGAATGACTCATATCTCTCATGATATTGTCGACCTAGCCCAAATCTTATGATATCTCTCTCAACAGAATCAACAATCAACATATCCAAATATTTCTGCAACTTGATATCAACAAACTGTCAGTTCTTTATCTAATCAACATCAACTTTATCAATTCAATCAATCAATCAACCCAATCAATCTATCATGTCTTATACAAGATGTATCCTTCCTAAAACCAGATGTTCTAATCATGTCTTATACAGGATGAATCCTTCCTGAAACAAGACGTTGTGATCATTCATGTCTTATATAGGAGGTGTCATTCCTGAAACTAGGCTGAATCTCGATCTTATCCATCTAACCAATCAAGATTTTTCAATCTTATCAATATAAGCAATCAAGCTAACTGAAGAACTCGCATTTTTATCAAACCAGAGTCACAGAAATCAAATCAAATGTATCGGGATATCAATCTCGCAAGACTCCAAAGATCAATTATCTCAATTGATCTCTTGAGGGGGCATCATCATACCGGAATTTAGCAATCAAGAGCCGGGGCATCCTATCAAACCAATATCATCATCAAAATGAGATTATTCTTTGAATCAATGCGTTATCACACCTCGCTTCAAAGAGGGGCAAAATTTATACACCTAAAAATGGTATGAAGATAATTAATTAAATAAGCAATTATTTAATTAATACTCCTTCCCAATTTAATTAAATTCACTAAGCAATTTGATTAAATTTTTCTTTTCATCTATTTATTAATAAATCTAAGGATTTAGTTAATAGGTTCATTTCAATAATCTTCTTTAATTAATTGATTCAAATTAATTAATTCCCTCCATCCAAAATCATTCTTCTAAATCCCATAATTAATTAAAACAAATCAAATTCATAGGTTGTTGAGATTAATTAGCCTTTTTCTTATTATTTGAATTTCTAAATTCAAATTCTCCTAACTTCTACCACTCCTAACATAACCCATTCTACCTACCACCATGTCCCCTTTCATCTAACATCTTCTAGAACCTTGTGACACTTGTCACTAAGTGTTCCCTTTCATCTAACTTCTTCTAGAATCCTCTTGACACTTGTTACCATAGACATTACAGATGTTCCCTTTAATCCAACTCCCTTTGCCAACCTCTTCCAATTTAACCATTGATATCTTCAGATCAATCTTGACCGTTGATTCTTGCCACATCACCCCTAGCCTTGGAAAATCCTATAAATAGACCTCATTTTGAGCAATATGGATCCCATCTCATTTTTCATCTAATGCATTGTTATTATAGGCATCTAGCTTATAGTTTATCATTTTAGCAATGTTATCATGCTCAATTTTAGCTTAATTGCATCTTAATTCTAGTTCAAATTAGCTAGATCAATCATGAAATCATATAGATTAATCATGCTATTCTTGCTAGATCATGCATTTTCAGCATTCAAATCCTCCATCTAAGTGTAGTCAAGTCACTGGAATTTGCATAATCAGATCTAAGAGCATTTTTCGTATTCACATTTACTAGGAGGCAATAAGTCGATTAGCTATGGTTTTGTCTTTCATTGTTTTGATTTATTAACCATTGCTTGTAATGATTTATTGAGTGCATTGTGTTTGCAGATACAGGTACACTTCACAGAGCACGACATGCTCAACACACTGCCAGACTAACCGATAAGAACATATTAACCAGGTCAATACCAAAATCCACATCTCACCGAAAAAAAAGCCAAATGCTATGAAACTCAAACATGATAAAGACCTTGAACACAAGGGAATAAATCCAAAACCATAATGCTAAACACTCAAACATGCAGAAATGTTATGATCTCAATCAATTCCATTGAAAACTGTCCACTCGATAAGAACTAGATAGGTGCTCTTGCATCAAACTCTCGGGGTTAATTGAAAAGTGAGTCTCATCAATTGATCTGGTTTGGCAATCTGTCAGTAGGTACTTGCAACTACCTCAAGGGTTTGAAGATCTGACTACAACTTTCGGCTGCCTCTCCACGGCAATCTACTGGTCCAAACTGCAGCTTGCCTCAATCGGCGATCTGTTCAAGTCCCCACCCACTAACTGCCTCAATCTCAAGCTCTAGGATTGGGGGTCTACCTGCAAGCCTTTCTCTACCTCACTTTCAGAGATCTGAACAAGTCTACAAGATGCCTCAACTTTCTCTTCAACCGACCGATTCATAACTAGTTCTTTCTCCAACAATAGGTTCACAAACCAGCTCTGATACCATTTGATGCAGTCAAGGCAGGGAGATCCAATGAAGGACAGCACAAACTTGCAGCTTAACACATAAACCATGCAAAACATACCGGTAACCGGTAATAAGATGCCGAAAACAATAGAAAGAACAATCGGTAACAAGATAGAACACATAATCAGTAACAAATTGAATGAATCTTATAACAGTTTGAAGCATTGCATATGCCACATGCTAGATCCCAGTCCAGGTTACAAATAATGCTTACAACATAAATGGGCATGTGCACAAAGATGGTGGTTAGAAAAGTGGACACCACCCAAAAAAAACTTGGAAAAACAGGCAGCACATACGCGGTTTTAAAATTTCAAATTCCCGCGTACGCACTTAGGTTTGTTCTTCCCGAGACTAGAAAAGGTAGCACGTACGTGCTAAGTTTAGGAAATTGAGCGTAAACGTGCTACGCCTAGGAAAATTAGCGCATACGTGTTGCTTATAGGAAAATGAGCGTGTACGCGCTAATAATCCTAGTAAAACCGCATACGCGGTGCCTGATAAAAAAAGTTTTTAAAAAAAATTGGGTCCTCATTTACCCGAAAAGTGCATTTTTTACTTTGTTTTTTTCCCATTTTCTAACCTAAACCGCGAACGGGGTGATAAATTTGTCCTCCAGGCTATGGATCAAGGTTAGTTTTTGTTTATTTTTGTCTTTCTTTCTGGTTTATGTAATTTGTTTTACATTTTGAATTTAATTTCATTAATTTCGATTAGGTTTTTTCATTTTTTGTTTCAAAAACCATATTCTTCTAATCTAGAACAAGAACAACCAAATGAACCTACTGAAAACCCACAAGAACAACCAAATGCACCTCCTGAAAACACACAAGAACAACCCCCAATTCCTCCTTTTGACCGCATAGCCAAAACACGGGAAGAATTAATTAATCAGTTAGGGCAAAATACATCCAAAATCAATAGACTGATTGTAAAATTGAAAACTTCTGAACTTGACCATCATCAATCCCTCGCCACTAGCCTAGAAACATTAGCTAGTGGTGCCATAGTTGTTTCCACAGAAATTACCAAATGGGGAAGCTTTAGGGATAGGTGTCATCAATTCTATGCCAATGGGCTATCATACGATGGAGTTAAAAACAAAAATATTTCTAAACAACAAATATGTGCCCTTTTTGTTGACCCCAAAACTGGTCAATTATTACCTCCTAATGCAAAGAGGTTTCCCATACATTGGTGTACCAATGTGGAGATGAAGAATCTTTTTTGGCAGAGGTGGTGGATGGTCTTTGACGATCCACCTTGTAATAATAATGAGGTACCATTATATTTTTTGAGAAAAATATATTATGAGTTTGTGCTCAATGTGCGCCCAAATTATTTTGACATGAGAGAGTCTCATGGTAGAGGTGGTGGCTCTGCCCAAGATAGACTTGGAGCCCGTAGGCAATTAGCCGCAGAGAGTCGCCGCCCCCTAGCACCCAAACCCAAGGTGCATCAGGTTGTCCCATTAGAGCTGAAAGAGTCGATGGAGCTACAGACTCTTCAGGCGGCCACAGCATTGACTGGTGCCATCATCCAACATGGGACATCATTAGCACACCCTATTGTATTGGATGATGAGTCGTTAAAGGGCGACAGAGAGCCCATCGAGCATATGTGTGTCAGTTGCTCGGGGATAGATGATGCAGCTGGTGCAGATGGATACTCATATCATCTATGCACAATTTGCGGTTTTAGATGTTAGGCTCACACGGTTGAGGATGTCGTGCTGACAGATGAGTTGATGGACATGGTGTTTGCCCATGAGCCACAGACACAGGTGTGTTGATTCGAATTCATAACATTTTATTTATCAATCACTTTAATTTTGTAATTACATAAATAAATTTTCATTTATACATCGATTGAAATTGAGACAAATAATATGCATTTCAGGATGCAGCAGCGGTATCCCATACACCTCCCCCAGTTACCACAGCTGCAACTTCGATGCCTGAGGTATAAATTTTGTAACATGTTAAAATAAAATAGTACACTTTGAATTCAAAAAAATACAAGATATACTAACTTTCTGTAATGCCTGGTCTAATTTCTGGTTTGTAGGTGTTGACAGGGGATGAAATGTCCCAGATTGATGACATCACGCTCTCAGCGATCAATTTTGGCCTACAAGGCTATATGGTATGATATTTTGTACAACTCTTTTTATGTATTGTTTTGATGGAATATGCAAGTCATTTCATTTTAGATTTTTAAAGTTATGTTTAATTTATTATCTGTACTAATATCTCATGTTAATTTTGTGTTTTTAGGGTACCCCCTCCACGTCTAGGGCTCATCCTAAGAAAAAGAATTCCTCGAAGATGCCAAAACGTGTGAAGAAGGTAATTGAACACATTTTTAGTTGTACAATTGTTTGAAAATGTTGAAATCAAGTATTAGTTGGGGTTTGTAGATTGATTAGTGTTTTTTGTCTATTTTACATGTACAACGGCCATTGAGCTTTGTGGATATGTTGAATGCACCTAATTTGACCGCGGATCAAGAGAGGGCGGAGGTATGTATCTCTACTTTATTTTCTTGATTTCATGATTATATGCACGCGTACATGTGAACTTGTGATATATTATAATCTTATAATTTTTTCATACAGGAAATATCCATACCTATTTCATCAATGGTGAACCCTCCTCCTTGCACTGGAGAAGCATCTCAGGATCCGGTACACTTTTGTTTGATATGTAAAATTAATTGTTTTCAACCTTCAATACTTATCATTATACTAATTGTATTTAATCTTTGTACATTTTTTGTATAGGTAATAGCGTCATTTTTTACATCAATGGTGAGCCATCCTCAGTCCATTGGAGAAGCATCTCAGGCACAGGTACGTCATTGTTCTCTATATTATAGCTTTTAAATGTTTTTGATATATTTATGTTAGTACATTGTATTAATTGTACATTTAATCTACAATAGACTCCTTCGCGGTACAGCCATAACGTGGATCAATTTGAGTATGTCTTCAACAAAACTCCTAAGAGTGACAAGGAGAGGAGAGCGAAGACATTAGCTCCTGGATCAGCCGATGAGGTAATCTACATTTCAATTGCAAAGGAATTAAAGTTAAATGCATAGTTATGATGTTAATTGTGAACTATTTTCTACAAAACAAGTCTAACTTGGCTTTTGAATTGTGGTTTTGCAGCCATCTATAGAGCCGCATACTGCACCGAAGAGGCTTGATTTTGATGATCCACCAGAAGTTTAGGATCATATAGTGTTATTTTTTGTCATAGAATGAACAATACATGTAGATATATTCTACATTTTTATTGTATATCAATTTGGACATGGCATATGCCACATTTTTGTAATACTTGTATTGACTTGGCAAACATGCCTTTTTTTATATATATAAATATCGATATTCGATCCAATAAATGTGTAATGAGTTCATTATTTTGTATTCGTTGTATTTTGTGGTTGTCCTTTTATAAATTTAAATGACTATTTGCATATGTAATCAACAATATGAATATAAACAGCAAAAATATATGATATAAAGCATTGCAATCGTGGAATATGATTTGATAAAATTTCTAAAATGTTGAATTAACCCTACAAAACTTCTTGTATTTAGTTCATTATTGTGTATTCGTTGTATTTGGTGGCTTCCCTTTTATAAATTTAAATGAATATTTGCATATGTAATTAACAATATGAATATAAACAACAAAAATTGACAATATGAATTTAAACAACAATGTGTTTGGTGTGAGAGCACCCTCACGCTCGCAATGGTCAAATTTTGTTCCTCGTGTGCACAAAATGACATCGCAAGTGCATCTGGGTGGGTAGTTTTATGCTAGGCATGCCCCTGTCATGCATCCCAAATCACTAGAACGTCGAGAGTCACACCCTACCGGTGCGATCTCTCAAGTGCCCTAAGTCCAAAAAATTGTCAAAATTTGACGGACTGTTTCTTCCAATCCACGACACATACGGTCGATCTATTTGATCTCGTGGGGTCATGTGAGGCTCCTCTACAATGGCCTATCTTGGTTTTCAATGACTTGGAGCCATTTTCAATTAGTAGCATTTTTTCGCCTGCTCAAAAAACTGTCAGTTGCTTGCAAGGAAAAGTTGCAAGATTGGCTAGAATTGATTATGTTCCTCATGTGCACAAATAGAGGTTGCGAGCACGTCTGGGTGGGCATGTTTATGTTAGGCATGCCCCTATCATGCATCCCAAAGCACCAGAATGTTTAGAGTCATACCCTACCAGAGAGATCTCTCAAGTGCCCTGAGTCCAAAAAATTGTCAAAATTTGACAGACTGTTTCTTCCAATCCACGACACATACGGTCGATCTGTTTGATCCCGTGGGGTTGTGTGAGGCTCCTCTACAATGGCCTATCTCAGTTTTTGATGACTCGAAGCCATTTTCAATTAGTAGCATTTTTTCGCCTGCTCAAAAAATCGTCAGTTGCTTGCAAGGAAAAGTTGCAAGATTGGCTAGAATTGATTATGTTCCTCGTGTGCATGAACCGACGTTGTGAGCACATCCGGGTGGGCATTTTTACGCTAGGCATGCCCATGTCATGCATCCCAAAGTACCAGAATGTCGAGAGTCATACCCTACCGGTGAGATCTCTCAAGTGCCCTGAGTCCAAAAAATTGTCAAAATTTGACAAACTATTTCTTCCAATCCACGACACGTACAGTCAACCTGTTTGATCCTGTGGGGTTGCGTGAGGCTCCTCTACAATGGCTTATCTCATTTTTTGACAACTCAAATCCATTTTCAATTAGTAGCATTTTTTCGCCTGCTCAAAAAATCGTCAGTTGCTTGCAAGGAAAAGTTGCAAGATTGGCTAGAATTGATTATGTTCCTCGTGTGCACAAAACCGACATCACGAGCACGTCCAGGTGGGTATTTTTACACTAGGCATGCCCCTATAATGCATCCCAAAGCACCAGAACGTCGAGAGTCATACCCTACCAGTGAGATCTCTCAAGTGCCCTGAGTCCAAAAAATTGTCAAAACTTGATGAATTGTTTCTTCTAATCCATGAAACATACGGTCAATCTATTTGATCCTATGGGATTGCGTGAGGCTCCTCTACAATGGTCTATCTCATTTTTTGATGACTCGGAGCCATTTTCAATTAGTAGCACTTTTTCGCCTTCTCAAAAAACCGTCAGTTGCTTGCAAGGAAAAGTTGCAAGATTGGCTAGAATTGATTATGTTCCTCGTGTGCACAAACCGACATCACGAGCGCATCCGAGTGGGCATGTTTACGCTAGGCATGCCCCTATCATGCATCCCAAAGCACCAGAACATCGAGAGTCATACCCTACCAGTGAGATCTCTCAAGTGCCCTGAGTCCAAAAAATTGTCAAAATTTGACGAACTGTTTCTTCCAATCCATGACACATACAGTCAATCTATTTGATCATGTGGGGTTGCGTGAGGCTCCTCTACAATGGCCTATCTCGGTTTCTGATGACTCGAAGCCATTTTCAATTAGTAGCATTTTTTCTCCTACTCAAAAAACCGTCAGTTGCTTGCAAGGAAAAGTTGCAAGATTGGCTAGAATTGATTATGTTCCTCATGTGCACAAACCCACATCGCGAGCGCGCCCGAGTGGGAATTTTTACGCTAGGCATGCCTCTATCATGCATCCCAAAGCACCAGAACATCGAGAGTCATACCCTACCGACGCAATGTAGAAGTTGCTTGACAACTTTTTTGACAATTTTTTTGACAACAATGACAATTTTTGCTCAAATTGTATCTAGTCTCAATCTATCATGCCTATGACCTGATAATGACTCAAATAATTATCCATGATTATACAAGAATCAAGAATGCTCATGATTGACCAGGGACACATCACATATACTCAGAACATAGTCACAAAACATTGACACACAAAATAGTCACAAAACATTGTCACATATTATTCAAAAATTTGCCTCTAAATATGGTCAAATCAGCTCTTGGCTATTTGATTAAACAAAAAATTGTCTTACAAATAATCTCATGGGCTTTTATACAAAATTTGGCATTACAATATATGTGATTCAGCTCATCGCCATTTTAATATACAAATCATCTCATGGGCTTTTATACAAAATTTGGCATTACAATATGTGCAATTTAGCTCATTGCCATTTTAATATACAAAATTTGGCATGTACATATATACAAATCAGCTCATTGCCACTTAAATATACAAAATTATGCCCCTAAACATGTAAAAATCAGCTCATGGGCATTTATATATACAAAAAATGAATATAGAATAATTTGTCGACGATTTATACAAAATTCTCAAAATCATTCTACTCTGAACCGTAGAATCAATCAAGTGAGCCTTTAGGATCGGCTCTAACCCATATTATGTCAAGTATTGCCTCGTGGTCAGATTCATGAACTTTCCATAAAATCTTGTTATGAGGTCTACCACAATACTTCATCAAATGAATATTTGTTGCAACAACAAGGTTAGAGAAATGAAAAATATGTCTGTGAGTTTCAAAGTCCTCGAACAACCAAACATCATAATTCTTGATAGGGTATCTCTGAAGCCATGTTCCTGTCATGACAACGGATCCTATTGGGTACTCAATACCCTCTCCGTCAATGATTGTGGTTGTCAATTTTCTTTTAGGCTCAACACAATGAAACAAATAGTAATCTGTTCCTTCTTCATTGTTCTCTTCTGCAACAACTGCATACACATGACCTACATTTTA
Source organism: Cryptomeria japonica (assembly GCF_030272615.1). NCBI lineage: Eukaryota > Viridiplantae > Streptophyta > Pinopsida > Cupressales > Cupressaceae > Cryptomeria > Cryptomeria japonica. Next base: position 553,520,877 of record NC_081412.1, on the reverse strand, counting down.
TAAAGTGTTAATTAATACCAAAAATAAAGTATGATGTACAACAAAATGAACCAAAAAGAATACTAGCAAAAAAATTAACTCAAAAAATCACCTGAATCCACTAGGTCGGATACATGGTCAAAATCCACTAATGTCTCCATCTGGCTCAATTGTAGTGCTTTGGGAATTTGATATGAATCAATGGGAACCAACAGTCTACAAGACCATTTGTCAACCCACTCTTCTGATTCACATTCTTCCCACAAACAATACATGCATGAAGAGAAAAAACATACCATCTGTCTCGTATAAATTACCAGTGAACTTGAATTCGAACTCATAAATGAGTGCATGTCACTCGATCCTACAATTGTGCAACAATCTAGATAGTTTTCAATGTTAGATTCAATAATCAACCAAAAATATCTACGAACCAATGACGTACCTGGATTACCTGGACCCATCATAGACTTACACCATCGCACAATTGTTTCTGCATCTACCAACTCAGTACCACCTTCGTACTTCAATTCTTCCCTGGCTAGGGCTCTTTTCACACATGCTCCTGCACTATCGTGCTCTCCCTTAGCATGTCTAGCCTCAGTGAAATTCCAAAAATGTTGTACACTGCTTGTCACATGCATCCTTGTCAGCCAATAAAACATCCTTGCATTCTTGAATTGTGCGGTGTAATTATTTGACCATATTAAGTGTCGGTTGTATTGTATGTTCCTTTCCCTTAAACTATTATAGAAAAATTTAAAGCATCCTTGTACAAACTCCGATGAATGAGTACAATCATCACTTATGTAGAAGTGATACTCTCTTACAACCTTTCTATCCTCCTCTGTTCTATCATCTGCATGCATGAATGCTATGTGTACAAAAATAGAAACTTGTGTAGAGTGATAATACATGGATTGCACTTCATTTTGAGGTTGTAGTGTATAATTTTCAGCAAAATCAACAATAGAGACAATGGTGCCAAGAAGAAATGTGTCCTTACACAACTTGAATTTCTCATCTAACCATCGAGCTCTATGTGTATACATTATGTACTCATAAACTAGTTTCTCTTGAAACATTTTCATAAATTGAGCTACACATATATCATTTTTCACTAGCTCACATCTCTTCAAATCTTTTCCATCTTTAACTCCATATGTGATTGTCTTGTATTTTCCAAAAGAAACTAGTTCCGTACCAATTTCATGTGTGCTCTCCAAATGTATGCATCTTGGTAAACGTTGCAAACCACCACATATAGCACAAGAACCTTCCAAACAAGGAATCTTATAATAAATGCAACCATCATGTCTATTACATAACACACTTGAAATAAATTATCTTGCCAAATTAGGAGGTGCTTGTATATTACATTCCTGCAAAACATCATTAGTGTGCAAAGTAGAACAAATATGATGAAAAATATCATAATGCATGGAAAATTCAATATGCATCCTACAACAACACATGGTGCATACATGATTAATCTTAATATAAAAAGGTTTTGCCATTTCAAAAAATCTTTGAGAAATTTTTATTTGAGGAAACTTTTGAAGGAATCTTTCATAAAATTTAGTTTGAGTCATATCCAAATAGTGTTTCTCATGTGGCTCACAATTTTTAGACCCAATTCGCCTTCTAACAACATCTCTTTGGTTGGGCGATACTCTTGTGTTGTCATGCCAAAAAAATTCAATTAATGTTTTTAGTGCATCTACAACAACCTTGTCTTTCTGTGGTAGTCTACCCGAGAATGCCCAAAGAGAATTATTGTTAGGTTCCTCTATTTGTTCTCGCCTCTTTAATGCTTTACTTAATGTTGTTCTACTAACGTTCAATGACTTACTTGTTTTGCTTATCAAACGATCTTTTTTTATTTTCTTGCTTATTATGGTTGATGTAATGACATGTCGAGTAGCATTAGAATCTTTAATACATGATTTTGAACCAATAGATTGATATGCATCAAATAGATTTTTGACAATAGTTCTTTCACTATTACTTTCAGATGATCTTAGGCCTAGAATTTTCATTGTCTCTCTAAAATTCAAATTTTTAATCATTTGAACAATTAATTGACATCTTGCGGTTCAATTTAAGTTTTTAAAATAGTTTTGCCATATTCTTTTAACCATTCTCCTACAAGTTCGTTCATTCATTTTATTGGGCATTGACTTCAATATATTCTCATCAATGTCAATTAGATACTTTGGTTTCCTATGAATGATTCTAGGAGGTGTTAACATCGGTGCATTATGTACATTCAATTCATCAAGTAGAGAAGGTGTAATATGTTCATCATTTAATTGATTATTCAATGCGGTATCTTCTTCAATTGCATTAGGTTCAAACGATAAATTATCAAATGTTTCTTCTTCAATTGCATTAGGTTCAAACGGTAAATTATCAAATGTTTCTTCTTCAATTGCATTAGGTGCATTATATTCGTTTGGTAAATCGAATTAAGATGTTGAGGTTGACATACCTTCTTCTCCCATTATTCTTATGTCATGCAATTTCTTCATACGCTACCTTTGTCTTTCCTTTTGAGCCTCTCGTTGTTCCATCGTTCCTCACTTGTTATTTCCCATGGTTGAGATCGGTTGACCTAAATAGAATCATATTACATATATATGTAAAGAAAAGTTCAAAAATAAATAAATAACCATAAGTATGCATCTTATCACTATTTTTTGGAATCAAACTATTAAACAATCACAATTTAATCATTTGAAACCATGCAAAAACAAAAAACTAATAAAAACAACAATTCAATCATTTGAAATCATGCAAAAAACAAAAAATTCACTTACTTTTATGTATACAACAATGATAGAAGTGCAGACACAGTTCTAGTGGGGCCTTCAACGACCTCAAAAACTTCTTTTGAGGTCATTGAGGCTCTTGGGCAACTAAAACTATGTCTATAAACCGCGTATGCGCTGCTAGGCCATATTCTCTACTGATAAGTAGCACGTACGTGCTACTAAGCCTAAAAATGTTATCCCAGGGTATTGAATAATGGGAATAGTACCCCATACGCGCTTATGAGTAATAAGTATCGCATACGCGCTACTAAGCCTTAAAAAAGTTATGGAAGGGGTATGGAGGAAGAGAGAGGGAGAGAGGGAGAGAAGAGAGGGGGAAGCGAGAGAGAGGGATAGGAGAGGAGAGAGGGAGAGAGAGGGAGGGAGAGGGAGAGAGAGGGAGAGGAGAGGGGAGAGGGAGAGAACATGGGGGGAAGGGAGAGGTAGAGGGAGGGAGAGAGGGAGAGAAGAGGGGGGAGGGAAGGGAGAGAGAGAGAGAGGGAGAGGGAGAGAGGGAGAGGGGAGAGGGAGAGAGAGAGAGAGAGAGAGAGAGAGAGAGAGAGAAGAGGGGGGTGGGAGAGGGAGAGAGAGGGAGAGAGGGAGAGGGGAGGGGAGAGGGAGAGAAAGGGAGAGAAGAGGGGAGAGGGAGAGAGGGAGAGAACATGGGGGGAAGGGAGAGATAGAGGGAGGGAGAGAGGGAGAGAAGAGGGGGGAGGGAAGGTAGAGAGAGGGAGAGAGGGAAGGAGGGAGAGGGAGAGAGAGAGGGAGAGAGAGAGAGAGAGAGATAGAGAGAGAGGGAGAGAGAGATAGAGAGAGAGGGAGAGAGAGAGAGAGGGGGGGGATGAGAGAGGGAGAGGAGAGGGGAGAGGGAGAGAGAGGGGGGAGGGAAGGTAGAGAGAGGGAGAGAGGGAAGGAGGGAGAGAGAGAGAGAGAGAGAGAGGGAGAGGGAAGGTAGAGAGAGGGAGAGAGGGAAGGAGGAGAGAGAGAGAGAGAGAGAGGAGGGGAGAGAGAGAGGGGGGAGAGAGAGAGAGAGAGAGAGAGAGAGAAGAGGGGGGTGGGAGAGGGAGAGAGAGGGAGGGGAGAGGGGAGAGGGAGAGAGGGAGAGAGGGAGAGAACATGGGGGGAAGGGAGAGGTAGAGGGAGGGAGAGAGGGAGAGAAGAGGGGAGAGGGAAGGTAGAGAGAGGGAGAAAGGGAAGGAGGGAGAGAGAGAGAGAGAGAGAGAGAGAGAGAGAGGGAGAGGGAGAGGGAGGGAGAGGAGAGGGGAGAGAGAGAGAGAGGGGGGAGAGGAGAGGGAAGGAGAGAGAGAGAGGGAGAGAGGGAGAGAGGGAGATAACATGGGGGGAAGGGAGAGGTAGAGGGAGGGAGAGAGGGAGAGAAGAGGGGGGAGGGAAGGCAGAGAGAGAGAGAGAGAGGGGGGGTGGGAGAGGGAGAGAGAGGGAGGGGAGAGGGGAGAGAGAGAGAGGGAGAGAGGGAGAGGAGAGGGAAGAGGGAGAGAGAGGGAGAGGAGAGGGGAGAGGGAGAGAGAGGGAGAGAGGGAGAGAACATGGGGGGAAGGGAGAGGTAGAGGGAGGGAGAGAATACATGATAAAAAACAAAGAGGAAGTTGCAGATAAGAAATAAATTCACTTACTTCTATAGAAGTGCAGACACAATTGCAGTGGGGTATGGAGGGAGAGAAGAAGAGAAAGAGGGATGGGGTATCGAGGAAGGGAGGAGGGGAGAGAGAGAGAGAGAGAGAGAGAGAGAGAGAGAGAGAGACCTTGTATGCCTTTGAGAGGGAGAGACGATACACTTACATGTGTATATATATGTTTAATATATTATATATACAATGTCATATTATACACATTATATATTACATATATTATATGAATATACACATATTATACATAGAATATCATATTATACAATAGCACGTATGCGTTGTTTATAGTAAAGATAGCGTGTACGCGTTGTTTAAAGGGAAACAAGTGCGTACACGCTTCTTACACTATAAATACCCCGTACATGCTTTTTAAACCATAAGTACCCCGTACGTTCTTTTGACTTATTAGGCTTGGAAATAGGCCTGGATGACAAAGCTACGGATTGGAAGTTTGATTTCCCTCCATTTCTCTCATTTTTGACGTGTTTTATTTTATCAACTTGGTTTATCAACTTTTTCATCATCGGGTTTACACTTCATAAAGTGGGTATTTCTAAAATTGCCACCATATTTTCACCCATCTTCTGAGCTTTCTAACCATATAATTTTTTTTCAATTTGAACAACAATAACATATTATTATTGAATTTCTTTTACTCGTGTCTCCATAGTTCTCACAGACATAGGTGCACCATTTGTTGAATAACTTTTGATATACGTATCCAAATTTTAAAAACTTTATATATTGTTGTAGTGCACTTGATTCTTTACAATTTTAAAAAAAAAATTGTATTTTCGATTTGTTTAGTGCAACTTATGCTTCACGCATGAACAGGTACCAAATTTTCAGGATGTGCTCGATTGGAAAAATCATTAAAAAAAAATACTCAACAAAAAATTACAAAAAAATACACATCTTCTAGTGCTCACTCTTAACTATCTTCCTGCCAAAGGATTTATCAAAATACTCAATCTAACTATGACCTTTTTGATGCGCACGTCAGACACTATGTTATGTTTTTTAGAAAAAAATAGGGTCAGTTTTTCATGCGCGAAAGATTTGACCCCCTTAATCTTATCCAATTTTGAAAAAGTTTAGTAGTTTGGAAACTAGATTCAGAGTACTACAATATTTGTTCTTTGATTATCTTCATGTCTTGAGTGGATGACTTTCAAATTTTGCCTCTAAGTTCAGGTTCACCTAATTTCAGAAAAAAAAAAAGTGTCCACTTATACCCCCCTTTTTTACCACCATCTTTGTGCACTTACCCAAATATAAGATCCGCAGATCATCTGCACATCAAGTTGGCCTCTGGTAACAGTCTGGCAGGTCTATCCTAATCTGGACCTTAGCTTTCCAGCCTCAGTCCTTTCAGTCTCAGTCCTACCGAATCAGAATCTCGCCAGTTCTACATCTTTGCTCAATCTCAGAGCATTGTCTTCAATCTTCTAACCTCTGTCTCCTCAAATGATTTGCAAAACCACACTTTATACCATTCGCAATAATAATAACTCAATCAAGTTGGCCCAAAGACCAACTGGTTCATGAAATGTGCAATGGTAACATGTCAACTCAAATCACAAAGAACAATCTCCAAAACATAAAACGATGTGTGGACTTCCGGGAATACCGGCCAAGGCCCAAAGCAATATCTCCATTGATCTACAAGTCACAGAGTTCAACCACAACCAGATCCAACTTCGCTCAACACACTGCCAGATTAACTGGTAAGAACATATCAACCAGGTCAATACCAAAATCAACATGTCATTGGAAACAAAGCCAAATGCTATGAAACTCGAACATGATAAAGACCACGAACACAAGGGAATAAATCCAAAACCACAATGCTAAACAATCAAACATGCAAAAAAGCCACAATCTCAATCAATTCCATTGAAAATTGCCTAAATTGTAAGAACTAGATCCATGCTCCTACATCAGACTCTCGAGGTTAATTGAAAAGTGAGTTCAGTAGGTACTTGCAACTGCCTCAAGGGTTCGGCGATTTGACTACAGCTTCTAGTTGCCTCTCCATGATGATCTACCGGTCCAAACTGCAACCTGCCTCAATTGGGGATCTGTTCAAGTCACCACCCAATAACTGCCTCAAGCTCAATCTCTAGGATCGTCGATCTACTCGAAAACCTTTCTCTACCTCATGTTCGGCGATCTGAACAAGTCTACAAGTTGCCTCAACTTTCTCTTCAACCAACCGGTGCATAACCAGTTCTTCCTCCCACAACAGGTTCACAAACTAGCTCTGATACTATTTGATGCAGTCAAGGCAGGGAGATCCAATGAAGGACAATCTAACCTTGCAACTTAACACATAAACCATGCAAAACATACCAGTAACTGGTAACGAGATGCCATAAACAACAGAAAGAACAATTGGTAACAAGACAGAACACATAACCGGTAAACAATATGAATGATGTTGGCATTTGCATGGAGATTGCATTAATGATATGTTATGTTGTCATTGATGTCAATTGAAACGGTAATGGTATTTATAATATTGTTGATATTGTTGTTATTGTTGATATTGTAACCGGTAAGAAGAGATTTCAAGAAGATGTTGTAAACCGGTATGTAAGTTTCTGAGATGGACTGGTAAACCGGTGTATAAGATTAAACCCTTTCTTTCCATTGTAACTGGTAAACCCTACTAGTTGTTTTTGTTAAACCCTAACCAATCAAGATTTGTTGAAATGAGATCTGATGTTGAGTGGTAATGATGGAGACATGAGTGATCATTGTATGAGGATTAGTTCAGATTGTTTTGTTGTGTTTGTTTGATTGTCTAGGGAATGAGCAAAGTGGATTGCATCTAATGCAAAGCATGTGATGAGTTACAAAGTCCAATGAAGCAGTGATCATGGAGTTGTTGGAATGTTCTTGAAGAATGTGTATAGATTGCTATATAAATCCAATAGTCACACTTGAACCGATTTGTTTGTAATCGAGCTATGAGAGAATTAGGTTTTTGTTGTGTTAACGACCTAATTGATTTATATTTAAGGTCGATGAAGGTGTTTTGTTTAGTGTTGGAAAAGTTGGCAGAAATAAGTTGAGTGTGTGGTTGCCTAACCGAAGAATGGATCTACAGTTTGTGTAAAGGCAGATTGAAGCTTAAAAGGATCTGATCAAGCAAATGTAGTGCTATGCAGACAGATCACGAAAACCTGTTGTTTTCTAACAATCACAGCAGAAGTGAAATCCCCTAACTGGGTAAGCTCTAACAAGCTTGGTTACTTCTTAAATCCTCTAATAAGGTGGTCCAATAGCTTGGATTCTCAAATCCTTTACCGAGGTTACTCCTAACAGAGCATTTGCTTTTCATCAAGGCATTTTGTAAGTCCCTTAACTGGGTGATTCCTAACAGGATCCATTCTTAACAGGACTTATTGTAAAAGCTTTAATAGGCTTGGCTCCTAATAGGGTGAACATTATAAGAGTTCATATAGCTATCTTGTGAGTCTCATCTCACCGTGGTTTTTACCTATTTGGGTTTTCCACGTATAAATATTTGTGTCATGTGGTGAATGTTTTTGTGGTTATGATCTTAGTTGTTGATTTGATTAACTACTTAACTATTCTGATAAGGCATGATAACTAGAAGCATTGAGAGATGGAATATGTTGATATATGATTAAGCATTTAGATGTTTACAAGATTGAAGTTTTTTATTGTTAAGTTGTTATAACAGTTAACCGGTTGATGTTGAGTATTCTTATGAATATTGATCTTAATAGTGAAAGTTTACTTTATGAGTTTGAGTTTGAGTTTGGGAAGTTTGTATCAGTTTTTCAATTTACTGATTCATCCCCCCTCTCAGTAATCTACCAAATACTTATTCTTTCATCATACCATCAATTAGTATTAGAGCGTCTCAGGTCCTCTTTAACCTAAAGTCTAACAGCTTGAGGAAAAGATCTTGTATATCATGATAAAGAAGGAAGGTCTAAAGTTCAACGGAGAAAACTATAGGATATGGAGTGACAGAATGAAGATTTACATCAAGAGTCTTGGAAGTCGGTATTGGGATCATGTAGAAACTCAATATGTTGCACCTACTAGAACTTTGACTGATGATCAGAAGAAAGAAAAACAAGAAAATCATCAAGCATTGGAGGCTATTATAAGTTCCCTATCTGATGTTGAATATGTAGATGTTCATGGTCTTGAAACTACATATGAAGTATGAAAAAAATTTGAAAAGATTTATAGCGGTGATGAACATGTTAAGATTGCTAAAGAGGGGAGCCTAAGAGGAAAGTTTGATGACATGAGAATGTCTAAAGGTGAGAATATTCAACAATATGGTCAAAGGATAAAAGAGATAGTTGGTGAAATAAAGAGTGCAGGAGAGAAAGTGGAAGATGCCATAGTGATCAGTATGGTATTGAGAACCTTATTACCAATCTATGCTATCCGAGTTGCAGCTATTCAGGAGTTGAAGTCCATTGATAAAAATAAGGTAACTCTTGACTCTATTATTAGCAAACTTGATGCTTTTGAATTAAATGACTATGATGGTAGTGTACAGAAATCAGAAACTGCATTCAGAGCTTTTATCTCTAATGGTAGAGTACATCAATCAGAATCTGAATTCAGAGCTTTTGTCTCTAACCCATCTGTGAGAAAAAGTAGAGATATCGGCCATAGCTATGAATCTAGATCCAACAAATATGTTGATGATGAAGATAGTTTAGTGGAGCTTGAAGCATTGTTGGCAAAACAACTGCCTAGAGGCACTGGGAAATACAGAGGTAAGCTACCTTTAAAATGTTTTGCATGTAACAAGATTGGTCATATAGTAGCTAATTATCCTAATAGTGAAAATGAACACAAGAGAGACAAATTCAAGAAGTATAATGGTAAAGGCAAGAGAGATTGTCTTATAGCAGTTGATAGTGGTATTACTGATCAAGAATCTGATAATGATGCTAGTGAAGATATTGTGTTTGTAGCTATTAAGGAAGAGATATTATATTAGAAAGCACTAGTGTCTAGGATGGATAACTCTGATGATTGGATCATTGATAGTGGTTGTTCACATCACATGACTGGTGATTGGAGCAAATTTATTTCCTTGAAGGAATTTGATAGTGGTATTGTCAAATTTTCCAATGACTCACCATGTATGGTTAAAGGTAAGGGAGTTATTTCTCTTAATGGGAAGAGCAGTGTTGACGATGTCTATTGGGTTGAAGATCTAAAGCATAATCTTCTGAGTGTGGCACAACTTAATGACAAAGGATACCCACTGGAGTTTAGAAATGGTATGTGCAAAATCTTTGACAACAAAGGTGAATTGATTGCAACCGGGAAACAAACTAGAGGTAATCTATTTCATCTTAATCCTAAAGCTAGAAACTATTTGATTGCAAAGATAGATGATAGCTGGCTTTGGCATAGGAGATTTTGTCATATAAACTTTGATAACATTGTTAAAGTGACCAAGTCTAAGATAGTAAGAGGTATGCCTCAACTAGACAAACCGGTTAATGCTCTTTGCAAAGAATGTCAGTTAGGAAAGATGACTTCTTCAACTTTCAAGAGAAAGTCCTTCTCAATAGAGCACTTGTTAGATTTGGTTCATATAGATCTATGTGGACCAATAAGAACAAGAAGCATTCAAGGTGATAGACATTTCATGATCTTCACTGATGATTATTCAAGGATGATGTGGGTCACATTCTTGAAGGATAAGAATGAAGCTTTTGGTAAGTTCAAGGCATTTAGGGCCTTAGCTAAGAAAGAGAGTGGCAAAACGATAAAATGTCTGAGAACAAATCAAGACAGTGAATTTACTTCTGTGGAATTCACTAAGTATTGTGATGAGAATGGTATCAAATGGCAACTTTCTACACCAAGGAGACCACAACAGAATGGTATCGCAGAGAGGAACAATCGATTAGTGGTTGAAGCTACTAGGACAATGTTGATACAAGGAGATGTAGCGAAAATATTTTGGAGAGAAGTTTTAAGTACAACTGTCTACACAATGAACTGGTGAAAAGAGGTAAAGACAAGACCCCTTATGAATATTGGTGTGGAAGATCACCTAATGTTAGCTATTTTAAGATATTTGGTAGCAAATGTTTTATTAAAAGAGGTAATTATATAAGCAAGTTTGAAGCTAAGAGTGATGAAGGCATATTTCTTGGCTATTCCACCAAGAGTAAGGCCTACAAATGCTTCAACAACCAGACACAAAGAATTGTTGAGAGTGCTGATGTTCGAGTAGATGAATATCCTAAAATTTCAAAAGGAACCAGTTCAGAGAAAAAGGATGAAGATCCTTGCATTTTTCTTTTGGAACCTGAAACTATTAAATCAAAAACCGGTAAAACAAATTCTAATGCACTTGTTCAACCGGAACAAATAAATTTAGAAGATGATGATAATTAAGAAGCTAAACTTGAAGAGAATGATCATGTTATTCCTAGATATGTGAGACTGAATTAGAATCCTCAAGAGATTATTGGAGATAAAGATGTTGGAGTACTAACTAGAAGGAGAATAAGAGAGAACTATTGCATGATCTCCACCATTGAACCAAGAAGTGCTAAGGAGGCATTTGGTGATGATCATTGGGTTAAAGCTATGGAGGAGGAATTGGATCAAATTGAGAAGAACAACACTTGGACCCTGATACCCCGATCGGTAAACAAGAATGTTATAGGTACTAAATGGGTATTCAGAAACAAGTTAAATGAAGATGGTGTTGTAGTTCACAATAAGGAAAGATTAGTTTGCAAGGGTTATGTGCAAGAAGAAGGAGAAAATTATGGCAAAACTTTTGCACCAGTAGCAAGACTGGAAGGTGTCAGAACATTACTTGCATTTGCAGCCCATAAGAAGTTCAAGGTATACCAAATGGATGTTAAGTCTGCATTTTTGAATGGGATATTGGAAGAAGAGGTATGCATAGAGCAACCTGATGATTATGCTTTGATGGATGAGAAAGACATGGTATGCAGATTGCATAAAGCTTTGTATGGATTAAAGAAAGCACCCAGAGCATGGTATGAAAGGCTTCATACACATCTGATGAAGATAGGCTTTGCAAGAACCAGTGATGATAGTAATATTTATCTCAAGTCTAAAGGAGATGAAATACTGGTCAGTGAAGTATTTTTTGATGATATTATCTTTGGAGGTAATGATGTCATGAGCAACAGTTTTGCAGATGAAATGAAAAATGAATTTGAAATGTCTTTAGTAGGGGAAATAAAAAATTTCATAGGCTTGCAGATACAACAAATGAAGAATGGTATTTTCACTACATAATCTAAGTATGTGAAAGAGGTTTTGAAGACTTTTGGCATGAGTGACTGTAAACCAGTTGGAACACCAATGGTTACAGGTTGTAAGTTATCTAAGGAAGATGAATCGAAGTATGTTGATGAAAAGGAATACAGGTCAATAATTGGCAAATTACACTATGTTGTTCACAGCAGACCAGACATAGCCCATGTGGTTGGTATAGTTGCTAGATTTCAAAAGAATCCAAAGGAAGCACATTTGATAGCAACCAAGAAAATTTTTAGATATTTGAAAGGTACAGTTGACTATGGATTATGGTATCCATATGGAGGAAATTTTGATTTGAAGGTGTACACAGATGTTAATTGGGCAGGAAATGTTGATGTTCGGAAAAGTACTATTGGTGGAGCATTCTTTCTAGGAGGAAGGCTAGTTTCATGGAGTAGTAAGAAGCAGAGTTATACTTCACAATCTACTATGGAAGCTGAGTATGTTGCAGCTTATATGAATTGCACACAGGCTAATTGGATAAGGCACATTTTCAAAGGTTTTAAGATGAAGATCTCATAACCTATAAAGATTTTATGTGATAATACAAGTGCCATAAATATTTTTAAGAATCTTGTTTTGCATGCTCACACCAAGCACATTGAATTGAAGTATCACTTTTTGAGGGAAAAAGTTCAATGTAAAGATGTTATCTTAGAACATGTTTCTACCAAGGAGCAGCTTGCAGATATCTTTACCAAACCTCTGCCTAAGACTACATTTGAGTGTCCTAGAAGACAACTAGGGGTTGTACCCCTTCATGAAGTTAGTTGAACATGATGCTGATTGCATCAGTCCCTGAATTACTTGTAGAATTTTACATGGATTGATGTAGAAGTGGATGTATTCCATAAGGGGAGCGTCAAGTTGCACTATGATGTTGATGCACAATGAAAATTTGCAATTACATGTTTTACTTTCAATTTGGCATTATTGTCAAAGGGGGAGAAGAATTATGTGATTGGCAAAGGGAAACCAGCGATAGGATGAAGATAGATAGAGCATGGTGAATACTTGGTAATGTAAACCAGGATTCCTATTCACCAATCCACAGCATTAATGATATGTTATGTTGTCATTGATGTCAATTGAACCAGTAATGGTATTTATAATATTGTTGATATTGTTGTTATTGTTGATATTGTAACCGGTAGGACGAGCTTTGAGGAAGATGTTGTAAATTGGTATGTAAGTTTGTGAGTTGAACCGGTAAACCGTTGTATAAGGTTAAACCCTTTCTATGCATTGTAACAGGTAAACCCTACCATTTGTTTTTGTTAAACCCTAACTGATCAAGATTTGTTGAAATGAGATTTGATGTTGAGCGGTAATTATGGAGACACGTGATCATTGTATGAGGATTAGTTTAAATTGTTTTGACACATTTGTTTGATTGTCTAAGGAATGAGAAAAGTGGATTGCATCTAATGCAAAGCATGTGATGAGTTGCAAAGTCCGATGAAGCAGTGATCATGGAGCAGTTGGAATTGTCTTGAAGAATGTGTATAGATTGCTATGTAAATCCAACGGTCACACTTGAACTAATTTGTTTGTAATCTCTATGAGAGAATTAGGTTTTTGTTGTGTTTTTTATTAAGGAAAAAGCAGGTTTTGAAGGGGCCCCAAAACCCTTTACAAGCATAATTTAAACAGCAAAGCTACAAGGAACAGAAAAGAACAAAACCACAAAAAAACCAGCAAAAAACTGAAGAAAACCCAAAGAAGCCCCAAAAAACCAGCATTCAGATTTTTTCTAGGGCTTTAGCCAAGGTGTCTTTGATGTTGTCTTTGAGGCTGGGGGGTCCTTTGCTGAAGCAACCACAGCTTTCTTGAGACTGGCCCTAGTTCTCTTCGCAGTGCCGCCCACTGGTGTAGCATCACCACTTCCAGCCTGGGTGGTCTCTTCCTCTAGGTCAAGATCCACGACCGGTTTATGGTCAAAGACATTGGCAATTTCCTCCAGGTTTTTAGTGACAGCAGAGAGGATACTTGGGATAACTCCCATCAGATTTTTCATCACTTCTTTTCCCTCTTCCAGTGATTTTACCTTATTCTCCATTTCCTGCTTCCAATTAATCTGTTCTTTGTTTTCATCCTCCCTCTTTTCATCCATTTTTATCCCTTTCTTATCCAGGTTTTTAAGAGTCTCGTAGGTCCATCTATCAAAATCCATTCTGGCCTCAAAGAGCTTTTTGAGGTTATCCAAGATAAGCCCTTTACCAGCACTTTCCTTGTCCTCACTATCCTTGTTGTCAGTCAGGTCCTTCTCAGAGTCTTTGTTAATTTCCTTCTTAGAATTCGCTCCAGTTTCCTTGTTATCCTTGGGTTTCGCTTCTTCCATCATATGGTTGTTGTCCTTATCAGGGCATTCGTTGAGGGCAGGGCTTTCTTGACCAGGCTCATTATCGCCACTTTCTTCCTCGTTACCCAGCTCCTTGTCTTCCTAGTTGTCTTCACCGTTGGAGTCATTTGTATCCATTCCGCTGCTTTCCTTAACAATATCCTCTGTTTCCAACCCAGGGACACTTTTCCTTTTTTGGCTAGAGGATGCCTTCTCCTTGCTGGTTTCTCCCTCTTCCATCTTTCTCTTGCCCGATGAAGCGAACATCCTCTTATTTTCTAGCAAGGCAAGGGTTTTGCAATGCTCATAGATGAGCAGCAAAAGCCTACAGTGGAGAATCGGACTGGAAGGGTTAGTCCTATGTTTGTTGAGGGACCTGGAAAGGGACCGAAAAAGGTAGTAGGGCAAAGATACCTTTTTGTCATGTCTGAAATGGTTTAAGAGCACGAAGTGGTAGGTGTGGGCCTTGGAGAAACAGCCTTCAACCGTGATGTACTCCATGATTGCATTCAGAACCCAGCCCCACAACTTCCTAATGTTTGCAACTTCATAGTAGCCCCCAGTAGCCTTGCCAATTTTGGCCCTCTCTTTCTCTTTTTGCGGGAACAGGTTAACCGCATTGTTGGAGACTTTGAGGTCTCAAAAGAAATGAAGCCCAGTGTGGGGCATTCTGGTCACAGTGGAAATGAGCCCAGCGTCTAGCTTAAACTTAACTTCATAAAGTTTAAAAGAGCCATTAGACCAGTTTTTGGAAATCTTGGAAACAGCTAAGTTAACCCTACCTTTGTCATAGTCCTCTAGTTTCTCCATAAAGTTGGTAAGAGAACCCTTCTCCAGTTTCGCCCAAACTTTTGGCATCACTTTCTAGGTAGTCGTATTGTTTGGTTCTTCCCGCCTAAGGTCTCCTCCCATCTTCGGATGTGGGCTATCAGCTCTGTTTCTCTGCAAATTATTCCCTTCTTTCCTGAAGCTGCTCAATTTTTCAAACTGAGTAACCCACAAAACGTGTGCCAATATATTAGAGATAATAGGAGATCTGTCGCGGTGCCAAGTAATGATGGCCTTTCCAGCAAGGCGTAAATGATGCTTTTTACTTGTCATGATTAAATTGTCCTTCTCTCCCCGTATAACAGTCCTTTCTAATAAACTCTTTGATATTTAAATTGAGATCCTCCTTGTGCCAAATCATTTAGGAGTTAGAGTTAACTCTTGTATTCGCTAAACAATCAGCTACGCTGTTTTGCTCTCTGAAGGCATGTTGAATAATAATTTCTTTGAAGCTGGCTATGATCTCCCTAGCTTTCATGATGATATTTTCAATAGACCAGGAAGGCTCTGATTCCCCCTTTAAACACTTTATAATATTAAGAGAATCTCCCTCAAGCCATATTTTATCATAATTTAGATTTTTGGCTATGATTAAGGTATTCAAGGCGGCAGAGGCTTCAGCAAAATGGCTAGTTTGATTCCCCAGAGGACCAGCCACCACCTTAAGACAACTACCAGCAAAATTCCTGACAATGCCCCCATATCCAGATTTACCCGGGTTCCCTTTAGAGACCCCATCAAAGTTAGCCTTAATCCATCTCTGTGGGGGAAAACACCAGACAAGACCTTCTCTTCCAGTCTCCTTGCTAGTAGTAGTGGTAGAGAGCTTCCACATGTCTTTAAAATCATCTTTAGCAGCAGGTCCCTGATCAGTGCAATAGAGGCATTCAAAAATACTCCTAAAGATTTTATCTGCAACCACTTCAGGAATAGCCCTTTTATCCCTAAAAATCTTGTTGTTGCGCTCTTTCCAAATATTCCAAATAACAATCGACAGAGTAAGTTTCCAAGTCTCCACAATTTTAGGATTAGAATTAGGGCAATGCCATTGAAGCCAAGTGTCACCAAGAGAGTTTGAGAAAACCCAGCTCAAGTTCCACCTGGAGAGGATGATTTTCCAGTTACCGACCTAATTGATTTGTATTTAAGGTCGATGAAGGTGTTTTGTTTAGTGTTGGAAAAGTTGGCAGAAATCAGTTGAGTGTGTGGTTGCCTAACCAGAGAATGGATCTACAGTTTGTGTAAAGGTAGATTGAAGCTTAAAAGGATCTGATCAAGCAAATGTAGTGCTATTTAGACAAATCAAGAAAACCTGTTGTTTTCTAACAATTACAGCAGAAGTGAAATCCCTTAACCGGGTAAGCTCTAACAAGCTTGGTTACTTCTTAAATCCTCTAACAAGGTGGTCCATTAGCTTGGATTCTCAAATCCTCTATTGAGGTTACTCCTAACAAGATATTTTCTTTTCATCAAGGCATTTTGTAAATCCCTTAACCGGGCGAATCCTAACAGGATCAATTTTTAACAAGACTTATTATAAAAGCTTTAACAACCTTGGCTCCTAACAGGGCGAACTTCAAAAGAGTTCAGATAGCTATCTTGTGAGTCTCATCTCACTGTGGTTTTCACCTATTTGGGTTTTCCACGTATAAATATTTGTGTCATGTGGTGAATTTTTTTGTGGTTATGATCTTAGTTGTTGGTTTGATTAACTACTTAACTATTCTAATAAGGCATGATAACTGGAAGCATTGAGAGATGGAATATGTTGATATATGATTAAGCATTTAGATGTTTACAAGATTGAAGTTGTTTACTGTTAAGTTGATATAACAGTTAACCAGTTGATGTTGAGTATTATTATGAGTATTGATCTTGACAGTGAAAGTTTACTTTGTGAGTTTGAGTTTGAGTTTGGGAAGTTTGTATCAGTTTTTCAATTTACTGATTCACCCCCCCCCCTCTCAGTAATCTACGGATACTTATTCTTTCATCATACCATCAAATGAATCTTATAACAGTTTGAAGAATTACATATGCCACATGTTGGATCGTAGTCCAAGATACAAATAATGCTTACAACATTCATATAAGATCTGCAGATCATCTAAACATCAAGTCAGCCTCTAGTAACAGTTTGTTGGTTCTATCCTAATCCAGACCTCAGCCTTCCGGCCTTAGTCCTACCAAATCAAAATCTTGTCAGTTCTACATCTTCTCTCAATCTCAAAGCTTTGTCTTCAATCTTCTAACCTCTATCTCCTCAAATGATTCACAAAAGCATACTTTATACCATCCACAATAATAATAACTCGATCAAGTCAGTCCAAAGACAAACCGGTTCATGATACATGCAATGGTAACATGTCGGCTAAAATCACAAAGAACAGTCTCCAAAACATAAAATGATGTGAGGACTTCCGATAATACCGGCCAAGCCCCAAAGCAATATCTCCAATGATCCACAAGTCGCAGAGGTCAACCGCAACCCGATCCAACTTCACTCAACACACTGCCAGACTAACTGGTAAGAACATATGAACCGGGTCAATACTAGAATCCACATCTCGCTGGAAACAAAGCCAAATGCTATGAAACTCGAACACGATAAAGACCACGAACACAAGGGAATAAATCCAAAACCACAATGCTAAACACTCAAACATTTAGAAATGCCACGATCTCAATCAATTCCATTAAAAATTGCCCAACTGGTAAGAACTAGACCAGTGCTCCTACATCACTTGTCTAGTATCTTCCACCCATCTGTACACCTAGATTATCACCACAATCAAGATTGTAACAATATTGTTGAGCATATGCATCATTCTATCACATCCATAAACATCTACATCAATTTCTCCAGCTACTAGCCAATAACTACTGATTAATATCAAGTTGAATAACAATGTAGATATAAAAGCGAATGAATCGACAACATGTTTATCTTTCACAACAGGAACATTTTTTATGAAGGGAACCTCCAAACTCCCAACCATAAGTTGAGGATTTGGATCATCAATGCTTTCCTTTACTGTTTCCTCATGCAATACTGTTGGTGT
The DNA here is from genome assembly GCF_030272615.1 of Cryptomeria japonica. Taxonomy (NCBI): domain Eukaryota; kingdom Viridiplantae; phylum Streptophyta; class Pinopsida; order Cupressales; family Cupressaceae; genus Cryptomeria; species Cryptomeria japonica. The sequence continues at coordinate 553,502,882 of NC_081412.1, read as the reverse complement.
ATCCTGCGACATCTGATATTGATTAGCCTTGGCTACTTCAATTTCATGCCTGGAACCACCTAATTTGAGAGACATAAGAGACAAATATTTACTTCCATTAATCACCCTCTTCAACTATCATGTGTATGCAAAAGATTGGTTAGTCTTAACCCTGTGAGAGTGTACATTTTACCTGATGTCATCTTTAAACAAATGATATTGATTCAATTCCATGTAGAAAATAGCCTTTTGATCATATAAATATGGGCTACCCAACACTATTCCACATACATCTAGTGGAACCACATCAAATTGTACCTCATCAATGAACTTACTTGTGATTGCAAATCTCAAAGTGCATTGCCTTGTTACTTGCAATTTATTATTTTTGCAAACCCAATCTAGTGGATAAGGTCTCTTATGTGGTGTAGTTTTCAATACCAAATTCCTTACATCTTCTGAGATTAAGTTATTTTGGGATCCACTATCTATGAGTGCATCAATTTTAGAAGCACAATTCGCAATAGAAACTTTGGTAATGGAAGCTTTACCTTTCAATCCCAATGTTGTTATCTTAGTTTCATCTTCAGACTCTGAACCAAGATCCATAACAACATTAGTGGCCTTCTCCTTACCTATCTATTTTCAAGCCCATTTTGGCTTCAATTTTGCATGCAATTGCCAGCAATGATCTCCATCATGCCCTTTCTTGTCACAATGAGAGCATGTAAGCTGATCATCCTTCTTCTTAATGGCAGTTGTGTTCTTCTCTTTTCTTATCTTTGCAACTTTAGATGAATTTTGTATAAAATTATCATTGTCAATATCCTTACCCCTAGACTATAGATGTGTGGCTTGTGTTGGCATTATAACAGACAAGAAGAAGGTTGGCATTCCAATTACAATGAGAGATTGCTGGCATTTCAATAAGGATATTGAGAAGGTTGTTGATGACTATGGATATAACTGATTAAGGATGATTACTGTCTTAATATTATTATTTTGTCATTGATGTCAAGAAATTGATTTTCTAATTCAGTATGATGTTGCCATATCTTAAGAAGTATGATTTGATGAGTATAAAGATGTCGGTAAAAGACACAGAAAGAATATGATGAATAAGGGGATAAGTTATTCAATGGGCAACTATTACCGAGTTAGACAATGATGAGATCATGATGTTTAGATTGTTTTGATATCCTACATATGCTATTGTTTGAAAGGTTAATACTATACTATGTTACTGAGCAAAGAACCTAGTCGGTAAACCCTAAGGTTGTCGCTATCGATTAATGAAGGCAGAATGTCTACCGAGTGAAGTTTAGTATTTACCAAGTTACAACCGAGCTATAACAGAATGCATTAAATGTTTACATGTGATATTTAATGAAGGAAGCTGATGAGCTGGAGCAAATTAAATGATTGGTAAGCCATGTATGAAGATTGTTAAAGAATCTATGGTAAAGAAAGATCGGCAGGAAGATCTACAGCTCAGATTGAACTGCAATACCCTAACACAAGTTCCAAGGTGAAAATGCAAGTTCCAAGGTGGGGTAAAACATTTTCAGATCGAAGGATACATTGAACCTGGACAAGATTAAAAATCTGATGGCTATGATTGATCATAGGAAATGTGATCAAGGAGATTAAGCGGTTGGAAGATTGTTTATAAATAGGAAACTGTTGATAAACAATGTATGCGGGCAAATGTATGCGAGCAAGTGTATGCATAGGGATGCTACATAGTGATTACCAAGCACAGAAGCTTGAAGACCTATTTTGATAACAGAGCATAAAGCCCAGCAAAGGGACAAGATAAGTCCTATGAATTGATTGTATTGAGCAAATAAGAATCTGCTTCAACATTTTTAGATGCGAAGTTGTAGACATATTTTTATTACTGTTATTTTGAAAAGTAGCAGAAAATCTCTTAATCGAGTGGACTTAATAGTCTTATTTGTAAAATCCTCTAGCAAGGTGACATTCTTATTGAGTGTTTGAAATCCTTTAACAAGGTCACTTCTAACAAGGTGAAGATCCTAACAGATCTGAGGGAAATCCCTTAACTGGGTCACATCTAGCAATGTGTTTGTAATCTTTAACAGGATTTGCTTTTACCCAAACATACTCTAGAAGAGTATATTTCTTAGTGGGTCCGAAATCCCACAGTGGTTTTTCCCTATTTGGGTTTCCACGTTAAATTTGGTGTTATATGTTTGTGATCCTATCTATTTATGGGTTTGCATGCATTACTGTTTTTCTGATAAGGTTATCGAGGTTGAATCTGTTGTTTTTATTGAAGATTAAGTTTGAATGATTCTACCCCCCCCTTCTCATATTGTTAGCTTGGCATCTGTACTAATCATATTTAATATCAGAGCTATCAATTGGTATCAGAGCTTTGGACTCCGGAAGAAAAGTTTAAAGGCACTTGAGTTAAAGATCCAAAACATGTATAAGAGGGATGCACCGAAGCTGAACAAGTCAAGTTTCTCTACATGGCAGAAAAGGATGAAGCTACATCTATCAGGAATTGGAGAATATGTTGTCTATTATCTGGAGAATGATTTTATCACACCGAGCACCTATCCATTGACAATGGAAGAGATAAAGGCAAAGCAAGAACATATTCAAGCAATGATTGAAATAACATCTACATTGACCGACTCAGAGTTTAATGATCTAGAAGGATGTACTGATGCAAAGGCAATGTGGACTAAGCTCATATTTGTGTATGGTTGAGATGAACATGTCCAAAGAGCAAAAGTGGATAGTTTAAGAGGACAACTTGAGTCTATGAGGATGAATGAAGGTGAGAACATAACCTAGTATAGTACAAGACTAAAGGAGATTGTAAATCAAATCAAAGGAGCAAGAGGAACTATTGAAGAAAAGGATGTAACAAGTAAGATGCTGAGAACCCTTCTACCTGCCTATGCAATCTGAGTCTCTGGAATTAATGAATTGAGGTCTATACCCAATATGCCAGTTTCTTTAGATGCTACTATTGGTAAGCTACATGCATTTGAGTTAAGTAACTTTGATAACAGTGGGTCATCGATAAATAAAGTTGAATCTACATTCAGTTCTTTTCATATTGATGAAACCAATGATTACAATGATAGAAAGTATAAGTACTCTGAAGGGAATCATAGTGGAGCAAGTGAAAGACTTCACAAAAACATGGAGGAGGTACACAAACTGTATGAGGAAATTAGAAAGCAAGAAGAGTTTGAAGCATTATTAGCCAGAAGGCTACCGAGAGGAAAAGGTAAGTATAAAGGAAAGCTACCTTTAAAATGTTTCAATTGTGATAAGATAGGACATATGGCTTCTAACTGTCCTGACAAAGAATCTAGTGAAAAGAGAAATTATCGAGATGACAAACAGAAAGATAATCATTACAGAGGACACCGAGACTTTAGGAGAAGAGATAAAAAGACATGCCTAATAGCTGATGAGGAATCTAATGATGATAAATCAGATGAAACTGATACAGAGGAAGTTGTTTATGTGGCTATCAAAGATGGATCAGATGAAGAAGGTATGAAGAAAAAGCTTTAATATCTCATATAAATACTAATGATTCTTAGATCATAGATAGTGGTTGCTCACATCACATGACAGGTGATAAACACAAGTTTATTAAATTAGATGATTATGATGGAGGCTATGTAAGATTTGGTAATGATGCACCATGTCCGGTAAGAGGTAAAGGATCCATAACACTTCTTGATAATGCTAAATGTAATGATGTTTACTGGGTTGAAGGTTTGAAAGACAATTTTTTGAGTGTAGCACAGCTGAACAACACAGGTTACCGAATAGAGTTTGAAAAAGGAATTGTCAAAGTTCATGACAAGCATGGAAAGTTAGCTGCTACCGGGACACAAACAAGAGGTAATACATTTCATCTTGACTCAAGTTGGAATAAATGTCTATATGTAAGGATAGATGATACCTGGTTATGGTATAAAAGGTTTTGTCATGTTAATTTTGATAATCTGATCAAAATAAGTAAGAAGCACCGAGTAAGAGGTCTACCAAGTCTTGAAAAACCTGAGAATGCTATGTGTCGAGGATGTCAGATGGGTAAGATGATAGGATCAAGCTTTACAAGTAAGTCCTACACTTCTAAGGGAATTTTAGATCTTGTGCATACTGATATTTGTGGTCCTATGAAAGTTCAAAGTTATTATGGTGATAAATATTTCATATTATTTGTGGATGATTACTCAAGGATGATGTTAGTAATGTTTTTAAAAGAAAAATCAGAAGCTTTTCAAATGTTTAAATGGTACAAGGCTAGAGTTGAAAATGAAATAGGAAGACAACTGAAATGTCTCAGATCAGATAGAGGAGGAGAGTTTACTTCTGATGAGTTCAACTTATTTTGCAATGATCATGGTATAAAAAGACAAGTCTCTGCACCGAGAACTCCATAGAAGAATGGGATAGTTGAGAGAAGGAACAGATCTATTGTGGATTGTGCCAAAACTTGATGATTGAAAAGAAAGTTCCACAAACATTTTGGAGAGAAGCAATAAGCACAATAGTTTACACCCTGAACCGAGTACAACTGAAGAAAGGAACTTTGAAGACACCTTATGAAATCTGGTATGACAAGAAACCTAATGTAAGTTATTTTAAAATCTTTGGGAGTAGATGCTATGTTCACAAAGATGATAGAAATGGTAAGTTTGATCACAAAAGTGAAGAAGGAACATTTCTAGGTTATTCTTCTAGAAGCAAAGCATTTAAATGCCTAATCAAATCATCTAACAAAATAGTAGAAAGTGCAAATGTGAAAATTGATGAATTTGTAGAAAGAAATGATGAAGGAAACTCCAAAGAACCAGAAGATTATGAAGGATTTGTCTATGTTCAACCAAGAAGTCCTACCGAGAAGACTGCTAAAGAAAATGAAGAGAATATCCAGTTACCGAGTGATGAAGAAGATCATACAGAGCCTACCGAGTCTGTATTAGCCAAGTATGTCAAAAGGAATCATGCACCAAGTCAGATTATAGGAGATAAGAATGATCCAGTGATGGCAGGGAACAAACTGAGACAGAACACATGTCTAATATCTGAATTTGAACAGAGAATAGTGAAAGAGGCATTTAACAGTGAAGATTGGATAAATGCTATGATAGAAGAGATTGATCAAATCAAGAAGAACGACACATGGACATTGGTCCCAAGTCCGAATGACAAAAATGTAATCGATACAAAGTGGATCTTCAGAAACAAGCTAAATGAAAAAGGTGAGGTCATTCAGAATAAAGAAAGACTAGTTTGTAAAGGTTATGCCCAAGAAGAAGGAATTGATTATGGTGAGACTTTTGCACCTATGGCAAGACTTGAAGGAGTAAGAACATTGTTGGCATATGCTGCTTACAAGAATTTCAAGGTATATCAAATGGATGTCAAATCTACATTTCTGAATGGTATATTAGAAGAAGAAGTTTTCATTGAACAACCTGAAGGATTTGTTGAAGGAGAAAATAATGAACAGGTATGTAAATTGAACAAAGCTTTATATGGTCTGAAACAAACACCTAGAGCATGGTATGAGAAACTCATATTTGATCAAAATTGGTTTTATAAGAACAAGTGAAAACAACAATATGTACATGAAGAATGATGAAAATGGAATACTGATCTCAGCCATATTTGTTGATGATATTATCTTTAGTGGAAATGACTCTCTATGCAAGAACTTTGGAAATGAAATGAGTAAAGAATTTGAGATGCCATTAATCGGTGAGATAAAATATTTTATAGGTTTGCAGATACTGCAAATGAAAGATGAGATTTTCATTACCTAATCCAAGTACATAAAGGAAATCTTGAAGAAATTTGGAATGGAGGATTCAAAACCAGTAAGTACTCTTATGACTACCAACTGTAAACTATCAAAGAATGATGAATCTGCATCTGTTGATGAGACACTTTACCAATCTATGATTGGAAAGTTGCAATATGTTGTTCACAGTAGGCCAGATATAGCACATGCAGTAGGTATTATTGCAAAATTTTCTGCAAATCCTAAGGAAACACACATGACGGTAATCAAAAGAATTTTCAGATACTTAAAAGGCACTAAAGATTATGGCTTAGTATATCGAAAAGAAAATGTTTTTGATTTAAAAGTTTATACTGATGTTGATTGGGCAAGCAACATTGATGATAGGAAAAGCACAAGTGGAGGAGCTTTCTTTTTAGGAGAAAGACTAGTGAGTTGGCTTAGCAAGAAACAAGGATGTGTTTCTCAGTCAACAACAGAAGCTGAAAATGTTGTTACAGCACTGAATTGCACCAATATAGCATGGATCAAACAATTGTTGGAAGGTATAAATGAGCAAGTTATCAAGCCAGTAACTATATTCTGTGATAACACTAGTGCCATTAGCATTTCAAAGAATCTTGTTATGCACTCTAAGACAGAGCACATCTCTATCAAATATCATTATCTTAGAGAAGAAGTTCAAGAGAAGAAAGTGGTTTTGGAGTATGTTTTCACAAAGGAACAAATTTCAGACTTCTTCACCAAGCCACTGCCAAAGGACACTTTTGAGTATCTCAGAAGTCAATTAGGGGTCCTACCCCTATCTTCCATTCACTGACTGAGTTTGGTGAAAGCATCAATTTGATGACTCTACAGAATATCTTTCAGGAGTTGATGTTGATTTACACACTTTAGGAGGTTTTCTAAAGGTGTGCAGGAAACAATAAACAGGGAATAGGAATTGAAGACAAAATGCTCTGACCGAGACTGAATTGATACATAAGAGCATGGAATTCACTTCTTAGAGGAAGAAATTATGTTTTTAGTTCTTTTCATTTTTGGCATTGTTGTCAAAGGGGGAGAAGACTAATGTATGGGGGAGAAGTCTACTGAGCGAAGGAGAAGACTACATTTCAGAACCAGGGAGAAGACTAATGACAGAGGGAGAGCATTTCAAAATTTCACAGCAATCTGAATCTGAATCAATAAAGTCAAATCAATTGGTTTTGCCATCAATGCCAAAGGGGGAGATTGTTGGTATTATAACAGACAAGAAGAAGGTTGGCATTCCAATTACAATGAGAGATTGTTGGCATTTCAATAAGGATATTGAGAAGGTTGTTGATGACTATGGATATAACTGATTAAGGATGATTACTATCTTAATATTATTATTTTGTCATTGATGTCAAGAAATTGATTTTCTAATTCAGTATGATGTTGTCATATCTTAAGAAGTATGATTTGATGAGTATAAAGATGTCGGTAAAAGACACAGAAAGAATATGATGAATAAGGGGATAAGTTATTCAATGGAAAACTATTACCGAGTTATACAATGATGAGATCATGATGTTTAGATTGTTTTGATATCCTACATATGCTATTGTTTGAAAGGTTAATACTATACTATGTTACCGAGCAAAGAACCTAGTCGGTAAACCCTAAGGTTATCGCTATCAATTATGTGTGGGGGAAAAAGTGACACTAAGCAAACATGCCCTAATCTCACTTTCAATCACACACTTGTGGAATACGAAAGAGCCTAGAGGTATCACACAATTGGCTACTTCTTTTTGTGGAAGAGAGAGCCACGGGATACCTATTAGGATTTCTATTCCTTTGTTGCAATTGAAAGATAAGATGATGCAAGTTCAATTCCCAACCCCAAAGTGCAAGTATGAACTAATAACAAGATTGCAAAATTGAACTTAAACAATGGAAAGCTGTAAACACAAGGACAAGACAAGAATGCAAATGCATACCTGGAGTTAAAATCTAAATGAAAATGTTCGGGACAAGGGCGCGGGCGCCACTGTCCTGATTCTACCCCTAAAATTGCTCTGGAAACTACTGTTTTGCACTCTAGAAAACTGTCGGAAATGCTGTCTGTCAGAAGGACCAGGGCACCCAGCGCCCCTGTCCTGGCAGGACCAGGGCACCCCACGCCCCTATCCTGGTCTTTTGCTCTGAAACTTGGTGTGGAGTGCTGTCTCAGCCTGCTTTTCCCAGATTTGCAACTTGCGGCGTCGTCCGAATCCCGAAACCTGCACTTATATCTGAAAAGGGTATGGTGGGCAGCTATATAGGGTTTTGCCTTAGTTAAACCCCTGCTTCGGTGATTTCCACCTCCACGAATAGCCAAGTTGTATTGTAAAAAGTATTGTGTGTGCAGACCTTGTGTGTGTGCAAGATCCTAAAATGCAAGTAAGCAAACTAGAGCAACCTAGAAATTAAACCCTAATTGCTTGTAAATGATAATGTAAATGCTCTAAATCAAGATGCAAAGTGATCTAAAGCATGAATAAGTGATATATTGAAGCTTATGCAAAGACATGAAAACAACATGAAATCAAACCCAACCCCAAGGGAGGGGTACAAGCCAATCTTCAGTCGGTAATCTCCTATTGCTCTTCAATGTCTTCAAAGCCCTAAATGTATGAATGAAATTGATGAATGCTTGATGGATGGATGTTGAATGTTGTTGAAGTCTTCAAAGATCTGCTCTTTCGCTGCATAGAAGGTCCTTGAAAGCCAAAATTCGGATCCTTTCAAATGAAGAAAGAGAGCTCTTATGTATGAAACCCTAGGTCGTAATTTCATCTTTTGGCCGACCTAGAGATTGAATCTCCTGCCAATTTCTTGGGGTTAAGCTTTATTTTATGATTGGATCGCGCTCCTAAAATTTTGAGAAAAATGTCCGGGACCATGTGCACTCCGGGCGCCACGGTCCCGACAACTTTTCACCAAATTTTCAGGGCCATCGGATATGATGATTTTAGAGAGAATCCCAAAGTTACAGGTGATTTCAAGATGTTTTGACCCCCGAAATCAAGCCCCCAAGTTCAAAATAGGACCTAATTAGGGTTTTTGATTGAATGATGTATTGGAGGAATAAAATGAAAAGGGCACACTTTAACGAAAGGGCCCAACTTTATGATATAGAAGATGATGAAATAGAACCTTAGACCTAATTAATTTGATTAATTAAGTGCTAAAGGGGAAATGCAATGCAAAATACAAAATGCGCCAAGGCGGGTGCTAAACTAGGTGTGAAATTGTACCACCCTAGCAAGTGCGTACAATTTACGACGCTACAGGTTAATGAAGGCAGAATGTCTACCGAGTGAAGTTTAGTATTTACCGAGTTACAACCGAGCTATAACAAAATGCATTAAATGTTTACATGTGATATTTAATGAAGGAAGCTAATGAGCTGGAGCGGATTAAATGATTGGTAAGCCATGTATGAAGATTGTTAAAGAATCTATGGTAAAGAAAGATCAGTAGGAAGATCTATAGCTCAGATTGAACCGCAATACCCTAACACAAGTTCCAAGGTGAAAATGCAAGTTCCAAGGCGGGGTAAAACATTTTCAGATCGAATGATACATTGAACCTGGATAAGATTGAAGATCTGATGGCTATGATTGATCATGGGAAATGTGATCAAGGAGATTAAGTTGTTGGAAGATTGTTTATAAATAGGAAACTGTTGATAAACAATGTATGCGGGCAAATGTATGCAGACAAGTGTATGCATAGGGATGCTACATAGTGATTACCGAGCACAAAAGCCTGAAGACCTATTTTGATAATAGAGTATAAAGCCCAGCAGAGGGACAAGATAAGTCCTATGAATTGATTATATTGAGAAAATAAGAATCTGCTTCAACATTTTTAGATGTGAAGTTGCAGACATATTTTTATTACTATTATTTTGAGAAGTAGCAGAAAATCTCTTAACCGAGTGGACTTAACAGTCTTATTTGTAAAATCCTCTAGCAAGGTGACATTCTTATTGAGTGTTTGAAATCCTTTAACAAGGTCACTTCTAACAAGGTGAAGATCCTAACAGATCTGAGGGAAATCCCTTAACCGGGTCACATCTAGCAATGTGTTTGTAATCTTTAACAGGATTTTATTTTAACCAAGCATACTCTAGAAGAGTATATTTCTTAGTGGGTCCGAAATCCCACAGTGGTTTTTCCCTATTTGGGTTTCCACGTTAAATCTGGTGTTATATGTTTGTGATCTTATCTATTTATGGGTCTGCATGCATTACTGTTTTTCTGATAATGTTACCGAGGTTGAATCTGTTGTTTTTATTGAAGATTAAGTTTGAATGATTCACCCCCCTCCTCTCATATTGTTAGCTTGGCATTTGTACTAATCATATTTAGTATCAGAACTATCAGCTTGATCATTGACTTCGTCCAAATTACTAGGATTTAACATCAAAATAGAATGTCTTAGGTAAGAATGCAAGCCACCTATGTACTTAAGCAAGGTATCCTGAGTATACAATGGTACATTCAAAGCAATAGCCTATTTCCTAAACTCATGGCCCGTGTAATCTTAGACATACTGACCCTTAGCTTGCCTAAAGGTTTGTCAGTTCATTGCCAATTGTTGCATATGACCTAAAGGGTAGAACTGCTTCTTGAGAGCAACAACAAATTCCATCCAAGTCATATTGACATTACCATGGCGAGAAAACTCTGTCTGAGTCCTACTCTCCCACTAGGTGAGAGCTATTTCTCCTAACTGGAGAGTAGCTAATTGGATCCTAGAGGTATCTTCTACTAGGCCTTGTATCCTACAATACACCTCTACTTGTTGGATCCAATCATCCAACTTTGCGATATCTAACTCCCCATAGTACTTAGGTAATTCAAATTTTACATCCAGTTTAATTACAAGCTAAGATGTGCTTTTGAAAGGATTAACAAAAGTAGAAGAAGAAGAAGAGGAAGAATGAGGAGAAGGAGATAGAGGATCTTTTGGTGGTGAATCACCACCTTTCAATCGGGGTATTCCTATTCAGTTGCAATTTTTGACATCTTTGGTGGAAAGGTCCTTCGTTTACTAATCTCAGGATTATACTCTACAAATGTGCCTTCACCTTGTTGGCTCTTAGATCACGTTAACATCCGCCTCTGCAAACACTAGTCAAACAAAATCTGATACCACTTGATCTGATGTTAGGATCTATGATTGTTGCACATGAGATGTTAACTTTTACAACGATTTAAATTGAAGGTCTTGAAATTGAAATTGAAATGCTTACGTAAACATAAACTATGAAATAACAATAGAGAGAAAGAAGAGAAGACAGGAAAACACGAGTTGATAACAGAGTTCACCAAATGGCTATGTCTCCAGGTCCCTCTCCAACAGAGTGCTTGATACTTGATTATGCTCCAAAAGAACATTACAAGGCCTTCAAATTGTTACAAAGTCTCTTCATGTCTCCTCGGATGATAATGAATTACAAAAGTCCTTCTCCAAAAAGTACAACAAGCTTGACTTCAAGCTCCCAATGCACAGAGACGAACAATTCACTATCACAAGCTAACTCTCCAAAAATTCTCTCACAATTCTCCAATCTTCAATTCTCTACCAAATTTCCTCTTCCCAAATTCACAACTTACCAGCCTTTTTATACACCAATATGACTTAAAACCATATGATTTGGAAAATCAACCATATCCCCCATTTACAACATATAAATCCTCTAACATAAACCTACCCATTAAAAATAATGGCTCTTATAGTTTGGAGCTTTACAAAATAATCTTCTAAAAATATTACAAATTCGGGCTTGGTTTTAAAATGATTTATATTTGGGGGGCCCGGCTAAACCCGAGTCCCTATTTTCACGGCTCACCCCAAACACAGCGCGATCCTCGGGGCCACACCGGTGGAGAGGAGTGTGCTGGAAGTGGGGTATCGGTGGTTCGATCTCCACGATCCCCATTATGTAGATCATTTTACATCAGATAACAGTCGCACCCTGTATATAGCAGCAAGGATCTCGGGAGGCAACAGTGAGGAGAAAAAAAATAGGAGATTTAAGGTTGGGGGTTCGATTCCCCCAACCAACTTTTGACCAAATAGGCCAAACCGGTGAAACATATATCCACCCAAATAACAGTCACGCCCTGTATATAGCAGCAAGGATCTCGGGAGGCAACAGTGAGGAGAAAAAAATTAGGAGATGTGAGTTCCCCCAACCAACTTTTGACCAAATAGGCTAAACCGGTCAAACATATATCCACCCGGATCAGTTACATGATCCTATTGACTAAAAACTATAATTTTTTTTCCAATTGATTTGTATTATGGGCTCATTGAGCATTGATTGGGTTCACCAAGCACTGTATGTATTATTCAAGAAGGAACTCGATTTCTTTTTTTAAAAGTCTACATTATAGACAGATGCTCTGTTGTTTACCATTTATTGAGGTTGGACGAATGAGAGTAAACCACCAGAGACAAATTTTAGAAGCATATATGCACAATCGTGACTCTCTTCTCCATCCCTGTTTTCTTCTGTACAATTCAGATTCATTATTCAATTAAAATTCTATTAAGTTTAGTTTACTCGAGAAGCAAAACTGCTAATCATAGAATAATGGAGTAGTTACCTCAAAACACATTTCGTTTTGGACATCAGATTTTACATGAAAAAATATGCTCTTCTATATTTTCACTATAATGACTCAATATTTAGTATATTGGATTGAAAAAGTTTAATTAAAAACAAAAATTAAAAAAGACCATGGGCAAAAACATATCATGGAGTTTCGCTCCAAATTTCTAATCCATGTGAAAATTTTCAATTATAAACTCGAAATTTTGTAGTAAACAAACCAACAACCAGGGAATTCAAAGTTTCGTCTAGACGTTACAATGGCAATCTCTTCTACTTCCTGTTGGAGACCAATATGGTTGTGCGCTCTGCTCATCATCGAAGTGAATTCTGTGAGCACAAGACCCATATCAGGTCGCTCGGCCTTATCAGGGTGAGCACATCTGAGAGCTGTGTTTGCAACAGCCAAAGCTTCTTCTAAAGCACATTTGTCCCACCCATCCTGTTTAAGTTTAGAATCAACAGCTTCTTCAAAACGATTCTTCTCTACCATATGCCTTACATATCCTGGAATATGGAACTGACTGGAGCCTCGTGCTTCATCAACATGCCTCTGCCCTGTTATCATCTCTAACAAAACAATTCCAAAACTGTAAACATCACTTTTATAAGAGATTTTGTTATTCCAGCAATTTTCTGGAGCCCAATAGCCTCTAGTACCAACTACCATACCAGTTGACCTGTGTGTGCCTTCCCAATCTACATACTTGGAAAGCCCAAAATCAACAATCTTTGCCTCATTATCATTAGCATCCACCATAATATTCTGAGGCTTGATATCAACATGAATGATTTTATTCAAGTGTAAGAATTCAATTCCCTTGGCTATACCCATTATCATTTTAAAGCTCTGCTTCCAGCTATAGGAAAACCCTCTACAATTTCCTCTCAAGTAGTCATCCAGAGAACATCCATCTATATACATGTAGGCCAAGTAGGATATATTTGCTTCTATACACCAACCATACAGCTTGTTTATGTTTATGTGCTCCTTTCCCTGCAGAAGTTCAACTTCATTCTCAACCCATGTTTTGATATCAGGGTATCTGTGTTCTATTTTCTTTATAGCCAAATCTTTACCTTGGAAGATCCCCCTATAAACCCGTGCAAAGCTTCCTTCCCCAACTTGGTGAGACTCATGGCAACAACTTTTGATATAAGCTATCTGATCAAGTGTGAGGTTTGCATAAATATGCGTAGGCACCAGTTCTTGGTTGGAGGAGACACCTGCATCCAAGTCTACAATTCTTCCTCTTCCTACAACCCCAATTGTGCTAGAAGTAGTTGCTCTAATAGGCGCCGTTTGCAGGTTGGAGGATAAAATTGAATGAAGCTGATTATGTTGAACATCAGATTGCCCCTCCACATTTACAGCTGATGAAGTTGTTGCAACAACTGCAGCAGCACAATAGCGCAACTGCAACAGAGGAAAATAAAATTATTGTCAAATGCTTCTATAGTTCACAGGGCATCCATTTGCTTCAGCAATTACAATTACGGTAGTTTTGATGAGGAAAAGTAAATTTGGAAAGTTGCGATTACATACCAGTTATGAAAGAAAAACTATTATCCTTGATTTTACAGGTGATTTTTCAGAATCATTAAAAATTTCGGTGAATTAGTCTGATAAAAAGTATGCAAATGTAATTAGACAATAAATATATGGAATAAAGAAAAAATATAGGATTTTTATATTTTCCTAAGAACGATCAGATTTTACCCGCGGGATAAGGAGCCAGTTGATAATCCCGCTTGAAGGTTGTAATTGACGCTTTTACCTGTAAAAATAAACTGTAACAATGTTTTCAAAACAATAAGTATCTTCAAGTATATTGTAAAATTAATTATTTAAATTTGATTATTAATCTTCAATAACAATAATCATTTTTCCTCTTTCTTCACTCTGTCTGCTGATTTAGAAATGTCCATTTATCCTTTCAATAATAAACATGTTGATCATGAATTTGATAAAATTTATGTTGGTCGTGAATTTGAAAAATTTATTTTTAACTTTTTCAGATAGATAAAATATCATTAAATTATTTATCATCTAAATTTGTTTGACTATTGATCTGTAATAATAATAATCATTTTCCAAACTTCTTCACACTGATCAATAATCATTTTCCAAATTTCTTCACACTGCATTGATCAGTTTTTGCTGTTTCAGAAATGTCCATTTAACCATCTTATGAATAAGCATATTCATAAAAAAGTTTGATGAATTTATTTTTAATTTTTTTTTTCTTAAAATATCTTTAAATTCTTAATATATAAAAATTTTAATTGTATAATTTAAATATCAAAATTCATTTATCAAAAAAATTACATATTTAATAATTTAAATATCAAAATTCATTGATCAAAAAAATGCATTTTTAATAATTGAACTATTCTTAGTTATATGCTAGTATATTTAGGTTTGATAGAACACAGTATGGTAAGACGATCATGGACAGCTACATTAGTATGTTTGTTTTTTATTACTTCTGAAAGCTAGCTTCTTTTTTGTTTTGTGATGTTTGTCTGGCCTGAGGCTCTTTCTTTGTTCTCTTTTTTTTGGGTTCTAGGCCCTTTCACTGCTAAAGTAATAAAAAATAGTAAAATATAATTAAAAAAAATGAAGTGCTCCCTATCTAGATTTCCTTTTATCTTTCAAATATGAAATTTGAGTACAGAAAGATTAATTATGAAAATTCTCCAATTATATCCTAGAATTTTGAGAAAACAAGTTGCTTTAGAACACTTTTTTAAATGGCCTTTATTTGGGTTTGGTTATGCTATCTTGCTAATGTTTTAAGTTTTGCTTTTGCTATCTTTATACTGTTTCTTGATGTTTCATTGTGCTTCATACTATATCTTTCTCTTTGTAAAACAGAAACAGTATATCAAGTAGTGCCATGAGTCTCACAAAATTGATCTTATTTACCTTAATCAAAAACAGTAAAATCTAAGTTCATTTAATAGTGATATCTATTATTACATAAAAAAAAATTTAACAAAAGAAATAAAAATTTATTAAACAAAGAAAAACTAGATTATAAATCGTTTACAAACTTAAAAATGATGCCCAAAAAATGAAAAGAAAGTCTAAATTTTCACACCTTGAAGTATCAGATCTGACAGTCCAGCAGAATGAACAATATTTTGTTTGAAGTGGAAAGCTATATTATCTTAACATTGCAACATAATGAAAACTTATTTTTAAAGAGCTCAAGTGCACAACGATAAACAAACTTGTGTCTTCACAATATGCGAATCATCCTCTGATTTTCCTGGCTGTTTCTCAAGCGCAGTCCAAGCAAAACATCAATTTGTTGAGAAACCGCGGTAAGTGTAAGAGTCCAGTCTTCCTCTGAACTTCCTGGCTGCTTCTGAAATAATGTAAGTGGGATGAAATAGTGTTGGAAGTGTCACGGTTCTGAGAGGGGGGGGTGAATCAGAACCGTACTGTTCTAATTGAAAACTCCTTCAAATTTTTGCACTAAGCAATATAAAACAGAATATTTACAATTTATGCAGGAGAAGTGTAAGCATTCATCATAAGCATAAAGAAATGAAACTCACAAACATGAAGAAACACCAAATTTGTGCCGAGTGGAAAACCCTCCAAAATCTCATGATTTTGTCATAGGGAGAAAAACCACTCCATGAACCTGTATCTTTCATTCATTCCAATCCTTTACAATCGGCAGTCACTACTGCTCAGAAATTTAACACAACTCATATACATATACAAATGTGCATATATCACTCGTACATGTATACAAGTTTATGATCAAAAACTCTCAGACCCACTAATCTTCAGATATATATATATATATATATATATATATATATATATATATATGTTTTTACACACATACATACATGCATCTAAAGATTATATATATATATGTTTTTACACACATACATACATGCATCTAAAGATTACAAGTGTTATATATGAACTTCGAAACAAAACAGTTACATATTTCTAACTGAACCAGTTAGAATCTGTTCAACAAACTTCCTCTTAAAAAACTTCAAAAGATCAGAAACAGATTACGAATCTATTTTAGGCAAAACTGATAATCATTAAGCTTCGTTTGAGAGATATTCGAAGACAGTTTCCATAACGGCATTATGCTTTGCAACTGACTGAAAACATTTACACCTTTCCTTTTGTTTTGAAACAACAAAAACTTTATATAGTACCCTGGGTTTAAAACCCCAAAAGATTTATTCACTGCATAGCCATATTTCGGATTCGAAACCCTCTTTAGAAGTGAACAAGAACATAAACCTTCATACCTGTGAAGTTTAAGATTCTGCCCAAAGAACCTCATACCTGAAACACAAGACTCTGTCTGGCCGTAGGAAGTTTCTTCCTTCTTTCATACACTCTAGATTCTCATACATGAGCAAAAATGAACATATAAGCAAACTTGTATTCTTTCTGAGTAAGATAAATGCATAAACCTGAAACTTTATTTGAAATAGAAAACAAACAATGAACCTGCCTGTATCCATCAATCAATTTCCCTATTTCGCACAAAAATATCTTGACCCAACCGATTATTACCTGTTTGTTTTGCAGAATGAATTCAACTTTCAAAATGCAACAAAAACTGTTTGCTCAGAGTAAATCGATACCCACAACCTTAATTAGATTTAACCAAAATTTGGAGTCCGCCATGCAAAGTCAATACTTGGCGAGAAAGGACTGACGATAATCAATAATGTGTTCAGACTTGTCAGTTTACAGTGGTCTCAATTAAAACGGCCGACAACATCATACAACCTTTTCAATTTTTCGCTTTAAACAAATCCCATCATATATTCCATGCCACATCAAAAATGCCACATGTAGCATTTTGCCAACAAAAACAGATCTGCCACGTGTTTGCCGGATACCAGATAATTTAAATAGTTAACAATCTCCCCCATTTTTGATGCAAAAATTTTCACCATTTCATAAAATGAACTGAAACACCATGTTGATTATAAACAAGATAATGAACTGAAATGCCAAACAGATTTACCATGAAAACATGATTAATCTATGAACCAAGTGCATCCAAATACAAGAACCAAACCTGAACAAACCAAAACTGTTGTGCCAAAAGATCAAATGAAAACTGAACCTGTATGAACCTGTGCCAAATGAACCTGTATGAACCTGTGATGATCAAACTGCCAAAACAAAACTACTGAACTTTACTCCCCCAATGAACCTGTGATGATCAAACTGCCAAAACAAAAAACAAAACTACTGAACTTACTCCCCCAAAATTTATGCATCAAAAATCTAACCATCTGCTTTAAAACTTATCCCAGCATGGATTGGGAGAAGACTCCCAAGCGAATTCTGAACTGTTCAAACAATTCTCGAGGAAGAGCTTTGGTAAAAATATCAGCAACTTGTAATTTAGAAGGTACATGAATAAGAATGACCTCATTTGATGACACATGTTCGCGAATAAATTGCAATTTGATGGCAACATGCTTAGTTCTAGAATGCATAACAGGATTTTTAGAAATCTGAATAGCACTGGTATTGTCACAAAGGATTTTTAGAGGTTTTTGAACATGAATACCCAAATCTGAAAGCTGATAAGACATCCAAATTAACTGAGTACAACATGCCGTTGCAGCAATAACTTCAGACTCAGCAGTAGAAAGAGTGACACAATCTTGTTTTTTACTGTGCCAAGCAACTAACCGATCACCTAAGAAAAATGCAGCACCACTAGTACTTCGTTGATCATCTTTACATCCACCCCAATTAGCATCTGTATAACCAATGAGAGCAAAATCATCATTTTTTGGATACCACAAACCATAATCCAAAGTACCTTGTAAATATTTAAAGATACGATGAACAGCATTGAGATGAGATTGACGAGGAGCTGCTTGATATCTAGCAACTTGACATACAGAGTACATGATATCTAGTCTAGAAGCAATAAGATATAAAAGACTTCCTATCATAGATCGATACTCTCTTTGATCAACAAGAGGAGATTCATCAATTTTCATCAACTTACATCCAGTTTCCATTGGTGTACCAACTGGATTACAAGTATCCATTTGAAACCTTTTAAGCATTTCCTTAGCATATTTCAGTTGAGAGATAAACAAACCATGTTCAAGCTGAGAGACTTGAATTCCCAAGAAAAATGTCAAAAGTCCTAACATAGACATTTCAAATTCTGACTCCATGATTCCTGAAAAAGTTTGTGCTAAATGATCATTAGTAGAACCAAAAATAATATCATCAACATATATTTCAACAGCCAATAAATTTTCATTGTCCATTTTTGTATACAAAGTGTTGTCCACATTTCCTTTAATGAATCCATTTGCAATTAGATGTTTATCTAATCTGGAATACCAAGCTCGAGGAGCTTGTTTTAAACCATATAAGGCCTTTTTGAGACGAAGAACATAATCAGGCTTGTCAGAAGATTTGAAACCTTCTGGCTGTTCCATATAAACTTCCTCCTCAAGATATCCATTTAGGAAAGCAGTTTTGACATCCATTTGGTAAACAGTGAAATTTTTATGAGTGGCATATGCAAGAAAGATTCTGATTGACTCCATCCTTGCAACTGGTGCAAAGGTTTCACCAAAGTCAACTCCTTCTTGTTGTGCATATGTATCCTTTGCAAACAAATCTGGCTTTGTTTCTGATCACTACACCTTCCTCATTTAGTTTATTGCGGAATATCCATTTTCCACCAATAATATTTTTACCATCAGGTCTGGGAACAAGTTCCCAAGTCTTGTTTTTCTCTATCTGATTTATTTCATCTAGCATAGCATTTTGCCAACTAGGATTTGATAGAGCTTCTGTTACATTCTTTGGTTCAAAATCTGCTATCAAACAAAATTGTTCAGCAATATTTACTTGTTCTCCTATTTTGGCTTTTCTTCTAGTCAAAATTCCTTTATCAATATCACCAATAACTTGAGACTCAGGATGTCTCTTAGCTATTATTCTAGAAGATGTTTTTATCTTTGATCCATCACTAGTGATTTTAGAATTGGAACAATTTTCTGATTCTATTTTTCCTGCAAGTTCATCTTCATCATCAGTTTCAACTTT
The DNA here is from genome assembly GCF_030272615.1 of Cryptomeria japonica. Classification (NCBI taxonomy): domain Eukaryota; kingdom Viridiplantae; phylum Streptophyta; class Pinopsida; order Cupressales; family Cupressaceae; genus Cryptomeria; species Cryptomeria japonica. Next base: position 553,483,367 of record NC_081412.1, on the reverse strand, counting down.
ATCTTGTTCACGATTTTCATTATGAAAACTTTCTGATTCTTGAAAAGATAAACTTTCATATTCTTCCTTGTCATTACAGCATACAAATGTTTCATCAAACATAACATTTATGGCTTCTACAATTTTGTTCAGCCTTTTATTATAGCATTTATATGCTTTGCTATGTGTAGAGTACCCAAGAAAAATCCCTTCATCAGATCTTGAGTTAAAGTTTTCTAGAGAATCATCATTCTTTCTGATAAAACATTTGCAACCAAATATTTTAAAGTTCTTAACATTTGTTGTTTTCCCGTACCATAATTCATATGGTGTATAAGCTGTCCTAATTCTGATTTGAGCTCTATTTAAAATATAGACAGCTGTATGAACAGCTTCTTTCCAGAACTTGTCAGGCAGCTTTGCTTCATTTAACATAGTCCTGGCCATTTCCTTGACAGTTCTATTTTTTCTCTCTACAACCCCATTTTGTTGTGGTGTCCTAGCAGTAGAGTATTGTCTTTTTATACCTCGTCTTTCACAATACTCAATAAATTCTTGAGAAGTAAACTCTCCTCCTCTATCTGATCTTAAGTATTTCAGTTTTAAATCAGTTTCTCTTTCCACCATCTTCCTGAAAATTTTGAAACGTTCAAAGGCTTCTGATTTATGTTTCAAAAATGTTACCCAAACCATTCTTGAATAATCATCTATAAACAGCATGAAATATTTTTCATCATTTAAAGAGGCTGTTTTGGTTGGACCACATAAATCAGTATGTACTAGTTCAAGTGGTCTATTTGTCAGATATTCTTTTGTTTTAAAAGAGACTCTTGTTTGTTTACCTTTTATACACTTTTCACAAACAGATGCAGGTTTAGTTATTTGTGGTAGTCCCCTGACCTTTTTGTTCTTGCTGATTCTAGCAAGATTATCAAAGTTCAAATGTCCCAGTCTTTTGTGCCATAGCCAATTTTCTTCCACTTGACTCATAAAGCAGGTATTGACCAATGATGTTTCTTGAATAGTTGAATCTATCAGATTATACAAATTACCATTTGTTCTTAACCCACTGGCAATGACTCTATCTTTCCCATTTTTAATATGACATTCTTTTGCATTGAAAGAGACAAAATATCCATTATCACATATCTGACTGACACTTAAAAGATTATGTTTCAACCCTTCAACAAAGTACACATCATGTATTGGTGTATCATTATTTAAGATTATTGAGCCTTTTCCTGTTATATAAGCTCCTGAGTTATCACCAAAACGTACAAAACCTCCATCAAAGTTTTCTAAGGTTTTGAATTTGTTCTTGCACCCAGTCATATGATGAGAACAGCCACTATCCAACACCCATGTTGCAGAATTTTGAGCAAATAAGACTGTTTCAACAATTAAGGACTTTTCATTTGTCTTTACTTGTTTCCATATCTGTTTAGGTCTCAGATTTAATTTACACTGATTTGCATAGTGACCATAGTAAAAACATTTGAAGCACCTAATAACTTTTCTTTTGCCTTGACCAGTGCTATTTTTACAAAAGATTGCTTTGTGCCCAAAAACATTGCAGTTGAAACAATATCCATTGAAAAACAACTTTTTCTGATTAGTAGATTCTTCAGAAGAACATTGCAAGATATTCAGTTTTTTATCCTTTTCTTCAAGTAAGAATTTTGACTTTCTATAATTGAATTTGCTTTTATTAATTCATCTTGAAGTTTTTGATTTTCAGTCTCATGATTTGCAACTGATTTTTTTAACTTTTTAATTTATTGCAGGGATTTTAGAAGTTCTTCTTCAAGATCTACTTCTATTTCTAAATCAGATGAGGATTCAGGCTCATTTGATTCAAATTTAGGAGTATGTACTATTTCAGCCATAAATAATGTTTCCCCTTCTTCATCTGCATCACTGGATTCTTCATTTGGATCCTCTTTTGAAAAAAGACTTTTCTTTTTGAAATCCTTAAACCTTTTATTCTGATTCCAAGGCTTCTTCCTAGATAACTTCTCAAATTTCTCATCACACTCATCAAGTTCAATATTTGGACATCTAGCAGCAAAATGTCCTAATTGACCACAACTGAAGCATTTAGGTTTGCTTTTATATTTCTTTGCCATTCTTTTAACCAATAATGCTTCTAAAGCATCAGTTAGATCTGAATCACTCTCATCATTCTTTTCAACCTTAAAGGCTGATTCTTTTGATGAAGAACTAGCTTGATTGCTAATTCTCATTTCATATGCAGTTAGAGTTCCTTGAAGTTGATGTAAGGTCATTTTTGAAAAGCTTTTCTTTTCTTCTAATGTAGAAATTTTTGTTTCAAATTTAGGTAGGACTGACCTAATAACCTTTGAAACAACATCATGTTCTTCTATGTCTTCACCTAGACCCTTCCTGGCATTCACAACTTCCTCAATTCTTAAAAAATATGCAGCAATGGTTTCATCCTCACTCATTTTCAGATTGTCAAACTGAGTTTTAAGAGTAATCAGTTTAGATTCTTTAACCTTGTCATCTCCTTGATAGATAGTTTCAAGTTTTACCCATATATCATTTGCAGATTTACAATAAATGACTTTGGCAAAGACATCTCTAGCAAGACCACAAAGAAGAGCATATCTAGCCTTCTTATCTAATTCAAATTTTAGTTTCTCATTTGCATCAGTAGGAACTGACGCTGGAACATTGTATTTTGTTGTTACTACATCCCACATCCTTACATCTAGAGAATGTATAAATGCTTCCATTTTAACTTTCCAGAAAACATAATCATTTCCATCAAACAAAGGTGCCCTATTAAGGAAAGCTCCTTCAGAATGTGCCATAACTTCCAATAACCAGAGATCAATTCCTAAAAGGAATCCTACGCTCTGATACCACTTGTTGGAAGTGTCACGGTTCTGAGAGGGGGGGGTGAATCAGAACCGTACTGTTCTAATTGAAAACTCCTTCAAATTTTTGCACTAAGCAATATAAAACAGAATATTTACAATTTATGCAGGAGAAGTGTAAGCATTCATCATAAGCATAAAGAAATGAAACTCACAAACATGAAGAAACACCAAATTTGTGCCGAGTGGAAAACCCTCCAAAATCTCATGATTTTGTCATAGGGAGAAAAACCACTCCATGAACCTATATCTTTCATTCATTCCAATCCTTTACAATCGACAGTCACTACTGCTCAGAAATTTAACACAACTCATATACATATACAAATGTGCATATATCACTCGTACATGTATACAAGTTTATGATCAAAAACTCTCAGACCCACTAATCTTCAGATACATATATATATATATATATATATATATATATATATATATGTTTTTACACACATACGTACATGCATCTAAAGATTACAAGTGTTATATATGAACTTCGAAACAAAACAGTTACATATTTCTAACTGAACCAGTTAGAATCTGTTCAACAAACTTCCTCTTAAAAAACTTCAAAAGATCAGTTTCAGATTACGAATCTGTTTTAGGCAAAACTGATAATCATTAAGCTTCGTTTGAGAGATATTCGAAGACAGTTTCCATAACGGCATTATGCTTTGCAACTGACTGAAAACATTTACACCTTTCCTTTTGTTTTGAAACAACAAAAACTTTATATAGTACCCTGGGTTTAAAACCCCAAAAGATTTATTCACTGCATAGCCATATTTCGGATTCGAAACCCTCTTTAGAAGTGAACAAGAACATAAACCTTCATACCTGTGAAGTTTAAGATTCTGCCCAAAGAACCTCATACCTGAAACACAAGACTCTGTCTGGCCGTAGGAAGTTTCTTCCTTCTTTCATACGCTCCAGATTCTCATACATGAGCAAAAACGAACATATAAGCAAACTTGTATTCTTTCTGAGTAAGATAAATGCATAAACCTGAAACTTTATTTGAAATAGAAAACAAACAATGAACCTGCCTGTATCCATCAATCAATTTCCCTGTTTCGCACAAAAATATCTTGACCCAACCGATTATTACCTGTTTGTTTTGCAGAATGAATTCAACTTTCAAAATGCAACAAAAACTGTTTGCTCAGAGTAAATCGATACCCACAACCTTAATCAGATTTAACCAAAATTTGGAGTCCGCCATGCAAAGTCAATACTTGGCGAGAAAGGACTGACGATAATCAATAATGTGTTCAGACTTGTCAGTTTACAGTGGTCTCAATTAAAACGGCCGACAACATCATACAACCTTTTCAATTTTTCGCTTTAAACAAATCCCATCATATATTCCATGCCACGTCAAAAATGCCACATGTAGCATTTTGCCAACAAAAACAGATCTGCCACGTGTTTGCCGGATACCAGATAATTTAAATAGTTAACAAATAGGACAAAAATCAACGAAAAACGTGTCCTAAAAGTCATCACCGCTATTAAAAGCTTCTTCTTTGACTTACAATATTTAATTGAATGTCTTACTTCCGTGTAGCTCTCTGTTTTTTCAGGAAGTAAAGACAAATAGTTATACAGATTATTGTCAACTGCGTGTTGATCACGTTTAAGCGAAAGTGCTAGACAGTTTCTTCAACAAATAGGTAAATACTCTGCTGCCCTTGACAAACAGCAGGAGAAAACACTCAGAGGAATATTCAGGCTTCAGCTATTGTGAAACTGTTGGTTTGTTTTCCATTACAGTTGAGCTGTGTAAAAGAAGATTTCAATATGTCTGCGGATCTCATTTATGCCGTATGAAATGTCAAAAAGCTGATTATGATTACAAATATAGCTCTTTTTGATCTGAAGCACCCACTTGAAACTAAGGCTCGCCCACTCTGTTAGGATATCAGATCTTATATTTAAGGTATGCAAATCAGACGATTCAATCCTTGCACAACATTAAATTGATTTTTCTTTTATTCTTCTCTTACTTCATCTTTGGGAACGCATCAATTCACCCAATTTAAATGATCTGTAATTTAGCTTTTCTCTGTTTACATAGCGATTGCAACATCCAAAACTATGGTGATTGGATTAGGAGATTGTACTTCTTTTAGTTGCTTTGTATAGCTTCATATAATTGGATTATTGGGTTTACCCTAAAAACATTGGTGTAAGATTATTCTAAAGTATTAGTGTAAGATTAAACAGTTTACATTTCCTAACCAAATCTAGCATATAAAGCTTCCCAACGGCTGTAAAATCCAGGATAAGTCCAGGATAAGTTCATGGAAAATCAAATCTTTTTGAGTGCAAGACTCTGAACATCATAAAGAATGAGGCTGTATTCAAATGAATCTGACATTATAAATCTGAATCTTTTATCTGAAAAAAATATATTAAAAATTTATAAAAATAAACAAATATAAATAAACATTGAAAAAAAACTAACAATAAACACAAACATATTTATATATTAATTAAGTTTATATTAATTTTCAAATAAAAAGATTTAAACTATTTTTTAAAAATTAATATAATTCAATAGTGGAAGACAATGTTCTTAAAAGAACCAAGAAAACTGAAGTCAATGTATACATATCTAGCCAGATCAATGCGGAACTCAAATCATTATGAAATAGAATTCTTTCACAATGGAATAGGTAAACATAGTTTTCAAGAGTATAAAAAAATTATTTAAGTCAATATATTACAAATCCAAAACTCTGACATTGATTGCAAATTTCTGGGACAATAAGAAAGATGAAAATTCTTATTACATATAGTATTCAAACCAGTTTAAGCAAATAATTATATATAATAATTTTTTTGAAACATTGTAAGACAATTTTAATTTTGCAGGTAGAAAGGCCTATGTCAAACTTCCCGTGGGTTCAGGATGGTTCTACATGGCATCAATCGGCTCCTCCCGACGATGGTAAAATATTAAAAGTTCTTAGAAAAATAGAAAAACAAGTGTTTATTTTTTCTATTCCATGGAGACTAATGACATACGTTCTTTATCATAATAGGTATGCAATTGTTTAATAACTATTTCAAAGTTACAGCAATTACTCTCGGAATTAGTAAGTAATCATAACTTTCCAAAATTATTTTTCTACCGTTTTGCTTTTCTGGAAAATAATTGCCATGTTAGCTATAGAAGCATTTGGCAATAGTGTTATTTTTTATTATCTTATATTTCTCTATTGCAGTTGCTGCAGTTGCTGCAGTTGTGATATTATGCAAATGCTACATCTTGTACAAGATCGTGAACATCTTCATGTACAAGTTCATAGACAGGTTCACATACAAACGTGAGCCAAAAGATGAAGAAACAAACGCAGTGGAGAAAGCTGGTGTTCATCCTGGTTTATCATGCAACCTGCAAATGGTTCCTATTATAACAACTCAAACAAATGGGATTGGAGGGAGAGGAAGAATTTCAGAGATGCATGAAGATCTCTCCTCCAAACAGGAACTGGTGCCTAAACAAATTTATACAAACCTCACAGTTGATCAGATAGTTGATATCAAGAGCTATTGCAATGAGTCTCACAAAGTTGGGGAAGGAAGCTTTGCACGAGTTTATAGGGGGGTCTTTCAAGGCAAAGATTTGGCTATAAAGGAAATCGAACATAGATCCCCTGACACTATAATTTGGGTGGAGAATGAAGTTGAACTTCTGCAGGGAATGGAGCACATAAACATAATCAAGCTCTATGCTTGGTGTGTAGAAGAAAATATATCCTATTTGGCCTACTTGTATATAGATGGATGTTCTCTAGATGATTACCTGAGAGGAAATTGTATAGGATTTAGCTACAGTTGGGTGCAGAGGTTCAGTATGATAATGGGTATAGCCAGGGGAATTGAATTCTTACATTCCAATAAAATCATTCATGTTGATATCAAGCCTCAGAATATCATGGTGGATGCCACTGATAATGAGACAAAACTTGTTGATTTTGGGTTTTCCAGGCACGTAGATTGGGAAGGTACACACCGGTCAACTGATAAAATAATAGGCACCAAAGGCTATTGGGCTCCAGAGTATTGTTTGATTAACAAACTCTCTTATAAAAATGATATTTACAGCTTTGGAATTGTTGTGTTAGAGATAATAACAGGGCAGAGACATGTTGATGAAGCACGAGGCTCCAGTCAGTTTCACATTCCAGGATATGTAAGGCACATGGTAGAGAACAATCGTTTTGAAGAAGCTGTAGATGCTAGAATTAAACAGGATGGATGGGACATTTTTGCCGTAGAAGAAGCCCTCACTGTTGCAAACATAGCCCTCAGGTGTGCTCACCCTGATAAGACAAAGCGACCTGATATGAATCTTCTGCTAGCAGAACTCACTTTGATAATGAGTAGCAACCATAACAATATTAGTCTTGAACAGAGAGAAGAAGAAGTTGCATTGATAATGTCTAGATGAAATCAATACACTTAGAGGGTTGGAGAATAACTATGGGTTCCTGATTATTAAAAAAGCCTGTATAATTGTAAATTCGATTTCAGTCAAATTAATATCAACAAAAGTAGTTTAAAATTACAGGTATGTGATGATGGCAGTTTGTATGAATGAATGTTGTCAAAATGGAGGTTGCAATGTTGAGTCCATTGCCAAATGCTTCTTTTGTTAAATCAAATTTCGCTACCTACGTTTGGATGAATCCACCACTTACATCTATAAGCCTTCTTTAATCGAAACACTTAAAAAAATCTAATTCAATGTACAAAATTCATTTTTAGCATTCTATATAGTGTTTTGTGACGCCTTACATGAGCTACAAGATCTAGTATATATATTTTGAAATATAAAAAATGTCTAATTCTGAGACTACCAGAACCTTAATTAGATCAAGCTTGATTTCACACGTTTTTCATAATTACCTAGCAATATACAACCTACTTTATCTAACATGAGCTTTGCTGATACAATTGTTGGATTTGACCACGAAGTTGTTCCACATACTATTTCTCATTGACTTGGATCACCACCTTGGCGACTATGTAATGTCCCAAGAAAATATTTAGGGAAAATAATTTTTTTAAATTCATCAAAATCTTCCAATAACTTAGAAATTTTGTTTTAACACTTATAAAATATCACTCAAAACTTAATATTATAGGTTACTCTAGTACAATAGAGACAAATATATGATAGATTTAATTAAATTATTAGAATTAATAAACCTTTTACTTAAAAAAATAAAAATCTTATTGATTATAAATATCTTGTTCATATAAGCATTGACATAAAACCAATATAGGTTATTTGTGAGAAAACACACTAGAAATCACTTATGGAAGACCAAGATTCACTATTAGAAATCCACTTTTATTTAAAATACCAACTTCCCATTAGAAGCCAACTATGGAAGTCACAACATAAAATTCTGCTTTAGATGTCCTTATGAAGAATTGATTGCCACCTATCACTCACTGGTTCGTTCGTACATCCTCTGTAGAAGGGAGGATTTTTTATTCAACAATTGGTTTATTGTCAAATTTAAGCTCATAGATTGATGACATCAGCACTACATCAACAAATCTTCAAAATTGGTGAAGCCCTTTCCATTGAGCCTTTTGACTTCGTAATTCAACTTTGAAGACTCATATATTGCTCATTTTGTATCCTTTTTTTAAGCATTATTTTTCGATTGAGGCTAATTTTTCATGTTCTACATAGTGGTGAAGATACTTTCTGATTTTGATGCACAAAATTTTCATAAATTTCAGTTTTTCACATTTGCAGCTAAATAATCCTCATTTTTGTAACTTCAAAGGCTCCGCTCAAGCTCATATGACCTCCTTTTTAGATGTCATTTTTTTACAAAGTGCGTGATTTTTTCTCTACTTCGCATTTATGCTATCAATTTGTAGTCATTGTGAGTAGAAATTGTACTTTCAAATTTGGTCATTTTTTACCAATGTCAGCATATGTAATGCTTGGATCTCAGTTTAATCATTTACATTAGTTATTTGAGTCTATTATAGCTTTCTTTGGATAGTTGTAAACATTGAAATCAAAAGTCCAAATTGCCTTGCCTTGCAAGTGGCCTCTTGTACACACACTAAGTATAAAGTGTCAAATCAACATTTTTATTTATTTATTTATTTATTTTGGGGGGGGTTCTTTGATTGAATGAATTTGAGGGTGTGTTATGCTCTCTCTCTCTCTCTCTCTCTCTCTCTCTCTCTCTCTCTCTCTCTCTCTCTCTCTCTCTCTCTCTCTCTCTCTCTCTCTCTCTCCCTCTCCTTGGTGCTCTTTCATTTTCAATTATGGTCTCTTTTTGTAGGCTGAATTTGAAAACCCCCTATTTTCACCGATAGGCAATATATTGTTCCCTCATTTTTGGGATATTAAACCCCCCAATATGAATGAACGTGATATAATATTGCCTAGCCAATGAAGCTCCCATGGGGACTATAAGCTTGACAATGAACTCACAATGTTGGATCCCAAGGATTTTGATACAATCCAAGACTATGTAACTACTTGGTAAATAAGCTAATAGCAAAACTCAAGGATTATGGCATTTATAATAAGGATGCACAATTGGTTTCAATTTATTGGACAAGTTTCCTTCCAAGTGTGCAACTTTTGTTTCTAGTTTCCACACTCATCAGTTGACAATGGGGGGTTCCTATACTACACCATCTTTTGATTCATTCACAAAGATGTTGATTCTTGAACAAGCAAAGTTGAACACAATGGGTATTCTCAAGTCATCCAAGCCTCATGCCTTGGTGGCTAATCATGAGAAAGGTTCCAAAAAGAGGTAGAAGTAAGCAAAGATAAAGCCACAAAAGGATAGAGCACAATCTTCCTCTCCTCAACAAAAGGATTCTACATCCTCTCCTAAGGGGAAATCATATAAGAAGGAGAATTTTACTTGAAGCTGGGACATGATGAATACCATTGTCACAATAAGCATATTGATGAATGGAAGCATCTTCTTAAAAAGTATACAATCAATTTGTCTTCTAAAATGTCTACTTCAACTTCTTCTTCAAAAGAAAAATAATTTGATCAGGGAAAGAGTCACACTTTTGGGACAACTAAAGGACTAGTTCTTTGTTCTACTACAAGTCATGATTCAGGGAGATGGTTTCTAGATTTAGGAGCTTCTCATCATATGGCATGTTCATAGTCTATGTTCTCTTCATTTTGAGCCTTGCAACATGTCATCACTTTTGATGGGCAATCATACATATATGAATGCAATTGGGAAGGGATCTATTGATATTTAGGATGGCACCTTCAATGATGTGTTGTGTGTACCTCATTTGACAAACAATCTGCTTTCTTTCCATAAATCAAATCACTCATGGTGCAACAAGGAAGACTGTAGAGTTCACACTTGATTCAATTAAAATTACAGACTTGGAGAGTAGAGCTGTCATTTCTACCAGGGTGGTGGATCATGCATCTCAGTTGTACTCCTTTTAGGACTTTGTTCCTATTGATGAGTTTGATTCTTCGAATAATGATCACACTTCTTGTGTGGATTTTGATACTGAGGAGAACTTAAATGGTTAAATGAACTTGGGTGTTCTCACATATGATCTAGTTCTTGATCCTTGCATTTCATCTCCTCCTATTGATATCACATCTACTGTTTATCTTGATGATGCTTGTGTTCCTACAGTTTTGGCTTCTTGTGATTCAATGCAACGAGATATGTACCTTGTCTTCCATATACAATTCCTTGGGATGACTACTTGACATACATCACAGGTTTGTTTGTGGAGTACTACATTAGATATTTGGGAGATATCATTGATGATATTCATCTACTTTTTGATGGGGATGATCCTTCTTCAGTTGTTGTGAGGGAGCACTCTGACCCTCTTGTTCATTATCTATATGATCATTCTTTTGAGTTTCGTGTGATTGTGGATACTTATGTACAACATGTGGAGGAGGTCTCTTTATTTTTAGAGGAGACTTTTGAGTCTTTGGATCATGTCCTTCATTCATCTTCACTAGATCCTAGATTGTCTTTTTTAGTAGTTTGGCCCAGTGCACATGATTTGGAAGAGGCAACATTTGGTGTCGACAAGGGGACACTTGAGAAACTTTCAGAGACTCCATACATTTTGAGATTTTTTCTTATATCTACCTTTCAAGATTGGGGAGACTTCATATATACATCTTTGGTTTTGTTTCTTCCTAAGAGAATGAATGTTGTTCGACAAGTGTGGAGAAACTTCTTCACTCAGTTTCGAGCTTCTACCAATGGTTCACATTCTATAAAGAGGGGGGGGCTACTTGGTCTCTCTTATTCTCTTTTATGGAGGGGACCTTTTCTTCACAGGTTTTTTTATCATTCCCATTCTTCTTTGAGAGTTCCTGTATATTTTCATCTCTCCTTTGGGGGGGGGAGTTTTTTCCCACTAGGTTTTCTTCCTGTCTTCATTTGTGAGAGATTGCATTGGATTTGTACATGGGTACCTAATATGACCTAGTTTTCAGGACCCATCTTGCATTTTTAGCTTGAATCTACATTCCCATAAGTTGCACTTAAGAAGGGGTTTTTGTTGGATTTTGCCAAGATCAAGAAGTCATTGAAATGTACAAGATAGAGACATAATATGGGACAAGAATAAACTGTATTCTCATCAATAGAAAATGATCAACAACTTGTTACATACAATGTAGATGAGCCTACTTATATAGGCAAGGCTAGGGATATGTATGAGCACACAAGTATGACATGTGGCTCAATAAGAAACAAGGGTAGGTAGGAAATAGGTGTGGGTAGGTAGGAGAAATAATATAATATTCCACATGAGGTGGATCACCCACCGAAGGTGGAATTATCACTCCACAATAAGTGGATATGATAGTGTAATAACAAGATCAACACCATAAGAGGTGGAATTTCTCCTACACACACTATCCCAATGTGGCACAAACACCCAAGTGTCTCATATCCAAACTACTATGAAATGCATTATCCTAAGTAAACTTAAGTAAGTGTAATAATATCCATGATGAATAATTATTTACACCAACACCCCCCCTTAAGTGCAACTTAGGGGAATGCACTTAAGTCTACAATGCAACTAAGCAATGCAAGATGGGTCCCGGCTACGAGGCCATGTTAGGTACCCATGAACAAATGCAAATGCATGCAAACCAATGCAATGAAATCTCTCACAAAGTGGGGAAAGAGAGAAAAACCCAATGGGAAAAAACCCTCCCCCAAAAGAGAGATGAAAGCTATACAAGAGAACTCTCAAAGAAGAATGTGAGGAACAAAACCCCATGTGAGGAAAAAGTCCCCCCCATACGAGAGAAGAAGAGAAGTCAAACTGTGATCCTCTCTCAATGAAGAATCTGCACCAATGATAGAAGCTCGATGTATGAAGAAACTGCTCCATGAACGTCGAACAACATTCCTCCCCTTAGGAAGAAACAAAACCAAAGGTGTATCCATGAAGTCTCCCCAATCATGAAGGGAAGATGTATGAAGAAAACTCATGATGAAAGGAATCTCTGAAAACTGCTCAAGTGTCCCCATGTCGATGCTGAAAGATACCCCTTCCAAAGGTGGTAAACTGTGCCACACTGCTCAAAAAGGAACTCCAACATCTAGTGAAGATGAATGTAGAACAATGTCCAAAGACTCATGTGTCTCCTCAAAGCATAAAGAGACCTCCTCCAACTGCTGTACATAAGTATCCACAATCATGTCAACCTCGAAAGAATGATCATGTAGAGAATGAACAAGAGGGTTAGAGTGTGCCCTCGCAACAATCGAAGAAGGATCATCTTCATCAAAGAGAAGATGTATGTCATCAATGATGTCTCCCAAATCTGCAATGTAGGATTCCACAAACAAACTTGCAATATCTGTCATGTAATCATCCCATGAATCTGAAGCTGGAAGACAAGGTATATCCTGCTGCACTGAATCACATGAAGGCAAAACTTTCGCACTATCTGCATCATCAGGTGCAATAGGTGATGTAATAGCAATATGAGGAGATGAAATACAAGACTCAAGAACTGGGTTACATGTGAGAATCCCCATGTTCAAGTGTCCAAAGTTCTCCTCAAAATCTGAATCATCATAATAAGTGTGATCATCATGTGTAGAATCATCAAATGTGAAATCATCATCATCAACAAAATCTGAAAAGGAGTATAACCGAGATGCATGATCAACCACCCCAGTTGCAATGATAGCTCTAGTCTCCATGTCTCTAATAAAAACTGAATCAGGTGTGAACTCCATAGCTCTCTTGGTTGTGCCATGTGTGATTTGATAGATAGAAAGGAGATTGTTTGTCAAGTGGGGTACACACAACACATCATTGAAGGAGTTATCCCCAATGTCAATAGATCCTTTCCCAATCACATCCATGTATGTATGATTGCCCATCAAAATCTGAGGCATGGTGCAAGGCTCAAATGTAGAGAACATAGACTGTGAAGATGCCATATGATGAGAAGCCCCTGAATCTAGAAGCCATCTCTCTGAAGTATGATTTGTTGTAGCACATAGAGCTTGTCCTTTTCTTGTTCCAAGAGAGTGAGTCTTTCCACTTGTAGAAGCCATGAATGCTTGCCCTTTTCCTTTTGAATGTGAGGAAGTGGAAGTTGATGAATCATCCTTCTTGTAGACTTTAGGCAAATCAATGTTATGCTTTTTGATGATATGTGTAAGTTCATCAATCTTCTTAGTATGGCAACGATGTTCCTCATGACCAATCTTTTTACAATAAGCACAAGTAGGTCTCTCTCTCTTTGGTGAATTATCTTTCTTGGAAGAAGATGAATCTCCTTGTTGTGGAGAAGATGATGCTTTTTCCTTAGGCTTTGATTGCCATTTCTTCTTGTTTGAGTTGTCCTTTCCTTGATTTCCTTTGTTCCCTTGATTTGCTACTAATGCTTGAGACTTAGAAGAAGCCTTAAGAATGCCCATGCTTATCAACTTAGTTTGTTCCATCATCAACATTTCATTGAAAGCATCAAATGTAGGCATTTTGTAGCTTGAACCCATTGTCATCCTATGAGTTTGGAAACTAGAAACAAATGCTGCATATTCTTGTGGAAGCTTCCCTATCAAGTTGAATATCAATTGAGTATCCTTCTTATCAATGCCACAATCTTTGAGTTGTGCCCTCAACTCATTTGCCTTAGTGACATAATCTTGTATAGTATCAAAGTTCTTGGGATCTAACATGGTGAGATCACTATCAATTTGATATCCCCTAATCTCATCAACTTGACCATACAAGTCTTGAAACTTTTGCCAAGCATCCTTGATTAGAGTGCATTTCTCAATATGAAAAATGAGATCCTTTGATACATACTTTCTTAAGGTACCAATTGCCATGATATTTTTAGTGAGCCAATCTAAGTGACCAACTGGATCAGCCTTAGGATCAGCTGGAGAAACAATAGTTCCATCAATGTAATGAGTGAGTCCTTTTTCCATAAGTTTACTCCATGCATCAATTTTCCAAGTAGCATAGTTATATGGAGTTAAGAGAGGAAACTTAGAAGAACCCATAGCAGCAAAAAGGAAAGAACACAAGAGCACAAGAGCACAAGAGACACCCCCCAAATTCAATCAATCAAAGTACCCCCCCCAAAAGTGATGATTTTGGCACTTTATACTTAGTGCGATTACAATGAGCCACTTGCAAAACAAGGCAAAGTGGGCTTATGATGCAAATTTTACAACTTCTCAAATGAGATACAAGAGACTTCAATCAATAGTGCAATGAATCTAACTGAGATTCAAGCAAATATACAAGTACCAAGAGAGCCAAAAATGGCCTAAATCTGAAAATACAATTTCTACTTACAATGACATCAATCTGATAGCATCATGTGAAAGTAGACGAAAAAATACGCACTTTCAAAAAAAACGGCACCTAAAAAGGAGTCGGATGACCCCAAACGAAGCCTCTGAAGTTGCAAAAACTGGGATTACTCAGGGACAGTCACCAAAAACTGCATTTTCTGAAAAATCCGTGCATCAAAATCAAAAAATTCTTTCACCATTGCGGAGAGCACGAAATTCTAGCCCATTTCAAAAAAAATTGCACCCAAAAAGGAGCAAAAATGAGCAAGTTATGGCCATTTGAAGTTGAACTGCAAAATCAAAAATGCAAATGAGAGGGGGTCAAAAAAATTTCAAACCCTGCTGATGTGGCGCTGACGTCAGCAAAACACTGGGTTAAATTTGACGGTCGTATGACCGTCGCCAAAACTTCGCTGCCCGGCTGACTGGGCGTCCGTACCGTACGGACGATGATGTGGCAAGGTGATGTGTCTATTGATGTGGCGTCCGTACGAAAGATACGTGTCAGTACGGAAAGGGCTGATTTGTCGTACGGAGTGTCCGCGTGGCGGATGAGGTGGCCGAGCGTGCTGAGCTGGTGGGCCCCGGAGGTCGGCTAGGTGGCGGAGTCCAAGGAGGCGCTGCGGGGGAGGTACCGGACCGGGAGAAGCCGACCGTCAGAGTAGCGCGTGCCGGGAGCGGCGAGTGGCGCCGAGGGAGGACGCGGCGACGGTGGCTCCTGCACGGCAGGGAGGACGCAGCTGCGGGAATGGTGTCGCCGGGACGAGCGCAGAGGAGCGGAAGCCAGGGAGGAGCCGGAGCGGGGCGGAGGGCGCCGGTGCAGCGCGGAGGAGTGGGTGCGGATGTCGATGGAAGGCGCTGGAGACTGCCGGGAGCGTGGCGCGGGCTTCAACGTGCAGACAGGGTACGGCGCTGGCGGTAGCAGTCGGAGCGTGGCTGACGGGTACGCGCGCGCAGACTGGTACACTGTAAAAAAACTGCACACATGTACGGTACAGCCGGCACGGGGGGGGTCTGCGGACCCCCCAAAAAAATGTATTTTTTGATTTTTTTTTGCTTCTTTTTTTCAATTTTTTCGATTTTTTTTCGAATTTTTCAATTTTTTCAATTTTTTTTTTATTTTTGATTTTTGAAAACAAATTTCTGAGAAATGAAAATTTTTTTTTTTTGAAAAAAAATAATGAATATTCGAAAAATCCATACGATTAGCAAAATTGGGGAAAAAAAATTTTCTCACCAAAATAGGCCAACTTTATAACCAAAATTCATGGAAACGGCCTTCCGGACGCAATGGAGAGGTCGGATCTGGTCTAGGACGCCTCCAAATGACGATGCTCCTCAGATCTGCCTCTTAACGTCACAATAATGCCTCTTCAAGACGAATCAATGAGACTCCAAAAGCTCTGATACCATGTTGGATTTTGCCAAGATCAAGAAGTCATTGAAATGTACAAGATAGAGACATAATATGGGACAAGAATAAACTGTATTCTCATCAATAGAAAATGATCAACAACTTGTTACATACAATGTAGATGAGCCTGCTTATATAGGCAAGGCTAGGGATATGTATGAGCACACAAGTATGACATGTGGCTCAATAAGAAACAAGGGTAGGTAGGAAATAGGTGTGGGTAGGTAGGAGAAATAATATAATATTCCACATGAGGTGGATCACCCACCGAAGGTGGAATTATCACTCCACAATAAGTGGATATGATAGTGTAATAACAAGATCAACACCATAAGAGGTGGAATTTCTCCTACACACACTATCCCAATGTGGCACAAACACCCAAGTGTCTCATATCCAAACTACTATGAAATGCATTATCCTAAGTAAACTTAAGTAAGTGTAATAATATCCATGATGAATAATTATTTACACCAACAGTTTTGGTGTAATTAAGGTATTTTACCTTGGTTTATTCTTTCCATAGGAGTAGTTGGAGCATCTCCACTTTAGGTGGACATATCATTTTATCATATCCACCTTTCACGGTTGCACCGTTCCACCTTTCGTGGGCAATCCACCTTTAGTGGTGTTATCATGTGATCACTTTTTTCCACTTTAGGTGGGTTGATAGCTTTTAGTCTACTTATCATGTCATAAGACAATAACACTTGTCATTGTCTCATTCACTCACCTTGGCTATATAACCAAGTGGGTCTTCTATGTACATTTGTCTAGTCCAACTTATTGTATCATTGATGAGAATACAATTTGTTCTCATCACTATTTTCCTCTCTTGTTATTGTGTTATTCAATAGGCCTCTAGACCTTGGGTGGCTATCTCCATAGCCAATCCTTACAAAAGCTCATCACTTAACCTTTTACAATGCATGTGTAAGATAGAAATCATGAAGTTTATGAAATATAAACTTTATGATTTTAAAAATATTTAAAACCTCATTCAAAGTTTCCCTAATCTTATTTAAAACATTTAAAAAATATTTTAAATACTTAAAATTTAAACTATAGAGAAATGGCAATTTTTTAATTTCTCCTACTAGCTAAATGGTGTATTTTCATTGTGGGCAAATGAGATTCCATAGAGCCACAAAAAATTACAAGGGAGCATAATTGCTTAAATATAACATGGGTTTGTGATTGATTTGTTTCCAACAAACTACATTTGGTACTTCCTTTGTAATTGCGCCTATCAGGAGGAGTTGTCAAACAAAAATATGTTTGTGTTAATATATCATTTGAACTTGGATTGAAACAAAACAAAAATTAGAGACCTTTGAAGACAAACCAAAAATTAGATCACCTTTACATTTTTGAGGTTTAAAACTTTTTTGGGACACGAATCTAGCTAGTTGACCTAGTCACAAACACATTAAATAGTGTATTAGAACAAATTCGGGGAACACAAAAATTTTGAAAACCTTACTAACATATGTCTCAAAAAAAATTATACCAAAGGGTTTTGCATGATCATCACTAGTTGCAAAATTTTAATCGCCATAGTTGGCAACTTGGGTAGATGAGACTAGGAGCTAATATAGTCTTTGTTACCCAATTGAAGATGAATATCCACTTCAAATTTGTTAAATTTTAAGGTACCAACAATGACCTTCATGTTTGGGGATGCATGCCCCTTGTAGGCATAGCAAGGATCCAAAGTTCTCTAGGACATAGACCAAGTGCCTTATCTATTGGGTAGCTCTACCACTGCGTTACATTAAAACTAAATTATCAAACTTCATTTGGTAGCCCCAGGCCACCAAAAATGAAGGAACAATATATACCTTTGTCATATACTCGATTCTCATTTAATCCAATCACATCACATCTAAAAACACCACTGAAAAATTGTCTTATCACACACACTATTTCTGACATCTCTCATAATTTTACTATGGTTAACATTGTCAACATGGCCTTTATCATTTTGCATTGTATAATTAGGCATAAACTGAAATAATTTATCATGTAATGTGCACATGTCATAGCCACCAAAAAATTCAAACCTATACCCCATGTGACACTTTATCTTATCAAACTCAATGTCATGGTTCATAAGATGGCTATCTAACTGAACTGAAAAGTGGAACACATCATAGTCCACACAGCTAGGATCATAATATTCAACTTCATCATTTGGTCACACATTTAAAATAAATTTATCATAAGAAATTAGTTGCACAATATGCAAACATCCAAGTGTATGATTCACAATCACCTCTAATTGCATTACATCATACTTAACATCTAGCACATATGTGAACCTTTTGACTCAGCCTCTTCTTTGCATGTTTTAGTATCTAGCAAGTAAAACATGCATCATCAATATCCTAGGTATGCACAAATGTATGTATCTCTAGTTTGATTCATCATTTGAAACTTCACTCGTCTCCACATAGACAATTTATAAATATGGTTCAAACAAATCACAAAATACCCCATCATAAGGATCTTGACAAAAAGATTTCACATCATAACCATTGTTGCAATCATCCTTATGAATTGTATTAGTTTCCAACATGTTCAACATGGAAAACTAAATTTTCATCAACTTTCATGCTTTGAGCTCTATCATGGCCTTCATTGAGACATTCAAATAATCTCACACCTTCACATGCATCATTGTCAACTTCCATTTCATGAACATGAATATTATTAATCAAGAAGCAATGGTAACGAGCTTCACTTGTCATTCCATCCTCTGATTTTTTAATATACACATTTGAATACTCAACCATATTAACACATTCTCAAACAACATGGTTTGAAGCACTTTCAAAGTCTTTAATATCCTTAACTAATAATGAAATTGAATCCAGGTCCATTTTTTATCATGATTATGTATAATTAAATTAGCCAACAGTAAAGGTATGCTATCAAAAACCCATCAATGTGATCTTTGTGCATTGCAAATGATTCCAACTTTGCCTCATAAAATCACTTTGAGCAGGTGAACAATAACTAGATATATCAATGCCATTAATATGAGGTATATTTATGGAATCAATGGCCTCATGATGATCACAAGTAAAACTTTGGGAATCTGTAACATTATGATCAAGACCATTTGGATTACATCCATATAATTGTGAGCATGCCATTTCATCAACATCTATACAATTGAACACTTCATCTAATTCATTGTCATTATATAATGAAACTTGGAACTTTTCTATGGTTTTATCACTAGCACAACTAATAGTTTCATTATTTGATGTATTATGATATGTCCCTAAATTTTTTTTTGTCTTTTCATAAATCGTGTTATGACAATGCATAACTTTATTGATTTCCATTGTTTGACCATGTAGTGCATTCAAATTGTCGTTTTCATGTGTGTGCACTATATCTACTAGTTTATGATATACATTTTCTATACTAGCCTAATGTTCAACCATATTTTCAAACATATCCATCCCTTTCACAAGTGTTGTGTCATGATTGGTTTCATATTCAATAGTATGATTGATATCACTAGCAGTCTAAGACCTTATGTTTCTAACATCATGATACTTAGCACTCTCAACAATGTCTATCCAATCAAGAACTTGAGAAAAATTACTTGGCTTCAACAATCCAGACCAACCACTCGAACTTGGTTCATACATTTCCATAAACAAGTCAATGCATTCAACTTGTTGAGGTTTGAAAATATCATGAATTTACATATAGGAAACCAAAAACCTTTTAAATAATGAATATGGTGATTCATCTTTTATTCTCCTCACATCAAATAGAGTCTAAACATGAAAAATGGGGTCAATAGTGCTTGCAACATATTGATAATTAACATGTAGTTCAATCTGATATGTATTATGTAGCATAGCATAAAGTGGGATGACATAAATGTATTCATTTTGAAAATCATTTCTAACCTCTGATTTGCATTGTTCATTTGCATATGAATTTTTATGACAACCAAAATTTTTAGACATAAATCCTTTAGGCATTCCATATTTCATGTTCTTCTCAATGTCCATTTCCATCTGAAAATCTTGGTGCAAAGTTATAGGGTTCTTGCTTCTTAATCAATGACTCATTTTTCTATCAAAAAACCCTAGATAAATAATCAAACTCATTGGATCATTTGGTCTGATATTTTTTAGGGAAACCTCTTAATGCCCTTGTAAATCTCATATTGAAGGCTAGAACTAATTCATCTTCCTCTATGTGAATATGCATGAAATTATTGATCATAGAAGTAACATGAACTCTTTCTCCAAATCGCTTAATGAATATGCTAGAAGCTCTTTCCATGAGTTGATTGAAATGATGGTAACTCCAAAAAAAATCTCTAGTTTCATCTTGTAGGGATTGCACAATCAAATTCATGACTATATCTTCATGATCTATCTCAAAGTCTCCCATCACATCAACAAATTTCTTAAGATGTTTACAAGCTGATTGAGATTTTCTATCACTAAATTTTAGTATTTTTTCTCTAATTTGTGTAGGATGCCATTTGGGAAATCAAAGATACCACTAAAATTTAATGCTTTATACCTCTCAATAATAAAACTTCTCTAATTTCATGGCTAGGACTGTTGGCTTAGAACCGTTGCACTTGATAAACCATATTGGGATGCACATATAGATGCATTTTTCTATGAGCATCTTACATCAATTTTGCAGTTATAGATTCATAACTTTAATTCATTTTACAACATGAGACCTTAAACTATATATATAAAAATATATATATATATATATATATATATATATATATATATATATATATATATATATATATATATATATATATATATATTATCTTAGCTATGTCTAAGGTCTATCTAGTGAGCTTTTCTAAATTCATGCATGCTTGATACAATGCATTAGCTGCAATTTAAAACACTAAAGTATGCAAAACTACATCTATCACTTCATTTTCTATTAGTGAGCCAACTTCACCAAGTAAGGGAACACAAATTATTCCATAAAACTTACATAAACTATCTTCAATCATATAATTACTCTCTTTGAAAACCAAAGCATATGAGATACATGGACATGTTATAGTTGCTGCAAAATTCCTTTCTTGACTGGAAACTTGGGTAGTAAAGTTTTTTTTCACACTTCTATCAGGTTCTTTCAAATAGATTCACCACCTCTCTTTGTAGAGGATCGAACTTCAAAAAGCGTAGAGCTCTTTAACGCTTGTTTTCATTCTGGGTTCTTCATCAATATAGTCACTTCATGACTTCTTCAAATTTTCTACAACAAAACTACTTCTAGGTTTGAAAGGTTCATAATTAGAGATTCAAGGTTCATTCCCTAACAAAGTCGCCAATAAATTAGTTCCCAAATAAATAGGTTCACTAAACCCTAACGATTAGCCACTTTCTCATGCTTAGGTTCAATGCTAGATTTGACCAACGAACAAGAGATGGATACTAAACACACCTCCTTTGCTCTTCAAGCTCTGTTGGACCTAGGGGGTAACCCTTTTGATGGTACCAGTTAATTTACTCATGTATACTAAACATGATATTACATAACAGATAATGATCTCTAATAATTATGTCAATGAACATGAAAATCAACGCAACACTGGCTTAAATCCTAGCAAATCTTTCGATTACTTGCACAAATAACACAATAATTATGAAATATTTTTATAAAACATGAAAATAGAATGAATAATTTGTCATCTAAGTTTGGTTTTGAAAGATGGAGACAAACTGCCTAGATCGGTGCCTTCTTAGGGTTGCAGAGTCAGTTAACAAAACATAAATGGACTGCTTTGGAAGAAAAATATAACAAAACATAATAAATGCATAGACATAAAAGTTAGTTTGAAATTTGTTAAATCTACAAATTTATTTTATATTTTAATCCTAAAGATTAAAATAATGGAAGAAAAATATATGCATAACTTTATATAAGTTAGAGAAGGCCTCCAGCCTCTCTAAAAAACTATCTACAATAAATCTTGAAAAAATTAATTGTTAAGTTTCAATTTAAAGTGACTTTAAATCTATAGTACACCTTTAGCTATGAATTTGGAAATAAGTTTTCTTGATTTTTGGAACAAGAATTTTGTAATTTGTAGATGATTTTGTAAATTATTATTATCTAATAAGTAAAAATGATTATTTGTTGAAACGATTCTCAATCTTCTAATAAAGTTGAACGATTCTAGACGAACTCACTAAGAATTAAGTTTTGTTTCTATTACTTAAAAAGATAAGGTTAGTACCATAGACTTCGATTGCATAAATATCTTTGAATCTCAAACTCTTAATCAAAGAAGTATTAGCTTACATTTATCTTCCTAGAATAAATTAAAAATAATTTAAATTTATTAAACTATTCATATAAATTTTTTTCATTTTTACTACTTTACAATAAATATTAAATTTGAGGAGTTCTTCTCACAGTATGTTGGTTAAGTGGTGGCGTTGTTGTGGCCACCAAGGTTCAAACCCTCGTTGGAACATTGTGGTTGTAGGCTTGTGCCTTTGCCGATCTATGGTGCTCGCTTGAGCTTTGATAAATGGGAACAAGGTGGTCCCCCTTTTGTGACTTCACTAGTCAAAAACGTTTCACTTGAGGCCAAAAGACATGTTGTGCAGTGTCATTGATCAAATTAAAAAGTTTACTAGACAATTATTAAAAAAATACTAAATTTGATTTTTAAATAAAATTTAAAGTCACCAAAAATTTAATTCTAACTGTTATTCTATTCTTTTACTATTAAAACTATTGTATACATTTTCTTCTTTTTCATATAATTAATGATTAAAAAATTCTCTCCACTAATATAATTAATTAAATTATAATCCAATTGAAAGCTATCAACTACCCCTTTAGCATGTGGTCCAATTGCTACCTAGCTTTAATAAAAAAATGTCTTACAAATTGAAATGACCCCACCACCTATGCCCCACGAATAAAAAATAAAAAGAAATAATGAAATGATTTTAATATTTAAGGAGGAATAGTTAAAAAAAATCTTGCAGGCAACCCACACGAATATTATGTTTTTTTATTCATAAATCCATTAATGTCTTGATGGAGAAGCTTCAATTAATAGTAGAAAAGGGAAGGCGTTGACACAGTATACATAAACTTTTTTTTTGTTATAGTAATGAATAGAGGGAAGGCGTACCAAGAAGATTCCAACAATGTTTCAAAATTAAATCAATAAATTGGTTTAGTGGCAAAGCTATTTAAAGGTCAATGTTTACATTTAATGATAAGCGATAGAAGGTCGATAAACACACCTTTTTGTTTTAATTTTATGTGTGTGCGTAGAATTTTTGATATATGAATTTAATATAGTTTAATTATTTAAAATATTTATTGATTTATAAGTATTTAAAATAATTAAATTAAAATTATTATTATGGTATATTATTTTTTAAATTTTTTTATAAAATTATAGTTATAATAATTATTTTTTAGATAAAATCATTAGTTTAAATTATATTTTTTTATTTTCAAAATTTGAATTTGAATTTAGAGTTGAAATTATTTTCTTTTAGTAACAACAATAATTAATTTCTTAATCATTAACAAGCACAAATATATTTGTCTCTAGTCTTAACAATCAATTTAGTGACTTTTTTTTAATTAAAGAAAAAAATATATATTAAAGAAACAATTGACTACAAATTTCATTGATACCTTACATGCCATTTATTTCTACTTTTTAACATTTTTACTTTTATTGTTAGTTCTTGGATGACAAGCCCTATGAATCTCCTTAACACCACCATTACTTTACCTTGATCATTATTAGGTGAATGCATATTTTTTTTTAATTGAAAGAAGCAAAGTATAAAAAATAAAATACAAAGAAGCAACGAAGTATCTATTCCAACAACATCAAGTTTGTTGCATAACTATTAAAACAACAATAGACTTGTTGTAACAAATACAAATATAACAATAATTACATTTAGCTATAGATAACAAGCATAGCTATTACAACAACAACATACTTGTTGACACAAATACAAAGTAGCTACAATAGCAAAAACATTTAGTTATAGCAACTTAAAGAAGTTGTATTCCATAGAAAAACAATGATATTCCATAGAAAGCAATTCCAAGTGTAGAAGTTTCAATTCATCTATTGTCCAGTCCAATTGTTGGTAAGAAAGAGTGATCACCAACATGCTCCATTGCCCTTAGTAATTGTATGCAGTTGTAGAAGCAAATCACATCTTTCATTATTAGATAAAATGTTGGAATGGGTTGTTTGTAAGTTGACAATAAGGAGAGACAATTTCACACAAATCATTTGAGTTTCTAATTGAAGGGAAATGATCGTATTAGAAAAAAACAACTAGACAACCAAGCTTCCAAAAACATTTAATGATCACTTCTCTTCAGGTGTGAGAAACAATATCCAAGGATGCAAAGGCACCAAGAAAAGTTGTTTCCCATGACAACAGTTGAGGGAATAATGCAGGCAAAGAGGTGAACAATGAGTGCCATATTTTATGAGAATGGGGACAAAACCAAAAGGCTTGTTTCATGGAGTCCTTATTGGCACAAAAAGGACAAATAGACAAAGGGGAAACAAACTCAATCTCAATTAGGTGAATATATATTGCATTACCAAAGATCCATTCTATGATAACATAATTACACAACCTATAGAATGAAAAATGTTGCCCCACAACAAAATAACTACTACAATAATAATCTAACTCATTCTAATGATGAAACATTCTTGCTTTCTAGATATCTCATCCTAATGATAGATCATGAAGTATGATTCGAAACCTTGACGATGAAAAAGACACACAGTTTAATCCAAAAGTTTGACTTTTGACAATTTGGACTGTGGAAACTATATGGCATTAATCTAACTCATATTTTCAAATTTAAATACTGTCAAACTTTTAATAAAAAAATTATATCATAATTTCCACTTATAAAGATTTATATTATTAAATTTGATATTATTTATATTTTATTATTAAATTATATATTAATTTTCACTTATAATATTGTTTAATATTTTATTTAAATTATATTTAATAATTCTTTTTTCTATTAATTAATTTTTTATCAAGGGGTGACCCATGTAGTTCAATGGTAAAAACACTTGCTTGGTGAAACTACCACCAAGGTTTAAATCCTTGTTGGGCTGCTAGCTCATAAACTCGGTACTTTTGTTGGACTAGCGAGCCGCTAGCTCATAGATTCGATACTTTTGTTGGACTAGCGAGCTCGTAGATTTAAACAACAACCAAAAAAAAGCTAATATTTTTATCAAAAGAATTTTTTTTTTTTTTAACTTTGTTTACTAATTTTATTCTATAATCAACATGAAATGATATTAAATCTAGCAATCACCATACTATAATAATAATAATTACATATAATTAAATCAGATTTTACTATTAATATTGTATTTTAAAGATGACATCAGATTAGATTTCACTATTAATATTGCTCTTCTTTATAATGCTTATGTGGTTCCAATCTGAATTGCTCCCTTTTTTTCTCTTTTTTCTTCTTCTTGCTTGGAAGTGCTTCCTTTAGGCTGTGTTTTCTTCTTGTATATTTTTTTTTCCATTAATAAATTATGGATTAAAAAAAAAAAAAATGACATTCTACAATACAAAAGTATATTTAAACTTTTGGTTGCATACATATCACCTACCCGCCACACGTATTAAAGTTCAAAATTCCTGCGAAGTCTAGCGAGACTAGGTAGATAGTGTCAGCAAATTTGTTTGTCGGCTCCAGATTTAGCATATATCGACAATTTTCTGCCCTCACATGAGTACCTAAAATCCCCCGGCCACAAAAGGAAATGAAAAGCAGAAAAAACTTCCCGTTTGAGAAGCCAGCTAGACAATAAATGCGTGTCATTCCATTCGTACCAATGAGCAACTATAAGTAATGGACGCTGCTATTCTTTCAAGCGCAGAGTCCAACGTCGAGCCCTCCCAAAAACTATTGCTGTTGTAGTTATTTATACAAGTAGAATTGCAAACCCCTGAACTTGGAAGAAGCCCTAGTTGATACGATGGCGAATCCTCCGAAGCCATGGAAAGCGGAGTATGCCAAGTCTGCAAGATCGTCGTGCAAGGCTTGCAAAAATACCATCGAGAAAGACGCATTCAGAATCGCCAAAATGGTGCAGTCTCAACAGTTTGATGGCTACATGCCTGTAATTTCTCCTCACTTTTCTTTGCAATTGCAGCATTTCTTGAATCGTTAGTGTAATGCCCTGTGTAACTTAAGGTGCTATGTATTTTTCCATTGAAAAGTTTCATTTTAAGGGTTTTTAAAGCATCAATGTAATGGGTTGTTTAAGCTAAGCTGAGTCGTATTTCTTCGGAAACTTTATTGGCATTTTCGTTTCGTTATGAAGGGTTTTGTAAAGCATTAAAATTAAGCTGAGTGTAGTTGGAATACCGTTTGTCACATTGTTCTGTTGCTTGCTTGAGCTGCGCTTGGCCTAATTTAAGCATCTGTAAGCATTCTTTAGCTCAATCTTGGCTTAATTAATGCTTTTTACATCAATTTTTGGTTAAGCAAAGCATTTGTCGGAATTGTTTTACTTGTGTCTGGGCTTAATGAAAGCATTTTTAGGCTTGTTTTCTCGTATCTTGGTCTTACGAAAGCCCCGCAGGCATTCCTTTGCCATCATTTGGGTCTAACGAAAGCATTTGTAGGCCATTTTGCAGTTGAGGCTTGGCCAATTTTAGTCTCTGTACGGATAACTATATTTGAACTTTGTCGAATTAAAGTCTTTGTAGGAATTCTTTTGCCCTTATCTCGTCCCAGTGGAAGTGTTTGTATGGATTGTTTTTTCTTTAATCTCGGCTGCATAAGACATTTGTAGTTATTGTTTTAGGTCCAAATAAAGCATTTGTTGGTATTCTTTTTCTTCAATCTGGGTCCAGCTAAAGCATATGTAGGCATTCTTCTACCTAAATCTTGGTCTGACAAAAACATTTGCAGGCATTCTGCTTCAATATTGCTTAATTAAGTATCTTTAGTCATCTTTCTATAAGCAGCCTTACGTATTAAAATTTGCAGACCTTCCTTGACTGCAATCTTGGCCTACCTAAAGAATTTGTAGACCTTGCTTCACTTAAATCTTGAACTATTTAAAAAATTTGTGGGCGTATTGTTGCTTCAATATTGGCCTAATAAAAGTACATCCAGGTGTTGTTCGTTAAAATCTTGCCTGCATTAAAGGCTTTGTAGGCATTCGCTTGCTCAAGTCTTGGTGTACTTACGCTTTTGTGGGTGTCTTCTACTTCAAGATGATGTTTCAATTTAATTTTAATTTACGAATTTTTAAAATTTTTTTTGGTTATGCGCCACTTTGTTGGAGACAGCGCTAGGCAGGTCTGTACTTTCAATGGAGCTGGAATACTGATGATGTCATATGATTTTGATGTTGAGCTGGTGACGCTCAAGGTTTAGATTCAAGTCTATGACTATTAGCTGCCCAAGCTGTGGACTCGTTTGTTGGAGATCTCCAACAGTTATATGCCCTGGTTGGACACCCCCTAAGCAGTCTAGATGACCCAGGGAGTTTACCCAGTCACAAGAGTAATCACCGCAGCCCTATAAATGGTAAAATTCCAATGATTTCTCTTCTGTATATTTGACAAGAGGGTTTGGCCTACCTGACTGGGTGATTGGCATTGGCTAACAATCTGGTTATGATCCTTATCAGTTCAAAATCCAGTTGCGAAGCTAAAGTTACTAATTATTTAAGACTTTTGTGCCCGGCAAATCAGGGCTAGAGAGGGCTATGTCTATGATAGTAACAATGCTACAATGCAGTGTATTCTAAGGAGTATTATACACCTCCTTCCCCAGCTTTGGATACCGATGTCTTGGATTTTTGTTTATCTCGCTCATCCGGCTGTATGTGTTTCTGCTTTCTTTGTGGATAAACATCTTTTTGAGCTAAATTATTTTTGAGATAAACATCTTTTTGGCTAACAATCTGGTTATGATCCTTATCAGTTCAGAATCCAGTTGCTAAGCTAAAGTTACTAATTATTTAAGACTTTTGTGCCCGGCAAATTAGAGCTAGAGAGGGCTATGTCTATGATAGTAACAATGCTACAATGCAGTCTATTCTAGGGAGTATTATACACCTCCTTCCCCAGCTTTGGATACCGATGTCTTGGATTTTTGTTTATCTCACTCATCTGGCTCTTTGTGTTTCTGCTTTCTGTGTGGATCTGTCCCTCTTTTATGCTGTGAGAAGTCAATTCATGTTGCATCATATAAAATGTCTGATTGCCTTAAGTGGATGGTGCCTGTGGGCCACTCAGGGGTGTGCATGCACTGGAAACTGAAAATACTTACTTCTTAGGCATCCGAGGAACTCAGAAGTCTTCCTATTTGAAGAGGGTAGGTTTCCTATACAGCAGGGGCTATGGAAGATGTTCTTAAAGGATATGTTCATGGACCAATTGCATCATAGCTCAAGGTCATATACATGTAATGACGATCTAAATCGGTAGGATCCTTTATGTTGTTTCTAAAGGATTTAATAATCTTTTTGGATGATTAGAAGTCATCAAATGCCAATTCTATATTTTGTGAATTCGTTTGTTTCAAATCAGTTTTTATGATGCAGTCCTTTTTGCTTGAAAGGATACAGTGACAATTGTGAAAGTGAAATACAAACTTATTAACCATCTAGTAATTCTCTGTTGGATCACAAGTGATTCATAAACAGGGGAGACATTCCACTCACTGCTCTTCAACAGTAGATTCTACTTGAACATTTCTGCAAGAACCTTAAGAAAAATTCAATTTCAATCGCAATTGGGCACGATTAGCAGTCAAACACAGTTGCATGCATGCAAGGATATCATGAGAGAAGAGTTCAGCCATGCAAAAAAGCAAACACACAACTGAAACAGAAGTTTTACACCTAGAGAAATCCTAAACAAGGAGAAAACTCCAGAAGAGTGAGCCTCAACTCCTCACCACCAAGTTACAGTTCAGCACAAGTGATTACAAAACTGCTAGGTCAAATAGCAGCTTCTACAATGAAATAAAACACTAAAACCTCCTTCAACAAGCCTCTTCACCTCAAAACCCCTGCTTCAATGCCTACAACAGTCAACAATGAGCAATATGAAGGATAAAACATATATTTAACTTCACCAGTTTCATTTTTAAGAAACATATGCTTTTCCTATAACCTCACGCATACAAAAAAATGGAAGATCAAACATCAATAAGGTGATTTGTAGTTTCGAAACCATTTGGATTCCACATGTATTGTATAAACTTTGACAAATTTACCACTTCCATTTGGAGGTGATTTTGAAATTGCTGTTGCCTATGATGATTTTGCTGCCTTAACAAATTGGCAAGTTTGCTAAAATAGTTTTCTACTTCATTTGAACACTTGCACTTTTGTTTTAAGGCATCCCTAAGATGCTTTGAATCAGCTCAAGTGCGACTTTGACAAAAAAATTTATAGGCTTCTTGACAATAAAAATATAGTGAACTCATGTCTTTGTGACTTGTAAGGGAACTTCTCAACTGAAAGTAGAATTGCATCATACTTCTCTCATTTGCTTTCACAAACTTGCTTCACTTAGGCATTCATTTGCTCAAACATGGGATATCTCACTCATCTCCATAAGGTCGTGGATTTAAGCAAGTCAAGTACAAATGCTGATCTTCCACCCTCAAGTCGGTTTTTTTTCAACCCATGGATGAACATGTTGCCATAGTTGTGGATTTCTCTACTTCGTGGATTTCAGAAGGTTGTGGATTTTGAGGAGGCGTGGATTTTCATGACTCAGACAAATGTGTTGATTGCCACCTCCATTTGATTGCTTCATCCTTCCTTGCTCATGATGATCAAAGACCTTAGCTTGCAAACTAAGGCTAAATTCAATTAAGTGCAACCTTTGTTCACCATCACCCCAAGGTCACCAAGTTGTGGATTCTGCCTAGGCGTGGATTTCATGAGGTGGTGGACAAAACTCATTCTCATCTTTGAAGTTAATGGATTTCATTGAGTTCACTGAGTGAAAGATAGTATTGTTACAAGATTGACTTGGTGTTGCATTGCTTCTCCAAACTTATTCTAAGTACGAAATCACTTTCACCAAGCACTTAGGTTGAGCACCTCATCCTGAGTGTGGATTTGAAAGATAAACGTTGCATCCTATCAACACTAACTCACATTGATCAAAAGGCATCCAGGTCGTGGATTTGAGCATGTGGAGGATAAGTCACCGCTTCACCCTATGGTCGTGGATTCTCTCCAATTGTGGATTTTGTGAGGTCATGGAATCATTTCTTGCATTTAAACTTGATCTCTTCTCGAGGAAAATAACTTGTATTCTTTTTCATACATCCCTCATCTTCGCTCATAATCTTCTTGAAATCCATTCTCTATCCACCTAGACTTGATTGATCCTGGCCTCCTCATCTTGACCCTAGAGTACCCTACTTGCTTGACTATTCTTCTATCTTGAGACCCATACCTTGACTCGACTTAGAAGCTACATTGTGAGGCATCATTTAATGAATATCTTGGCACTCACCTATCACCTAAGCACTTAGATCTGCAAAGACTCCAAATCAATTTGAAGGGAGACCTGTCTGCTGCTAGACTGCCTAACTTGATCACATCCTGAAGACAAGACATTGTGTCCCCTCACGAGCATGAGGTTAATATACCAAAATGATTGCCAAGCTAGATGACTAAGCTAAGACAACTATGCTACCAAGCAAAAACTGGGCGTCCTCGTTTGCAATGGGGTGATGTGTGGGTACGTCACAACTGACTCCATTACAAATTGCAGTAGTTGAGAGAAAGAATAGAGCCATCTAAGGTATGGCAAGATCCATGCTCAACAAATTCAAGATAGTTGATTCCTTTTGGAAAGAAGTAGTTCATACAACTGTATTAATCTCCAAGTGAGTATACCAGAGAAACGGGACTCGCCCGGACTCGCCCAGACTCGGCAAGTCCGAGTACGAGTACGAGTCATGCTCGGCGAGTCCTAGGGACTCAGACTCAGACTCAGACTCGTCGGAGTCTGGGGAGTAAACTCACCAGACTCGCCAAGTTGGCGAGTTTGGCTCAAAATCGCCAGACTCGGCAGGATCGGCGAGTCTTGAGCCCTAGACTCGGCTACCGGCTGGGTTAATAAAATGACAAAAAAAAAACATTTTAAAATTTTTTTTTTAAAAGTAATAAGTTTTTTTGGAAGGGTCAGGAGCGAAATTTGACATTTTGGTCTCTCCGTCAGGATTATTTTATGGAATATAACATTTAAGTATAAGAAAAGGAAATGTCACTTATACTTTAAGTTATATTCCATATATACTGTCAGGATGTTTGAGAGTGGTTTTGGGCCTCCAGGAGTTATATTGCAAAATCTAGTTTTTGGAGGATTCTTCAGTTTTCCAGACTTAGTCAAATTTCAGGATCAGGACATTCTAGACTTAGCCAAATTTCAGGGCATTTGAAGATCAAGATGACATTCCAGACTTTATCACTCACCAACTTGACCTAGCTTGGACCTTCAAGAATGATACTCACTCACCAAGCAAGACCCAATTAGCAACAAGAGCAAAACCAGGCCCTAAGGAAGACTCTCAAAGAAACCCTAATTCAGACTTGTAACAAGTTTTTTTGGCCTCGCGGGGCACTGCCCCTCGACCTTGCCCTGTATCGCGACAGGGAGTGCGCAAGGGGTGCTGCCCCTTGACCCCGCAAGGGGCAATGCCCCTTGACCCCACCTTGGGGGCGCTGCCCCCAAACCCTCGTCGAAAAATATGGGGGGAAACTGCGTCGATAGAAGTAGAGAAAATTTAACCTCCGAGTCTGACACTGATTGGATCGACCAGGTAGATATAAAGGTTGAGACTGTAGCCATGGTAGAGGAGAGCACGAGCATAGATAGGAGATTCAGAGGCAAATTGTGACACGGATGTTCTTGATGTTGGTGAGCATGGCATGGTGTCACGGGGAGCGGCTATGGCAGTCGAATCATCCAGGACCTACCTTAGACGCCTTCGCAGGGGGCTGGGGCCGGAGGGTGCAGGCTCCTCTAAGCCATAGACTTGTAGTTGTATTTACCTTTGGTATTTGTATGAAACATTTGATGATGATCATATGATGACATGGATTTTTTATTCCATGAGTTTTGTAATATTGTATACATTTGACAATATTTATATATCTATGTTTGTTATTTTCTTCAGCTACAATTTGCGTTTATGCTTATGTGATTGATGTATACTTGTGTATGTAATCAAATGAGCCGAGTTTGATGATGTTATTGTGTCTTTAAGGTGTATTCAATAAAGGGTGTCTGAAACAAGTTTTAAATATTTAAAAATCTCTAAATTTCTTGAGTTTTTCACTATCTCGAGTCTAGTCGAGTCTGGAGCCGAGTCTGACGCCGAGTCCGAGTTGGCCTTGTCGAGTCCGAGCCGAGTCTGAGTCTCGTTTCTTTGGAGTATACATCAGGGTAAATAAGTAAATAACAACAAAACTACTCATGAACTTTGGAAAGGAAGGCTTGCATCAATAAAGTATTTCAAGGTTTTTGGAAGCAAATGCTACATAAGAAGGGACGAGGAAGATTTGGGAAAATTTGATTCGAGAAGTGATGAAGGTATTTTCCTTGGATATTCCACGAGAAGCAAAGCTTACAGGTGCTATAAAAGAGATTACACAAAATTGTTGAAAGTGGCAATGTGAGGGTCGATGAAAGATGCATCAGAAGGAGATAGCACATGAAATTGATTATCAAAAGGTAGAAAGCTGCAAAGAAGAAGAGACAAAGGTTGGATTTTAAATCGAAGAAGAGGAACAAGACAATACAAGAACTTCATCCAAGGCACCACCCAAGACACCATCCAAATTTGTTCAAAAGAACCATCCTGAAAATTTGATTATTGGATATAAAAGTACAAAAATTCAAACAACAAGAAGACTTCCTATACAATAGAGCATGCAAATTTGTGTTTGCTCTCCAAAGTTGGAGCCAAATAATTTTTCAAAATTAAGCAAAGATAAGCACTTGATCAAGGCTATGGAGGAAGAATTGGATCAAATAGAAAAGAATGAGACTTGGGAGCTTGCCCCAAGACCTAAGGACAAGAATGTTTTAGGAACCAAGTGGGTGTTTAATAACAAATTGAATGAAGATGGGGAAGTTACAAGGAATAAAGCAAGGCTTGTGTGCAAAGGCTATGCACAAGTTGAAGGAATAGACTTCAAAAAATCCCGTTGCAAGATTAGAAGCTATTAGAATGTTCTTACCTCTTGCAAGTTTCAAGAATTTCAAAGTGTATTAGATGGACGTCAAATTGACTTTCCTAAATGGAAATCTTGAAGAAGTGTATATCGAGCAACTTGAAGGATTCATTCTATTAGAAAATGAAGATTGTGTGCAGACTGAAGAAGGCTCTTTATGGACTAAAGCAGGCCTCAAGGGCTTGGTATTCAAGTAGCTCCAAGAGCAAGGCTTTAGAATAGGAATAGAAGATGAAGGAGTTAAGTTTTTGATTGTTGTGATATATGTGGGGGTGACAGTGATAAGATATGCTAGGATTTCGCTTCAAATATGCAAAAGGAATTTGAGATGTCTATGCTAGGTGAGCTATCTTTCTTTCTTGGTTTGTAAATTTCCCAATCAGATAAAGAAATTTTCATTCCTCAAACCAAGTATGTTTAAGAAATGTTGAAGAAGTTCTACATTTCAAAGGTTGGAGCTTCTCATTCAAAGAG
This sequence comes from Cryptomeria japonica, assembly GCF_030272615.1. Classification (NCBI taxonomy): domain Eukaryota; kingdom Viridiplantae; phylum Streptophyta; class Pinopsida; order Cupressales; family Cupressaceae; genus Cryptomeria; species Cryptomeria japonica. The sequence goes on along the minus strand of NC_081412.1, from coordinate 553,449,452 downwards.
ATCAAAGTCTCTTCTTGAGTTGGTGCTCAGTTGGGGGATTGGTGTCTCGTGTGGGTTGGTGCCTACAAAGTTGTAAGAAGCTCTTTATGAAAGCAATATTTTGTTGTGGTTTTCTCCTGCAAGATTTTCCATGCAAAATCATGTGTGCATCTTGGTTTTTGTTAGATTGAAATTGTGTGGATGCTTTGATTATTGCTTAATGATTGCTAAATAAAATGAATAAGTTGGACTTGTCCCCTTAGTATAAGTGTGTGTGTGTTTTGTTTTTTTATATTAAATATAGAGAGTAAACTTACAAAAAGTATAGCTTCAGCAGTAACGTGAGGTCATGCCTCAAAACCAACAATCCTGACCTACATAGATCCGATCAAATGACTAACAATTTTGCATGCACATTTTAAACATCATAATCCTATACATAGCCTATTCTATGATGTGTCCAAGCAAAAAGAGTATACATAGATAATGTTCATGTTCGAACAAAAAGAACCAAAGAACATCTCAACACTCATGAAGATGATCTGGACAGGGCTCCATCCAAGCTGTTTACCCCAAAGGGCCTTCCATCTAGATTGTCTTCCTTCCCTCATGCGGGTGAGTCAACATCTGGATCTGTTCCATTGTTGGGTTTCTGGCTTTCCAAATCTTAGCACCAAGATTCTTCATTGCAGTGGCAAAAGAGGTGTGGTCTCTTGCAACCCGCCTCCATTCAAATCCATTCTCCAACTCATATATGAACATAGTAGCATGACCATCTTTGAGAAACCGCAGAAATTTTTTCTTCTCTATCCTCATAGTTACAAAGACCTGCAAAATAATGTAATAAAGAGTGAGTCCACGAAATGACTCAGTAAGGGCCCTAGTTTTACCTTGGAATTTATTTTCATTTCTAATTTTCCAAATGTACCATAAGATATCTGTAGAAAGAATATACCAAAATAGATTAGTATCTTTTTTCAAACCATGGATGCAACTAGTAAGAACTTCCCTTAATATTAACCTGGTTAGGAATAGAAATACCAAACATCAACCAGATTTCTTTGGCAATAATGCACTCTACATATATTGCACATATCAATATTGGATTGATTTTTCTTGAAAGGAAGCCTGTTAATTAACATTAGCCATTTAAAACATTTTTTTAGGAACAATAGGACTGTTCCATAATCCTGTGAATACTTTCTGCCATTGCTTTAAAGATAAATCTGCATACCACATAGTATTGGCATGATTGATAATAGACTCATCATAAGAGAGAGTATCATAAACAATGATAGACTTAACATTAGAAATAAGGATATCATTATTCCATTTATAAGTAATAAATCTGTTATTATCCACATTACAATTTTTAGGCAACTGAAGAACAACAAAAGCTTTTTAAACCATATTGTAAGTTCTTTTTTGGGAAGCCGGAAGATCATACTTAGCACTAAGTGCATCCCAACTCATAAGCATATTACTATCGCTATCGGTAATGTTTGTAAAGCTACAAATACCTTTGTTAGCCCATGCTCTGGCAGAAAAGCCCTGTGTAAGCGCAAGAGGAGTGGAAAAGTTTCCACCAGATAGATCTCTCTCCATGAATGTGATCATTGTTGCTGGCCCTACTATTGGTGATGAATGGTCTAACTATTTCCCAGGTCCTCCAGATAGATTTAAAGACACACGAACCTTGTACTGAGACTGGGAAACCTCCAGCCACTAGGTCACAAAAGGGTAAAGACTTCCAATATTTAGCCCCCTTAGGTACAACCCTCATAATGTTGCTTCTGATCAAGACTTTCCATGGTTCACTGCCTTCAAACGCTTGAAAGATCCATTTTGCAGCAAGTGCAATCTCTTGGAGTCTCAGATCCTTTAGTCCGAGCCCTCCCAATCTCTTCTCAATATGACACCAACCCCATTTAACTGAATGTATCTTATTGTTTCCTTTCCCATCAAGAACTTTCTTATTACTTTCTGGATTTCAAGGATTTGATAGTTACAAAACATCTAGATAGATGAATAGTAAATGCTATATGAAGATAGAATCTTATGACAAACTTGCACTCTGCCAGCAAGCGATAGATATATATTTTTCCACTTATTTAATTTCTTTTCTATTTTACCTCTAACCCATATCCACATTTCCTTTAGAGAAGGGGAGATAGAGAAGGGTATCCCTAGGTATCTGACAATCTTGTTAGGACCTCCCCACTGGAACCCAAATTGCTATAACCAATCCAGAGGGTCGTCTCTCCACCCAAGCAAGGTGGATTTAGTCTGAGAGATTTCGGCCCCTGAGATCTCACCGAGGAACTTGATTTTGCTTTCAAGGGCTTCAATGTTCTGCTTGGCGAGTTCTACAAATAATGCAATATCATCTGCGAATTGAATATTAACCAAATTTGACCAATCAAGAAGCACAACACCTTCGATTTTAGGGGAAATGTTGTAGTCTCTCAATATGTAGTACAATGCATCAAAGGCAATGACAAACAGGGATGGGGCAAGGGGGCATCCCTGCTTGATGGACCTTCCAAGTTTAATGACCTGAGTGAGTGAGCCATTAACCTCAACCTGTGCAGAAGCATCTTTGAGAAGAACCTTCACAAATTGACGGAATTTTGTAGGGAATCCGAAAGCTTCTAACATCATCAATTAAAATCCCATTCAACCCTATCATAAGCTTGCTTGAAATCTAAGAGGAACATGGCAACATTCTGCCCGAAAGCATTAGCCTAGTCCATCGCTTCCCAACTGGTTATTAGGTTTTCCAGAATGAATCATCCCTTAATGAAACCTGTTTGAGTAGGACAAATAAACTTGGGCAACACATTTTCTAGTCTAAGAGCTGGAACTTTGGCCAAGATCTTATACGACACATTAAGAAGTGTAATGACACATTGAGAAGTGTAATAGGTCTCTAGTTTTTTATAAGTGTCTTATCCCCCTCTTTGGGTAACAACTTGATAATTCCTTTGTTGATGATGTCTCCTCGGGATCCTTTCTCAAGAGCCTCAATATACAGCTCATGGAGATCTTGGCTAATCCATTCCTCATTAGCTTTATAAAACTCAACAGGCAATCCATTTGGGCCCGATGCTTTGTCATTATTAAGGGCTCTAATGACATTTTTCACTTCCTCCATAGATGTAGCTTGTTTCAAGGAATGGGAGTCTTCATCAGTTATTCTGATGGGAATAAGTGCTCTGCATCTTTCTCTAGCTCTTTGTGAGCTCTTTGTGAATTGGGAGAATCTTCAGAGGAGAAGTGCTCCTTGTAGAATAGGGCAAAGGCCTGTTTAATATCTTCTACCTCCACTACCTCCTTGTTATCAACCCATAGTCTATCAATTTTTTCTTTGTTTTGCTTCTGTCTAAGCAAATTGAAAAAGAACTTAGACCCTTTGTCACCAAATTGCATCCACTGACTTCGGGCCCTAATCATTGCACCTCTAATCTTAACCTGTTGGTGCCTCCTCAAAGCATCCCTAGCTTGTGCAACTCTGCTGGATAACTCAAGGTTACTAGGGTTGCTTTGAATATCCTCTTCAATCCGGTGCAACTCATCAACAAGTGCTCTTTCCTGAAATCTACTATCCTTAGCTCTTTTCTGCCCAATAGTCTGAAGCAAGTTTTGCCAACTCTTAACATTTTGATTCCATCTGCTGATATGAGATTGCACGTTCTTATTTCTTTTATTGAGCAACCTAATAATGTTAATGGCAGCCAACACATCTTGATCCTTAAGGAGATGGGTGTTGAGGATGAATTTGTCTCCACCTTTCCCCTTCTTGGCTGGTCTGTCTCCAAGCCTAATGAGAGAAACAACAAGGTGATGATCAGAGAGGGAAACCGACCAAACTCTTACTACATTGTCCTGATCATCCGGTGTAAAGGAGAAATGATCTTTGTTTGCATAAAATCTATCCAACCTACAATATATTCTGTGTTTTCCTTTCTGGTAATTGCACCAAGTGTATCATATCCCTCTCGCAGATTGCTTATTACCAAGTAAGGGGTCAAAGAGCTTCTTACAATTCTTCATCCTTTCCCAATGCGGTTTCTTAGCCCCTTTCCACTCCATGGAAACACCTCCGGACTTATCCTCATGGTTTTCAATCATGTTGAAGTCTCCCCCAATAATCCAAGGAATGTCAGGAAGAGAGGCAATCCAGTCCCATAGTTCAATCCTCTCCCTATAATCATTGGCTGCATAAATTGAGCAAACACCTATGACAAAATTATTCAAGCTGAATTAAGCCCAAACTGCTCTATTACATGGAGTGTCCTTGACTAATAATGTGATCTTTCCACTTAGGGCTGATGAGTAGCCCAACTCCCCCTCTCCCTTTATCATGATCCGAGCAGATCTTAATAGAGTCTCCCCAAATGAAATCAAGATTGACCTCCAGAGTAAATTTAGTTGCCTTCAATTCTTGTAGCATCACAAAATCTGAATCTCTATGTTGGCTAAGAAACCTCCTAACTATTTGCTTCCTTTCTAGCAACTCCAGACCTCTAATGTTCCATGAAATGCACCTCATCATATCTAGGAGATTTGTTGTAACTCTTTGGCAGTCTTAAAACTGCTGAAGCATTTGGGGAGATCTTTTTTCTCTTCTGCTTTCCTTCTATTGGAAGATCCTTTATTTTTGGACCCTAATGGTCTACCTCTTCTTCTAGATTTATGATCAGTGTTCTCACTGTCAACTATCTCATCACCTTCTTTGACAGAGTTTATCATAATGGGAGTCATCCCCACAGTTTGAATCCTCGTTGGGATCAGGTTGATTGGGGGCCACCTCATCCCCGATACAGGGTCTGTATGTGTTTAAACTATCACTATTGCCTATGGCATCAAAACCATCTGTTGATGGCTCACTAGGGTTGGGGTCACCTCTATTAGTGTCAGCAACAACGACCTCTATAACGCAGTTATTTGCAATCTCAACAAACTTCTTAGGGGGAAAGGCTATAGACGACTACGTAGTGAATTTTGTAAGAGGGGGTCGTCCCTCAGCCAATCTAGGGTCACTAGACGGAGAGATCTCATAGGATACATCCATATCTGTAGAGTCCCTCCGAGCAATAGGCTTGATGAGTGCCCCACTAGAGCTCCCTCCCTTACGTGATTCACTACTGTTTCTGTCTCTCCCTTCAAAATTCATAACCAAAGATTTGACAAGGGAAGAATTTGTATTCGTACTTGAGAATCTCCTCTCGGGGGACATCTCCTGTGCATCATCTTCCATAGGAGAAGCAGAATTGTTCGCCCCAACATTTTTATCTTTACTATGCTCATTGCTATTGGGGCTAGCCGCTCTAATTTTTTTGAGCGTCAACTGCTGGGCATTTTTTCTCCTCTTTCTAGGGTTTTTGCCAACCATTTGAAAACCCTCTTGTTGATCTTTATCCATCTGTTCTAGGGCTTTTGCAATTGCAGAGTGGGGTAGGGGAGCTTCATTGAATTTCCCAAAGTCTGCGTTTTTATCAAACTTGGGAAGCGTTTTATTAGCTCCACTCATAGAATTTTTAACATTTTTACTTAAGGAGTCAAGTTTATCCATGAGAGGCGCAGAGGCCGATAAGGGCAAATGATAAGGAGTCAAGTTTATCCATGAGAGGCGCAGAGGCCGATAAGGGCAAATGATTCTTGGAGGTAGACGAGGAGTTGTGAGCACCCTTTTGGGGTTTCTCCACACCTTTTTTTCCAATTGATAATGGGACAATTCTTCTGAATATGCCCCTCTTTTCTGTAGAGGAAGCAAGCATTGACTCCTAGAATTTCAACTGGGCAAGAGACAATGTCATCCCCTAATTTAAAATTGAGAAATTTAGGAACATCTAAACCAGGGTTAATCGAAACAAGAACCTTAGCATCCAAATGCGGTATAAGGGAGGCCGAATTATCCATACGAATGGTTTTGCTAATTGGCTCAATCAGTTGGGGTATGAATCTCCACAACAATGGAGGGACATTTTTAACTAGAAGCCACCTAGGGCATGACAGTGCCAAGATTTCTTCATTAATGGCTTCAGAAGACCATCCTAGGGCACAAATGTGCATCTACCAACAGTCCAATATTGCTTATTAATAACTTCAGATTGGGCCTTATGATCTTTGAAAAAAATAACAAATAATCCTTTTTGAATTAATCTACAGAAGGAAACATGAAACCCTAGTTTAATATTCCACACATTTCTAAACCAATCATCAAGGAATTTTCGGGCCAAACATTTATCAACATCAACATTAGCGAAAAAAATAGCAACATCTTTTAATCTACTCTTTTCAAGAGTAATCTCATTACACATTGAATCATTAGGAATGATAGAAAGGGAGCCCAAGGAAAAACTAGGGTCCTTACCTTTTCCACTGGAGTCGCTATAATTACCTACTGCCAAGGGTTCAACAGAGACAAACCTAGCACCTTCTTCGATAGTGGGAAGCGGTTGAGCAACGACCTCCTTGAAGGATTTCTTCATGCCTTTGGTTTTTGCATTATCCACCGCCTCCGTTTTGTCAAGAATTGATGGTTCTCCTCCGGAATTGTTCTCCATCAGTGTGCGTGTGTGTTTTCTTCAAGGGGACATTACAATTGGTATAAGAGCTTTGATCTTGCTAGCTTGCAGAGTAGAAGGTTGTATATGTGATTAAGCCGAAGAGCCCAAAGAACTTTGGAAAGAGAATAATAATCCAATTCAAGGCGATAAAATGGGGTGATCAATCGGGAAATGAATTAAGGGCTTTCATGGAACAATACAAGAAGATGACTCAATTACTTCTTCAAACACTACAAAAATGAATAACACAATTAATATTCTTAGAACCAACCAAACTAATGGGAGGGGTGTCAATTCTAATCATTCAGATAAAAACAATAGAACACCACTAAGGTGAACACCTAGGTTAACAAGACCCTCATTCTCACCTAGAGAGGTGACAACAAGAGGAGAAACTAGTCTACTAGTTAATGACATTGATGAATGTGTACAAGCCTACTCAAAGACTGAAACTGAAATTAGGTTTTTGTGATGCTAGGACATGAAATAGCCCTAGAAGGGAAAGAGGACAACCTAATAAAGACTTACCTCAGAGTGAATAAAGTGACTCTTTCCATCAAAAGAAGTCACTGCATGTTCATGGATCTAAACTTTGGACACCTATTTCTCCCTTAGTACCATGACAGAAGAGGATGTTATCAAATTTGCCATTTTACACTGGAAGGGATTGCACACGGTGGGTGGCATCATGGTATTATTACACAAGGGCACCAAAACATGGCAACCTATGATGAATTCACACAAAAGTTTGTGCTCATGGTTTTCCTGGAGACACCTACATAGGGGAGCAAGCATGCATGGACATCATGCAAGGATGTGCAAACACCGTCATGACAACAAAAGCTCACAAGGTATTATGGCAGTACATGGAAGGTTTTTTAAGAGTACAAAAATCTTCCAACACATTACACAATGCAATACAAGATTGATTTAATTCCCAAAATCTTCTCTTCTTAATTGCCCTCTATATTGCAAATCTTTTGCGAGAATGATAAATAAGTAGGAGGTATTTTCCACAGCAAGTCAAACTATGATATATTTATCAGGGTTCAATTGTGTAGTTTTTGAGGCAAACTTATTGACCCAAGTTTCATGATGAAGTTTGGAAAAGAGCTAGGCTAATTGATCAAGTTAAGAACAAGCCTAGCTCTTTTCCATGTGGCAAGTTGATAGTCCTCGTGCTTAGCAAGATAGCACACGGTGCCTCTAGATTGACTCTTGCATGTTGAACAAAATCATAATAAAGAACTGATATCCTTTTCCGCATATCAACAATCTTTTGGACCACCTTCATAGTGCACAATTCTTCACAAAAATTGACCTGAAATCAAGATATCATCAAGTACTAATTCATCCCATAGATGTTTGAACTTTGGAAAAGCTACATTCAAACCAAGGAGGGATTATACAAACAGATGGTTATGCCTTCCAGCCTGACCAATGCATGAACAAAATTCATGTGCCCGATGTATATCCTACAGCACTTCATCAACTCCTTTGTCATTGTCTACTTGGATGACATTCTCATCTTTAGCAAGACTTAAGAGGAACATATAGAGCACATCTCACACACTTTGTACCAACGCAAGATGCAAGAATCATCATTTGGTGTAGAATCTCCAATTCCTAAATTATATTGGAGTCACACAGCAGAAGCTGATTATATCACAAGAATGATCTAAGGATTACAAATCTCCAAGGGTGGTGGTTGGTTTGGGACCCTCAAATTGGCAAAAGATTTAGTTAACAAGATTGAAATTGTTATTGCTTGAGGACAATCAATCTTGGAAGGGCGGAGTGTCATGCCCCCACCAATCTAAAAGCAATAGTAGCCCTTTTAATACCAAACTCGTGCAGAGGAAATAATGGCAGTGCTCCATGTAGGGGGCCAACCTAGGTTAAAGAATATAATTATTAGCAAAACAACGACCAACCAAGGATAAGAATCATCCTTCATTCAAAGGGCCAACCAAAATTAAAAGAATATAATTAGCAAGAGGGCCGACTGAGTACTGGGCAAACTAAATAAAGTTTAAAGGTAGTGATTACAATTCATAAAGCAATGTTTAAGGTTATACAAAAGTCATTAATCTTGGAAAGGAGGTCTCTATTCAAATAGATGTGTCACTCACTTGGATATGCGAATATAAAAGGGAAGACATTTCATTTGGAGGGATCATCAATCATCAAGTAGGATTGAATTCTTTTAAGAGAATCAGTTAGCCATGGAGTGATTCTGTCATTTTACAAAGGAATGAAATATATTGTTTATGAAATGAGCAGATCGGTAGATCAACAAATCAACAATGGAAATTGTTAATAAGAATCAATCATGTGGATTGATCATTGAATCACAATGCTGGAATATAATCGGCAATATGTATGTATGTATGCATGAAATATATTGTTTATGAAATGAGCAGATCGGAGATCAACAAATCTACAATGGAATTTATTAATAAGAATCAGTCATGTGGATTGATCATTGAATCACAAGGCTGGAATATAATTGGCAATATGTATGTATTGATCATTAATCACAAGGCTGGAAAATAATCGGCAATATGTATGTATGTATGAAATATATTGTTTATGAAATGAGCAGATTGGTAGATTAACAAATCAACAATGGAATTTATTAATAAGAATGAAAATCAATCATGTGGATTGATCATTGAATCACAAGGCTGGAATATAATTGGCAATATGTATGTATGAAATATATTGTTTATGAAATGAGCAGATAAGTAGATCAACAAATCGACAATGGAATTTATTAATAAGAATCAATCATCTGGATTGATCATTGAATCACAAGGCTGGAATATACCCAGCAATATGTATGTATGAAATATATTGTTTATGAAATGAGAAGATCGGTAGATCAACAAATCAACAATGGAATTTATTAATAAGACTCAATCATGAAATACATACATACATACATACATACATACATATTGTATGTATGTATGTATGAAATATATTGTTTATGAAATGAGCATGTAATATCCCCATTTCAGACTTACCATAATTTAGTCCTGAGACATCAATTTCAATTTATAATGAGAATGGTAATATATTAATAAACATAACTTTATTAAAACTGAACACATTTCATTAAAATATTGAATTTAGAAAGAGTAGAACTTATCTTGGTACTCTCTCTGATTTACCCAAACAAAATTCTTCAGCATGTTGTTGACTCTTAAATATTTGTTAACCCTTTGGTAATATTGATTGTTCAAATCACAAACAAAAATTCCCAAATTCCTTGTAAAAGCTTAAGTGGTGTTGAAATTAAAAACACAATTAATATCTCCAAATATTACAAGTGGGTCCCCATTCCCTATAGTGGAGCTGCTGCTAAAAATCACAACAAAAGTTGTGAAATCTTCAACCTTTTCTGCAAATACTGTTGGAAGATTCTTTAATTATAATATTCTGAATAATTATTGGGTGGGCCCACAAAGCACTTTGGCAAGCTTCTTCTAATATTAATAAACCGGAATTTCTGTTGAAGTCTTTTTCCTTAAATTCTGATATCTCTGTCAGATCAGAGGCCCCCACGTGGTATTTCTTCCTTTATAATAAGATACGGTGTCCTCCCTGATTGGCGACTTTGTTCCTTATGCAACCGATCGTATGCCCAAAGTAATTGCTCACAAGGAGCGATCCAAAATGGATTACTAATAAGAGAAATTTCCACAATCACATATAACTTCTTCCTTGAATGGTCGCACCTCTTCGAGATCAAGGAGACATGTTCTCCTTCCAACATCTTTGTACATAACAATTGGTTTGGTCATAAATGCCGTTGCTTGTAATGACTCGTGTAATTTGTTGTTTTAATGCTTATCGATTTAATTGATATTCATAGTCATATTGGCTTCATCGAATTGTTAGTATTAGGAATTAGTCATATGTCCTACGGTAATCTCATGATTCCATTAAGGAATCTTGTTAGATTGAATCGTTCATATATAATTCTGACGTATTCTTGTCAACCACGTTCATGCATTGTAGACATAGATACTTCCCTTACGATGGTTGTGATCAATATTGTCATCGGTATCATTAACACCTACAGTATCAATGTTGCTTAATCACTCCGAACGGTAGGATTGCCTTAGTGCTTTGATTTCCAGTGGTCATCTTAAATAATTACGACTAATTGACTAGTCAACTTCATTCTAAATCACCCTTGGATGATATCGATATTAGCTGATGCTTTGATCGATGCTTAGTATTAGTATTCTGACCACCGTTGAATTCTCTTTGTAATATCCTTTGACGCACCTATGCAAAATTGACTCCCCAAGGGACTTGATGAAATTGAGCTATGTTGGTTAATAGGATGGGGACGTCACAGGGCAGATCGGTAGATCAACAAATCAACAATGGAATTTATTAATAAGAATCAATCATGTGGATTGATCATTGAATCACAAGGCTGGAATATAATCGGCAATATGTATATATGAAATATATAATATATTGTTTATGAAATGAGCAGATTGGTAGATCAATGAATCAACAATGGAATTTATTAATAAGATTGATCATCGAATCACAAGGCTGGAATATAATCGGCAATATGTATATATGTGGACCTGAAATCTTGCCATGTTCGTGGGCCAGGGCGGTTGAGGATCAAGGATCCAATCATGCCCTTGTGCTTGATGGACTTCCCAAGAATGCCAACCCGAGATGGATGGACAGGGAATCTACCCATGCTCTTGCAATACAAGGACAACTTCCTTGAGATTGCCCTTTGCAAATATTTTTAATGAATTCCTAGTATGATTGACTATATGTTTTCATCAAAATAGTAATTATGTATATGTTGTATTGAATTAGATATTACTGATGAATATGTTGTTTTAAATGTTATTGGGAATTATTAATATTTAAAGTACTAATCTGAGTTTCTAGTGATTAAGTGTGTTCAGGCTAAACCAGAAATATTCCAAAAGGGACCTTACAATTGGCAATTTTGTTACAAGATTATATTAATAAAGATAATGCAATTCTCAACTTAATTATGTTTCAGGACTAAATTCAGGTAAATCCCCAAAGGGGACATTATGTTAAAGGATTCTCATGATGAAAGCACTTGACGATCATTTCAATGTGGAGTTGGGAAAAAGGATTTTTTTTTGTCAGGTGAGGGGTGAACCACAACATTGTAGTTTTAAAGCTAACACTTTCACATGGGCTTGATTATTTCTTACTGGCATGGGGCACCCTTTTTGAACATCGCAAAATGACTCTAGAAGTATAATGGCTCTTCTAAGCTGGACTTTGTCCTTTAACTGTTCCAAGTTTGGTAAGTGAAAGTTACATTATAGACAATTCCTAGCCACTAGTTGATATTTCATTAGTTTGAGGCTTTGAGCAAATAGCTATAACCTTGAATAAGACCAATCAAATGACAAAGGATTTTTTTTTTCAATTAAGAACCATAGTGTAGCAATTAAAATTCTAAGTCATCAACAGCATTAGTCATGCTGATCCTAGCACAAAATGGTGCAATAATTATTGATTTAGGTGGTAGATTGTATCTCATTTATCATTACAACACAAGGATGAGACAACTCATCATTCCCTATATTAATTTTTTTGTTTACAATTCTATTGTTTCTAATTGTTTTAAAGAAGAAGCAAAGAGATTTAGGTTTTCTTATTTCATTTCTTGGGTTCAGAATGTCATCACTACATTTAAAATCCATTGAAGTCTATGTAAGCAACCAAGGCAACACATTTTCAAAATAAACAAGACATGTTTTTTGGATTGAATAACTAGGGCTATCCATAGGGCAGCCCACCCAAGATGGAATTCAAACAATACATGAATAATGTAACATCATGCCAAACAGCCATTAGGGCCCCAGGAGCTATAGAAAATAATTTATAATGCATATAAGTAAAAGACTTGAATTAGAGTCCCTCCATTGCCTTGTGCATGTTGTTGCCACCAAAAAACCATAATGCTCCTCATTAAAACACAGATTCATTTGTAAGAAGCAAACTAAGCATGAGCCTACAACCCAAAACAAAGTAGTACCATCTGCTGAAGAGCCTGAAATACCATGCCGCGACATGCCAGAGATTATACATTTAACATCAAGATCCTATACTGCCATTCCACATACCATAACAAAATCCTAATACCACTAGCTGAAACACAAAACAGAAGCCACATACCATAACAAAATCCTAATACCACTAGCTGGAACACGAAACAGAAGTCACATGCAATAGCAATCCGAGATCACAAGACAGGGAGATTGAAACCACCAAAATCATTAGGTGTAAGCTAAAACAAACCTGTTAGGTTCAGCAATGAACTGAAGCTCCCTAAAATCTAGTTCAAGAAATGGATCAAATAAAAACTATTCTAGCAATGATTTGAAATCAAAACAGCAGAGTAGGCTTAGTTCCCACATGATGTTTTCCTTGATTCAATGTGCAAATATAGTATATACTGAGCTGAAAACAGGAGACTCATAAATAGTCCTAGAAAGCTACGGTAAGCATATATGCTTGTTCGGGTGCATCATTAATACCAATTAAAGCTGTTGAAAGCTTGCCATTTTGGTTTGATATAATTTTGTCTACATTTTTATTATGACCTTTGGCGTTCTTCGCCACACAATTTCTTCTAATTGTGATGTTTGTTTTATGATGACTGTGCTATTACAATCATGCAAAATAATGCTTTTAATTCATTATGGTTCAGTTGTGGAATCACGCAGGATGTATAATGAAGAAACGAGGTCAAATTCGAACGTATGCAACTCTTCCTCATGCATTGAATTATAGTTTATTATCTTGGCATTTATTCTAGTCATGCCTTCAAGGCATGAATGCTAAACTATATTGCTAATGTAATTTCAGATTGGATGATGTGGAAGGGGTTGATCTTCTCAGATGGGAAGATCAGCAGAAGCTGAGGAAGTATGTGGAAAATCTTTCGCAAGGTCTGGCTCCTAGTACTGGTGTAAGTGCTGCAGAGGATGATAGCAATGAGTATGTGATTGACAATGCAAAAAGTTCTCGTGCAACATGTAAAAAATGCAATGAAAAGATAGCAAAAGGAGAGGTAAACTTTTGTTGTTTGGTCATATTGAAGTATTCACATGCAAAGCATAACAAAGCATAAATCAGAGATGTTCCTTTCCGAAGCATTTATATTCAGTTCTTTTGGGTTATCTCATACTTTGTTATTGATGAATAAGGGTTCCCATTGACGTTCTTCTTTAAAAACTTTTCTCATCAGCCATTGAATGATACTTCTCCGTAACTTGTTACATTCTATTAGTTGATGCATATTTTGATCTCTCTGATCACATCGAGGCAGCTAGTCATTTGCACCTATCTGAGATTTGTTTCCCTGACTCTATTATCATAGAAATTTTTGAATCTTTTGTTACTGCTTGATAGTACTTGTCTTGATATAAGAGCTTAGGTGTAGCACCTTGTACAACTATGTCCAAAGAAGGCTGCTTGTTGCTATAAACCAAAATGCAGGGTGATTTACTTTGCATTGGCACTGATGCAATGTAGAATTATGATAGCAATTGTAAATTTTAAGTATACAAGGCATGTAATGAGGAACGTATCATTTTAGATTCTAATATTAAATTATACATACTATTACAAGGAATGAATGTGGAAATGCTTTTAGGAGGCCACCATAGAGATGTCATTTTCCTAACACTCTCAAAAGATTATATTTGCATTTGGTGCTGTCTCCGCAAGTCTTTAATGGAGAAGTTTGGGTGGAGGAAGGAAAAAGAAATTTAAAATGCTAGAAACAACATAGGTGAATTTAGCTCCAGTTACAATGAATCAATGATGCCCATAATAATGGGAACTGATTAGGTCAAATTCCTGGTAAACTAGATTTTTTTGTCTTGTAGTGGTTGCTGTTGTCCTTTTGCAGTATGACATATTGTTTTTCACTGCTGTATGATGCTAGGAACATACAAATCCGGTCATGTATGCTATGCATCTTTTTGAATGGTTGTCCATGTAAATTGTAGTCCTTGCACTACACCCATGCACGTTTGGTTAAAGTTGTCAACCTGTGATATTCATCACTTGTCGAAGTGTCACTCTCTTGATAATTGATGAACAGTTTGATATATCTTTATCTTCCACATGATCAAATCTTTGTTTTGCTGTTAGTTGCCTCATTAATTTTTTGGGACATTCAAAGCTTGTTTATGGGCACATAGCAGATCAAGTGTTGCCTCATGTCAATGGTACTTTTGACTTTGACATGCTTTATCAGAGTACAGATCGTTTTAGGTTGAGTAGGATATACAAAGTCTGATTGGGTTAGTTTAATTGATACTTAGAGGTTAAATACTGACTGTTTTTTCTTATTGGGATCAAGAGTTGTTTTACGGCAGAGTAAGCTCTAGCGCATCTTATATTTATCTTCCACCCAAGTAGAGTACAAAGTAGTTGCCATTCTCAGCTGCAAAGTGTTAGTTTATTGTAACTTAGTGAGAAAAATAAATAAGGATTCGAACCCTTATAGGGCTTGGCCCTTCTTCTTGATGTAACGTGGAGACTCAGCTGGGCCCTTCTTCTTCCCATGTAACGTGTGGATTAAGCAATTGATGTCTATAGGGCTGAGCTCAAATGTAACGTGTGGACAAGCAATAGGGCTGGGTCCAAAAGGTAACGTGGCACAAGTCGCAAGTTAATGTAGGCCCCAAATTGGGTGCCAAAGTGCAAAGTAAAATACGTAAAATAAAGGGAATTGGTTAAGGCCGACTTAGAAGACTTGAACATGAATCTTGTATATAAACAAGATTCACTCTACACAATATATATTCATTTTTAGCACTGCTAGCCTGATGTGAATCAGCCTTCCAAGAGCAGCGAACTATCTTCTTGTGTTAGCGATTCATTCCTAGGAACAGCGAATTGTCTCAGTGGCAGCGAATCATATCCACAGTCAGCAAATTCACTCCTATGCTCTGTGAATGATCTGCATGACAGCAAACAGCAAATCTCGATAGTGCAGATAAGTCTATCAAGCTATTTCTTGTGCCCTAGTTTGGAATCTTCATTCTGCTGTTCTTATTTATATGTTGCTTCAAGTGCAGTAAGCAAAGTTGTATGCTGATATTGTCTAATATAAATTTGGATCTTGTTGCTGGGATTTTCACCTCCAAGAGGGAGGTTTTCCCAGGGTAAACTTGTGTTGTGTGCCCTTTCTATTTGTGTGCTTTGATTCTTGTGACTGCATTATTATTTCCTGCTCATTATTGTTAATCTGATCACGAAAATCAACACAAAGCAGTATGGTTATGTTGAAGTTTGAAGGATTGGCAGTTTTCTTAGATTACACTGACTACACTTTTTTATGACAATCAGGGAGAATTGAAATTAATGAATAACCCAATCTATCATGGTCATGCCGATCGGATTGAGGTTCACTGTCACTACATTTGGCAATTGATTGACATTGATGATAATTTCTCCTCTAATGCACACCTTGAGAGTAGTTTGGTAATCTAACGTTTGAACCTTTTGGTGCTACTATCTTTGTAAAATTTCAGGACAAAAGTAGAGTTGTCTTTGGTTTATTGTAATGTTCCCAGTTTTGCACCTTCCTAAGCATCAGTTATTTTCAGAGGTTAGCCTATTATCAGTGGTCCCCATAGGCTAATGTGGTGAGTAGGCTGCCATTTGTGGGTGATTTAGGGCTTTTTGGCTGACCCTTGGGTTGTTTATTTCAGTACTCTCCATGTCAGAGATTCAGTTTTTTGGTGGTTTGCCTTCCTGAGGTCTTTCAGACTCTGTTTGTACATACATACTAATTTTAGTAAGTCTCTTGAGCATATGGTCTCATACTATTTATCGTAAGTCATTTGGATGGTTGGAGGGTACAACGGCTGTTCTTGGGTTGTTGGTATAGTTAATTAAATGTTTATGGGGACTTTAAAATATTTATTAAATTAATGACTATATTGAGGGGATATAAGGAGTATTAATTGCATAAGTTATTTTAATGGTTATAAAGTCATTTATTAAGTCTTTATGGGGGCGCCAACTACATTAAATGATTAATTGAGATGAAATGAAATTATAAAAGTGCATTTCATTTCCTCTAAGTTGCGGGTTTTTGAGAAGGTTATAAAAGGGCTCTTGATAGCTCATTAATTCATTTATGTTTGGACTTTGGAGAAATCAATGAAGTTCCTGGAGAGCAAGGGTTTGTTGATGAAGTTTCAGGCTTTCTAAGAACGAAAACTCTTGGATGGATTAGTGTCTGCAGGTGTGAAAGATCACCCAAGGCCACTCTCTAATAATCTCACTCAAGGATTATATTTGTGCATTATTGAAATCAGTTTGCAAAGTCGATAGGGCATTTGGAAGTTGATTGTTTGCAGATTGGAAGAGATTGAAGATCATTTGAAGGGCCATACCATTCACTAGCCCAGCCATACCTTTCTCAAGGCTGGCCGTACTATTTTAGGGTCCCAGTGTAGGGTTTTTCGAGTTTTTTCAGATCTGATTTTGAAGGGTTTGTCAACCGTGAAGGGCAATTATAATCGGCGATATTTTTTAGTCAAGATTAATCTCTTGTTTGCAGTCCTAGCCTGGCTATACCATACCAACTAGTTGTCGTAGCTTCATTCTAGCTTGGCCGTACTGTGTAATATGCTTATATGTTATCTAGATGACGTTTGATCATTGAAAACAGTTTGCAAAGTTGATAGGGCACTTGGAATTTGATTGTTTGCAGATTGGAAGAGTTTGAAGATCATTTTGGAGGGCCATACCATTCACTAGCCCAGCCATACCTTTCTCAAGGCTGGCCGTACTATTTTATGGTCCCAATGTAGGGTTTCCCAAGTTTTTTCGGATCTGATTTTGAAGGGTTTATCAACTGTGAAGGGCAATTATAATTGGCGGTATTTTTAATCAAGATTAATCTCTTGTTTGCAGTCCTAGCTTGGCCGTACCATACCAACTAGATGCCGTAGCTTCATTCTAGCTTGGCCGTACTGTGTAATATGCTTATATGTTATCTGGACGTTTGATTAGAGTAGCCGAGAGGGATGCATGCCAAATTATTTCTCCGTATGTACTGTTCTTTAATTAATCAGCAATAAAGTTCTTGAGTTTTTGGAAACTGAATTTAATTATTAGTGTTTAGAAAGGTTTTCTAGCATTCCTATAATTTTTTTCATTATTTCTCAAAACACAAAAAAATCAGAAATTAGAAAAAACAAAAAAAAAGAGGCAAAAATAAGAAAATTAAATATCGACAAAGGGGTGGGATATTTCAGTGGTAGAGTAGAGCTTTCCTACCATCCCGTGTAGGAAAAAATCATGAGTGAAAAGTTTTAGTAGTACCATAGAGGAACAAAAGTGGCAACCACTATAGGTTCCAAAAGGTGAGACCGTTTCAGGTATCATTGTTCTTCACAAGAGTTCATCCAACGATAGTGATAGTGTAACAGGAGGACAAAGGATGAGCAGGATTAGCTGGTCCTAACACTAGAGTGGAGAGGAAATTTGACACCATGATGGACATGATGCCCCTACCATTAGGATAGATGAGGCTATAGAGTGCCTTTTAGCACGCTATGCACACTAGTGAGTCCAGTAGGGGTACCAGTTGTCATTTTATGACACCCTTGGTCCATCAGTAAGAACTGATCAGAGATACAATCCATGGACCAACGCTGCCCCAATTGATCAAGGAGAAAAGCAGAAGAATTATGAGGTGAGAAGTGTTGTCTTGTTTGGAGGAAGTCCCTTCCCTTTGCTTCCCTTTTCTTTCATGTTCCCCAGAACTCCGGAACCCCGAGGTTTCGAAGTTCCTTCTCTTTGCCTTCTCTTCTTTTCTTCTCCGGAACCCCGATGTTCTGAGGTTCCCTCCTCGTCTTCTTCCCTTCACCAGAACTCTAGAACCCCGAGGTTCCAAAGTTCCTCCCTTTCCTTCCCCCTCCTCTTCAGTTCTCCGGAACTCCAAAACCTCGAGGTTCCGAAGTTCCCTTTCCTTGCCTTTTTCGAAACGCCGAGGTTCCGAAGTTCCTTTCCCTTAGCCCCTTTCTTTTCCCAGAACCCTGGAACCTCGAGGTTTCGAAGTCCCTTCCTTGCTGCCTTTCCCTCTTCTCCGGAACCCCCGAGGTTCCAAAGTTCCCTTTCCTTATCTTCTTCTGGAACCTTGAGGTTCCGAAGTTCCTTTGCTAGGTCTCCCCTTTTCCTTTTTCTTAGTCTCTTCTTCGCTTTCTCGGAACTTCGGAACCCTGAGGTTCCGAAGTTCCTTCCTTATCTTCCACACTTCGGGAACCCGAGTTTCGGAAGTCCTCAGACTTCAATCCGGCTTGCAACACTTCTGGGTAGCGTGATCAACACTTAAAGCTTTAAATGCTCCATCGACTTTTGTGACATGTGCACCTTCTTTTGTGGAGCTACAGGGGTGCATTTAATGATTTTGGCAGGATTTCCATCAAGAGAGGTATAGGCCCATTCATGTTGTGGTAACTTATGTCATGTCTGTATGTTGACTTTGGAAGGTCAGTCAATCCACCCTTCTCAGGGTTGCCTTTTCAGGGTATGGCTAGGTTGCTTGCATGTACAGAAAGTCAGGTGCATGCACTTCCTTGCACTCCTAGATAGACATTTCCCTTCACACATAGGGGTCATGATCACTTTTGTAACCAATTTTCTATATAAAGGCTGTTAAGCCTCATCGTAAAGGGTTCTCTCCTTGCTGGCTTGAGCTATTCTATTCTCTTTCACTTCTCTTGTATTTATCTTGCATTTTTGCAACTGTAAGTTTGGCCATTGGCCTTGTAATGAATTGAAATCATCATTCTTGCCTTCCTTCAACTTATGTATGTTGTGTATGTTTCCTTACCTTCATCATAGGTGTATGTTTTGTGGCTCTTTTGTCATATATGCTGTATTTACTTCTGAGTGTGACTTGTGGGAAACCTTCTCCCCTCTTGACATTCGGCGAATTCTAACCTCCATACATGCATTGGGGTCACTCATACAGCTGAAGTTTGTGCATCTCCTGGGTATTTTAGTTGATTCTTTGTGTCATTTCGGGTAGGGAGAGAAACAATCTCTTCTTGGTGCATTACCTTCTTTTATTTTAAGCATTTCTCTCTTCCCTTTTCCTTTGCAAGTTGTTAGGATAGGCTTAGGAGTAGGAGGAATATTTGAAATGTTGAGTTGGTTCAACACCTGCACCTGGATTGAGAAGGAAGCCAACCTTTTCCGAAGATTCAACCCTTTAGCGCAAGGTCCCACACTTCGGGATTGTTTCCATGTTTCGCAAGGTTGCTGAGTTGATAGCTCAACAAGGGTGCAAGCTTTTGTGATAACAGTTTTTGGCATGCCCGGTGGGACTTATTTGCGATTTTTATGCTTAGGATTCAATGCTGTTCTTAGTGTTTCAGCCTTTAGAGGCAGTAATCTTTCAAGCACTTGGTGACTTTGCTCACAAGTCTAGTTTATGTTCATGCTAAATTGCTAGCTCTGGAACCTCAGAACCCCTAGGTTCCCAAGTCATCAACTCTAGAACTCCGGAACCCCCAGGTTCTGAAGTTTGTGAGTCTGGAACCCCCAGGTTCTGAGGTGCCTAAGTCCTCAACTCCAGAACCCTGATGTTTCGATGTCATGCAGTCCTAAGCCCAAGCCAACTGAAGATTTAGTGTGTTCTTCAGTTCATCAAGACTTTGGAGGCAACACCTTTCAAGCACCTGACGACTCTGCAATCATTTGGTGAATCCGTGGTATGTTATTAGTCTGGTTGGGAGGGTCTGTCGACTCTCTTTAGGCATTTTGATAAACAAGCTCCATCCCTTTCAAATGCTTTAAAATGAGTTCATATACCCCGGAACCCCCTGAACCCCCAAGTTCCGAGGTGCCTAAGTCCTCAACTCCGGAACCCTGAGGTTTTGAAGTCATGCAGTCCTAAGCCCAAGCCAACTGAAGATTCGGTGTGTTCTTCAGTTCATCAACCCTTTGGAGGCAACACCTTTCAAGCACCTGACGACTCTACAATCATTTGGTGAATCTGTGGTATGTTATTAGTTTTTGGTTGGGAGGGTCTGTCGGCTCTCTTTAGGCATTTTGATAAACAAGCTCCATCCCTTTCAAATGCTTTAAAATGAGTTCTTATCATGGATGTAACTTCTATTCACCCCCATTCTATGAGAATGCCAACCATTTTTCCCCTCCTTACCAACAGGACCAAACTAGGACTGCTCCTAGTTTCAACCCAAATAACTTCACTTCAGCAGTAGGTGGGTACTTTCCTAATGCTTGCCACCTACCTACTCCTGCTCAACCTTCTTGGCAGCCCAACGAGCCCCAAGATGACGACAAAAGGCAAATTGTAGAAATCAAAAGTGTGTTGCTTGATTTCACCAAGCAGCTGGAGGAGTTGGAAAGGCAACATGAGTGGGATTTGCAGTAGGATCCTCAACCTTCTTGGCAGCCCCTTCTTGGCAGCCCAACGAGCCCCAAGTTGACGACAAAAGGCAAATTGTAGAAATCAAAAGTGTGTTGCTTGATTTCACCAAGCAGCTGGAGGAGTTGAAAAGGCAACATGAGTGGGATTTGCAGTAGGATCAACTTGCTTATTAGGGTCAGCTTCAATAGCAACAAATGGGAGCCCAAAGACAACATAAGGAGTTCCTTGCAAGGCAGCTTGCCTCTGCTAGAAAGAAAGAAATTGAGCAACTAGCAGCCATAGAGATGCGATTCATACAAGAGGAGGTTTCTGCCCCTAGAGTTCCTAAGTTTGAAATCCCAAGCTTCAGGTAGGGGAGACCCTTGCGACTTGTACACCTTTTGTGGAGCTACAAGGGCACATTTAATGATTTTTGTAGGATTTCTATCAAGAGAAGTTACAGGGCCATGCTTATTTGTGGTTACTTATGTCATGCCTACATGCTTTGACTTTGGAATGTCAGGCAATCCACCTTTTGGAAGTCCCTTTCTCTTTGGGATTGCATTGTCAGGGTATGGCCAGGTTGCTTGCATGTACACAATGTTAGGTACATGTACTTCCTTGATTTCCCTGAATGACATTTCCTTGCACACACAAGGATCAAGGCTTCTCTTCCTTGACCAATGGTCTCCCCTCTGCGATCAGTTTTCTATATAAAGGCTGTTAAGCCTCATTGTCAAGGGTTCTCTCCCTGCTGGCTTGAGCTATTCTATGCTCTTTCACTTCACTTGAAGACTTGTATTTGTCTTGCATTTCTGCAACTGTAAGTTTGGCCATTGGCCTTATAATGAGTTGAAATCATCATTCTTGCCTTACTTCAACTTATGTGTGCTGTGTATGTCTTCTTACTTTCATTGTAAGTGTATGTTTGTGGATTTCTTTCACATATATGCTGTGTTAACTTGTTTTTGGGTGTGACTTGTGGGAAACCTTCTCCTCTCTTGACATTCAGCAAGTCCTAACCTCCATACGTGCGTTAGGGTCATTCATGCAACTGAAGTTTGTGCATCTCTTGGGTATTTCAGTTGATTCTTTGTGGCATTTCGGGCGGGCAGAGAAACATCTCTTATCTTGGTGCATCACCTCTTTTCATTTTAAGCATTTCTCTCTTCCCTTTACCTCTGCAAGTTGTTAGGATAGGTTTAGAAGTAAGATTTGGAGTGTTGAATTGGTTCAACACTTGCACTTGGATTGAGAAGGAAGTCGGCCTTGTTCGAAGATTCAACCCCCTTGCGCAAGGTCCCACACTTCGGGGTTGTTTCCATGTTTCACAAGGTTGCTGAGTTGATAGCTCAGCAAGGGTGCAAGCTTTTGTGATAACAGTAACCTTGCCACATTTTGATGGCAGTGATAAATGCACTGCGAGAGCTTGGGTACAAAAGTTAGACAACTTTCTTTCTTTGAGGCCTATGCCAGAGGATAGAGATCAGGTGCAACAATTAGGATAGAGCATAGAGCACCTCAGGGTCAGAGGTATTTTCAATAGGTAACCTTGCCACATTTTGATAGCAGTGATAAATGCACTGAGAGAGCTTGGGTACAAAAGTTGGACAAGTTTCTTTCTTTGAGGCCTATGCCAGAGGAGGACTTGATTAAGTTCGTTACTTCACACTTGGATGGCATAGCACATGAGTGGTTGACGATTTGGTGACACTGGGTCACAATTTTATTACCATCTATAATGAGTTAACCGCTAAACTCATCAAATGGTTTGATAGAAAGGATCCAAAGATGTATTTTAGGGAGGTTGCCCAACTCAAACGGTATGGTTCTTTGGAGACTTACATTTCTGATTTTCAGAGATTGTCCATGATGGTGCCCAGTATCATGGAGATGAGACTTGTGATCCTATTTAGTGAGGGACTCTTGGAGCTCTTATGTAGATGGATCAAGGCATTTGACCCTCCCACTTTATAGGAGGCCATGAAGAAATCTAGGAGCATGGAACTTGTTTCCCCTAGTAGCAAAGTGTCATTTAAGTACTTTCCCTCTAATAAGGAAAAAGAACAGTTACAAGAAGGAATCGATTAGCCTAAGAGATCTTCTTAAAAAACTGATGATGCAAATCTAAATAACTTGAGAAGAAATTGTGCTTTAAATGCAAGGGTTCTTGGGAACTGGGTCATAAGTGCCCTATAAGGGAAAAGCTAATCGAATGGAATACTACCATGCTAATGAAACTAATTCTGAAAATTCTGATCAGCAATCTGATTTGGAGGCAAGAGAGGCAAAAAGTGCATCCGATGAGTCAGATAGAGAACCTGAAGAAGTGGCTCCCATAGCACAACTCTCTAGCATTCAAAAAGAGATTATGTTCATGATTAGAGGAGTCTTGGGTGGATAGCGTGTGATTACTTTGGTGGACATGGGTGCAACACATAACTTCATTGATGAAGGGTTAGTGGCTAGGAGAGTACACACGGGTGTGACACATAACCTCGTTGATGAAGGGTTAGTGACTAGGAGAGGACTGAAAGGTGATGAATTCAAAGGATTCGGGGTTAGAGTTGTAGATGGCTTCATTCTCACTTGTTACAGAAGGATTCCCAGCTTGACAATTTAGTTGAGTGACTACAAGTTCCAGGCTGATTTCTATGTGGTTAGATTGGGAGAGATAGATGTTGTGCTCGGCATGACATGGTTTCGGTCTATTGGAGAATTTTACCTCAACTTTCAAACGTTGGAAATGAAGTTTGATGTTGATGGAAGAAAGCATGTGCTTAGAGCCTCACTTAGAAGAATGGAGCCACTCATTCAACATGCTCCAAAGGAGTGTGATAGCCCTGAAATAAATGATGACATATGTGTAAGTTTTGGATCTAGTGTTTTTCACAGTGGCAGTTTACTTTTCTTGAATGATCACTATTGGAGGAGTCAATTTACGGTGTTTGTTGATAAGCCATTGCTTGAGATGGGTGCTGACTTGGCTCATGACAATCTTTTTTTTTGAGTTGGAATGTGATTTCCAACGCATTCAGCATGCTCCAAAGGAGTGTGATAGCCCTGAAATCAATGATGACATACGTGTAAGTTCTGGATCTAGTGTTCATCACAGTGGCAGTTTACTTTCCTTGAATGATCACTATTGGAGGAGTCAATTTTTGGTTTTTGTTGATAACCCATTGTTTGAGATGGGTCCTGACCTGGCTCATGACGATCTTCTTTTTGAGTTGGAATGTGATTTACAATCTGATATTGAAGGGTATGCCTTTGTTGATAGCTCGGAGATTTCTTTGTAAGCAAGTGATTTTGATCATGGAGGCTGCAAATCACAATGTTTAGAGAGCCAATTGACATACCATTATGAAGAGGATAATTCTGTTATTGGGCATGATGTTGCCCCAATCTCAAAACATGCAGAGAAGTTTCATTTTCTGATCATGAACAGTCTTGTATTTATTGGATCAGCTGGTAGTTTGAGAAGAGTGATTTTTAGTGTGATACACACTTTGGGACATCAATGCACAATGACACCAATGAAAGGGAAATTGGAATTGATGTATCAAAGAGTGGTTTATTAACAGTGAACGACAAATTCTCAACCACATTTGTTTTCATTGGTTGTGTTGGCATGCAACTTTCTGTGATGAAGAGTGGAGAAACAAGTATGTCATTTTGTAATTCTTGTGCGGGATTTTGGGCAATGTTTCCTCTTGATTTTTTCTTGGGGGTTAATAAGGCTCATGGACATCATGGTATCATGGCTTACTTTATGTTGTCAGTTTTTGATGGTGTATGGGAAAATGCAAACTTGGTTAATCCAAGTTGGCTGAGCTTTCAACCAAACAATAAGCAAGCATATCTCATGGGGCAGCGAGTTGAAGAAGGGATTTCAGACTTCATACGTTCGATTTCAGTTCATATCTTGATGGTTGATGGCTGTCCTACCCTGCTGCACATCACATTTTCAGATTGCAACTTGTTGTTGGCAGTTGTTTGGGTGGACTTGGAGGCTGGGCCTTGTCACTACAGCCCAAGACGGGTTTGTATGTTGAAGGGATTCTACCCTTTTATGACAGCAACAATGTTCTTGCAAGTATGATTTTCAGTTTGTTGAGTGCTAACCATGACTATACCAGCTGCGCCCAAGATGGGTTTTTATGTTGAAGGGATTCTACCCTTTTATTACAGCAGCAATGTTCTTGCAAGTCTGATTTTCAGTTTGTTGAGTGCTAACCATGACTATACCAGCTGCCCAAAGTGGATGGATTTCATACAAATGATAGATACTTGTCAAGTCCATATAACACAATTCAGCTCTGGATGGATATCTAATGATATTCCTAGTAGAGTAACACAACAGAAGCCACTGTTGTATCCAAGTTCAATTTGGGATCTGTTGGTTTTTGTAACTAGGTAGAAAAAATAAAAGTTGAATTCTGATTGCCGAAGGCAACATTAGAATTCAACTTAAGTAATAGGGCTGGACCCATTCTTACTATGTGGCATGTGTATTATTTCATTTGTAACACAACAGAAGCCACTGTTGTATCCAAGTTTAATTTGGGATCTGTTGGTTTTTGTAACTAGGTAGAAAAAATAAAAGTTGAAATCTGATTGCCGAAGGCAACATTAGAATTCAACTTAAGTAATAGGGCTGGACCCATTCTTACTATGTGGTGTGTGAATTAGTTCATTTGTAATGGGCTGGGCCCAATAACCATACGTTGTATTATGACAGGACCATTTCCTAATGTGTGGACCCATAAATGTTCACACGCAACACATTATGTATTCCTCCACATGAAACCTGTGAAACACACATCTAAATGTAACGTGTGGTTAAGCAATTTATGTTTATAGGGCTGGTCCCCAAACAGGAAACGTGTCACAAGTTGCGAGTTATGTAGGCCCCAAATTGGGCGTCAAAGTGCAAAGTGAAATATGTAAAATAAAGGAAATTAGTTAAGGCCGACTTAGAAGACTTGAAAATGAATCTTGTATATAAATAAGATTCATTCTACACAACAAATATCCTTATCAAGTGCGATCAGCCTTATGCAAGAACAGTCAGCGAATCAGGCATGTTAGAGAGCGAATCCATTGGACAACTTGCTGGGCAAGGTGATGCGCTATACTTTAGTGATCTCCCTCTTAAATTGATGTCGATATTCTGCTCTCCCTGAAGTCACACTACAACTGCATATGCTAGGTTTAGTCTGCCCTAGATTGGCAACCAAATCAGATAAGTAATCCTATTCATGTAATCTGCTCATAATTAAGAATCTGATCTGAATCTTTCATGCTGGGTTTTTCCTCCAAGAGGGAGGTTTTCCCAGGGTACTTGTGTCTTGTGTTGTGTGTTCTTATTGTTATTTCTGGTTATTCTCAATCTGTTTAAACTTAAGTAACTAGATTAACATCTGATTACCTAAAATCAACAGGATCCGGGTATCGATTGGAGTATTTGGGCTTACTGCAGTGTTGACCCCTGTAATTGCTTGTGGGCAAGCAATTTGGGAGGGCAAATTGTATTGATTGGAGTATTTGGGCTTACTGCAGTGTTGACACCTGTAATTGCTTGTGGGCAATCAATTTTGGGAGAGAAAACTGTAATGTCCCCATTTTTGCGCCTTCCTAATCATCAATTATTTTTAGAGGTTAGCCTATTATGAATGGTCCCCATAGGCTAATGTGGTGATTCCGTTCTTTATAGTTGACCCTTGGGTTGTTTATTTCAGTACTCTCCATCTTAGAGATTTAGTTTTTCAGTGGTTTGCCTTCTAGAGGTCATTCAAGCTCCATTTGTACATACTAATTTTAGTAAGTCTTGAGCATTTGGTCCCATACTATTGTTAGTAGGTCATCTGGATGGTTGGAGGGTACCACGACTTTACTGGGTAGTTGGCAAAATTAATTAAATGTTCCAATATTGGCATTTATTGGAGTTAATGATTAATGTTAATTTATTAAAGTTTCGACTTTAATAATATTAATTAGGTTGATGATTTTATATTAAGGGGATATAAGGAGTATTAATTGCATAAGTTATTTTAATGATTATAAAGTCATTTATTAAGCTTTTATGGGGGTGTTAACTACATTAAATAATTAATTGAGATGAAATGAAATTATAAAAGTGCATTTCATTTCCTCTAAGTCTTGGGTTCTTGAGAAAGGTTATAAAAGGGCTCTTGAGAGCACATTAATTCTTTCATGTTTGGAGAAATCAATGAAGTTCTTGGAGAGCAAGGGTTTGCTGATGAAGTTTCAGGCTTTCCGAGAATGAAAACTCTGATAGGGATTAGTGTCTGCAGATGTGGAAGATCAATCAATATCACTCTTTGATAATCTCACTCTTTGATAATCTCAAGGCTGGCTGTACTATTTTATTGTCCCAGCATAGGGTTTTGTGAGTTTTTTCAAATCTGATTTTGAAGGGTTTGTCAGCTGTTGAAGGGCAATTATAATCAGTAGTATTTTCAGGGCAGATTAATCTCTTGTTTGTAGTCCCAGCCTGGCTGTACCATACCAACTAGCAGCTGTACCTTTATTCTAGCCTGGTCGTACTGTGCAATCTGCTTATATGTTATCTGGATGGTGTTTGATTAGTTCTTTATTTAATCAGCAATAAAGTTCTTGAGTTTTTGGAAAGTGAATTTAATTATCAGTGTTTAGAAAGGTTTTCTAGCATTCCTCTTTAAATTCCTGCAATTTATTTCATTATATCTGTAAAACACAAAAAATCAGAAATTAGAAAAAACAAAAAAGTGACAAAAACCAGAAAATTAAATATCGACAAAGGGGTGGGATATTTCATTTGTTCATTAAAGGGTGTATTAGATATATATTTATAAAATAATATTAGAGTATACTCTTTAAAGTTTAGAATCTTAGATATACATTATTATGTTGATGATGAAATAAAATTTCTTGGTGTTTCTATCTTTGTAAAGTTTTAGGAGAAAATCAGAGTTGTCTTTTTGTTTTTTCATATAAATTTATAATGTTATAGTAGGTTATACTTTGTCGATATATGTTTCTTGCATATGCTGATGATGTAATAAAACTACATTAGTTAGGTTTAAAAGGTAACTTTCAATGTGAGTTACAACTACCAAAGTAATTTTGAATTTTGCCCAACAAATAGCAAGAGAAACTTTTCATGATACACAAAAGAAAAACAATAATATAGTATAAGATTGAAACCAGTGGAGATTTCTTTAATCATGAGACATATATTCTTGAACTTTGGTTTGATAGCTTAGGGGGATCATATGTAGGCTTTTTTGTTTGGAATGGTAGTATTCCTAGATATTCATAACAATAGCTGTGAGCGACTTGTAGATTACCTTCAATTGCCATTTCAAAACAGTTTTTATACCAAGTTATTCGTTTCAGTATGGATTGTGGTCTGCATTTGTGGGTCGAAAAAAAAAGTGGGGGTTGGGTTCATTTTGGGTTTGAATTTGAAAATATGCAGCCTAAAAATAGGAATTGAGTTTGAATACCACATATCATAATATAATCAACCAAGGCACCATAAACTCTAATGTCAGCTAAAATCATAAATGATAATATTATAAAATATTCATTGTTCAAACTTAAAGTTCAATATTAAAATAATAATAACAAGTTAAACAATCTATTTTCAGTATCAGAAGGATTTTCTAAAATATCAACAACAACATCATCATTGACATTAAATGATTTAGTAATATTTGAAGAACCACAAATAGTGCCATCCCATTCGCACTAAAAGCGTGCTCACTTTTGGACTCAAGTGCAACATGTTGGAAAGTGGAAGCATCCAAGTTAGTTTGCTTTGGCTCCATGGGGGTCTAAGGGAAGCGACCCCTACTGAGTGGAGGCCTGTAGTGGGATTTGGGGGCAACACTCTTGGTACATTTTCTGTTGTGATACATGGTGGGGTCGAGGGGTAGAGTTTCCATCACCAAGACCAAAGAAAGACTTTCAAACCAAGCCCAAAGAAAGACTTTCATAGTGCACACTAGTTTTCATAATTTTTTAAAAGATAAAGTCAAAGGTAGAATCAAAAATAGAAAAAACAAATTAGAATAGGGTAGAAAAATGGATGGATCCTCCTCAGGTTCTCCTAGCTTCCCTTGGATCCTCTTCAGGTTCTTTGTCCTAGATGAACCCAATCCCACTCTCCTGAATCTTGGCTGTATATGTAGGTGGGTTGGACCAGATCACAAATTTGGTTCGAATAGAACTTACAGCTGGCTGGTTTGCAGGCAGATTTAGTAGTATAGTTCTTACATTGATGCTAAAATTTGCTAATTGATATCTCACTGGTTGCATCTGGGTTTGGTTGCAAGTCCTTGATTCTAGCAACTCCAATATAATTCATTGCAATTTATCTTTTGAGTGATACAGGTTACATGTCTCGTTAAAAATTGTATAGTAGGAAATTTGATATAAGTATTGGAAGAATGTCGCGATAAGTTGACCGTTGCCCATCAAATATCAAGAGAGATTGTTTGTGATATGCAAAACACAAAGTGACAATAATCTAATATAAAATAAAAACATTGTTGAATTATTTAATTATGAGATAAAATTTGTGTTAAAGTTTGGTGTGGCATTCTTATGGAAGAGATCCCATGCAAGCTCTTTTGTGTGCAATGGTATTATGCCCATATATTCAATAACATTGACTCTTGGATTTGCTTTGATTGCCACTATAAAATAGTTTGTACATTAATTCTAATTTTTTTTAATAGAATCTCATTGGCCACATCTGGGTTTGGTGGTTAGCCAATGGTTCTGGCGATCCATGTCATTCATTTTGATTTTCTTCTGAGTGATTCAGGTTCGCATTGCAATCATGTCTGAACCAGAAAATACTAAGTTCCGTGGAAAAGTACCTGGTTGGCATCATGCCAAATGTTTTCTAGAAATGTGTATCTGGACTGATCCAATGGACAAAATGCCTGGCTGGGACAGCCTTACTGCAGAGGATAAAGAAGCTGTTCAAAATATTGCAAAACCATACATTCAAGGTGCAAAACAAGATAACATATCTTTTATGATTAAATTTGATGGTAGAATGTTCTGGAATTGATATATTCTAATAAGCACAATTTTAGCATTTGTTTTTTCATAAGAAAATATTTTGCTTTGCTTGCATGTCCTTAATTTTTTCCAGATTCAAAAAAGAAAGTGGGAGATTCACTGGAAAAAGTTAGTGAGAGTTCAAAGAATTCCAAAGATGGGAAGAAAAAGAGTGTACCAGTTGTTGGGAAATCCAAGAAGCGTAAACCTGAGGAAAGTGAAATGCTGCCTCGTAAAAAGCAGAGTAAGGGGTCCTCAAATAACAAATCCAAGGAAGTGGATGGAAAATTAGAAGAATCTTCCTCAGGAAACAGAGAATTGGAACGGAGTTTGGAGGAGCAATCTAAGGCATTGTGGAAAATCAAAGATGAGTTACAAAAGAATGTCAAGTTGGCAGAGTTGAAAGAGATGCTCATAGCTAATGATCAAGAACCAAGTAGTTCAGAATATGATTTGAGAGAACGCTGGTATGTATTGGCATGCACATGCATGCACGCGCACACACACACACCTGCACAGATAGATATAAGAGAATGGTAGGCTCCATATATTGCTAACCTGAATGCTGCTTACTGTTAAGTGCAAGTCTGCAACAGTGATGCTAGAATTTATAATGTGCAGAATTTGCTGATAGATTCTTGGGTTCAATTTTCTGTTTAAGTGACCCTGAATCCTGTGTTGGTTTTCCTGTGGTGGCAAATATTGTAACTAGTGGTTTAAACTTTATTTCCTCCTGCTCTAGACTTTGATACTGTGTAGAGCTAGTTTTGCTCTCCAGTGTTGGTTGACACAGGCTTACTCCCTGTGTTCACTGGAGAACTGTACTCTGACATGGTTGTTTGCATTTGAATCACATAGATTTAGAATTTCTTAGACTATATCCAATTTGAATTCACATCCTCTAATTATGCTTTTACATTCTTTTCATTGTAGTCACATTTTATGCCTGTGATTTGAATTTACAGTTTCAAGTCCCATTAATCTACTTCTGTTATTCCTGGATGTTAATATAATTTCTTTGTTTCTTTTGTTCTTTCTGTCAACTCTTATTTGTATAAGGCACTAATATTTATTCTCTAAAGAAAAATTAAACTTGTCCAAATCCTGTATTGCTGCTGCCTCTTTCTGTGATGCGTCTTAATATCTGGCAGATTATTTTTTCTGGATATCAGTTTAGTCATAAACCCTTGTATGTTCACTGTCTCACCCATGTCCTGGCTGATCAGAGTTGTATAAGAATTAGAAATGACTTTTAATTTCACATGGAAGAATCCCAAGAATAACAAACATTCATGCCTGGGGGCAGTCACAATTTTCAGTGTCCAAGCTTTCAAATACACTATCTACTTGAAACCTGCAAATGCTTTGACAAGGAAAAAGGTTTTACTTATAAAATGCACCATAAACAAGGAAATATGAGTTAGAAAACTGAAACTGAAGTTAAACCATGAAGCATGGAAATCTTTCTCAACAATTACAAGAAAACTTGTGGCCAAATTTCATCAATTGATGTCTATATAGTTAGATTTGACATCCATACCTAATAGACTCTGTAGTAAATATGGAAATACAAATTAAACTATGAGGAATTTATAAATAACTTAAGCTGTTAAACATGGGAATTCATGCTTAATAAGTTCCGTGGTAACAACTAAAAATATTGGAATTTAGATTAATAGAATGTGTATCTAGTTGGATCTAGTTGGATTCCCTGCTAATAAGTTCTATGCTTGAGCTACAACCAGAGCACAAAAGTTATGGAAGATAGCAATTTTGTCACAATTTATTTAATTGCATGGCTTCACACAAGGCCAGTGGATCTTATCTCTCCATCTTAAGAAGAAACGCACTTGATATTGCATAAAGAGATTAAATTAAGCCCTATAATAACAAAAAATTAGATGAAGATATAATGCTAAAAAGGATGGGGCAAAAGAAAGGGAAGGAGTAAACAAGCACCATAATTGAAATGGTGAAGTACAACTGTTTGAAGGGTCAGATTAAGTCAGTCTAAAGGCTAGGGTTAAAGAAAGAAACTGATAATATCAATTATGATTTTAGTCCAAAAGATAGGGTTTCAAGGGTATTGTTGGATTAATGGTACCACACAAAGAAGTCTTCCATTCGATTTGCAGTAATGTTTGCAGTAATGGA
Organism: Cryptomeria japonica; assembly: GCF_030272615.1. Classification (NCBI taxonomy): domain Eukaryota; kingdom Viridiplantae; phylum Streptophyta; class Pinopsida; order Cupressales; family Cupressaceae; genus Cryptomeria; species Cryptomeria japonica. The sequence goes on along the minus strand of NC_081412.1, from coordinate 553,417,226 downwards.
GATGAATATGAAATTAAATTAATAGAATTACACTATAATCTAAGCTAGAGTCCAAAAGATAGGGTTTCAAGGGTATTGTTGGATTAATGGTACCACACAAAGAAGCCTTCCATTCAATTTGCAGTAATGTTTGCAGTAATGGAGATGAATATGAAATAAAATTAATAGAATTACACTTTAATCTAAGCTAGAATGCAAACTATCCATCTACTAAGCCTTATTCTAAGGTTGAATGCAAACTATCTATCTACCTTCATTTCATGTTCTACCTTCGTTTCATGTTCTTTTATTTGTGAAACAAAAGCCAGGTTGAAAGTGCCTTATTCTAAGGTTGAATGCAAACTATCTATCTACCTTCATTTCATGTTCTACCTTCGTTTCATGTTCTTTTATTTGTGAAACAAAAGCCAGGTTGAAAGTTCACACTTTTTAAGTTTGCAATCCCAGATGACCATACAATGAATGTAGATATTCAACATTTGAGGGAGTGTTAGATGTAATCTTTGTTATACACATTTGATGATTAAACCCCAACAATAATGTTATAACTTTGGAAAAGAAAACGTGTTCAACTCTTGAAGGATGCCTCTATGTAAGAGTGATTCTATTGATAGGAAGTGTTCTAAGTCTCAAGAGGAATAAGACCACAGATCTGAATCTTGGAGATCAGTGGTTTTATGATAGTGGGGGAAGTTCCTAGTGATACGTATGATGACCAAGTGTAGAGCAGCAAGATAGAACGGTGATGTAGGAAGATATAATCTGCAAGATAGTTTTGATGCAGAAAAAAAATGTAAGTTTCCCTAATAGCTTTCAGAATAGAGCAGAATTGCAACAGCTATATAGTAGAAAATGGTGTTGAGATAAAGCACAAGGATGTGGATCCCAACGACGATCAAGATATGTTTCTATGTGGAAGCAAATGTAGTGTTGGCTGTAGTCTGTTATTTGAACTAAGGCATTTTCAAATTTTTTATAATATTGAGATTATTGGGTAATGACAGTGTGAGGCTTTTTTTAATTAGAAGCTGGTTACGAAGAGTATTTCATACAATATAGGAGCCACAACTCTAGCCAAACCTGCACATTTAGTCCAAGAGATTGAGCTTAATCGGTTAAAGCATTGAGTTCTCATTGCCGAGATCCAAGTTCAAATCCCAAAGGGACATCTAATATGATTTTATCAGTTGTGATTCTTGGTCTTTAATAGCTGGCTTCTATTGTGGAAGTTGTTTCTAAATAAGCAGATTTCTAATTTGTGACTCAAGGTTTTCTATAGGTGGTTTCTAGTGTGGTTGCTCGAAAGGATCTGATGTTAGTCTTGGTTGTGCTTGCAAGAGCTTGTGTTGGTCTCATGTTGATGATCATTTGAGCAAAATATTTGTAAACGAACAATTAACAAAAGAAAAAAAAAACTACACATTTACATCAAAATATTGCAACAAACAATAGATAAGGGTACAATTATTATATTCAATACATTTTAGCCATAGGAGACAAAAAGGAAATGAACTTTGCACTTATAAAATTTCCCAGAAACAATGCTTGTTGCTGCTATAGTCAACACAATCACTGTCATAAGTACCAATAGGATGATCAACTTCCTCCTCTAGGGTCAGGTCCTTAACAACTAGCTCAAACCTTTTTTTCACTGTGATGGTGTAAAATTAGGGTTAGGGTTAAATTAAGATAATAAAACCACTAAATGACCTAATTCACCATTACATTGGGGGGAGATGGAATCTAATAGATAGGGCTTTTCTCCTCTGTAAATTGAATTGATTTGAATTGTTGAAGATTAGGGTAAAATAGGTGACAATTGAAGCAATTCGACAGAAACAGTAAGCTACAGATGTTGAAATGAGCCACCAACTTGGATTTGAGCAGAAAAATATGTCTTGGATTTGTTCCCAGAAGATCGGCTTGATTTTTTGGGACTGGAGTATCAATTCGCCATGGTCCTCCGATTTTCTTGTTGTCGAAAGTTGAACCCGTTCGTCTTTGTGACTTATGTCATTCCTTCTAAACCCATCTTTGTACCTGTTTTCTACTCACAAAAAGAAGGGGGAAATTGTGATTTGGAATTAACCATGAAATTGAATTGAAAGATGTAGATGAAATACTGCAGTAAAATACTTTTCTTTTGAGTGGAAGGCTGAAAATGAATGAAACTTTAATGATATACCTTAATGAAGTTTTGTTTGTCTCCACAATGGAATTAGCGTTTCATGTAGGTTGTCTTCATAAAACATAGAACATGAATGTCATGTCCAATGCTTGAATCTTGATTTCACTTCTGCTCCAATGCTTGATAGAAGATTGATTGCTTGTCCCACTTGTATTCACTAGAGTGTAATTGAGATCTTGAATTTCCGCTCGATTAGGTTTAAAATGAGAGGGGTAGACCTTTATTATTGTTTGATGAAAATCCGATTGAAAATCTCTGTACCTGTTTCTTGCACATAGAAAGAAGGTAGAAATTATTGGGAATAGGGGTTTGCCTTAGGTCAAACCTCGGTTTCGGAATTGACCATGAAATTGAATTGAAAGATGTAAATGAAATACTGTAGTAAAATACTTTTCTTTTAAGGGAAAGGCTGAAAATGAATGAAACACTAATGATATACTTTAATGAAGTTTTGTTTGTCTCCACAAAGGAATTAGGGTTTCATGTAGGTTGTCTTCATAAAACATAGAACATGAATGTCATCTCCAATGCTTCAATCTTGACTTCACTTCTGCTCCAATGCTTGATAGAAGACCGATTGCTTGCTCACTTGTATTCACTAGTGTAATTGAGATCTTGAATTTCCCCATGATTAGGTTTAAAATGAGAGGGGTAGACCTCCTTTCATACTTGTCAAAAATTCGAACATGCCGACACAAATCAGTATGAATAAGATCAAGAAATCATTAGATTTGTCTTGTATACTCTTAAAAGAGGTTCTGACTTTTTTTCCCATTTGACATACTTTACATACCGGATTATAGGGCTTCACAATCTTAGGTATATCTCTAGCTACCTTAGTTGAACTGATCTTTACCATGCAATCAAAATTCACATGACATAGCCTTTTATGCCAAAGCCAACTCTCATCAATTTGTGCAATCAAACATGTCTTCTCATCGGAATTCAAATGAAATATATTACCTTTTGTCTTGAGTACCTGTTGCAATCTCCAATCCAGATCTATTAATGATCTTGCATTTTCCATCCTTGAATTGTAATTGAAATCCCTTATCCACCAACTATCCTACACTCAAAAGATTATGCCTTAAACCTTCAACATAATAAACATTATTAGTATTGTGCTTACCATTTAATGATATAGTTCCTTTTCCTTTGATCATGCATGCTTTGTCATCTCCAAATCTAACTAGACCGCTATCAAATTCTTGCAAAGATAGAAACTTCCTTTTATCTCTAGTCATATGATGTGAACATCCACTGTCAATTACCCATTCATCCTTATCTTCAATTTTAGCAGCAAGGGCCTTTTCTTCAAGTACATTCTCCTCCAGTGCCGGATCATCTTCCTTGATAGTCAAAAACACCCATTCCTTTCCATTGCCGGAACCACTAGCAGAGTCTTGTGTCGGTTCATCATCAGAATTAGTCACACCTTCCTCATCCGCAAAGTAACATGATTTATCTTTGTTTTTCCTGTACTTATGCTTGTTCTGATATCCAGGGTTAGGCTTAAAGGATCTTCTATCTCTTTCTTCAAATCTTGAATTCCTTTTAGGACATCTAGATGCAAAATGACCTATCTTATTACATGCAAAACATTTAAAAGGTGATTTTTCTTCATACTTACTTCCTATCTGTCCTTTAGGTACTCTTATAGCAAATAGGGCTTCAATTTGCTCAAATTCTTCATCTTCTCTCTTCATATCATCCAATTCCTTTGCATACAAAGCTTTCCAATTTTGCTTGCCGGTTGATGATGTAAATGCATGAAAATAAGGTTAAGACTTCACAGCTCTAGAAGTTCCAAATTCTTCAAGCTCAAAAGCAAATAATTTCCCAACCAAGGTATCCCTATTGACAAAAGTATTTACCATTGTTCTCAATTCATTAATTGCAGTAGCCTTCATCTTATAAGCCGATGGTAAATCTCTCAGAACTTTAGAAACTAATTTATCTTCACTTAGAGATCCACCACAACATTGAATTCCCATGACAATTTCATTTACCCTTTCCAAAAATGCAATAATCCTTTCATCTTCTTCCATCTTCAAGTTTTCATATCTCACTCGGTAACCATCAAGTTTAACAATCTTAATAGTAGGGTCACCTTCATTAAGAGTCACCAACTTGTCCCATATAGCTTTTGTTGATGATTTGTCAGTCAATTCCATTATTTGCTGATCAGAAAGTGCAGACAAGAGGGCTTCTCTAGCTCTACAATCATTCTCAAGCTCCTTGTCCAAGTTTGCCGGAGGAGGATTGCCAGATGCCAGATTAAAAGGAGTAACACCATTCTCTGTGATTTCGCAAATTTCCTTACCAAGAAATCTTAGATGAGTCTCCATCCGAATCTTCCATACTCTGTAATTTGTTCCATCAAGCCTAGGAATTTCTCTCCGAAAGATAGCTACAGATAAACTAGATGAACTTGAACTGTTAGATGCCATAGGATCTTCCTCAAGCTGTTAAGATTCTGGAGAGAGGACAAGTGCTATAGTTCAAATAACCGGAAGACAACTGAGAGGGGAGGGGGGGGTGAATTAGCTGTCACTAGATTATCAGAACCTTAATTAAAACATTGTTACCCGGAACACATAAGATCAATACCGGAATACATAAACCAATTACCGAAATAGTAGATATATCAATTAAGCACAACCAACAATTAGAGAATAAATACCATCCACATGACACCAAGATTTGTACGTGGAAAATTCGGTAAAGGGAAAACCACGATGGGAAACCTACCCATAGTCAGATAATACTTTTGCAGTAAGCTTGTGATTACAAATTGAGGGGCCTGCACTTGCAGGAAGGCCAACAACCTAGAACATGCTGCTCATGACAAAATGAGTCTCACTGACTACATAAAAATCCAGACTACAATTCGGAAGGAAGAATGAACTGCAATAATAGCATCTCCTATGCCTGAGTACAATTTTGGTTAAGCTCAATACCATAGGACTTAATCCTCTTACATAAACCCAACTCAATCACCAATGATCGACGAAATCCTCTGCATGATTATTACATTATTCACTTGCATACCATTTCCATTCCATACCATGATCTACAATGAGATCTTACATCATATATATACAAACCCTCGACCTTAAGCAATTAGGTCGGCCACCAGACAATAAAACATATTACATAATTATAAAACATGTCGACGTGAGACCAAAACAAATAATATCCAACCCATAAGTCTTCTCGGAAACACATGGAGAAGACCAATCAACACGTTACATTAAGCCGGTCCGAAACCTAGATAGAACATAATAGGTATGGTTTTAAATGCAACGCCACCAATCAACTGGAACACGAAAATGATAACCATCAGCATCCGGAAACTCTACTAGAAGCCACACCAACACCACTTATGCGTAATATCAAAAGATCTTCAATCAATCTCTATTGGTGAAACCCTCACCAGATCAACAAAGTAGGCTTTTCCATAAGCCAAAGCATACCAGAGTATATCGGATCATCATGATCTTACCAACCAGAAACCAAACATCCGACCGGGACCAAAAGGATATCGGTAAACAGCCAAAGCAGCTAGTGTTGACATCAATGACAAAACATCAATGCAACACATAATCAATTCCTCCAAATGGCAAACATAATAATGTGCCAATTCGTTGAATGGAAGGCAATTAGAGTGTTATGTTAAAAGTAGAGTAGAATCTCTAGTAATTTTAACTGTGCAAGTGATATTGGAGTGGTTTTCCTTGTGCATGAAGGTTTGACAACACCATATTGTCTATGTTGTTACCCAATGTTTGTTGCCAAAGTGCAAGTTTGTTGTTTCAAGTGCTCGCCAATTCGTTGAATGGAAGGCAATTAGAGTGTTATGTTAAAAGTAGAGTAGAATCTCTAGTAATTTTAACTGTTCAAGTGATATTGGAGTGGTTTTCCTTGTGCATGAAGGTTTGACAACACCATATTGTCTATGTTGTTACCCAATGTTTGTTGCCAAAGTGCAAGTTTGTTGTTTCAAGTGCTCAACCATGGTAAATGCTCTGAAGAGAGCAAGATTTGAAAGGTTGGAAGGGAATGATAAATTTTTTCGAATGGAAACGATGGGCTGAGGAAGTTGTTTGCAACATGAGGAAAATGAAGAATTGCAAGTTTGGTTGACAAACCACAAAGACTTCCTAATGGGCATCATAGAGGTCCTAATGAGCATCATAGAAGTGTTGCAACAAGTTTTGCAATCAAAAGAAGAGGTGTTGACAAAATACCAATGTGATGGTGAAAGAGTGAAGTGGGAAACAAACCTCGTCAATGAGAGATGCATAAACCCAAATGGGTATACACAATGGACACGTAACCAAATTTATTTTCTTCCCATCAATAATCTTATAGTGGTTTTTAAATTCATGCTAAAGAATTTGGGTTTAAGATGTTAATGAAGAAAGGTTATGGAAATGTTAATGAAGAAGGGCTTGGAAATGGCCAATGTATGGTTGTAGAAAGACCTCAATTCATAGGTTTTGGATTTGTGGGTGGAATACAAGAGGTTGGAGAATGTTTCGAAACTGCAGCAATGAAGAAAGTTTGCGATGACAAGGAGCCCAAGCTAACAATTTCTAATAATCAGCCTATAAGATTAAAATGTCATTCCTTATGTTGAAGCCAAGGATGATTTGAAGCATCTTTATGTTGAGCTGGTTGATAAAGATGGAGAAACACTTCAAAGCGACACATGAGTCTCTAAGAAGATGGGGACATCAGATCGAAGTTGAAGAGGACTGAAAGATGTCATTCCATATTTATATGGAAAATTGCAAGATGGCATTAAGGAGTGGACAGTCATGCAACAAGAGAAGAGTGTTCAAGAGGAGGTTGCATGGGGAAGAGCTTTCAAGAGGAGTACAAATCATCTCTCAAGAAAGGAAAATATCCCCAAGTAAGAGGTATAACATTGCCATCTCAGGAAACTTGCACAAACAAACCTAGGGATAGCACATGGAGGAAAGCCAGGAGTCCAAGTAAGCATCCAATAATGTATGTAAGAGGCAAGCTTTCTGTTGTTTGCTTCATATGCAAAAAGGGAGGCCATGTAGCCGAAGATTGTTGGGATGCACATCCACATTCATTTTGTGGTTTGGTTAAACATTTTTTGGCCAAGTGTTGGAATAAGAAGTCCATTAATGGAGAGCAAAATAACTTCAAGAGGAAGGATAATTTTCTATTGGCAAGGGCAAGAATTTTCACACTCATTGCAAGAAAACAGGGCATTATGAAGCAATATGTTGAAGACTTCATCCACATCTGTATTCAAAGAATTAGGGAAGATTCACCCATAAGCAAGGAAGAAGAGGTTGCCAAAGTAGAAGCAAGGTGATTGGAGGAAAATGCCACCAAGAGGGAGCTGTGTGAGCTTGTAACATTGCACTATATGCACTTTTAAGAGATTTTTATGTTGGAGTTTTGTCCCAATTTTGTGTTTTTCGGATGTAAGCACTCTCATTACATGCTTTTGATGTTGAGGGATACACTTTACTTGTTTCCCATGTTACAAGTTAATTAGGCAATTGTTATAGTTTTACAAGTAGAAGAACTTTCAAATAGCTTCTACTGTGTAAAGCAATGTATTTGCAATGATTGAGAGATGTGGGTTTGAGCATGTGACGGTTGATAGAGTTATAAGATTTGGGATGGCAGCCAGTTAAAGTGTTATGAAATCTAACCTTTTAAGTTATGTTGCAGATTGGGCAATTGGCTTTGGCCCAACTTGGTAGAGGAAGTATCTGTTGTTCGATGAAAGAATGTGATTTCCACCTCTTTTTATGGATCAGATACTGTGCTCTAGGGTGTCTAAAATGTGCTTTGTACACACATTTTCCTCCATAAGTGCAAGCATTCAAGGACATTTGTGCTTCACACCCCAACTTTTCTTTGACTTTTGAAAATCTTTTTCAATTTAAACATTTGATCCATATGAACAATATTTCTAATGTTGGAGATTGGTTGGTAATAGTTCATATTCACTACAATTCAAAACCACCTCAGTTAATGCTTGCATTTTCACTTTCATGTCTATATCAGTGTGGATGGCATGCTGTTTGGGGCCCTCAAAGAGTGCCCAATATGTGGTGGTGGATTAGAATATTCTGGAGGTCAGTATAGATGCAGAGGTTTTCTATCAGCATGGAGCAAATGCACTTACTCAACTACAAATCCTGAACGTCAGAAAGGAAAATGGAAAATCCCCAAGGAGACAAATAATGAGTATCTTCTTCAGGTTGGTTTGTCAGCTAAACCTTTCTTCCTTCTGTTTTTAGTTGTTTTTAAGTTTTTTGCCTTTAGTGTTTATTAAATAGAAATTTGTTGAGTAACCGGGTTGGTTCTTTGCAGTGGTTTAAATCACAGAGTGGAAAGAAGTTAGTACGTATCCTGCCTCCACAATCTATTAGCAAGCACTCTGAAAATCAAGATATAATAGGGCAGTCACAGGACCCGAACGTTGGATTCTTGCAGCTGTTAGCAGTGGCAATTGTTGGAAATCTTACTGAATCCCGTGTATGAATGCAGTTCCACTCTTTGATGTTCATTAAAATCTTTAGTATATCCTAGCAATTCGATACAAATTATAGATAGCATAGATGCTTTTGTGTTTTATCACATCACTCTTTTGAGGAATTGATTGCAAAGTAACGATTGTGATGTGACTTGGTGTTATCATTTAGATTCTATATTTAGGATACATTGGATATTACAAGAATTGTGGTTTTAGTAAATTGTTATAAAGCATAAACTTTTCTGCAGGTGGAATGGAAGCATAGAATTGAGGCAGCTGGTGGTAAATTATTAGGCAAGCTTACACGAGGTAAGTATTTCAAAATTTATGTTGCCAACTGTGGTATGGGCATATATGCGGTGTTTCTAATATGAAACATATATTGTAGATCTGAGGCATGCATTTTTAACCATGTGTGGGGCTGTTTCTTTTGTTGAGCTATTGCTAGATGCTGACTGTTTGGTCATAAATGAAAGAGAGATTGATGAGCATAAAACTGAAGTGGAAAGAGCAAGGTAAGTTTGTCTCCTTTCGTAATGTAAGAGCATTGTATCATTTAGTATTTTGTTTTTTCGATATAATTTGTTATTGCCTGGGCTTTGGCAGATGATGGAATTCTGCTGGTACAAGATAATAGTCTCTAAAATGTGGAAATTGTTCATGTGGCTTCTTGTTGATCATTAAATTCATGCTGTATGAATTATATTTTTTTTCTTTAAACAGGAATAAGAAAACAAAAAGTATTAGACAAAATGGATTCTTCGTATGGTTTCTTGGCAATCATATAATTCTAATTTCATTTGGCTTATGTTTTTCAACCAGGAATATGAAAATACCAATTCTTAGGGAATCCTATCTAGTTGACAGTTTGGAAAAAAGAAGGCGACTCCCAATGGATGAGTATAAAGTTGAAGGGAAAGAAAACTTTGTTAAGGTTAAGGTTAAAGGGAGAAGTTCTGTTCATGAAGAATCTGGTCTGCAAGATACTGGGCACATTCTGGAAGAAGGGAAAAATATCTACAATACAACTCTTAATATGTCAGACTTATCCACTGGCATTAACAGGTATTCTTTCTGTGGGCCTTGACAGGTAGTTCACCTCTATTTTTTTTGCCTTATAATAGAGTGTGTACATTTTATTTTAATATGCTTTCCTATTAGTTTCACTCACTTGTTCACCTCTTTTTTTTTCCCTTTTTTCCCCTTATTATAGAATGTGTATATTTTATTGTATTATGCTTTGCTATTAGTTTCACTGACTACAATGGTAATGAAATTTCATTGTTCATAGAATGATTTTTTAATCAATGAAAATTGCGATGATTGTGCAGTGTTCAAGGTAAATTAATTGTAGAAGTTACAAGTGTTAATTTTGAAATCAGATTTATATGATTAGGTAATTTTAAAATTTTATTTGTAGCTTGGTCACAATCTGATAACAATTGATGATATCAATTAAATCCTTCGAATATGATTTGTGTGTAAGTGACATATCAGTTTGTAGAATTCAATCTGCTTCTTGTATATGTCACCAATTTGCTGTATGTATATGCCATGATATGTAATATATTATCCAAATGCCTTTCAAGTTGTACTGTATGAACTTCCTTATAATTCGATGATAATTACAGACTGCTTGTTTATATGGCATGACTTGTAGGTAAGTATCGATCTGCACTCCTGTAGTTCATTACCGTGCTAAGGAAATCATATTGTCCATAAATATGATTTCCACGGGCTTCCCCACGGGCTGTGTCCCTTTAACACGAAATGGTGGCACTAAAACAATTTGTAACGACTCATTAGTGAATCGAAACACTAACTAACAATGCAATTTACCTTAGTCATAACCATTACTAATAATCACCGAATAAAGGAAAACGATAAGTGATTAGATCGATAACAGATAGTAATAGATGATCATAACTAATTCGAAGACCGAAGCTATTCATGTTCAACAGACATAACGATTAGTATATTCCGACCGAAGCTATACGTATTGTAACACTACCTCTTAGCAAGGGAGGATATTCATCTATCCTACAACACTTTATTGTGATCACAACAGATTCATCTATAAAAGAAAGATATCACCTCACTGTGATATCAGAAGATATGGCATATTCACGGATAGCATGTCTCATGATATTCACCATGATCTCGTAATGTAATACCCACATAATGGCTTGTCCATGGATATCACATCTCATGATATCCACCTTAATGGCAAATTTAAGGATATTGATTCATGGCATGTCCAAGGATATTACGTCACATAATATCCACCATGAGCATCTCTGTTAGTAACATCATCTGGCATGGCATATTCATGGATATAATTTCTCATGACATCCACCATGAACATATATTACTTAGAGATGACAACCATCATGACATGTCCACGGATATCACGTCTCATGATATCCATCATGATGGTAAGATCGGTATTGTTAGATCGTCATCTTACAATAAAGATCAGAAATACAAGTGTCCATCATTGAGAGATTGTCACCTCCAAATAATGTTCACAGGGGCTCAACAAGCACTGAACCAATGTAGTCATGGAGTCACACACATGACACTTAATCATGATCCATATCAGATTAATAAAATTTTATTCATAAGAGTTTACACTTTAAACATCTTAAAGGAATACATTAGTATTATGAAACCAAATTAATGTAGCTTATACTCAATCTCAGCTAAAGCTACATTTTCTACCATACCAAGCTTACCTCAAAAGTATGCAAACTTTATTCTAGAGAGGCTTGGTGACGGTATCTGTAGTTTGTTCATCCATACTAATATATCTCAATTGAATAACATACCTTTCCGGTTGATCTCCGCATGCCTTGACCTTTCATGAAATGCAAGGTTGGAGTCTGCATCACTCTTGGTGTATTCCAAGCTCACCAAGTCTCCATCTTTTCAGGAACCTCATGACCTAGGATTCAATGTAAAGGCTTTCCAACCTGACTATTGATTGATCACTATGATCGAGATCCTCGGATATCAATCGAAGCATATTCTCTTGACTACTCCCTCTGTCATGGAAGCATCCCGTGCTCACATGGTCCCAATCATGGAAGATATCTTGCTTCATGAGACTTTCATCATCTGGTATGATCTTAATACAGTTGGAAGTGCTAGATCCACAACCACCATGGATCTACTGTCATAAGATTGAGCCCTAGGTAGGAATATGACCATCCTGAGATTTAGAACAAAATCTCCTTGTAGTATGCTCCCTCTCATTGGGAAAGCCTTCTTGTCTCAACTTGCTTTGTAACCCTAGATGATATCATCATTTGCACAAATGCCTCCAAGGCTTTCACAAGTAAACTGTTGCACTTCTGCAGGTAAATATTTGTTTTATAAAAAATGGAAATGTGAAATCTCAGAATCTCCGCTAAAGTCCTTTGTATTTTCCTTCTGAATTTCAATCTCTTCATCACAAATAGAACTTCAAAACTCTATAACTTCTTCCAAGTCAGAATATGAATCCATATGAATCCTTTTGCGGAAGAGTCTCACCAACATTTGCAATGGAAGCTTGAGGCATAGTCCTGGTTGGACATTGCATTGCATAGTGCCCATATTTGTCACATCTAAAACATTGGATTTTTGAAATATCCTTCCTTCTTTTGAATGTAGGAGCACCATTGGATTCCTCATCTTTCTTCCTTTTGAAATATCCTTTCTTACCTTTCATCTTTGAGTTGTGCGAGGCAAGAACATGAATATCTTCATTTATGGAGCTTTGGCCAATGCCTCTTATCGCCAATCTAGACTCTTCTTGAATGCAATCTGTTTTTAGACGATCAAACTTGGGAAGTTTAGATTGTGCACTTATCCCTTGAATGAATGATTCCCAAGAAGAAGGGAGACCATTGAGGGCTAACATGGTTAACTCTTTACTTTCAATTGTGTGACCAATGGTGGAGAGCTGGTCTCTCAGTTCTGTTATCCTCATGAAATATGAGATGATAGATTTGCCCTTGATCATTTTTACATGATGGAGTTGTTGCTTTAGGGCAAGAGCTCGACTTGTGTTGTTTATCTCATACGTGTTCTCTAATGATTTGAACATGTCATAGGCAGTCTCCATCTTGGAGATAATTGGCACGATATGATCTTTCACCGAGTCAACTAACATCTTCATGGCTTTATTGTTCTTTCTCATCCATTGAAGCTTTTTATCTTCTTCTTCTGATTCTGGTATAGCTTTCTTTACGAATTCATCTAAATCATTGTCTCTTAAGGCAATCATAATCCTAAACTTCCAAGATACAAAGTTGGAAGCTCCTTCAAGGCGATCCTCGAATCTAACACCATTCACCATTGCGACTTATAGAAGAGAGTGAGGAAATCGAGGGTATATGAAGAGTAGTCTTGCCTAAATAAATCTCATCTGATCTTATCCTTATGCTGGCTCTGATACCATGTTAATTTTGGAATCAGATTTATTCGATTAGGTAATTTAAAAATTTTATTTGTACCTTGGTCACAATCTGATATCAATTAAATCCTTCGAATATGATTTGTATGTAAGTGACATATCAGTTTGTAGTCACCAATCTGCTGTATGTATATGCCACGATATGTAATATATTATCCAAATGCCTTTCAAGTTGTATTGTATGAACTTCCTTATAATTCGATGATAATTACAGACTGCTTGTTTATATGGCACGACTTGTAGGTAAGTATCGATCTGCACTCCTGTAGTTCATTACCGTGCTAAGGAAATAATATTGTCCATAAATATGATTTCCACGGGCTTCCCCAAGGGCCGTGTCCCTTAACACGAAATGGTGGCACTAAAACAATTTGTAACAATTCATTAGTGAATCGAAACACTAACTAACAATGCAATTTACCTTAGTCATAACCATTACTAATAATCACTGAATAAAGGAAAACGGTAAGTGATTAGATCGATAACAGATAGTAATAGATGATCATAACTAATTCGAAGACCGAAGCTATTCACGTTCAACAGATATAACGATCAGTATATTCTGACCAAAGCTATACGCATTCTAATAACAAGCAAGTTCTAATTGAAAAATTTGTTTAGCTGAACTGTAAAGAGCATGAGAAACTGAAAAATTGAAATACAATCTTCTTATTCATGTAAATGGATCTAGTAGAGAGATCCAAAATGTTGAATACTAATTTTCATATGCAGCCGATTACAGAAATTTATATTTACATGGTAAATAGCAAATGATACGATCTAAATCCTTTATTTCACAATGTTAGACAAAACTTTGTTTACAAGCTCACTTGACATGGTGTGACGAGGGATGGTATTTTATGTGCAATGATCCTTAACTAAAATATTCTATTTTACTGGGCTCTTCTAAAATCCTCCCATGGTACGGTTTGGGTTTGGGTTTGGGTCTCGAGCTGGTTCCCCATTGGGTTTGCCTAGGATCCCTTCTGGGCACCCCAAGAGGGACCTTTGGCGAACTTGGGCTAAACCTAGGTGAGCCTAGAGGGACATGTTGGTGTGTTTTTTATGCACATAACAATATAGAATAAATTACCAAAGTAATTTACCCTCTCTTGAACAAAATCACCTTAGATGCTAAGAATGAGATCAACTAAAATGATTCCAAGGTTTCTACATGTCAGGTCTTGACGAGTGGGTAAGTTCAGTGGTTGATGTGAATTGTTGTGTTTCACTTGGGGGCTTATGCAAATGTTTGGATTATCATGAATGATGCGGAATAGGTGTGCTGACAACTTAAGATGTATCAATAAGGCTCTGGATTTACTTCTTACGAAAAAAGGGGAAAAAAGAATAGGGTTCAGGAAATCTATTCTAAACCTAGGAATGTAGGAAATGATGAATGGATTTAATGGGATCAAACTAGGCAAGGTCTCACAATCAGGTATTGACACAAGCTTAGTGCAATCATCTAAGGTATACTTAAAGATTTTCAGACTATTACCATCAAACGTAGACACCATCCAAGTTGATGCTTGTCAACAGACGCGTAATAGTTGAAGTTATGCTTACTCAAATTCCAGCTGACCACACAAGGTGCACTTACCAGCGAAAAGAGGCTAGTGGTATGGACTAAGGATTCCACACAAATGAATTCAACAAATCTTTCACTCAATCTAACATACATGAAAATAAATTCTAATCTAAATTCTAATCTAACTTGGAGGAATTGAGAACCATGAATGCAAATACAACATTTGAAGAGCAAAATCACCAACAATTGAACAATGATTAGGATTCAAATAGCTGTAGCATATACCAACAATTCTACAAAAACTCTCCCTTAAAAATGAGAGACAAGGAGGCATATATAGAGTCTCTTACAAAAATGGATGGCCTAGATTGATCTAAGATCAACGGTCGAGATGATGCCAACAAAACCCTAGAATTGCCCTAATTAGGGTTACATCAAAAATGGCGCCACCAACATATGGCCCAATGAAAAGATACCTAGTCATCATAAAGGGAATCTTCTAGAAGATTCCTCCCTGCATCTCTCTCTCTCTCCCAGCATACTCCAAGAATCTAGCCAATACTAAATCTAACTCCTCCATGGAAATGCTAGGCAAGGTATCTTGCTGTAAATCAATCACATCCAATGAATCTGAGCAAGCATTCAAAGTGTTCTCCCATTCTGGCATGAGCTTCTACGAATTATGAACATGAATCAACAAAGAGACCAAGTCATCTATCTGACTCTTCTTCAAAGAGTCCAATTGGCGAAAATACATAAATTTTATTTTGTCTTTTAATTCGGCTAAGTGTAAACCACTAGCATCACTAACATCAACACCTAATAATTCCTCAATCGAGGGAAGGATCTTCATTTGAATGTCCTGAATTAATCCTTCCATCTCCATACAACTCGATTGGGCGTTCTCATAAGTTGATTTCTTCAAGGCTAATGCACAATACCAGCCATGGAAATCATATGTGTCTCCACTATGCACAATGTTCTCGCTGACCAAGGTGGAATTAGGAACCTTCTTCGATGCCAGGAGGCGTGGAATAGTCTTGTCCTGAATAGACCGAAATTCTTCCCAAACTCCCTCCAAATACTGGATTCTGAATACGAGCATTGTTGTCTTATCATATGCATGGACAAACTGAGAAAGGAAATCATCTGCTTGCTTTCTTGTGCTTTCAATCCACTTTTCCACCTCTGAGTGTGTACCTCTTGCTACCTTGCAGTGTGAATGTATTCCATGGTCAACTGCAATAGGGGAAATAAGGGTGGGATCTCCATGCCTTGTCTCTGCAATATACTCTCTGAGTCTAATATTTTCTTCTTTGTACTTTTCATTTTCCGCAATTGCTCTGCCTAACCTTGCATTGATTGCCTGGAGGTTGTCACCAATCTCCTGAAATTCCTGCTCTGGGGATGTACGATCAAGGGCGACTGAAGTGATCTGGAAATCCATAGGAGTAGCAATGTTCGCTGTCACGCTTGCAATAGGAACAACAATCTGTGCAATCCGCATTCCTGTCTCATCTCTAGCTATGTGCGACAAAATCTCCTCTCTCTTGGGCTCCTTCTTCTTAGCACTCCTAGCTAGGTAGTCATCAATATCATCAATAGGCTATGCCTCTATCATTTGTTTACTTTTCTCCATACTTCTCGTCAGCTATTCAGGAATAGCGGCCATTTCCATACCATCATCAAGACATACTTCTCGATCAAGTCCTTTCCATGCCGAAATAACATCATCATTATCATCAGGATTACTCTTGGTCCAGTCATATACTTCATTTCCCAAGCTAACTTCCAAAAGGACAGTAGGGGATTCCGGCTGATCATTATTCTCACCAGGAGGTGCAGATGTTGTTGTGGCATGGAATTCCAGAATATTCTCTGGTAGTATCATTGTGTTGGAACACTGCCGAGTCTCCTTATTCTGTTCTGTTACTTCAATCATTTCGATTGATGAGACACTGGGAGGGGGTGAAGGAATGATAAGTGGAGTGATAGTCTTTTGTTTCTTCTTCACCTCCTCAATCTTCTTCCCTCTGGCCTTGACTTCTCCAGGCGTGTTCTTCCTTCTCTTGGGAGCTTGACTCTCTTCGTCTGCATGAATCCTGACATCACTGACAGTCCTCTGATCATCCTCGGAAGTAGACTCTTCCGGCTTCATCCTTTCATAAGTGAATGGAACACCCATGTCAACTAATTTATTCATCTGTATATCCACCCATAGGCGGGAGAAATTCAAGACGTCTCTTATCAATACATTCAGGTCAATCTCTTCTGACTCTGACCAATTTGGCAATAGGATTGCCGCCTTCATTTTATTCTCATAATGTGGGTGTGTATGATCTCTATCATCTAATACCTGATCAGGGATGAGGAAAAGTCCACACTTCCTCATGAAATCCACTGACATTTTGGACCACATTCTTCTCTTCACTGCTTGTTCGTCCATTAAGTTAGCCCAGTAATCCTCTATGTCAACCTAATGAGTGAACTTCTCTCCCTTGATCCTTTCGATCTTCTTGTCTGGATCAAATCTTTCTCTCTTCTTATATGTTGCAAATTTGTAGAATGCAATCTCCTCACCTGCAGTGCTGGTGGCTATGGCAGATTGGCAAACCTCTGATGTCTTCCCAACTGAAATAGGGAATGTCATTCCTGTCCTGTGATTCTCTCTCTGGAGAATGTCGAACTCTAGAAGTTGTCTCACCACTTCCAACAATATCATTCTGTCGATGGGATACCTAGGAAGTTTGTAGGGTTCAGATTGAAACCCATGAATCCTGAGGTATGTGAAAGTGGGAAACTGTATATACCACGGTCCATATTTTTCTATTAACTCTGTTGCCTCCTTGGACAATCTTCTGTGGATTCCGCCTTGCAACATCCGTGTGATGAACATAGTGAATGCATCATTCACTCTCTTATAGTCTTCAATTCTATGCATGCTCAGTTGGGGGCAACATTCATAACTCTTAAATTGCCCTTGCCCATTCCCGACTTCACCTTTGCATATTAATCCTCTGTATGAAACAAATCATGCAAGTAGGTACACCAGGTAGGAAGTCATCGCGAATGACTTGGACCGCTCTACATTTCTCAACCGAAAATCTAGATTGTCACTTATAATCTTGGACCAATTCACTAGTGTTCCTCTAAGACAATCCTGGATGAGTTAGAACATCCATCCATGAAATATTGCTCCCTGCGGCATTCCCATCACTCTGTTGAGTAGGAATATCAAATCACTATATTCCTCCTTAAAATCTATGCGCATAAGTGTCTTGGGAGCCTTGGAATGATGAGACCCAGGCTCAATCATCCACTCTTTGTTAATTAAATTCTTACATACACCCATCTTCTTTGTGTATCTATCTGCATAATCCTCCTTGGTCACATCGTTCATGTCAGTTCCGCATGGAATTCCAAACACCTCAGCAATGGCATCCTCAGCAAGGTAGGCGATGACTACGCCCTTGGGACTCTTAATCATTCTTGTGAGTGGATTGTAACATCGTGCACACTCCAGGATCAACTCACTGCACTGTATGGACAGTGGAAACCCAGCGGCATGGAAAATGCCACTCTTCATAATATTTGCATATGCTGGGGAAAGAACCTGATCTTTGACTCCGAACATCCGACGCTGCATCTGGTCGAAGTCCAGGAAATGCATGTTTGTATCAGCAATCTCCTTCCATCTGGATGAAATCTTAAACTCTGGATAAAATCCAGTCTCCAGCGTCTTTAGCAGCTCTTTCCTTTCCTTGTATCTTGACTTTGACATCACACCTGTACGAAGCTCGAAGTTAGACTTAGGAAAATATCCGTAATAAAATTCCTGACTTTCTAAAATTTTAGCTAATGGAGTTAGGAAAATAATCCATACACTTGGTAAATTTTAGCAATTACGGTCAAAGTGTGACAACACTAAGGCATGGAAGCCTTCCATAAAATTCATTTAATACCTCCTTATGCTTATAAAATATGCAAGCAAAAATACAAAGGAGTATACCTGATTGATGATGACTAAGGAAAAGGTGTGAAAGATTGTGTTTTCACACAATGAATGTCTGAAGACACCTTCCGCAGTCAACAATGGAGGTCAAAATCTGAAGACAACCTGATTGATGATGACTAAGGAAAAGGTGTGAAAGATTGTGTTTTCACACAATGAATGTCTGAAGACACCTTCCGCAGTCAACAATGGAGGTCAAAATCTGAAGACAACCTGAAAATCAGACTTTTAAAACATGTTGTAATCTTCAGAAATGTGCATAAAATTGATAAAAAATCAGTTTTATTGATGAAAACAATTTTTTTCTGGAATGTAAGTATGGCTGGTAAAATTTAGTTTTCTGAGGACAAGTCTGAAAATCGAATACTTCAGACTTACCAGCACCTTGCAAAGTGGTTTAAATCCCTGAAAATGATGAAAAATTGCTAAGGAAACAGCCCCAAGCAAATTCGCCAAAACTGTTTAGGTGGCTGGAAATGAAAATTTCTGAGGACAACCGCCTAACAATGGAGTTTCAGACCTGCAACAGTGATAAAATGGTCTAAAAAATACACAGAAAACTCCATAAAACACTTCCAAATGCTAAATGTGTAAGTTGGACTTGGTTGGGCAATAAAAACTCAAGCCTGAAAATTAATGGCAGCCATTAATGGAGGTCAAAATCTGAAGCAAACCTCAGATCTGAAGCGAATCAGCAGGCTGGAAATGATGGCAGCCAACAAGAATACACAAAAATCATCAAAATGTGGCACAATCACCTCCCAAGCAAAATCGAAATTTTCCCAAGTCTAGCGCCAAAATGGAATTCTGAAAATTGATGTCAATGGTAGCTTAGATCTGCAGCAATGAAGGATGGCAGCAATCTGGAAAAAAATCGCCCAAGTTGGGGTTGGATACTCCAAACACAAAAATTTGCCTTCGCAAAAAATCAAAATTTTTAGAATTCTGAAAATGTTATTAATGGCAGTAATCTGCAGCAATGAAGGTTTGAACAACAAGCAAAAATGGTGGAGGAAAAAATCGCCCAAGTCTCTAAACATGAAATTGCCAACTTTCACCAAAAAATGCCAAATTTGGAAAAAATCGCCAAACTTAGCAAAATCGAAATTTTGAAACTGGTCTTTAATGGCAGCCAAGAGGAATAGATCAATAAGTTGGAAAAAATGGAGGAAAATAAATCCTCAATCCCACGCTTCACAAAAGCGCATTGCTAAAAATTTGCCCAACTTGGAGAAAAAATCGGTTTCATGGAGATACCTGGCAAAAATAATAATAAAATAATGCTGAAGTTCCTCTCATATACTTGCTTTCATCTTTCACTTTCACCACACAAGCAATGTGGGATAAAACACTTAAATACTTGCTTGGTGAAACCCTAACTTGCTTCTAGAAGGTTCAAACATTTAATAATTATTGCAAGTTATTAAATTTTGCTTTTAAATTTTAAATAATCATTAATAATTATTTAAAAGCAATTAAATGGGGCTTATTTGTTAAAATATTACAATTTAAATCCAAAATAAAGCCTCCAAGGGAAAATCGCTATCAGTTGGGATGGAAAAATCTCTTCAAAAATCACTTAAGTGTCAAAATTTACCCCATAAGGGAAATTCGATATGTGCTTGGACAAAAATCCATGCTCAATTTCATCAAAATGTACATAAAAACCCTCCCAGGGGAAATTCGATGTGAGTTTGGACAAAAATCCAGACAAAAATGCACTCAATTTGCAAAAAATCACCCCCAGGGGAAATTCGATATGTGTTTGGACAAAAATGCACACTTAAAACTCACCTAGCTTGGAAAAATATCTCCTTGGTGGAAATTCGATGTTAGTTTGGATGAAAATCCAGACTCAAAACTCTTCATAATGTTCCCAGTGGAAAATCGATCCCTGTCCGGATGAAAATCTGGACAAAAATCCTTACAAAAATGCTCAGGGGAAAATCGACCTCTGTTTGGATAAAAATCCGGACAAAAATCCTCACTTAGTCGTCACAAAAATCCTGGTGGAAAATCGACCTAGGCATGGAATTATCCTTGCACTCCAGTCCGCACTCCTGGTGGAAAATCGATGGCAGTCTGGATAAATCGTGACACTTAGCCAAATTTCAGCACTTCTAGGGGAAACCCATGTGTAGTATGGATTTTGAGTGGGGGAATGGGTTGGGTAGTCTGAAATGTGAGGGGAAAAGCACCTCTAGCATGGATTTTGACCCATAAACCCTTGGAATAAGGATTTCCCTTAGGATTTTATCATTTTAACCACTCAGAATTACTTAGAAACTTTAAATTTGACTGGACTTATACTAATTTTCCAAAAATATGAGCGAAACGCTAGGAAAACATTGGAATAAAGTGCGAAACCAACTTAAATAATACCTTAGGAGCGAGAAAATAATGGATTTTGAGTGGGGGAATGGGTTGGGTAGTCTGGAATGTGAGGGGAAAAGCACCTCTAGCATGGATTTTGACCCATAAACCCTTGGAATAAGGATTTCCCTTAGGATTTTATCATTTTAACCACTCAGAATTATTTAGAAACTTTAAATTTGACTGGACTTATACTAATTTTCCAAAAATATGAGCGAAACGCTAGGAAAACATTGGAATAAGGTGCGAAACCAACTTAAATAATACCTTAGGAGCGAGAAAACAACTCCAAAAGGTCTGTGAATATCTTGGCATTTTAGAATCACTGATGCACATGTTTAAAAACACGTTAATGTTCAATAGGTCTAACACTTAGCAAAACTTAGGATTATTAAAAATATCATCTTTTGCAACTTGATCCTAACACTTCAAAAACCCTAGACAGCACTAGGCATGATCAAAATTCTGAGACTTGAGCACGGGAAACGCAAAATGGCCCACTAAGCAGCCAAAACCCTAACCTAACAATGCAGAAGGTTGGCAAAGAGGGGGTCCCCGTTAGCAATGGGGCGATGTGTGAAAAGGTCACAACAGGAGCCAAGGGCTGTCCAAAGAAAATCAGAAAGAAGCTATTTTTGAAAAACATTTTTATAAACAAAAAGTGCCTGCATACATAATTGTGAAGATGGTGTGCATCATGAAGGTTTGTGTGGTTTCAAGGCCTTAATTTGGGCATGGTGGTGGAGGCTGCCCCTCAACTCCATTGGGATTCCTTGTCGTGTATGAAACTTGGTTACAAGGAGGTGGTGACAAGGAATTGGGATCTAACTCTTGAGTGTGTTGACTTAGACATTGTTGTTGCACAACTTGCCATAAAATATCTTTGCATGAGGCAGTTTGTACAGTGATGGCTAGTGGAAGTGGCATTGGAACTCATTGTGGTAGAAGTGAAATTGAACCAAATGTTGACTATTAAATTGGCGAAGAGCAATCTGAAGATTATTAAATATTGATTGTAATTTTCATTGTGTATTGACATTTGACAAATCACTGAATTATGAATGTGTGAGTATTAACTATTATCATAACATAACATAACATAACATAACTACTAATTCTAGTTGAGGAACGCACAATATGTCACCCTTCACATACTCGTGACTTGGTGAGTTATGAGCCATTGGAGCATAAGAAGACTTTTGTTTGACTCAACCTCTACTTCTAGAGTTCTTGATGTCTGGTTATCAACTAGTCCATGGTTTAGTTTCAGCTTAAAGTCTTCAGGGTTATATCGAGATTCATGAACATTTATATACCACAAAGGTTACCATGGACATGGTTCTTTATCAAGGAAAAGACAAGAATAAGGTGCAACTCTCTTGCTGTCTTCTTTGTTTTGAAATTCAGTTTTCTTGGTATTTCCATTCATAATACATTAGTAAGACTAGAGAATCCCATACTTCTGAATGTGTACATAAAATACAACACTTGTACTATACGTATACATACGATTTATGAGATAACTATGGCTTTTCTTGTTCAACTTAGTATGATATATTTTCATAACTAATCTTTCAATATGACTGAGTAATAGAGATAATACAAACGGTCCCTATGCTTTTACTAAAAGCTTCTGAACATACTAGGATTGCAATTCCCTTTGCAAATAATGATAATTAAGCATATATTTTCAAGAATCATGAAATCCTTACATAATTTATTACGTATGCATGAGCATTTCAGTCTATGCTCCACAAATGTAAATATAATAATAATAAAGAAGTTTAACTCTTTTCTAATCATACTACTGTGAGTAGAAAGAGTCTCACAAACTTAACAATCTGCTTAAATAAAAGCCTTTTAATAAGAAGAATGAATGCCTGGAAAATAAGGTGCAAGTTGATAAGAGTTTGCAGCTGCGGTTTTTCCTTAGACTGGAACTTTCCTTCCATGAACAATACTCTATCTCAATATCTTTGCTTATATTGAGGTCCTACTAAATTCTTAACGAGCTGGTCTCTGCTCTTTCGAGCTTCCCATTCAATACTATATCGAACTTTCCTATTTTCTACTGTATCAAGCTCCTCTATTTTGGAGTGTATCAAGCTTACAAGGGAAACAGAATAATCTCCTTCCTAGAAGAATAAAGAAGAATGCTATCTCTACCTGTAATGCCCAATAGTTCATCTATACCTCATTGCCTTATTTCCACAAATTTGAAAAGTTATATGTCCACTGTATAAAACCAAGAAACAGTTTTAGAGTTTGGCTACATTGAAGTGATTCGCATTCTTATCGAGCTTACCATAAACAATACCAAATTCAAAATCCAAAAACTGGTTATAAGGAAATATCTATTGCATCATAGTATGAAACATAATGTAGTTAATCTTCTAGATTCATTGCATCGGTAGAGGCCTATCAACCTTTCTAAAAGCCAAAAGAATTGCAATTAAATAACAGTTTTAAGAGAGATTATGGTCTCCTTTAAATGTTTTAAGCATTGCAGTGGCCATAAAGAATCCATCCGCCACTAAGGCTTCATAACCATGCCATATAATCTGTGATGATAAGTTGTTTTTGGCTTCTAAATGTCCATTTGTCCTTCTTGGGATGAGTCAGGCTCAATGAACTTGGACATGTTGACGTGGCCTCGCTTGATTGGTTGAGGTGAATAGGTGCTACCTCAGCATGCTTATCTTGTAGATCATCACAAAGAAGTCATTACATCCTTATCAATATCTCTTGACACTCAACATTATCGAACCTTTTGACTGATTGTGATGGTTCATATTCCCAAATTGCATCATCTTGATCAAGTTTCTAAGTTTGATTAACTCTTTTGAAACTATCTTCTTTCCTTGATCACCTTTCATGAACCCTGCGAGTAGCTAGTTCTTTCAAAAATGTGCATGCCATTATGCACGCTCCTCTAGGAGATGATTATTTCAATGTTATGTGTTCTATGTTAGAACACGAAAGAGATTTTACTGCTACAACTGCTAGCATAGTAGATCGTCACGTACTAGCATGTGGATCTCAAGAAAGAGTTGTGGATAATATTCTCTGGAAAGATAAAGAGGAACATCCTGATCTTATCATATTGACACCTACATGTACCTCTAGTATTTTGCAAGAAGATTTACAGAACTTTGTGAATAGAGCATCCATAATTTCTGATTCCGATGTAATTTTCACATCTTCATGTTCAGGAATCTACATTGTGAAGAATCATGAAATTCTTCTCCCTGGACACTCTTGATCCTGAATTGCTTAATGTAGTACTTGACTTCATGTTGTGGAATCTTTTGTGTTCACTATCCTTGATTTTGATTTTCTCATCCTTGTTATGTCTTTGTTTCATTTGTTCGCCATCATTGTGAAGTCTTCTTTATGTCATGAACTTGAGGTGTTGATGTCCTCCTTTGCATTGTGAAGTTCCTCCTTGCCATCTTTTGAATATCTTGACTTCCTTCGCATGATTGAATCCTTCATGATGAATTGATCTTCTTTATGTTGTTATGGCATCTCTCGTCATGTATCATCCTTTCTTTGATCTTGGATTTCCAAAGGAAATCCAAAGTTGATGTAGAGTCTTCTTCACGATCCCTTGAATAGCTTGATGTCTTTCTCACATTCTTGAGGTGTTCCCCTTCTTTGATTCACCATTCACATCTTGAAATTGTTAATCTTGATATCCTTGCAAATGTTGTCCTCTCTATGTGGTGGAAAAGTCCTCCATTGCATGCTTCCTGTACCTTATTCCTTGTATCACCTATGCATCAAACCTGAAAAGACAAAGAAAACATTTTGAATTAAGATTATAAACAAAACCCTAAGTAAATAGAATGCAAGAAGACTGACAGTTTAAGATGATGGATTCTTGATTCATATTGAAGGAGTTAATTTTTTTTTTATGTTAATCAACCTTCTATGGAACAACATCATCAGCATTATTGACAATTCATAGAATTGTTTCTTAAACCTCTCTACAATCTGGAAGTAGCAATTTTCACTTGTAAAATCTGGAAATGCAGTTGGAAATCTCTGGAAATCACACTTAAACAGCTTCACTTCAGGTCTGGAAATGTTCCATTTGATAAAGGAATGTGGTCAGGTCTGGAATGTTCAATTTGATAAAGGAATGTGGTTAGGTCCGAATATGAATTGCCCCAGTCTTCTCCACAATTTGCTTCTCTTAGGACTTGGGCCTGTTTTTTCATGACAAAATCGCCCATAGTCTGCTTGGTTCTGATCTGAATTTGTTTGTGAACACATACACCTTCTGGAGTTCACTTTTCTGCAATGGAATTCACCTCATCTGCATTTAAAATTTGCTGGTCTGCCTTCTTACTCTTGGATTTTACCTCTGATCTCTCCTTATTTCACTGATTTCTGCTCTGCAATTCAGCTCTGATCTGCTTATTAGATTTCTTTGCATCGAACGGGATTGAAATGATGGTTTTGGTTTCAACTTCTATACATATCCCTTGAGGAGTTATGTCCTCTAGCAAGGTTAGCCAGCTTGTGAATTCATTGTTTCCCTCCAAAATGTTTTAAATTTGTTTCTATGCCTGGAATCAGGTCGGTCCTCTCTTTAACTTATTTCATTGCAATTTCCCCTCATGTTTGACATTATTTTCTAACGCTTCTTGCTTAGTTCGACTTCCCTAATGTTTTTTCACATGTTTCATTGCCTTAAATCAACTCGGCCTCTTCACATTTTATGTTTTTAGAGGGATTTTTTGTTGTTTCTTAATCAGGTTGGACCTCCAAAATCATTGCTCAAATGTAACTGAATAGAGGCTAAGCGCTCAGCCTCAAAAACGTAATTCACACTTGCATTCAATGAGCTCCGCTCTGCTTTTAGGTCTGATTCATACCCAGAATTTGCTTGTAAGTATGCTTTGGATTGTGGAAATAATATAACACTCCTTAGATCTCACAATTTCTTAGTTAGGCCGACCTAGATAGGAGAATAATTGCAATTTAAACTTAAATTTCTTCATGCCAACTGACCTAATCACCATTAACACCTTAATGGCGAGTTTTTCATGTGGTCTTGGGCAATGCTAGGCGTATATAAGGTGCTGTCAAGGACAAGTGTTGATGTTGGGTGAGGTTCCATGCTTGACAAGGACAACTTGAGCAGGATTTGGAGTGAAGAGGGATAATACTAGGCACAATTCCAACCTTAACAACGATTGCTTAGGGCGCAAATGCAATGTGTCCATGGACAAATGGACTAGGTAAGGCTGACTTAAACGTCATTTAAGGACAATAAAGGGCGGCATTGAGATGTTATTAAGGACAACAAACGGTGGCATTTCATGGTAAGGAAGGACTAAATGCTAGGCAAGGACCAAATTAAAGGGTTGAGCACATTTTTTTGGGTTTCATGGACAATTGGGCGCTAGAGAAGGTGGTTTTGGACTATAGGTCCCATTGTGATGTTTTCACATATCGCCCCACTGCAATGAGGATGCCCACTTTTTTTGGGCACTAGAGAAGGTGGTTTTGGACTATAGGTCCCATGGGACCTGTTGTGCCGTTTTCACACATTGCCCCATTGCAAATGAGGACCCACACTTTTTTGCCTTTTATGTTAGTTGTGGAGTCTTTAGCTATTAGCCTTTCACTTGGAAGGGGTGTACTATCTTACGTGGCCAGGGCATAATCAAGTCAAGTCTCTCTTTGAATTGGAGTGAGGTCGATTAGTTCTCAAATTTTAGGAAACGAACGATTTCATGATGATCATCATCATTGACTTGCAAAATAAGAGATGAAGTGCCGAGTTTGATCAAGGTGGATTTTCAATGAAGAGTGAATGCTTCAAAGAAGGATAAGCTAAGGCAAGGTAATAAAATGAGTGAAGTTGAACATTTGAAGTCATTTCCTTTGAACAATCTTGCCCTTAATTCTCAATCTTGATGCTTAATCATATTTTGGACTTGAGTCTTGAAGCCTTGACTTGATGACACCCAAAGGATTTTTCAAAGCATTATTCCCAAACTGACAAGACATAAACCTTTCTCATAATCAAAGGCTAAGGACTATGAAATTATTGCCAATCTAAAACTAAGCAAACAAAACACTAAGCTATCAAGTGAAAAAGTGGGGATCCCCATTTGCAATGGGCGTGTGTGTTTGCAACACAACAAATATCTACACATCTATATGTATAAGCATGTATGCATGTACATACACGTACTTACATTTATATTTTCATATACATATATGTACAAGTATTTACATTATGTGGCTATGCATCTGCATATATATGTATTGATGAAGTAATAAAATAATAGTAATATCGACAACAATAATACAAATTTTTATAGTTGATCATGAGGGCACTGACTAGACATTGGGTTCTTCCCACGAGGCCAGCCTAGAATTGGAGCTGGGTTTGAGTCAGTTTTGGGTCTAGGTTCGTTCCGACCCTCGGTTTGTTGCAGGTTTGTTTGAGTACATTGTTAGAAATTTCCAAAACCAATTGTGGCCGTTCGCAAAAACATTCGTACAACTAGGGCTCAGAGAGTTTTTTGGTGTTTTTCAGCTAGCTTGTTTGATTGTTTGGGCGACGTGTTGATCGCTGCAGAATTAGACTTGTTGATCATTGCAGAATCAAACATTTTGATTTGGTGTTTTTCGGCTAGCCCAAGGAGTTGTTTTGAATCCCACGACTCCAATATCGTGTTAGTCACGATAAGATATGTTTTGTTTTTATTTGAAGTCTTGTTTTAATATTAAATAAAATTAAATATCCTTATCTTTTGTTATTTAAATGATTTTTTAAATTTTATTTTCATTCAATATGTTTATTCAATTGCCCTCATTTTATCTTTAAAAATATTTAGTAAAATATGTTATTTATTTGATTTTATTCATAAATTCACATATATAATATTATTATAATATATTATATTACACTATAATATTATGATAACATAATATAATATATTATATATTATATTATAATATTCTATGTGTGTGTGTGCCGACTTACCCGAACCAGTAACTTAGATCTAAGGTCAATATATTCAACCGACACGTACCTTATGCGATGCAAGGTTTTCAATCAAAGACTCGACCATAAGACAATAATGGTATGAACCTAGTGTGTGACCAAAACTTAGATGGCCTTGCTTGCTTGTTCCCATGTCTGTATCCCTCTCTCTAATGATGCTCTCCCTCTCTATCTTGGAGGGCAAGATGGATCGTCTTGTATCCATCTTAGAAACCACATCTTTGGTTAGCACATTACATTTATTCATCATCAAATTCATCAAAACAAAACAACAATCATATATTATTGAAAAGTATTAAATACACATGTTCTCAATTAAAATCATCCATTTGTTGTAAACCAGATCCACATGCAAATTCACCATATAATACCATGTAAGTAAAAAGTATTGTCAGTGTAAAAAAGAGGGGTGTAACAACAGGGTTCTAGGGATTTGCATGTTAATAGGAGCAATATAGAGCTTTCTTGGGATTCAGGGATCAAAAATCTATAGGAGTACTTCCATAGGGGTAGGCTATCATTAGAAGCCTCAATGGTACAAAGAGTAATGTGTGAGCAGAGAAGGGGTGTTTGGGAATTAAGTTCCCAAGGAAACAAAGTGACAAATTTAAAGGCCTACAAAAAATAAGGAAGCAAGTAGTGGTGGTGTGGGCGTTGGGGAATGAGAGGAAGCATGCTAATACGTGGAAATTCGATATCTTGCCTAGGATGGAAAGCTACTCAAGCATCCATATGCTTAAGATTAGGAACATTACAATTCTCCCTTTCCCAAACTTTTTGGACTTTACCAAGTAGTATCTTCAACGAGTAGAGTCTTCTAGCAAACTATGTTTTTCTTAATATGTTTTTCCCTCAACTTCTTCATTTTGGGTATCAATAAGACCCTTAGGTTCCAATATAAGTTTTCCCTTATCATTTGAAGGTGGCAAATCTGTTTGTGGTGTGATATGTTGTCCAAGCGTTGCCTTGAGGCAAGTCATATTAAAAACTTTTTTAATACCACTATTTTTCGGCGACTCCAACTTATATGCAACTTCACCAACCCTCAAGATCCTATAAGGCCCATAAAAGCATGAATTGAGCTTTTTATTTCCACTACCTTTTATGAAGGTTTGCCTGTAAGGTTATAATATCAAATACCATTTCTCCAACTTCAAATGATCTATTTGGATGGCATTAATCTGTTTAGTATTTCAATTAATTTTGGGCTTGTTGGAGGGGTGATCTTTGAGAGATTTCAATATAAAAAACATTATGAATCCTACTATTTTTTCGGTATCTCCAACTTATATGCAATTTCAAAACCCTTAAGATCCTATAAGGCCCATAAAAGCAAGAATTAAACTTTTCATCCCCACTACCTTTTATGAAGGTTTGCCTGTAAGGGTTAATTCTCAAATACCATATCTCCAACTTCAAATGATCTTTTTGGACGACTTTAATTTGCTTAGTATTTCGATTAATTTTTGGCTTGTCAGAGGGGTGATCTTTGAGAGATTTCAATATGTCCTGTCTATGCTTTGGGAAGTCATTAGTTGTTGGAACTTTGTTATATGCAACCACTAAATCAACAAACGTTAATGCATCATAGTTATATAATGTTATGAATGGAAACATGCCAATCAACATATGTTGGGTAGTTTTATACGCATACTCTCCCAAAAGTAACAACATACCCAAGCTCATTGTTGATTCGAAACGTAGTTCCTCAAGTAGCCTTCAACCTATTTATTCACTATTTTTTATTTTCCATTTGTTTGCAGATGATAGCTTGTGCTAGGAGTCAGTTTTGCCTTTAGCCAAATGAACTAATTTCTTCCAAAAGGAATTGAAGATCTTTTTTTTGTCAGTGAAAATATTAGCCTAACCACTTTTCTTGAGAAATAATCAGCCACTTGTTGTGCTTTGAGTTCTAAAGAAATAGTAAACATGTGCACATTTTGTTAGTTTTTCCAACACTACATAAATGCAATCTTTTTCATTTGCTTTGGGGAAATTTATGGTGAAATTCATGGATATGCTTTTAGCCAAATGAACTAATTTCTTCCAAAAGGAATTGAAGATCTTTTTTTTTGTCAGTTAAAATATTAGCCTAACCACTTATCTTGAGAAATAATCAGCCACTTGTTGTGCTTTGAGTTCTAAAGAAATAGTAAACACGTGCACATTTTGTTAGTTTGTCCAATACTACATGAATGCAATATTCTTCATTTGCTTTGGGGAAATTTGTGGTGAAATACATGGATATGCTTTTCAACTTTTGATTTGGGATAGGTAGTCCTTGAAGAAAACTTGATCTAAAACATTTTCTATTTTATTTTGCTAATATTTCATTCACTCGTTGTTGTGTTGGAGGACAGTCTTATTGAGGTATTTACATGACAACTTTTTTGTGATTTGTCTATGGGTCTTGTAAAATCCTAGATGATCTGTTAGCAATGCATCATGAAAGTCTTTTAGATTCTCTCATTCATTTAAGATTTAGGAATTAAGATTCAATTTTGTATAAATGAGACTATTTAGTAGTATAAATCTATGTCACCGCATTCGCTGAACTTTAGTCATGAAGTTCGAAATTTGGCTGATTTCAGAACATAAATAAAATTCCGTTTAAATTCGCCATATATTCGGTATAGCAAAGGAAAAAAATTGTTGTAATAAACTATTTTTTAAAAAACGTTTGGCGGAAGAGAAAGCATCTTATTCTAGGAAGAGAAAGCTCTGCCAATTGTCTGGCCTGTATACATCTGTTCATTTATTTATAAAGTTACATGATAAATAACAAAACATAAGTTGCCTTTAATGTAACTTTATAAAAGACTATTGGCATGTCCTGAAAAGTAACTTTATAAAAGGCTATTCATGTGTATGTTTTGTTCTTAATTTATTTTTTTGCTTTTTCAAATTAAATTAAATTTATTTATACTTTATATTTTACATCACATTGATTTAGTATATAATTTTGTTTATTATTCAATATGTTAAAACTTAATATTTGAAAATATTTAAATTAAATCTATTATTATAATATATTTATTATTTAATATATTAATAATATTTTAGTTAAATTTTTCAACATTATTTATTATTTATTTTCTTTTATGTTTAACTTTATTAATATATTTAAAAATATTAGTATACAAATATTATTTTATTACTCATTTTCAATTTATTACTAATATTTAAATTTTTTTTTATATTTGGCGAAATTAAAGTCGAATTTGTTTTTTGAATTTTTTGGTCTTGCCAAACTTGATCTGAATTTTATGGTTGCCTAACTTGAATTTGAATTCGAACGTGGTGACTTAGGTATAAATCATTCATCTTCCATCACATTCCTATCAAGGAGATTAAGAACAAATGTATTTTTAACATATTTTGTTGTAATAGTGACCTTCCATTTGGTAAAAATAGTAGAAGAGCATAGAGTAGGCTTTCTAGTAAGAGCATCATGTGATGTCCCCAAACAAGACTGTCCAATATTGTTAATATTTAGAAAGCTCCTTGTATTATCTTTATAGATGATAGAAGACATGAATAAACCATTACAAAGCAAGGTGTCATAGAAAAGTTAAATGAGTATGCTGGATATGCCATGATCCAAGTCAAATTGTGATGAAGAATATCTACAATATTCTAGCTCACGAAGACATATATTTAGCGAATATCACTGCCCAAGGAATATGTTGATAACACAGAATAAAGTTTCAACGGTCACTCTATCTTGTCTTGAGCAAAATGGCGTGTATGCTAAGATTGTGGAAGATCATACAAGCCATTGCAAGGTTCCTATTGCGAACCTGCGACTTTGTGATGGATATGAGCTCGTTTGTCTTGATGTTTGCTGGTAATCCAAGGGGGACTTCTCATAAAATGAAACAATCCTCAAGGAGACTTGGACAAATTTAGAATTCAAAGGAGTATAGCGAATGATTTGGCAATGATAAGTATTTTTGGAATTGTTTTCTGAATAAGATATGCAAAAAGTAAAAGTTGGAGAGGGTTTAGAAAGGTTCTAATCTAAATCTAAAGAACTCAAAAGCCAACAAGGCTCAGGTGAAATCGACCACACTTTGTTTCGTCGACATCAGACAACTATGTAAATGGAGATGCAATCTTCAAGGGTTGTGCTAGGGATTTTCATATCATCAATGAACACCATCAAAGATCAATGTTCATTCGATAATCGAAGTTAAACATACATATTCAAAAGGCTCAGTCCAACCTTGTACTCGAAGTAGGAATCATCTATTTGCAAATGGTATGAGTGAATGATCTCACCATGAAACAATGCTATCTATCCCATTCAACTAATTACTTGAAAACAAATCTAATTTATTTGAGGAAGCGAAACCATGCAACTCTAAAATAACTCAAGTAATCACCAAAATCGACGAATCACTCTTATTATATTGACAACTTATAGCAACAATTTCATACAAATTCTCTGTCCCTTACAAATGAAGGGGTGAACCCCTTTTATAGGCCCCAAAATGAAAATGGATGACCTAGATTACATTAAAATCAATGACAAAGATTTGCCCATGCAAAACCCTAATTAGGGTTTGACCCAAAATGACCATATGTGGTGCCAAGTAGTGGGCATGACAATAAATGAGGAATCACACCCACTTTGCATTAAATGATGCATCACTCTATCAAAGCGTCCGCTATGCATTAAAAGACCCATCACTCCCTGCATTTAATAGATTCTTCTCCAAAATAGGACGACTATTATCTCTCTCTTTGACGGTAAGTGCTATGAAGCTAGTAATGATGGCCTCAAGCTCTCCTACAAATACACTTGGCGCGTTCTCCAACTTTTATTCCAATGTAGCATTATCCTTTTCACACTTGGACAAAACCTTATCCCATCTTCGCACAGTCTCCTGGGTCTTGTGCATTATGCTTGAGAACAAGGAAACATTCTCCAGATGACCTCCTAAGAAGGATTCCACGAAGAAGAATTCATGTAGTTTGTCCTTCAGGCTATCCACTGTCAGCTCTTTGTTAGTTAGTCTTTTTGCAAACAATCCCTTGACAATATTGAGGACGACTTCTTGAACTTTCTTGATCCCTTTCTTTAATAGAGCTGACTCCATATTTGATCTTATGAAGAATTCCTTCCTAGTACTTATTGCATAGAACCACCAAGGGAAATCAGATGCTTCATTTTCTCCGATGACTTATCCATCTATTAGCGCTTGCCTGGGGATCTCCATTAGTGCCTTAAGACATGGAACAGACAAGTCTTGATAGATGTATGTACCTTCCCATGAATTGTCCAGGCTTTCCAATCTGCCAAGGAAAGCCAAGATCCTCCAGTAAAATTGAGCCAATTCTTCAATGAATTTACAAGCTATAGTGAAGATGCTCTCTACCCCTTCCTTAGAACATTGAGCGATTTTCCTTATCTCTTCCAGTCCATCCGCTAATCCCTTTGGAAAAGAGGAGGGAGGAACAAAATTCTAATCTTCTTCTCTGAACAAACGCATTAAATGTCACACATATTCACATAGAGCTTTGTTCTCACTTTTCAACTTCGTATTTTTCTCTTCGACTTTCTTCATCCTCTCTTTCAGTGCCAGAGAGGAATCATCAAAATCCCCCATCACCTGTGCCTTGGTAGACATCCTAAACCAATTGTTGTGACATCATTCTCCTTTGGAGTGATCTTGTTTCTGTCCTTGTCTACCTTGGGCGTTGAAGTTTTGGATCCTGATTGATTTCTTGTGACCCTGGAGAATTTCTTCGCCATCTTCTTTGCTGGCTTGTTTATCCAGTTCATAAATTCTTCAATCTCAAGTGGAGGGTATATTTCTTTCTTTGGCTCTTTCCTCATTCTTTCTTTCAACCAATCTGGAGTGGCTGTTTGCTGATCATGTACCTCTAGCTTTCTCGTTCTCGTGTTACTTTCTCAAGGGGTCGTAAATCTCCCATTGTTGTTTCTCTGAAACAATCCTGAATATGTTGTTTTGTATCTAGAGGAAGTTCTTGTTCTTCATTTATTTGATGAACAGGTCTTTGGGAAGCACTGACATAAAGAATATCTTGAGCTTGCTAAATGTCTTGATCTTCTTCCTGTGGCTGATTTCTTGTTCTCCTATGAAGATGTCAACTTCTTGCACACTTGAAGAGCTGTCAGGTGATTGTGCTTCTTCTAACCTTTGTCTCTTTTGTTGTGGTTTTTCTCTTTGCCCTCCTTGCCTTTTCTTTGGTTGTGAAGTCGCGAGGATGCTTTTCTACTTTCCAAATCTGTCATTCCTTGCAGAATTGTTTCTTCTCTAGCTTGAGCTCCATCTGACCCCTTAGTGACCTCATCTTGGGCTTCCAAGTGTCCCATCAAAGTATAAGTCAGGCGGGCATTCTTCGCCTTCAACTTACTGTTGTGACGCTCAACCCGATGCCTTGTGAATCAAATAACTGGTCAACTTAGAATTTCCAAATCAGGTAACTTAGGATTTCCAAATCAACAACTTTTGGTTCAGACCAGTTAGGTGCTTTTGTCTTTTTCCTTTTCATAATCAGGGTGGACAATGTTCACATCTTCTGTTGAGATTGGGTGTGTTAAACTTACTGGTTGAGATCTCGTTCAGATGGCATTTGGTTTCTGCAGTGAGCAATTTAGTTGGAAAAATTTCGTGTTATCGACCAGCTCCAAAGGTGGCGAAATACTTTTCGTGTTATACACAGTGAGAGAAGTCATAGTCCTCCATTGAGGCCGCATGGGATTGCGGGGAAGAAAACAAATTGATTCTTTTTGCACCTTGCGCAAGAGAAAGAGAAGGCAAATGAGGTCGCAAGATAGCGGGGAGAAAGGAGACTTGGACTTCCCCGCCAACCGCAAAACATTGAGAAAAGGTTGCAGGATGGCGGGGAAAGGAGACTTGGTCTACCTCGCCAACCCGCGAGGAAATCAGAGAGCAGCAAAGACATTACGGGCCAATGGGGAAGGGAAGGTGCATGCTTCTCTGTCATCCCACAAGAGATTTCTAAAGGCGATGAATGAAGCGCACGGGATAAGGGGGAAGCAAGGAGGCCCTTTTGCTGTCACCCCACGAGTTGGTCCGAGCTGGAGTCCATGGTTGAGTTGTTCTCGATCTGCCGAGTTGTCTACCAATGATTGGTTTGAATGGGAACATTGGCTGATGGCCTTTTGAGACGTAGTGGGGATCATGATGGGCTCATGTTGACCTGCTGAGTTGTTTGATGGGGATTAGTGTAGGCTGGAATCAAGAATACTTTGTGTCTATTCAACAGTTTGAGAAGTCCGACGGTTGGAGGCATGGAAACTGAAACAAACTGTTTTCTTGACAGAGAAATATAAACGTCTGAAGAAACGGTTGCAGGTGAAGAAAGAAAGAAAAAAGGTTGTCAAGTGGTGGTTTTGTTGGATGCTAGAGTTGCAAAACATTGTGGCCGTGATCTGAGTGGCCATGATCTCAGTAGATGTAATCCAATCTGGAATGTGTATGCTACCTAAACAGAGACTATGAATGTACACCTGAGAGCATAATCTGAATCTTGTATGTAATTGACATTTTATTGTATTACAATTGATTATTGCTTTGGTGGTGAGTTTTTCACCCGTAAGGGTTTTCACACGTAAATTCAGTGTTTTCTTTGTGCTTGTGTGAATCTTTTTTTTACTCTGTCATTCTGAAATGTGCATCTTAATGACTGTAATTGAAATTGAAAGTCACCTTTGCTTCTCTTCTCTTTGAATCCAACATTGTGGAAGGTGTTTCCGCGTTGTGCTTTCCTTACAAGTGGTATCAGAGCATGGTTAGTAGTGTTATCCTTGTGGGTAGGACATGTTGTTTGTGTTAGGGAGTTTTGCAAAGAACTTGTGTTTTGTGAAATTGCAGATTGAGATAGTGAGCACATTTGGGAGAGTAGACATTGAGAAATTCTTTGGTGGCAACTATGAGTTATGGAAACTCAAGATGGAAGCCCTATTGGTGGATAGAGACCTTTGGGTTGCAGTGTCCGAAACCAAACCATCTGGCACGAAACTGGAAGATTGTTATCTCACAGATAGGAAAGCCAAAGGGCTGATTAAACTCTATCTTGCAGATTCTGTTTTGCTAAATGTTCACGAGGAAAAGACAACAGCTACTCTGTGGAAGAAGTTTGGTGACATTTATTAGAGAAAGTCTCTGGTGAACAAGTTATTCGCGAGGAAAAAGTTGTACTCCTTGAAGATGGAACATCTGTTGGTGGACAGAGACCTTTGGGTTGCAGTGTCCGGAACCAAACCATCTAGCATGAAGCAGGAAGATTGGGATCTCACAGATAGGAAAGCCAAAGGGCTGATTAGACTCTATCTTGCAGATTCTGTTCTGCTAAATGTTCACGAGGAAAAGACAACAACTACTTTGTGGAAGAAGCTTGGTGACATTTATCAAGGAAAGTCTCTGGTGAACAAGTTATTCTTGAGGAAAAAGTTGTACTCCTTGAAGATAAACGAAGGTACACCTATAGTAGACCATCTGAATACTTTCAACATGATTGTTGCACAGTTAACCTCTGTGGGTGTAACAATCAATGACGAGGATCGCTGTATGCTTTTGTTATGTTCCTTGCCTAACACATGGTATCATCTGGTGATGGCTATTGGAAGTACAAAAACCATTTTCATGATGGAAGATGTGGTTGCCTCGATGCTGTCAGAGGAAGCACGGAGGAAATCTTTTGAGATGGTCATAGATGCTTTGACTATGCAGGGCAAATCTAAGGAAAAAGGCAAGCAAAAGGACAAGAGGTCCAAATCCAAGTCATAGGGGAGATCAAAGTCTCCGGGAAAGAAGTCCAAGACGAGATGCTGGAATTGTGGCTAGACTAGCCATATCCGAAAGAATTGTGAGAAGGGAAAGAAGAACGCTTCTGTCACTGAGTCTTCTGAGAGCGATGCGAGTACTTGCAGTGCTGCCTTGGCAACATGACATCTCAATAGAGGTGAGTTTTGGTATTGAGTAATTTGGTCATTTGCTTGAAAAGCCTAATGATGGTGCAGTGTTGCATTTTGGAGCTTAGCATAGATTGATCATTAAGGTTCTCTGGAATACCAAGAGACTTGTAGATCTGCTGAAGAACTATTTTCTAGGTTGTTACTGGATGAGATAGTTGCAGTTCTACAAGGATGCTTTGTGCATAGTGAGACTAGGTGAGATGCCTTCTCTGCATGGGGATGCTAATAGTGATTACTCACTCAACATTTTTGTGGTAGTGTTTAATGGATTCCTTGACTATGGTGTTCATTGTGGAAATGATTGGCAAAACGGATCTGTTCTTGATCTGGTGCTTAAGTCATGATTGTTTGCATGATTATTCTCTTTGAGATCTCATTCTGCATGTAGCTGATTGGATCTGCGAGTTATGTAGTTGTGTGGGCTGATCACCTATCCAGTTGCAGTGGGATAAATTGGATGTGGACTGTCTATATCCACAAAATCTAATTCAGTGCTTATGCAGATTTGTTAGCTGGCCTTGTCTGTGGTCACTTGTGCATTGGTGTAGTGCTTCAAGATAAGAGGATGGATGATAAGTGAGGACCTTGGTTTCTCCTGGTGTGACTAGCAGTACACCTGTGTGTGTGGACCTGGAAGATTTTCAGATTTGGGAGATGTTGTGTCATGATGCTTGGAGAGCTCGGTACCATGGATCAGTGGGAGCTTTAGCAATGATTGCATATTCACCATTAGATGGTGGATGATCTTCTTAGTGTGTAGATGTTTGGAGGACGCCTTAGATCCTATCGCTGCAGAAGGCTCTTTCACATTTGCGGGTACACTTGCAAGAGATGGTTATCTTTATGATATGTTGACATCTTGAGGGCTCAAGGAGTCCTTGATTGAGGTGTTTGTTATGTTTGACAGGTAATGTTGGTTTAGAATATGTTGGTGTTATGTCATGGTACATTCTTGATACTAGTTTAGAGTTTGGCGTGAAGGGTTTCTGATTTTGCAGATTATGACGTCATGATGGGTTCTTGATTCTGCAGATTGGAGCTTTGACAGTGGTCTGGTGAGTTCTCTTTGTATTGGGTGCAATTGTCA
Organism: Cryptomeria japonica; assembly: GCF_030272615.1. Classification (NCBI taxonomy): domain Eukaryota; kingdom Viridiplantae; phylum Streptophyta; class Pinopsida; order Cupressales; family Cupressaceae; genus Cryptomeria; species Cryptomeria japonica. Next base: position 553,379,043 of record NC_081412.1, on the reverse strand, counting down.
TATGTCTGAGAACTTCACGGGAATGTAGAGATGCATTTGGAGTTTGGCAGGGATTGATCAATCATTGGTACTCATGGATACATAGAGACTTAGGTGAGGCTATAGTTCTCTTGAAATGAGAGAGTCATGCTAAGGTGGTCACTCTTGATGAGATTTCAGCTGGAAGTCCGAGGAGCCTACATTTTGGTTGGATGTGAATTCAACAGACACCTATGAGGAGATTGCTCTTGGATGAGTCATGATGACTTGGAAATCTTGGAGGGGCATTCTCATTCCCCAACCTTGGTCTACTCGGCAGTTTATCACTTGAGAGGTATCGCCCATTGTTTCTCAGGGGCTTTGTGTTTTTCTTTCATACTTAGGGATCTTGAGCTAAGGTTAGATAGTTTTGGAGGATTCATTGTGAGAGATGGATAACATGTTTATCTCCTTAACATAGGGGATGGTAGTGGGTTGTTTTCTTGAAATAGGAAATGGAATAGTTTGATCTTCTCTTGGGGTTGTAAAGTAGATCTTACTTGTCACAGCTAGCACCTAGAGGAGTATGTAGAAGGATGTGCTACATGTTTATGGTTTGTAGCTTTCTCTCTCTTTGTTTTTTTAGTGATCTTCTTGGATGTTTAGATTCACTTGGCATTGGTTGTGAGACTCTGTATGGAGCTGCAGTGATCGCTAGTTTGTGGTCATATGTTGTTAGATGTGGAGTACTTGGAAGAGCCATGTGAGACTTGTTGAGAGAGGTGTTTGTTGCAGCAGTGTTGTTTGTAGGATGTGCTAATCTTTGCGGATGGTCCTTAGTATTACATGGACACTTCTTCTGTGTTGTGATTGGTAGACTCTGTGTGTTTTTTGATTCTTTTCAGATTCGGCATTACCCATGCAATGGGAGTTCCTAGATGTGTTTAGTCTTCATACACTGGTTTGCACATGGAGCTTGTGGTTGCTGATTATGGGTTGGTTATGTTGGTGGCATGAGTTTACTGATGGTGGATACCTTTTTGGTATGTGAGATTGGATGGTTAGCACTTGATGTGGGTGCTATTTCTCAATCTCATGGGTTTATTAGTTGGATGGGAGCAGTCATTTTGGCTGTTGTTCTAGCTAATGTTCAGTTTTGAATGTTCTGGAGATACCAGTAAACTTTTCTTCAAGTGAGAGAATGTTGAGATTGGGTGTCTCAAACTTACTGGTTGAGATCTTGATCAGATGGCATTTGGTTTCTGCAGTGAGCAGTTCGGTTGGAAAAATTTCGTGTTATACACACAGTGAGAGAAGTCCTAGTCCTCCATCGAGGCTACGTGGGATAGCGGGGAAGAAAAGAAATTGATTCTTTTTGCACCTTGCACAAGCGAAAGACAAAGGCAAATGAGGTCGTGGGATAGCGGGGAGTCAAGAGATTTGGTCTTCTCCACCAACCCACGAGACATTGAGGTGCATAAAGAAAAGGTCGCGAGATAGCAGGGAAAGGAGACTCGGTCTCCTCTGCCAACTCGTGAGGAAATCAGAGAGCAGCAAAGACATTACGGGCTTGTGAGGAAAGTTAAGGCACATGCTTCTCCGCCACCCTGCGAGAGATTTCTAAAGGCCATGGATGAAGCACAAGATAAGGGGGAAGCGAGGAGGCCCTTTTCCTGTCACCCCACTGGCTGGTCCGAGCTGGAGTCTATGGTCGAGTTGTCTGTTGATGATTTGTTTGAATGGGAACATTGGCTCACAGCCTTTTGAGATTCAGTGGGGATCACGATGGACTCATGTTGACTTGCTGAGTTGTCTAACGGGGATTAGTGCAAGCTGGGATTGACTTAGAGGCTTTGGTGAAGAATACTCTGTGTCTATTCGACAGTTTGAAAAGTCCGACGGTTGGAGGCATGGAAATTGAAACGAATTGTTTTCTTGATAGAGAAATATAAACATTTGAAGAAACTGTTGCAGGTGAAGAAAGAAAGAAGAAAGGTGGTCGAGTGGTGGTTCTATTGGATGCTAGAGTTGCAGAATGTTGTGCTTGTGATCTGTGTAGATGTAATCCAATTTGGAATGTGTATGTTGCCTGAACAGAGACTGTGAATGTACATCTGAGAGCATAATCTGAATCTTGTATGTAATTGACATTTTACTGTAATACAATTGATTATTGCTTTGGTGGTGGGTTTTTCATCCGTAAGGGTTTTCCCTCGTGAATTTTGTGTTTTCTTTGTGCTTGTGTGAATCATTTGTTTACTTTGTCATTCTAAATTGTGCATCTTAATGATTGTAATTGAAATTGAAAGTCACCTCAGCTTCTCTTCTCTTTGAATCTAACACTGTGGAAGGTGTTTCCGCGCTGTGCTTTCCTTACATCTTCCACTTGATCTGGCACTTGGATAATTTCACATATTCTTATCAACTTAATAGGCAATCCGGAAAGGATACTTTTCCTAATTTCATGATCATCTTTGGCGTTAGCTCAATAGTCTTCCACTTGTATTTTATGCTTGTGCCTCATGCCAACCACCATCTTTATCATATGGATCGAAATCTGATCTTGTAGTGTGGGGTGTGAGGTGGTAGAACTGCAATTCCTCCTCTAACTTCTCTATTGCTGCCAATGATGGGCACAATTTATCATAATCTCCCATGACAATTGGAAATTCGAGCCCACTTTTCTTCTTTTTCTGAATTTTGTCATAGGCAGTTTATTGTCTCATTACTTCTAGCAAGAACATTTTATTTGTTGGGTATCTTGGGAGCCTATAGGGCTAGGAAGAGAAACCTTGGATCTAGATGTATGTAAATCTTAGAAATTGGATGAACCAAGCCCCAAACTTCTTTATCAACTTCCACGCTTCCTGTGACAACCTTGTGTGAATACTTCCTTGTAAGGATTGAGCAATGTGCATAGTGAAGGTGTTGTTTACTTTCTTGAAATGAGTAGTGTTGTATAGGTGCAATTGTGGATAGCACTCATGGACTTTTAACTGTCTTGGACCGCAACCTATGACTCCTTTGCTTGATAATCCATTGAACTTGCTTGTTCTTGCCAAAATATAGACAATGTATGAGCTCATATGGAAGGATTGGGACCGCTTCAAGTTCTTCAGTTGCTTGTCTAGGTTGTTACTAATTATCCTCACCCAAAGCACCATCTTTATGGCGTCCATTACTTCCTCAATGAAATAAAACATCCATGGCTCAAAAATGAATGCCTGTGGACATCCCATAATATGACTCATCATCAGCACAAGATCACCGTAATCTTGTTTGAAGTCCATGCTACTGAGCTGCTTGGTCGTTTTGGAGTGGTGAGGCTTTGGCTTTTACATCCATTTTCTGTTGATGGTTCCAACACATCCCTTTATGCTAGAGTCATAGAGCATAGTCACTCTTTCCTTGGTCTTGAACATCATGGATTGGAATGTGGGAATTCCAAAAGCCTCGCCAATTACCTTAGCAGTGAGATTTGCTAAGACTACCATCAAGTGCCATGATTGCTCTTCTCTTGAGGTCATAGTGTTTTGCACATTTGATGATCAGTTCCGGGCACTAGATGGAAGGAGGAAAACCGACAGTTGCCACAATTCCACTTCTGATTATCTTCTTGGCGGTAGCTGATAGAGGATGTCCATCTTGACCAAATATCCTCTTCTTAAATTCTTCCAACTTGAACGTTCCCTAGTTGGTGTCATTGACTTCTCTCCACTTCAAAACAATCTTTGACTCGGGGAGGAATCCTTTTTGTTTATTCTTGATCTATGTCTTCCTAGAAGTGTTCGCCACTTTGCTCGACTTTGCCATTCCTGCAAATTAAAATAATTAATATTAAATTCATGCCAAGGAAATCTTGGAATTCATCAAAGGAAGAATTCCATGTTGTATGTTCCAAACTAGGAATAAATAAAACCTCTAAAGACTTGAACTCTTCAATAAAGAAAAGCCACACCTTAGTCACTTTTCATGCCTTGCTCTTGCTTCAATTTCTCCCAAAATGCGATGTGAAGAATGAAGTCTTAAGCCTTGTTTAAATAGGAAATTCGTCACCAAGTTGCTAAGTTGGCACTAGGATAAATTTAGCAACTGCATTGATTCCATCTCAATCACACTACATGTTTCCATAATTAGGGGGAGATGACTTGTCGTTTCGGTGGGCCTCACTCGTCATACTTGACTTCAAAAATAGGAACTTACATAATGTCTTGAGTTACGCTTCATTGATGAATAATATTTCATTTTGCATGTTACCAACTTGCCATTCACATGATTCTTTCTACCTTGAGTGCATATGAGATATCTTGGAGGATTTCCTTGCCTTAGAAAAATTTCATGATCTTTTCTTTCGTTTCTTGGAGGTGGGCATAATCTTGAGGTGTAGGAGGAATTTTGAGTGCTTGGGTGCCGATACGTGTTTGGTGGAAGAATTCTCCCGGGTTGGGCGCATTCTTGATGTGCTTAAGGATTTTCATGCCATTGACATTTTGTTCATTTCCATCGTCTCATGCAAACTTGAGCATATTCCGGATGTGAAGGAAGAATTTTCTATACAACCATTTTCATGATATTCAAGACCTCAGGCATGCATGTGCATGGGTGCATTTTGGCCTTGGAGAAAGAATTCTGCTAGTGAGGAATAATCCTCCTCAACTAGGAATTTGTGCATTTGAGGGGTCAGGAAGTAATTTCTTCCTCAAGGAAAAGTCCTCCCTGCCTTGGGATTTGTGCCCAAGGAGGGAGTTTGGGCACACATGAGAGGGAGGATTCCTCAACTAGGAAAAGGCTTTTGGAATTTGCATACTTGTGTTACACATGAGAGGGAGGATTATTCTACATTTCTTTCTCCTTTGTGTGTAATTGCAATGCTGAAGTTTTGTAAATTGCAGCTACAATATAAATTATAGGAAATGCCAGTTAGTGAACAGGTTCTGATATCATTCTACTATTGTAATTTTGCATTGATTTAGTACGTGTTTAGATAGAATAGAAACCTGTAATGCCTCAATACAAGCCTAACTGCGAGTATCATCAGGGAGGATGATAAACTAAAAATGCAAATTTCACATTCTTTTGGTGATAGGTTGATGTGTCTTAAATGTTTCCTGTGGTTCTGCTTTGATGCATAGCCAGTAATTTTTTATAAATGCATTCTTATATCCATTGATACTTGTGTTACTGTAATTTTTCACCCATGTGTATATACACTAATTATTATTTTATTTATCAGCATTTCACTGGGGTAATCTCTCTAACCCTTGAATCTGTCATCTTATTATTGTGTTATTTACTTAAACTTATGGTTCTTTCATGATATTCTTGGATGTTGACTGGATCTTGTCTTTATATTGTGAAGTTATTATATTCTTCAAGTCATTGAAAATGACAACAAGGGAGGCTGTCATGTTTTTCGTAAATGGGGCCGAGTTGGTAGCAATAAAATAGGTGGTCAGAAACTGGAAAGGATGCCAAAATCTGATGCAGTTCACGAATTCAAACGATTGTTCCTTGAAAAGACAGGAAATACATGGGAAGCATGGTTAAACAAGGACAATTTTGAGAAGCAGCCTGCCAAGTTTTTACCTCTGGAAATTGTATGAATACGATACCTTTTAACTTTTTTTGAATATAATCATATGATCTTTACAAATATGAGTAGAGATTTTGTTTTAATAAATATCTTTGTGGAATTTTATTAGGATTATGGAGTTGATGAATCTCGACAAAAAGAGATTGCTACTATGGGTTCAAAAAGCAAACTAGATCCACGGGTGATAGACCTTATGAAATTGCTATTTGATCTTGAGACCTATAGGTGATGACATTTTTATGCAGTATGTTTGTTCACTTTCTAATTATCTTCCTATCTTGTGTTCAGCAGAATTATTGACATCAATTAAAAGATTTTGAATATTAATAGGATTAATTATATGCATGTTTTCAGGGCTGCCATGATGGAATTTGAGATCAATACATCAGAAATGCCTCTTGGAAAGCTTAGCAAAAGTAACATTCATAAAGGTTTGTGTTTGTGTTCTTTTCTTTTTGAATGGCATATCGTTTACAAATGTTCTGCTCATACAGACATCAATGTGAGACCAATTCAAGCTCTTGTGAGCACTTAGGAGACTAATACAAGATCCTTATGGGCAAACACACTAGAAATTACTTATGGAAGCCAAGAGTCACTACATAGAAATCAAGAGGAAACTGGTGAATCAGTACTTTAAAATAATTAGACTTCTTAAAATGAAAAGATTGAGAAACATAAAACAGGAAAGATAGAGACACATTTTTATCTCGTGGAAAAGCCAACAGGGTAAAAATCGACGGTATGCACTAATCAAATATGGGCTCCAACCTGAAATTACAAAGAGCTCCAACTCTTATTGAGCACCAACTCAAAACTCTAGAGGCTCCAACCTCAAATCAAATACTCTCTCTGATTTTGAAAGATTCACAATCTAAAGCTCCCTGTTTTATACAGCAGTGTATAAAACTCACAATATATTAGAAATACCCACTCATACAAAACACAACAAAACAGCCTTAAACAAAACAAAAGCTCACTGGGTTCTATCTCCTTAAGTAAGCGACCAGCCTGGACATGGATAGTGTACTGTAATTTTTGTTCCAGAACAACAATGCTTACAAATGTGACCAAAATACCAGTCACACTGTATATATATACGTTCTGTGCTGTATCTCAGAATACCAGCATTATCCGAAAAACATGAGAAATTTCTGCCTCTGCATTATTCAATAGCTGTCTCATACAATATTGCAAAATCAATATTCAGTGAACATGAGAGCCACTCATTTCATACCCTTGAGAGTTTATTTCCATTAGCTTGAGAAAATCGCTACACAAATCCTCTTCAGAATTCGATATACCTTCCACACATGATACCTTCAATAAAAATTTCTTTTTAAAAACCCACAGTTCAGTTTTTGCAACACATTGAATTCAAAAATACCAGCAGCAAGAACTCAGCCAATATTCCTCCTACAAAAAAAAATATTTTTACCAACCAAGAAAAAACGAACTCTTGGCAGTGTAAACCTACCATACACGTGCAGAAATTTTTACACAGCAATATGGTACAGCCATCTGGATTAAAACGGCTCTGTAAGAGAATAACAAATGACACAGAAAATTATCCAAACGCCAAGTAAGATTAAAAAAAAAGCTATGATTTTTTAAATTCCGATATCTGCCGCAAACACCTTCAGAGCAAAAACTGTTGCTACAGCCATTAGGAAAACAACTTTTCTTGGAAATGTTTGAACAGCATTTCTGAGCTTATATTCGAATACCAAACAGAAACGTCTCTGCTAGAAAAGATGAATCAACCTTTGCCATCTAGCATCAACTGAAAACAATTTTTTTTTTACCAACCGAGATCATGTATCTTCCAAATATGTGACAGCAACAAATATCTGTTAAGTTTTAGAAAACCCAAGCCACGTTGAACCTCATACCATACTGAATTCGAACTGCTCACTTTCAGAAATATTATGGCTTAACATATATAAAAAAATAGCAAGAGAAACGTATATTTTATATGTAAAGACAAATTAAAAGTCTGAGCTTAACCTGCCACGACAGTCGAAAGGAAACTTCTACATCTGACTGCTGAGTGAGAGCTCACAAGACAAGTGTAAAAACAAAACTCTTCATATAGCTTTATCGAGTTCAAGGAATTTGACTTTCGTAGATCTCCTGATGACAAAGCAATAATCCTGATTAAACAAGTGACATGTGACAGGCATTCACACAAGTTGATAAAACGCACACTCAGCCAGCTGAAACATACACACAGGCGCCTTAAACAGCCAAGCAAGCAGCTCAAGCTGCTCAGTTAGGCAGACAGACAGGTCAGCCAAGCAACCAAGCAGGTCAACCAGACAGCCAGGCAGTTCAAGCTCCTCAAGCTGCTCAAGAAGGCACACAAGCAGCTCAACTAAAATTCATAAACAAAATTGATTAAGCCTTTGACATCAATGACAACACAAATATTGTCAAGGAAATTCTTTAAGCATTTTATTTACCGTGGTTTTCTCCCTATTTGGGTTTCCATGAGAAAAATTTGCATCTCGTGTTACTTGTAATGTGTGTGGTTTTTTAGACAGCAGCATAATCTTCAAATCATTTTAAAAGTAAGAATTCATTAATATACTGATTCACCACCCCTCCCGGTTTTGTGCTCTTCAAAATACAGGTCCAGAGCTGTTTTTTTTTCTTTTACTATTTGGTTTTAAAAACTGAAGTAGAGGTGACAGCTGTGTTGTTGAGGGGCATCACCCCTTATGTGGGTCTTGGGGTAGAGCACCCATGGGGTCAACAGGACAGTGCCCCTGGTGCATACGTTGTGATATGGGGCATCAGGGTCAAGCAGCAGAGGCCTCCCCACTCCCTCCAAGCCCATAGTAAGGCCTTTGAGACCACATGGACCTTCATGGTGCATTAAATTTTTAAATGAAGCTGAAAAGTTCTTTAAGATAATCTTGACAATCAATCAGGTAAAAACTGGAAAAGAAGGAATTGTCTATTGGAAAGCAGATAACCTTGACAATCAATCAGGTAAAAACTGGAAAAGAAGGAATTCTCTATTGGAAAGCAGAAATCGTACATTAGAGTGGCTCATAAATAAACTTCAATTTCAATAAAACCATGATTTAAACATGCTACCTGAATTTACAAAGTAAAAGTCCAAATAATTTCTATAAGCCGTCTGATATGAATAGCAACAGCAGCAGTGAAGGGCAAATTATTTTGGTCAAACAGTGGTAATTCTGAATGAACAATTGTATTTTTTCAGTCAAACAGTTTTGTCCAACTTGATCATTTCACAGGTTTGGTCTCCCTCCAAATCCGCTTCTTTAATTTCTTGCTGGTGCAAGAAGACAGAAAATTGAAGCACATTTACTTATGGAAGCATCTTTGAGTACACTTTATTAAGCCATTTTAAAGATTACCTTAACAGAGTGCTTAAAGTTAACGAAGGGGTGCATCTTGTAGCTTGGGATGAGTGAAGGTTGGCAATGCATCTAGAATAAATGTATGGGCGATCTGTTGCTTGACACTTCAGTTATTTCATACATGTAGCCTGTAGGCACATCTGAGATCTAAAGATGGGTAACTTAAGGATTTCATACATGTAGGTACCTCTCAGATCTTAAGATGGGTGTGTACTAGTTCTACATTTGGGATGTCCTAGTGAAGTTGGTACTCTTTATTTTGATTTGAGTGCTTCAAGTTGAAGCTGGAAATATTTGTTTTACACCTGAAATTTGAAAATATCAGTATATTGAATCTGTAACTATCAAGGAGTTCAACTTGTTGAAGCTGGAAATACACCCTATTGAATCCCACGCTGTTTTTGTGTGTGTCACATTTGTATCAAGATGTGTCTGTACTTTAAATTTTGAAGGTTATCTTAGTGAAGCAGGCACCCATTCTTTTGATTCCATTAAGTCCATTATGTTAAGATGGTAAATATTTTTTTTCAAAATTTTAAAATTTAACGTGCTGAATTCTGTACCCATCATATATTATGGGGGTTAAGCTTTGAAGTGTCCAATCTACATCACATGTTCCCAGAGCACGCAGCCTGCATGAGTTGTAACTGTGATCATCCATGTTTCTTTATGTACCTCATCTTTGTAGTCTAACATCGTTTAGTTATACATGCCTTGGGCAGTCAATCATTTTTTCCATGCTATTTTGGGTGAAACTGTCTTGTCATTTAACTCTTATATGTTTTATTTTGGTTTCTTCATTTTAATGTGGGTTGAATGGTGCTTTATAAAAAAAGGAATGGAAAAGCAATATGCAAATTCAATGTTCATGATCGAACAAGTAATCAGCAAGATTTGAGTTTGATGCATAAGTAGAGTGCAATTGCCATGACCAGAATATGACCATACACAATACCTATAAACAAAACTAAGAGTCAAAAGTTACCCAAAAATGGAGTTGGAAACATAAATAATATCTATCTTTATGGATTTATGGTTGAGTTAGTAGTAATATTATTGGAAGTTTTAAGTCTACGGTTTACACATACTGATTTCTTCTTTTGTTTCAGGTTTTGAAGTGCTGACAGAACTTCAAAATTTAATCAACCACGGTGACATTGATGTTTCAAAGGAAAACTTGATTATTGATGCCAGCAATCGTTTTTTTACAATTATCCCCTCAGTTCACCCACATGTTATTCGGGATGAAGATGAACTGAAATCTAAGGTACAAAGTTCTCATATATGTGTTTGATATTGCCTCTGTATGCTCGCTGACGCATAAGATTGGTTTATAGTAAGAATTTCTATTTTTATACGAATTGGTTTGATCAGAAACTCCTTGTTTACTTGGGTTATCTTTCTCCACCATATATTTGTCCTTTACTGGGTTGTATTTTTATTATTTTATTGCCTTTTCTTCATGTTTCAAGCTGTGTTGAAAGCACCATTGCTAATTATTTTCTCAGTTCTGATCTTGTGTTGATAGTTTTAGCTATTCTACATTTGTATTTTGCTAGTTATCTTTTCTTGGTTATTTATCTAGTCTTTTATGACATAAAGCTCGTATGTTTGATGATTTCTTCTGGGTTAGTTTTATTGTGGATGTACTAATGAATTTTCTTTTTTTGGTCTCTTTGTGGAATAGATTAAAATGCTGGAGACTCTTCAAGACATTGAAATAGCATCTAATCTTATTAGCTTTGAGAATATAGATGAGGATCCCTTGGATGCCAATTACAAGAAACTTCGTTGCAATATATCTCCATTACCTCATGACAGCTTAGACTATCAACTTGTTAAGAAATACCTTGAGAAGACCCATGCGCCAACACACAAGGCAAGGACGATGAGCACCATTCTATCCAATATTGGTTCTTGTTTGAGGGGATTCCAGTTTTGTATTTCTATCTGTGAGAGATAATGATTTTAATTTGGATTCTAAGTTGGATAAATGCTTTACTCTCTCTAGGAGTGGGCACTTGAGCTGGAAGATGTATTTGCAGTTGACAGAGAAGGAGAAGATAATGCATATGCCAAATATAAAAATCTTCAGAACCGAATGCTGCTTTGGCATGGTAAGTTGTGGTTAATTTTGAATTTTCTTTTTGGAGTGCATTCTTTTGTTTACAACTTAATCGGTAACCAACATTTAAAAGGCACACCATATAAGATGGATATCAGGAAATGCATATGTTGAGAGTATGCTATTGCTATAGGAATCCATTTGGTTTTTCTATTTACTGTTTTGGCTTGATGTAGGCTCTCGAGTGACAAATTTTGTTGGTATCCTTAGTCAAGGACTTCGTATAGCCCCTCCAGAAGCTCCAGTAACTGGATATATGGTAAATGTTTTCCCTGTAGTAACACTTACCTATTTCCTTGTAGGTCACAATATCACTTTTATCTTAATAGATTATTGTGTTTTTGCAGTTTGGAAAAGGTGTCTACTTTGCAGATCTAGTTAGCAAGAGTGCTCAGTATTGTTTCACACAAAAGAAAAATCCAGTGGGGTTGATGCTTTTGAGTGAAGTTGCGTTAGGAGAAGTATATGAGCTAAAAAATGCAGAGGTATGCTGACTTTGTTTAACATTAGGCTTGTTCTGTTGTCTTTATACTCTGAGATACTGGTTCTTGGGGAAAAAGGCTGGGTCCGGGTCCTGGTTCTTGCCCAGTCCTGGTCCGAGCCTGGTTCTCCTTGGATTCCACCCAGGTCCTGCCCAGGTGGCCGGGTTCTCTGTGGGTCCTGGGCAGGACCCGGGTAGAACCCAGGGATAACCCAGTCGGACCCGGGACAACCAAGGTCCGTGGGTTCCCAAAAACAGGGGCCCACGGGTTATAAAAGTAAAAAAAAACAATTAAAAAACAACTATGTATCATTTATCTTTTATCATTTATGTATCATTGTATGGGAAAGTTACATTTTATGTTTGAACATATATAATTTTGATGTTTGAATATATATATATATATAATTAAAAAATATATATATGTACGGACGTACGTGAATCCGCACCCAAATCCATATCCGTATCCGTACCCGAATTGGTAACTTAGTTTATACTTGCTCAAATAGAAGAAATAAGAAACGAGATAGGACAATATTTGGCCTTGAAATAATTTACCTTGTTGACCTTTGTTATGCTGCATTCTGCAGTACATAGAGAAGCTTCCCAAAGGGAAACATTCAACAAAAGGTGTTGGTAGGACGAAGCCTTCAGAGAAAGAATTTGTGCATTGGAGGGATGGCGTGGCTGTACCTTGTGGTAGGCCTGTACCATCAGGTGTCAAGAAATCTGAATTGCTGTATAACGAATATATCGTCTATGATACAGCTCAGGTGTGGGCTGAAAATCCCTAACTTCTACTTTGTTGAAAGCTGTGTTTCATTTTCAATGATACTAGAGACCGTTTTGAAACTGGTAGGCAGAGTGACTAGAATTGTTCGCTTGCATTCTATCTTACTAAGAGATGTTCTTTCTTGATGTTCAGGTGAGACTGCAGTTTTTGTTGAAGGTGCGTTTCAACCACAAGTGATGATGGCATTTTGAAAGAAGTGTCTTGATTCTTCAGATATTATCGTATTTGTAAAAAATACCTTATTTACTTTAGCACAATCTGCAACGGGGAGGTTCTTATCTTGTTCTGTAACAATGTCAATTTCAAGTCTTTAATTCCTTGTGGTTGAAGTGCCGCCTTAGATAAATATGCTATGTTACTTTCTCAGTTTTGTTGCTATTTTGTTCATACCGGCCATTTGTTGGAATATAGAACCAATTACGTCAATATCACAGGAGTACGTTTAGTTCAATATTACAAAGTTATTCTTAGGAAATAACTTTTTTTTGATATCATCCTCATAACAAGAAGAATGAGGCCAACGTCTATGTTGACAACTCTTGTTTAATTTAATTTTGGAATAGTTACTCTTCTGAATCAGGCATCATACATGCAAAACTGATTTATGGTCACCCTTATAATTATGACAGCAATTAATTACGATGATAATAAAGGCATGCAAATAGGAAATGCTCATTTCGGAATCTTGGATGCTTAAAGAGGTATATTTTACAGAGTATGGTCAAAGTTCACTTGCCCATAATCTGGTCATAAATCTATTTTGCAAAAGTTCCATGTAAATAATGTTGTCTTGCAATACAAAGGTGCCGCCTTAGATAAATATGCTATGTTACTTTCTCAGTTTTGTTGCTATTTTGTTCATACCGGCCATTTGTTGGAATATAGAACCAATTACGTCAATATCACAGGAGTACGTTTAGTTCAATATTACAAAGTTATTCTTAGGAAATAACTTTTTTTTGATATCATCCTCATAACAAGAAGAATGAGGCCAACGTCTATGTTGACAACTCTTGTTTAATTTAATTTTGGAATAGTTACTCTTCTGAATCAGGCATCATACATGCAAAACTGATTTATGGTCACCCTTATAATTATGACAGCAATTAATTACGATGATAATAAAGGCATGCAAATAGGAAATGCTCATTTCGGAATCTTGGATGCTTAAAGAGGTATATTTTACAGAGTATGGTCAAAGTTCACTTGCCCATAATCTGGTCATAAATCTATTTTGCAAAAGTTCCATGTAAATAATGTTGTCTTGCAATACAAAGGTTGGTGTTCCCTGAAATGATTAAGGTATCAAATCTTAGACTACCTTATAACCTTGTTCTTGTGCGGTGCAAGTAACTGGATTTAGCATGGTTAGCTGATGTTTCATTATAGTGTGCACTGTTATTTTTATGAGGATTGTTATAAGTGCTGCATATTACGTTAAAGAACACTTACTACATTGCATTTTACGTCAAAGAACACTTCTTACACTGCATTTATACTGACCACCTAAATATTGCAAGAGACATTTCTGAATAACACGCAAGAAAAATTGTCTTAGCTTGTCTTATGGCTTCTCGCATCGCAATTGGTGGGGAGTCCAATTTTGATCTTAGATGTCCATGCTGCACATTTTTGGAGTGTTCTTATTTACATAATAGTAATGGAACTAAATTCCTGTGCTTCTAACAAAAGACTTGCAAAATTACCTTCTACGGTTTGCTTCAAAACAAGATAATAAAACAAAAACTGACAAGACTGAAAATAAGAAATTGTTAGCTACACCTGTAATTTTGATTTTCAAAGAAACTATAAGGAAATTAGTTGATAGAAGAACTAGCATAGGCCGTCTCTCATATAAGTAAGAATGCCCAAATATACAAAAGATAATGCAAAATAAATAACCAGCTATAAGATACAGTTCAACAACTTAAAAATTCAAATAATAGCAATGCTTTTAACATTCTTTGCAATACGGTAACTAAAGTAATAAGATCAGCAAGATTTTAACAACAAAGATCATTTCCAAGAAAGAATGGACACAAAGTGCGAAAGCGTTGGTTTTTGTGAGATTTGGGGATGGTGGTGATTGTTGAATTTGATGGTGAAGGAGGTGGTGAAGATGAGGAAGACTTATCCTATGATGGGTGCTCAGGGGATGAAGAGAATATGAAGTTGATATCCCAGTTGGCAACTTGTTGGTGTTTTCTCTTTGGTAGGTTTCTATGAGGGTACCTTTGAGGCCGTTGTTGGTGAGGGGACTATGTTTGTTGAAGATGATATGGTTAATTGGGGACAAAAATGTGGTGAGGATGATGAAAAACAAAACATTTTGTTGGAAGCCCATGTACATGTTCATAGATGTTTGCGTGTGTTGGAAGATGCGTTTTTTCTTGTAGTGATTGATCCTTGCTATGGTGTGGACTTCGGTGCTCCCATGTGTGCATTCAAGGAAGCTCAAGATTCTATTGTAGTGATTGATCCTTGTTATGGTGTGGGCTTTGGTGCTGCCATGTGTGCATTAAAGGAAGCTCAGGATGCTATTGCCACAAATGATCCTACAAATCTTCAGTCAGCGGAAATGCAAGCATATCTATTTAGTGCCCTAGTCTTAGTTTTGGAGTGCTTTAAGAAAGCTTGGGATAGTCACTTGAGTTCGTTGAAGAGCATTTTTTCTAATATCTTTAAGTTCGTATAAAGGTCTCTGTGTACATATGTATATATAATTTTTGGGTAAATTTTTGGCATGCGGATTCATACCTTTGCCATTGATGTCAAAGGGGGAGTGTAGGGAATTGTAAAATATTGTATTCATCTCAGGTTGGAGTTCCAGAATTTTGAGATTTTGAATTTTACAGTACATTGATTTCAACACTAAGTCATTATGCACTAAGTATTACCATTAATGCGAAAGGGGGAGATTGTTAGGAAGAGATTGCTCAGGTCGTTAGATGTTGTCATTGATGGCAACTTAGATCAACATTCCCATCCGTAGTTATTGATTTGCTTATACTCACAGTTTAACAATTTAAAAATTCAAATAATAGCAATGCTTTTAATATTCTTTGCAATACGGTAACTAAAGTAATAAGATCAACAAGATTTTAGCAACAAAGAACATTTCCAAGAAAGAATGGACGCAAAGTGTGAAAGCGTTGGTTTTTGTGAGATTTGACGATGGTGGTGATTGTTGAATTTAATGGTGGAGGAGGTGGTGAAGATGAGGAAGACTTATCCTATGATGGGTGCTTAGGGGAAGAAGAGAATATGAAGTTGATATCCCAATTGGCATTTTGTTGGTATTTTCTCTTTGGTAGGGGTTAATGAGGGTACCTCTGAGGTCGGTGTTGGTGAGGGGACTATGTTTGTTGAAGATGGTATGGTCAATTGGGGACAAAAATGTGTTAAGGATGATGAAAAACTTAAAACATTTTGTTGGAAGCCCATCTACATGTTCATGTTGGCATATGCACACTTCAATGAGACATTGTATGTGATTAAAGGTTTTGTCATTGATGACAACCTTACAATCTTATGGCACAAGCAAGGCATTACATCGGCAAGATAGTTCACTGGCATCAACAGATCACACTCTACATCAGCACTTAGACCATTGGCATCAGCACAGAGAAAGGAAGCATACCGACACGGAGGCCGATAGGATTTTTGATATATTATATTTTGTTTATTATTGTAAAAACTTTGTAAGCCGACTTGACAAGTTGTAAAATGACTTATATATAAGAGAGATCATTGTCAACATTTTGTAAGCGAAAAATAAAGATATTAGGTAGACCTATTATGCGACATATAGGTTAAAAGTTTTATGTAAAGAACATAGCAGAAACTGGTACTGGATCTGGCATTATAGATGCTATTGTAAAACAATACAAGATATTGGATTTGTATAATCCACATTGTAAGTCAGTGAGACTTCCCATTGAGCAGTGAGCTCTAGGCAATTGGCTTTCCTGCATGTGTAGGCCCCTCTTGTAAGTAATATTCTTTTATTGGCCAGTAAGTGAATATTGTGGGTAACAAATCCCACCAAGATTTTTCCCACACTGGGCTTCCTCGTTAAATCCTTGTGTCATGGTGTGCTTTTCATGTGGATGCTTTTAAGTCTGTTTATTGCATTATTTTTTGCATACCGGTGTACTGTTATAATATGTTCTACATGTTTTAAATTAAGAAATTCAACTCACCCCCTCCCCTCTCAGTATCTGTGGGAATCCTAACAGTTCATAGATGTTTGGTTGATGTGTTGGAAGATGCATTTTCTCTTGTAGTGATTGATCCTTGCTATGGTGTTCCCATGTGTGCATTAAAGGAAGTTTAGGATGCTATTGCCACAAATGATCGTACAGATCTTCAGTCAGCGGAAATGCAAGCATATCTCTTTAGTGGTCGAGTCTTAGTTTTGGAGTGCCTTAAGAAAGGTTGTAATAGTCACTTGAATTCATTGAAGAGCACTTATTCTGATATCTTTAAGTTCGTGTAAAGGTATGCGTGTACATATGTATATATAATTTTTGGGTAAATTTTTGGCATGCATATTCCTACCTTTGCCATTGATGTCAAAGGAGGAGTGTAGAGAAGTGAAAAATGTTGTATTCATCTCGGGGGGAGTTCAAGAATTTTAAGATTAGGAATTTTGTAGTGCATTGATTTCGAGAATTAGTCATTTTGCACTAAGTGTTGCCATTAATGCCGAAGGGGGAGATTGTTGGTAAGAGACATAGATCACATAACCGTTACCGTCCATCCAGAACACATGATGCCAAGATTTGTATGTGGAAAACCTGGTAAAGGGAAAAACCACGGTGGGAAGCCTACCCACAGTCAGATAATACTTTTGCAGTAAGTATGTGATTACAAAATGAGGGGCCTGCACATGCAAGAAGGGCAACAACCTAGAGCACACTACACATCACAAAAGGAGCCTCATTGACTACAAAATAAATTCAGAATACAATCTGAAAAGAAGAGTGAACTGCAAAGATAACATCTCCTATGCTTGAGTACAGTTCTAGTTAAACTCTGTACTGGAGGTCTTAAACCTCTCTTACCATTTCAATTCGATCACCTATGATCGACCAAAACTCCTGCATATGATTACAACATTATTCGCACACAGATAATCACATAACCATCCCATAATCATAATCCCTATTCCCATGATCTACAAAGAGATCTTACATCATATTTATACCAACTCGAGACCTAAACAATTAGGTTGGCCACCTAAAAGATAATTCAATAAATTCATAATGCAAACTCGTAATCCAATGATCAACTAAGTCAGCCTAAGACCGAAACAACATAATTCAATTAATAAATTCAACTGGTAATGCATCGGGATCATCCACCAACACGTTACATAAATCGGTACATAACCTCGCAGAATAAGATAGCATTAGGTCCTGACCCAAATCCAACACCACCGATCAACATGAACATGAACAAGATAACCAACAATATCCCGAAAGCCATCTAGAAGTTGCACCAACACCACTTATCACGTCCATCAAAATATCTTCAACAAAGTTCTACCGATAAAACCCTTACTAGTAACCAAAAGGCTTACTAGAACAAGTGATAGTATCTGAGTCATCAAATTTCGAACCAATTGATTGTGATATGCATCTGAATAGCATGAATGACAGATTCAAATCAATTCCACAAACCAAAGCATATCAGAGCATACCGGATCAATATCATAATCCAACCACTCTACTGGAACCAATCGGAAACCGATAAAGAACCAAAACAGTCAGCATTGCCATCAATGACAAAACATCAATGCAAGATATAAACAATTCCTCCAAATTGCCAACAATCTCTCGCTTTGGCATTGCTGGCAAGACTAGATGTGAAAAACATCCAAGTGCCAAGAAATGCCAAACAAGTCTCCCCCTATGGAAGACAACCAACAATCTCCCACAAAATGATATAGCAATGAAACTCTGAACCAAACTCCCCTAATCAATATATCTCTCCCTTATGTTTTTCACAAGAATAACTCTCTCCCTTTGACATCAATGCCAAAGATCTAACATAAATATCAAAGAGAAATCATAAATCCTTTGATTCTTACAGCTGACTACTCCACTTGAGTAGTAGCACTACCACATCAATCCGGAATGAGCAATAGCTCTGATAATGCATATTGGACTGATGCCAAACAACATCACTCAGGTCTCTATCGGAGGGGCATAAACCCCCAATCTATCTCTGAAGTACTCAAATGATTCTTTAGGCAAAGGTTTAGTGAAGATGTCTGCAATCTTCTCTTTAGTGTTCACATAAACTAGTATGACTTAATTTTCCTCTTCTTTATCCTTCAAAAAGTTATACTTGATAGATATGTGCTTTGTCTTAGAATGAAATACCAAATTCTTTGATATATCAATAGCAGTAGAGTTATCACAGTGAATAACTACCGGTTTCTTACAATCCACTTTTATATCTTTGAACATTTGCTTCATCCATAGAACTTGCGTATAGTTAGTAGTAGTAACAACATACTTAGCTTCAACAATAGATAAAGAGGTACATGATTGCTTTTTGTTAATCCATAAAATTAGTTTCTTTCTAAGAAAGAAAGCTCCACTGGATGTGCTCTTCCGGTTATCAACATTTCCAGCCCAATCTGCATCTGTATATGCACATAATGTAAAGTTATCATTTTTAGGATACCACAAACCATATTCAGTTGTTCCTTGCAAATACTTGAAAATCTTTTTCACCACAATCTCATGATTCTCTCTAGGATCACTTTGATATCTTGATACAATACAAATAGCATTCATTATATCCGATCTAGTTTGAGTCAGATATAACAAATCTCCAATCATAGACTTGTACCTTGTAGGATTTACCGGTGTAGATGCATCTTTCTTTGACAATTTCTCACTCGTAACCATCGGAGTACCAATCGGTTTAGAATTTTTCAACCCAAATTTATTCAACATCTCTCTAGCATACTTAGTTTGACAAATGAAAATACCTTTATCAATTTGAGTAATCTGCAAACCTAAGAAAAATCTCATCTCCCCAATCATAGAAATCTCAAATTCATTCTTCATATTGTTAGAGAATTCCATACACAACTTATCTTCACCTACAAAAATGATATCATCAACAAAGACTGCAATAATCAATATGTCATCATTAGTGATCTTATAATATACATTATTATAAGCATTACCTTCAGTGAAAGCAATCTTCAAAAAATATTTATCCAGTATTGCATACCAAACTCTAGGGGCTTGTTTCAATCCATATAAAGCTTTCTTTAACCTACAAACTATGTTTTTGTCATCTAAAAGTGAAAATCCATCAGGTTGCTCAATATAAACTTCCTCTTCAATATCTCCATTCTTAAATGCACACTTAACATCCATTTGATAAACCTTGTAGTTCTTATGTGCAACATAAGCAAGAAATAATCTCACTGCTTTAATCCTAGCTACCAGTGCAAAGGTTTCACCATAATCAATTCCTTCCTTTTAAGAATATTCTTTACAAACCAATCTAGCTTTTGCTGGACACAATGTTCAACTGAGAGGGGGTGAATAAGTGATTCCTAATCTTTTCCCCCTTTAAAGCAACCTCAGAATACCGATTGTTATTCTAAGCTCTAAAAAATAAAACCGGTAAGACAAAAGAGAATATCAAAAGGGACAATCACAAAAATGCAACGCACAACACCAAATATATGAGGAAAACCCAATATGGAAAAAACCTTGGTGAGAAATGCTGCTGGAGACTACTACTCTAATCCAACCTCATAAGTGAAACATTGAATTACAAAGATTTTCGGGCACCAACCCAAAGAGCACCAACCCCTTCTGATTTAGGGCACCAACTCAAAGAGCACCAACCCTTACACCAAGCTCCAACTTGGTGATATATATTGAAATACAATTCTGATATAGTTATAGCTTTTTGTTGCAAATGAGTTCTGCAACTGTTAATCAAATAGGTTACTGTCGGTTGACAGTCTTCTCTTCTTTACTGGATCTCACACTACCAGTTATGAGATCACTCTCTTTGATTCTTGGCCTCTCTCTCTCTCTCTCACACACACACAACCTCACAACTCACTATGTCACACTTGGATGCCGCCTTGCTCAATCACACCTCATTGATTTCCTCAAATGTTGGACCTACTATAGTTATATCGGTACTCAATCACTGCTGGTTAAACCCTCTCATTGGTTTGCTTGTCAACTCACTCTGCAACTTTTCTGAGAATAAATTTTAAGGGAGATGATTCTTCTCTGCACTCCAACTCTCTTCACTCTTCGTCTGTTCAAGCATCAATCCTTTCTATCTCGAGCTCCTCTATTTATAAACTTGGATTCTCGCTTAAAACCGCATTCAACAATACAACTCGAACCCAATCAGATTTGATTCGATCTCTTTTTTAGGGATATGATCTTTATGAAAACAATCAATCACCAGCAAAACTTTGCATTCCAATGTGCGTTTTCTAAATTTGGACGTCTGCACCATGCTTTTCTACTTTTCTCTGTCACTCGCCATTAATGGCTTTGTTGTTTCCTTCACCAAACAGGTACGAAGATAAAATCTTCCTGCAAGATCAGTTCAGTCACTTTGCTAGCTTTCCTTCCTCGAGCCGCAATCCTCTCACATCCTCCATGACTTGCTAGTTCCTCAAAAAGTCCACCTGCTCGCACATTTGTTGCGTTGATGCACACTCCACCGACTTGTGCAATCCCTCCACCTGACATCCAGCTGTCATGCTTGTTGATATCCACCTTTGCTTGGATTCCTATGTTGGTTTGACTTTCTTTGTCGACCAAGGTAGACTATCGGTTTAGTTTATCTTATCGATATGACCATCAAACATCCTCTCTATACTGTTCATTGGTTTTTGTGCCTTCATAACACACAAACAACCTTCATCCCAGTTAATGACTTACCGGTAGACAACACAAGTCATATTTACTGGTAGCCTTCCTTTTGTCTTGCTCTTCTTATTGTTGGTATTATGGATGACTTCATCATGTGTTGCATTGGTTTTGTCATTGATGTCAACACTTATCTTTTAGGAGGTCTACATTGTTGATTTGACACTCTGGTTATATTGGTTTGTTGATGAACTGACACATAGTGGTCCCGATATGGATATTGGCTTATGCACAGTTACCGGTATATGTTTCACTGACGGCTCAAGAAGTTGATGATAACTTGTTATCATCTGGAGATCATTTGGTTATGTCAAAGACATGGATTGGATGTTTGCATTTGGCATTTTGGATATTGGACTGATCGTGTTCACATATTTGCCTTAACCGGTAGATAGGTCAAGGTTTTGAATCGACATAGGAAAACATGTTCCAGATCAACACACCATGATTTGGAAAGGATTGATTGATTGGATAATGTGTAAATGTATTGAGGCCGACACATTGTATTGCATCAAGACTTATTTTGTAATTGATTTAAATACAATATCTTTTGGGAGCCGACCTAATGATCAGGTCTTAGGTTTTGTATAAATAATTGTAAGATCTTATTTGGAAGAAGTGTGTGTGTGTGTGTGTGTGTGTGTGTGTGTGTGTGCGTATATTGAAGATTATTGTGAAGAGCAAAAATAAACAAATCCTTGTGCAAATCACACAGATATCATGTGAAGGTTGTTAAAGGTTATGAAGGTGTTTGGTCCTCATGCACAAAGCTTAAACCGGTATTGAATTCGGCATTGAAGATGCTAAATTGAAGTAGTACATTGATTATTGGATTTAACCATCCAACTGTGTAGTTAGTGTGACTCCTAATTTTGTGATTGAGCAGTGAGCTCTAGGCGGTTGGCCTTTCTGCATGTGCAAACCCCATTATTGTATTCACTTACTATCTACAGTAGTATCATCTGATTGTGGGTAAGGTTTCCCACCGTGGTTTTTCCCCTTACTGGGTTTCCACATCAAAATCTCTGTCATGTGTTGTGGATGTTGTTTCTCTTTCTGTTTCATGCATTAAGTTGTACTGGTAATACTATAACTGTTAATCTGTTTTACCGTCACTGTTTTAAATTGGAATAATTTGTTTTGGGTTGCAATTTATTGACAACTGATTCACCCCCCCTCTTAGTTGTCCTTCTCGGTTCCTAACAATTGGTATCAAAGCCTAGTCCTCTTTTTGTGGAAGCGTAACAACTTGAAGAGATCCTATGGCAGCAAATATTTTTAGGAAGGACAATCCCAAACTTGATGGAACTAACTATGGTATATGGAAGGTCAGAATGGAGACACATTTGAATTGCATTGGAAGAGATATATGGGATGTTACAAAGAATGACTATGTTGCTCATAATTAGAATAACCCTAATCTACCAACTTTAGCTAAAGACTTGGAAAATGATTACAAAGCAAGAGAAACACTTCAGAACGCATTATCAGATCAACAAATCATGGGATTATGAGACAAATCTACAACAAAAGCTATTTGGGATAAACTAGAAATACCGAATGAAGGAGATTCCACTATCAAAATTGCAAAACTGGAATGTTACCGGGTCAGGTATGAAAATTTAAAAATGGAAGAGGATGAAAGAATTTCTACATTTATGAAAAGAGTTAATGAAATTGTTTTAAGAATACAATTTTGTGGAGGATCTTTAAGTGAAGATGAAATTGTTTCTAAAGTTTTAAGAGCTTTGCCACTGACTTACAAAATGAAAGTGAAAGCTATTAATGAGTTGAGAACAATGCCTAATACATCAGTATCTAGAGATACTTTGGTTGGAAAACTTTCAACATTTGAGCTTGAAGAGTTTGGTCCTGTTGCTACAGTCAAGACTAATATAGCCTTCAAAGCATCAACATCATCATCATCATCTGACAAATCTTATTGGAAAGCACTTTATGCAAAATAACTTGAAGATATCATAAGAGAAAATGAAGAACTTGAAGAAATTGAAGCACTATTTGCAAGGAAGATGCCTAAAGGTCCAACAAGAAGTAAATATGAAGGTAAAACACCTTTCAAATGTTTTAATTGCAATAAAATTGGTCATATGGTGTCTAGATGTCCTGATAGACATTCAAGACTAAGAGGTGAGGCAAAGAGAACATATAAGCCTAACCCTCAATATCAGAGATACAAATTTAAGAAAAACAGAGGTAAGTCATGTTACTATTTAGATGAAGGTGTTACAAATGATTCTGATGAAGATCCAACAAATAGTGGATGGCCATTTGTTGCAATAAAAGAAGATCAACTGACACCTATTGTCAAACTGGTAGAGTAGGCATTAGCAGCAAAACTTGAAGAAAAGGATGAATGGATCATTGATAGTGGATGCTCGCATCATATGACTAGTGATAAAAACAAATTCATATCATTATAGGAATATCACAGAGGTCTAGTAAGATTTGGAGATGACAAAGCTTGTTCAATCAAAGGAAGATGCACTATATCTTTGGATGATAAGCACAATACTGACAATGTTTATTATGTTAAAGGTTTAAAGAATAATCTTTTGAGTGTTGGTCAGTTAGTGGGAAAAGGATTTCAATTACAATTCAAGAATGGAAAATGCAAAATCATAAACCGAATTGGATTGGAGATTGCAACTGGCATTCAGACTAAAGGTAATATCTTTCATTTGAATACCAACGATAAGACATGTTTGATTGCTTAGATTGATGAAAGTTGGTTATGGTATAAAAGACTCTATTATGTGAATTTTGATTGCATTGTAAAGTTCAGTTCAACCAAGGCAATAAGGGATTTACCTAAGATTGTGAAACCTCATAATTTGGTATGTAAGGAATGTCAAATGGAAAAGAAAGTTAGAACAACATTTAAGAGCATTTATGAGAAATCCAATAATATTCTTGATTTAATTGACACTGATTTATGTGGTCTAGAAAGAACAAGAAGTCCTCAAGGTGATAGATACTTTATGATAATAATTGATGATTATTCTAGAATGTGTTGGGTTGCTTTTCTTAGAGAGAAATCATAAGCTTTTGGAAGATTCAAGATATACAAAGCAATGGTAGAGAATGAAACCAATAAGAAAATCAAATGTTTGAGATCTGATGAAGGAGGAGAATTCACATCTAGGGAATTCAATGCATTCTATGAAGAGAATGAAATCAAAAGACAACTACCAACACCCCAGACACCCCAACAGAATGGAGTTGTGAAAAGGAAGATCAAAACTATACTGGATGCAACAAGAACTATGATGATGGAATCAAATCTACCTCATATGTACTGGAGAGAAGCAGTAAATACAACGGTTTATAATTTCAACAGAGTTCACATCAAAGGTGAAACCGATAAGACCCCTTATGAATTATGGTTCGATTAAGTTCCTACTTTTAAATATTTGAGAATATTTCGAAGCAAATGCTATATTAGGAGAGATGAGTCTATTGACAAACTTAATCCTAGAAGTGATGAAGGTATATTTCTTGGTTATTCAACTAGAAGCAAGGCATATAGATGTTATAATAAAAGATTGCAAAAAATCATTGAAAGTACTAATGTGAAGATAGATGAACATTTTAGAGGAGAATCAAGATCTATAGGTTCTAAACCAATAGTAGAAATGATTATAAATAAATCGACACAAATTGCAGCAGAATAGAATGAAGAACCAATCACACCGACATCATGAGAAAAATCAACTGTGACTGAAGAACAACGGATTGTGAATGGAAATCAAAATAAACCCAAGTATGTAAGATTGAATCATTCAGAAAATCAGATAATTGGAAATAAAAACCAAGGTGTTATGACAATAGGAAGATTGACAAATAAAGATGTATGTTTAATTTCTCAAGTTGAACCAACATCAGTTGTTGAAGCATGTAAAGATAAACATTGGATAAAAGCAATGAAAGATAAATTAGAATAGATTGAAAAAAATAATACTTGGACATTAGTTCCTCGACCTAAAGACAAAAATGTAATTGGAACTAAATGGGTATTTAGAAATAAACTTAATGAAGATGGTGAAGTAATCAGAAACAAAGAAAGATTAGTTTGTAAAGGTTATTCTTAGAAAGAAGGAATTGATTATAATGAAAGTTTTGCATCGATAGCCAGAATTGAAGCAGTAAGACTATTTCTTGCATTTGCAGCTCACAAGAACTATAAGGTTTATCAGATGGATGTAAAATGTGCATTTTTGAATAGAGATCTTGAAGAAGAAGTTTACATTGAGCACCCTGATGGATTTTCATTAACAGATGATAAAGATATGGTTTGCAGATTAAGAAAAACTTTATATGGATTGAAGCAATCTCCTATAGCTTGGTATGCTAGACTGGATAAATATCTTTTAAATCCTGGATACACCAAAGGTAATGTTGACAGTAATTTATATTACAAAATTACCAATGATGACATTTTGGTTATTGAAGTATTTGTGGATGATATCATTTTTGGAGGAGAAGAAGAGCTATGAAAAGATTTTGCTAATAAGATGCAGGAAGAATTTGAAATGTCTATGATTGGAGAGATAATTTTTTTTCTAGGTTTGCAGATTTCTCAAACAGATAAAGGTATATTCATTTGTGAAACAAAATACTTGAAGAAACTTTTGAAGAAATTTAGAATAGAAAACTCCAAATCGGAAAGCACTCCTATGACTACAACAGATAAATTGACATCAAAGGATGATACTGCAATTGGAGCCATATTGAGTCAGAAAGGGAGAGCACTAGCTTATTTCAGTGAGAAATTTAATGATGCCCAGAGGAGATACTAAGTGTATGATCAAGAATTTTATGCCATAGTTCAAGCCTTGAAGAAGTGGAGACATGACCTATTGCTTAAGGAGTTTGTGTTGTATATAGATCATCAAGCTTTGCAATATTTGAAAAATTAGAGTAAGTTGAATCAAAGATATATGAGATGGGTAGAATTTTTGTAGAGTTACACCTTTGTTTTGAAGAATAGAAGTGGTAGATCTAACAAAGTTTCCGATGCATTGAGTAGAAGAAGGAATTTGTTGATAGAGATAAGATTGACAGTATTAGGATTTGAGGAGCTGAAAACCTTGTATGATGCTGACCCAGATTTTGTAGAACCTTGGAGAGAATGTAGAGAACCGGTTACGATAGATCGAAGAAAGTGGTTGGATTACTTCATTTAGGATGGGATGTTATTTAGAGGAGTTCAGTTGTGCATACCTAAGATTTCTATGTGGGAGAATATGATAAAGAAGAAACATAGTGGATGATTAGCAAGACACTTTGGTGTTGATAAAATGGTAGTAGTGGTGAGTGATCATTACTTTTGGCCCCAGATTCATAAGGATGTTAGGAAATATGTTAAGATGCTTAGTTGGAGACAAAACCGAAAGTTGGGATTTGATTCTTGCACAAGCAGATTTTGCCTACAATAATTCAGTAAACAGGAGTACTGGGAAGGACACCTTTTGAGATTGGTACCGGAGCACACCCTATAGGTATATCAGAATTAAGAGATATTAGCAGTGAAGACCGAAGAATTTCAAAAGCAGAATAATTTGTAGATCACATAAAGGACTTACATATTCAAGCTAAGCAGTATTTGGAGGACATGAACAAAAGTATAACGATAAAGAAGATGCGAAGAGGAGACAAGGAATTTGAAGTTGGCGATGAAGTGATGGTGTATCTGAGAAAAGAAAGATTCTCGGTTGGAACTTATAACAAGTTGCAGATGAGGACGTTTGGACCTTGCAATATTTTGAGAAAGTTCAGTTCTAGAAATGCATATGAAGTCGACTTATTGCATAGTCTGAGTATTTCACCTGTATTTAACATTGCAGATCTACATCGGTATCATGAACCAAAATTCAATGAGGACAATAGTGCAGACTTGGAGAAACAGTTGTCCCAGAATGAACCAGATCAGATTGAAGACATTTTGGATAGTAGGATTGGGCGTAGTGCTCGGAGAAGTCAGTATAAGGAGCATCTAGTAAAGTGGAAGGACACACCAGTTGAAGATTCATCTTGTATTTCTTAGGTAGAGGTAGACCGCCTTGGTTTTCCTTTGACCCAAGCAAATTCAGAGACTCGCTTTTTTTCAATAACCCCAGATGTCTGATGCAGGAGCATCCTCGATTCGTGGCAATCTTGCATCAACCAAAAATATTTCCTTTCTATTTTGTAGTTTCAACATTTCATTTTACATTCTCTGGTATTGGTTCACTGGATCTCAAGGAGTTGGATTTTTTCTTGAGGACATGGTCATCTACCTTATTCCCAAACCGTGGAGCATTTGGATCATTTTTTGGCAAGTTATCACTATCGGTTTCTGAAATAATTTTCTAGTACTGGTTGCCTGGACCTATTTGCACTTGTAATCGACCAGAATCTATCGGATCCCTTCCGTAGCTTGCAAATCCCTGAGCGTCTTGACATGTGGCCGACCTTCGCTTTGATCTGCACTTCATCCTTTGGATTTTTTGGAGGAATCTCTTTAACGAAGGCCGACCGTGTTGTTTTCACATGTTAGGTCATGTTCTTCAGAATTTGATCCCTTTTTGGGCTGACCAAATCCCATTGGATTGTATAAATCATTGTAATTGAGAATTGGAATGTAGATCAGTTAAGATATATAACATAGAAGATATATCTTAAGATTTGAGGTCCTGGTTGGGACCTATTATGTAATTAAGCATGTTTTAGCAGGTCAGTGAATCGGTTTCTTTAACTCAGTAATTATCAGTTGATTGTAAACAATTTTCATGATATAATTCATTTAGTTCTGCATTGCCTCCATCATATCCTTGTGTTTCCGTTGTGTTTACTCTTGTTGACTAGTCCATATTGATCTCTTTGAGGTCCCTGAGTGAATTCACAAAGTTGGTTCCCACTTTTGCCAACGAAGGAATTTGGCAAAAGTGGGAACTTCAATTTTTTATGTGTTCGAGCGAAATAGGGGTGTTCGCTCAAACTACCCCTTGGAGTTCGAGTGAACCACGTTGCAAACCTGGGTTTGCTCGAACTGGGGGTGACTTTTGGGTTCGAGCGAACCCCCCATTCGCTCGAACCCTTTTCCAGTTAGGGTTTTTAAAAACATTTATAAAAAGCAAAAGTGATAGTTAAAGGGTCATTATCAAAGTTGTCTTTTTCTATTTGGTGGGGGTTAGATCGAACCAGTCGTCAGCATCACGTCACAGAGCTTTGTCTGCAACAACTAGCGTCTTTCATATTTCAGTTTTTGACCTTTATTATATCAGGTGCACAAAATAACCCTTTGTTTGGTTTAATAATGTCTTTTTTTATTAAATTAATAAATAATTTGTTTGTTAATTAATTTTTTTAATTAAATAATCGTATATAGTTATTGTTTTTCAACATTTTAGCAAAATGTTTGATAATTTATTGTTTTTCATTATTTTAGAAAAATGTTTGATAATTTAATGTTTTGATTGAAATGTGTCAATTTGTTTTTAAAATTACATAATTGTATATATGTATATTTTTTTCAACATTTTAAAAAATTGTTATGAAAAACATAGAAAACTAAGGTAGTAAATCAGAACTTAGAAAAACATTAGCAAAAAAATAAAATTAGAAAAATGTCGCAAACGTAAATATAATAAATTAAACTTTAGAAAAATTAATAAATTTTAATTTAAATAAACATTAGAAAATTTGGATAACAAATTTAAACAAATTAGACAAAATAAATCCTCTACAATGTGACCCATTTTCACATCCTATTACACGCACAACATGACCCCTTAAGACCACATATGCCCCAATGATACTATACGTTCCCTTAGGAGGTCATAGAGGATCACATATAACATACTAGTGTACATATGACATTCCCTTTAGGATCACATAGTGTCCTAAGGGGTCATACGTGGTCCTAAGGGGTCACACATATGTTATAACACATGCATGACCCCTTAGAACCGTATATGACCCCTTATAAAATTGTACTGTGAACGACATACCCCTTGGTCCATCAAATAGTGTCTTAACACATGCGTGACCCATTAAAACCGCATATGACCCTTTATAAAATCCTAGTGTGAACGACATACCCCTTCTAGTCCATCACATAGTGTCTTAAGGGGTCGTATGTGGTCCTAAGGGGTCACACATGCATTAACACATGCGTGACCCCTTAGTAGGTCACATAGGACCCCTTATAACATCCTATTGTACATATGACATTCCCCTTTGGATCACATAGTGTCCTAAGGGGTCATATGTGGTCCTGAGGGGTCATGCATGTGTTATAACATATGCATGACCCCTTAGAACCACATATGACGTCATACCTATTAGTGTGAATGTCATACCCCTTAGTCCATCACATAGTGTCTTAAGGGGTCGTATGTGGTCCTAAGGGGTCACGCATGCGTGACCCCTTAGCAGGTCACATATGACCCCTTATAACATCCTACTATACATATGACATTCCCCTTAGGATCATATAGTGTCTTAAGGGGTCATATGTGGTCCTAACCCATTAGAGCCGCATATGACCCCTTATAAAATCCTAGTGTGAACGACATACCCCTTAGTTCATCACATGAATGCATTGACACATGCGTTACCCCTTAGTAGGTCACATATGAACCCTTATAACATCCTACTATACATATGACATTCCCCTTAGGATCATATAGTGTCCTAAGGGGTCATATGTGGTCCTAACCCATTAGAACCGCATATGACCCCTTATAAAATCCTAGTGTGAATGACATACCTCTTAGTTCATCACATAGTGTCCTAAGGGGTCGTATGTGGTCCTAACACATGCGTGACCCCTTAGTAGGTCACATATGACCCCTTATAACATCCTACTGTACATATGACATTCCCCTTAGGATCATATAGTGTCCTAAGGGGTCATATGTGGTCTTGACCCATTAGAACCGCATATGACCCCTTATAAAATCCTAGTGTGAACGACATACCCCTTAGTTCATCACATAGTGTCTTAAGGGGTCATATGTGGTCCTAAGGGGTCACACATGCATTGACACATGCGTGACCCCTTAGTAGGTCACATATGACCCCTTATAACATCCTATTGTACATATGACATTCCCCTTAGGATCATATAGTGTCCTAAGGGGTCATGTGTGGTCCTGACCCATTAGAACCGCATATGACCCCTTATAAAATCCTTGTGTGAACGACATACCCCTTAGTTCATCACATAGTGTCTTAAGGGGTCGTATGTGGTCCTAAGGGGTCACACATGCATTGACACATGCGTGACCCCTTAGTAGGTCACATATGACCCCTTATAACATCCTATTGTACATATGACATTCCCCTTAGGATCATATAGTGTCCTAAGGGGTCATGTGTGGTCCTGACCCATTAGAACCGCATATGACCCCTTATAAAATCCTTGTGTGAACGACATACCCCTTAGTTCATCACATAGTGTCTTAAGGGGTCGTATGTGGTCCTAAGGGGTCACACATGCATTGACACATGCGTGACCCCTTAGTAGGTCACATATGACCCGTTATAACTTCCTACTATACATATGACATTACCCTTAGGATCATATAGTGTCCTAACATATGCATGACCCTTTATAAAATCCTAGTGTGAATGTCATACCCCTTAGTCCATCACATAGTGTCTTAAGGGGTTGTATGTGGTCCTAAGGGGTCACACATGCATTGACACATGCGTGACCCCTTAGTAGGTCACATATGACCCCTTATAACATCCTACTATACATATGACATTTCCTATGTGTCCTAAGGGGTCATATGACCCCTTATAACATCCTATTGTACATATGACATTCCCCTTAGGATCATATAGTGTCCTAACATATGCATGACCCCTTATAAAATCCTAGTGTGAACGAATGTATACCCCTTAGTCCATCACATAGTGTCTTAAGGGGTCGTATTACATTCCCGTTAAGATCACATATTACAAATTTAATACTTTTATAATCATATGGGCCCAAATATAATCATATCTAGGCCCAAATGTTATATATCATGTATTTGAATTTTTTATGTATGCCAAAGATTTATTTATATACACGTGTTAGATCTCTCTATCTCTCTGAAATATATGTTATCTCTAGATTTGAAATATATGTTATCTCTCTCTCTCACTGAAATATTTGAAATTTTTACATGTATTTTTTGAAAATGAAAATGATCTCTCTCCCTCTCTCTCATGAAGATTTATATGTATAATCTCTCTCTCTGCTTACGTATTTATTTTAACTTTATGACATGTACCTAGATAGATGGCATCCTAGGGTATACCTTCGTAGGCTCCTGATTAGGATCCACCCGTGCAGGCTCCACATCAGGAGCCACACATTGATGATGTTGATCCTCCACAACAAGATCCTCCACGACAGGATCCCCCCTTGCCCGACATTGCTACTATTTTTCAGTATAGTGATCGGTAGTTGCATAGGTTTAGGGCCATATTAGATGACCCTCATACTGATGGCGTGTACAAGAGTACATGCACGTCCATTTTTGATAGTTTGCGGATATTGAGGGACCACTTAGTTTCTCATATCTCATTCTCACCTGAGGTTATAAAGGATATACATAGACAGTTGAGGAGTGAGGTGAGGGGTCCTCATTCTTTTGCTGATGTGGTGGGGGTGGTCTCGAAGGGGACCATCAAGGAGAGATGCTTTCCACAATATCAGGAGAAGAGTAAGGTGAGGGGATATCAGGTTACCAGATGTATCGACCCACAGGTTGCATCACTAATTTACCCACGCTTCTTAGCTGCCCATGGTCATTATCTTAATAATGACTAGCTACCATTATACTTTGCACAATAGGTATTTGCCGAGGTTCATTGTCAGATGAAACCAAACTACCTTGATATTCCAGGATATTATGGACAGGGGAGGGGTAGGATTGCTGATAGAGATGCATATCGTAGGCGTGATAGAGCTCCGCCTAGATAGAGGGACCTTGTTGGCCAAAGATTTCCTGCAGTAGTCCCAGCCATGGCACCCATAGCGGATCACGTTGTCATTGCTTCTCAGAGAGAAGCAATTGATAGGATTGGACATATTGCATCAGTAGCAGCCACCATATCTTTTGACAGGGTGGGCAAATATATGATGACTCGACCACGTTCGCAATTAATCATGCATCTTCTAGTCATGGGGGGGCTTCAGATTCAGATGATCGATATATTTCTGCTGGCATCCCCTCCCTAGATGAGGTAGCAGCTATAGTCGGAGGTAGTAGACATGTACAAATGTCACAGTATTTAGCCGAGGACCTACTACATGCTTATAGTTTTATTTGATCTCGACTTGGGATACCATTGGCTGATGTTAGAGAGGAGATTCTCAGAGATGGTCAGGCTACAGTGGCATCGACACATACCCCGAGGTAGTCACAACATTCTCATCAGTCTACGCATGCTCCAGGCACTGACCCACCTACAGATCACTCTGTTGTTGCAGAGGAGGAGCTACGAGCTGATCAGGTCCATATCACAGATGAGGGTCGCTTGGATTCATTTGAGGAGGAGATACGAGCTGATCAGGTCCATATCACAGATGAGGGTTTGGACTCATTTGAGGATCAGCTGAGAGATTTGAGCCATACTGGATTTATGGACATGCTACTACAGTCAGACACTTCATCCACGATGCCCACTCATCTAGTTAGCCCCTTGCACTCCTCAGTGATATGTACAGCTAGAGAGAGATATGCAGGCACGAGTGATGTTGTTGATATGATCACGGGACAGGATCAGACTATACAACCTACTCCAGGTGATACACAGGTATGTACATGTACATGTGCATTTAAATTTTTAGAAGATATGTATACATGTTGAAAATTTGTAGGATAAATCTCTTTATATATAGATCATGTTTGATAAATAATCTAGAGTTCTAAGTTTTAATTTGTGGATCATTTAAATTGATCATGGACTAATCCTTAAATTGACAGTTAGCTCATGTCACTCCTTCTTTGAGCTCTGAGCGTGTGCGTAGGAGAGATTCTTTAGATGCTATTAGTGTACAGGTTAGTTATGGTTTTTGGTACATATATGTACATGTATGTATACATGCACGTTACAATTTATATTTAAATTTTTATTTAACTCTACTTGGATTTGATGTACATGCACGTCTAGAGAGATAGATATATTATATTTAATATTTAAATAAATTCTACTTTTGCAGGACTCCCCCTTAGATGGTCGCTCAGTTCGTAGCCGACATGATCCCTGTTGATTTGCTCTTGACTTTATAGCTCATTTACATTTATCTTTTTATAGACTTTCATATTATATATATTTATGCACGTACATGGAGTTTAGACTAGATTATACTTTATACCTAGTTTGTGTTTGATCAGACTATACATACATTTGATTATATTAGATTTATATACATGTATACATTTGATTAGATTAGATTTATACATGTTTGAATCTTATATTAGATTTATACTGTGTTTGATTAAATTAGATTTAAATACATGTTTGATTAGATTGTATATTTCACATGCATGTACGTAATGAAGTTTATACTAGATTATACTTTATATCTCTGTTGTGTTTGATCGGATTATATAGATTTATACATGTGTTTGATTATATTACATTTATGTTTGATTAGATTAGATTTAAATACATGTTTGATTAGATTGTATATTTTACATGCATGTACAATGAAGTTTAGACTAGATTATACTTTATATCTCCGTTGTGTATGATACTAGGATTATATATATTTCCACTGCATCATGTGATATGAAGTTTAGACTAGAGATTATATATATTTCATGCACATGTACATGTGTTAGATTATATATTCCATGTGCACATGTACATACATGTTAGATTATATATGTACTTTATGTTCGATGGACTGGACTTGATTATATATATATCATGTGCACATGTTAGAAATACAAGTAGATATGCATTAAAATTTAAAAGAACATGTTAAAAAAAAAGAGTATGTATGAAATGAACAAACTAAACTTAATAGGTCATGTATTGAATAGTTCACATGTGGTATGTGAGCTTCTAGGTATGTATACTGTAGTTAAATAGTTGACAACATGTACATGTCCTAACTACAAATGTCCTAATTCCATATTATATCAATTTTACAAATGTACATATTACATTCTAATTTAAATATGCATTTTTTAATTAAATTATTTTAACTAGTGGTCCTTACAAATTAGATGCATTTAGAATTAGATACAATACCTTATACATACAAATTAAACATGCATTTAAACATGTACATGTACTTGAATTAACTTTGAATACATCCTAATTTGATATAATGTATTTAAACTTAAAAAATATTTATCCTTTAGTTTCAAAACAAGTTAAGAGATCTAGAATTTATCTTGAGTATTAATTCAATTCATGTGGGCTGAACCACATGTGTACTTTGGATTACTAAATATATATATAGTTCATACCACATCAAGTGGTTCAGAACGCTCTTCAATAACACTTAATATTTTGTCATGATCTTCACTATCTAGTCTCCACTTTTGAGACTGCCCTCGACGTGGAACTATTTGAAGAATTAGGCCAACAACAATGACCAAGTGACTATACTGATATACCTTGTTGTCAATTTGGTATTCAGTGAAATGAATCCCATGTTCAACAATTTTAACTTGTTTGAAATATGTCCCTTGCACTACAATTGATCTTGCATGTACATGTATATAAGAAACGTGAGAAATTAATTAAAAATTTTCGTGCGTAAGCGATTTGTACATGTACATATTCAAATCAGAACTCAAACCTGTGGGAAATGACATTCCATTACTCATCTCAGATTTTGATAACTTCTTTCTATCTTTTGTGCAACGCAATAAATAATAACTAACACCTTCTATATTTTCATCTTCTGCTATGACTGCAAAAATATCTCCTGCAATTTGACACAAGTTAAATAAATTCTAAGTTATATGTCATTTTTAAGGAAATATAAACATGTGTACGTCATATATGTACCTTTTTTAATCAATCCTAAAATATGATCGTAATCACCAGAAATCAAAGGAATGTCTTCAAAGTTTTCATTTGAATCCTCATATGTGTTAGAAACATTTAGTGGCACCATTTTCCATTCACTAACATATCCAAGCTCTTGGTTCTTGCAATCAACATATTTTTCGAAAATGCATTCAGAACAAAAACATGAATAATCCCTAGTGTATAATATCCATGGGCGATTATCCGTACTCATGACACAATGCAAAGATCTTGTCCTCTCCACACTCTTGCATCCATGCATTGATTTACTATCCACATCTACAAAATGTACATGTGTACAAGAATGTACAAGTAGATCAAGTTGTTAAATTGAAACATTTGAACTAGGAACATTTTTAAAAAAATTAAATAAAATACTAAAAGAGAACACGTGCTGATTATCTCCCAAAACACTCTATATGGAATGGGTTTGTATGTTCTCGATGATGATTCCCCAAGATAATTAGGTTGCTCAAAGTGTTTCTTACACCATTCAACAGCATCATGTGCATCTTCTATACGTTCTCCTGTGTACTTTATTTGATGCTTTCTTAGAGCACGTTTGATACAAGCTCCTGCACCATCATGTTCACCCTTTCCATGACCACTCTCACAAAAACTCCAAACATGTGATATTTTGTCATTTCGATGATATCTACATAGTGCATAAAATGGCCTTGAAGATTTGAATTGTGCTGCACATCCATTAGACCAAACAAAATGTTTAACTATTGTTATGCCTCTATCTTTCAAATATTCAAAAAACTTCTTAAAGCAATGTTGTAGAAAAAGTGTGTCATGCTCCTTATCATCATTGATATAGAAGTGGTACTCTTTCTTAATGACACGATTTTCAAATGTACTATCAACACCATCCAAATTCATCTGTGCATGTCAATAACACACATGCACCAAAATAGTGATTTGCTTTGAAAAGTAATACTCTGATTGAATCTCTTTTTGATGTGCAAAAGAGTAATTCTCTTCAAAGTCAATTACAGATAGAATAGTTCCAGTGGGAAAGTGTCTCTTAATCTTTTAAATTGTTCTGCTTGCCATTTGGAAAAAAAACCATCGCATATGTATGGTTTTATCAACTTACGAAAATTTTCCATAAATGTTCCAATAGATATTTCCTCTTCTACATAATCTAGCCTTGTAGATTCCTTTCCAAATTTTGTTTCAAAATTTTTGTACTTGTAACTCTTGCAATTTACCATCTTCCTCGTGTCAATATCTTCATCTCTCAAAGGCAATTTAGCCAAGTCACCGCATGTTCCACAAATTCCTCTTATGCAATTTATTTGACCGGTTGCATTATCATCTAATTTATCACATAAGATGGATGCTATGAATTGACTGGTTCGTTTAGGAGGAGCATTTTCAAAACCATCACTATCTTCTCTAATCTTTCGAAACACCTGATAGTACAAGTCAAATTCGATGTGATAACGACAACAACAAGTTTTGAAAACTTTGTTTAATTTCACATAATATGGCCTTAACCGTTCAAACATGGTTTGTCCAATCTTTATATGAGGGTTTGTTTTAGTAAACAATACATACAATTCATGTTTTGTTGTGTCTATCCAATGTTTTACATGGAGATCATAACGATCAGGACCAATCCTTTGCTTGATAACATCTCTACTATTTGATGAAGGATGAGTATTATCATTCCAAAAACTTGTCACAAAGTTCCTAACAACATCTTCAATTCAATCAGAACGAGGAGCTCTACACATAATTGCCCAATTCCCTTCTGAGGTAGTATCATCCAAAATCTTTCTCCTTTTAACATATTTAGATATTGTCCTTCTACTAAAACCAAACTCAGATGACACTAAAGAGATTTGTCTTTTTTGAGTCAATCTTTCATTTACTAAAGATGTCAACATCATTCTTCTTGAAATGGTCTTATCTAGTTTTCAAGATTTTTTACCAATGTTCACCAAACCTTTCTTAACGTTATCAACAATAGATTTTTGTAGGTGAGAAGTTTTCCTCTTTTGACTTGTTGTATCTATACCCAACAATTTCATTGGATCTATTAAGTCTTTATGAGTAAGTGCAATTGATAACAATTGAGCTTTTTCTAGTGTAGTATCAAGATTGTTGAAATGAGACATTATTTCTTTTGCACTTTTATTCATTGACCTCCTTTTAGTATGTCTAGGTTCTTCACTGAGACGTTTCAACTCATCCACATCCATTTCAAGTAAATGATCTAAATTTTTATAAGAAATATTTCTCTTCACCTATTTAGCTAGATCCACAATATGCTCATCCATATCAGTGGTAGGAGGTAAAGAGCCGGACCCCTCTCCTTCAAAGGTCTCCATTGGTTCAACTTGGACAATCTCCTCCCTATGTTCATCAACTATATTGTGTTCTTCAACAGGTTCATTTGCCTCGACTCTCACTTCGGAACTCCCTTCTTCTCGAGCCCGTTCTGAACATAATTTAAGAGTTTGTGTAAGGTTCTTGAATTAATCAGAGATTATTCAATTAGGTTTAAGAATAGGGGTGACCTCATATTAATTTGTTATGGACCATAATGTAAGTGGACTATAATTTGTCACATCTGTGCATATTTAAGACCTATTATTGCATAATAGACCTCCTAATCTGAAATGTTTTTGCATGTACATGAAGTCATATAAATAGTTCACCTAAATTATTCAACATGTTTAATAGACCTTATAAATTTATGTCACATTTAAGACCTATAATCAATGTAATAGTCTTGATAGGCCTTATTATTAAAATCAATATGACCACATATGAAAAAACATTTCACAATTAATATACTTAACTCCCCTTAAGATAGATATATTATGTGATATTAAAGGACCTATCACATGAAATTACTTGTACATGTAGATTAAATAATCAATATATATATATAATTTAGAACTTAGAAATTATGACATAATAGGTCTTATTAATTTTATGACTTAATAGGTCTTATCTATTATAAATGGACTTAATTATATAGGAGAAAAATGCAATTACACAACAAGCAAGTTGATGGAATTTGAAATTTGCAAATACACATGTATTATCTCAAATTAATTATGCTTTCCAATTAAAACAAGATTATTTTTAATCCTATTATTTCCAATTAATTTAATTAAGATTTTTTAAATTAATTTTCATTAAAAATATTAGATTAAAAATATTGAACTAATTAATTGTTACGTAATACATATTAAATTAAATAGAAATAAAATTAAAAATACAGAATTGCTTCAAGATATCTTTGTCTTCTTTGTTTTCGATATCTTTCTTCTGTTTCGAGAGAATAATTCCTTGAAGTCTTATTTTGCCTTCTCTTCTTGTTCCCCATGCTTTTACAAAAAACCTTCAAATTATTGCCCTCAAAATAATTTTCAAATGTCTTCTCTCATCCAAAAATACAAATTATTTTAATCGTTTGTATGATAAAAAATGAAAAAAATTATGGACATTTATACGACTCCATAAATGAAAAAAAAAACAAAAAATGCGTCGGTTAGAGTTCGAACGAAACCCAACAGTTAAAAATGGTCGGGTTTGTTCGAACATGACTGTTACAAAAAAGTACGGGCCAAAATCAAGCCCATTGGTTTGAGCAAATGGGGGTTCGCTTGAACCCCTTATGGTTTGAGCGAAGCCCATTCGCTCGCAATACTGTTCATTCGAACCCTCCAATTAGAAGTTTTTCCCAAAAATTTTCAAAGTTCTGAAGAATTAATGACTTCGAAGCTCTAGTTCAAAGCACGAATGAAATAATCTTGATAACCCAAAAATATTAGATGGTAGTACTCGGAGCAAGCTTTCCAATGAGTATAATTTTGTTATATTTTGAATTTATTATGTTCTTATTTTTTTAATTTTATGGAAAATTGGTTTTTCACCGAACATAAACTTCTCTATTCAACGCATTGGGAAAAATAAGAAACTAATTCAAAAAAATTCTGAAAAATATATATGCCCCTAGTATTGATGTCTTCTTTCTAACAAAAAAAAAATATTGAATTTCGATTTATATAGAACAAGTTATGTGTTCAAACGTAAACCTATGTCTGAATTATGACTAGTCGGACTTCAAAACTTTATAAAATGAAAAATATTGAAC
The DNA here is from genome assembly GCF_030272615.1 of Cryptomeria japonica. Classification (NCBI taxonomy): domain Eukaryota; kingdom Viridiplantae; phylum Streptophyta; class Pinopsida; order Cupressales; family Cupressaceae; genus Cryptomeria; species Cryptomeria japonica. The sequence continues at coordinate 553,339,593 of NC_081412.1, read as the reverse complement.
ATATCACTATAAAACCAAATGCAAGCCCTGGATATTGATGTTACAAACCAAAATTCGAAATAATTGAGTTTTTATCATTTATAGAAATTTTTTTATACATTTGGGGAGGCACAACACTCTTAAAAAATGTAGTTTGTTGTAAAAAACTACTTTTCGAGGGAGATGGAAAATTTTAAAAAAAATCCTTCAAAAAAATTTGAAAAAAATGTATATAGAATCTACAAACAAAATGCTAGAAATCACTAATTTACATCATCTTCAAATTTTTAATAGTTTAAAAGTTATAGTTCTCGGAAGTTGAAGATTATTTTAAAAATGTACATCTCAGTGTCAAAAGTGGCAAAAAAGTGGGAACCATTATTGTGAATTCACCCCCTTCTAACCAGTGATTGCACTAAGAAAGCTCTCTATGGATTGAAACAAGCTCCTAGAGCCTAGTATGCTAGACTAGATAAATATTTGTTGAAATTTCGATTTAGTAAAGGTGCTTCTTATAGTAATCTATACTTTAAGTTAGAAAATGATAACATCCTGATTGTTGAAGTCTTTGTTGATGATATAATCTTTGGTGGTGATGATAACTTGAGGATGAAGTTTTCCAGTGACATGCAGAAGAAATTTGAGATGTCTATGATTGGTGAGATGAAATTTTTCTTAGGTTTGCAGATTGCATAGACTAAAAAAAGGTATATTCATATCTCAAACTAAGTATGTGAAGGAATTGCTGAAGAAGTTTGGATTAGATGACTCCAAACTGGTTGGAACTCCTATGGTGGCTGGTTGTAAATTTTCTAAGAATGATGAGTCTCCTAAAGCTAATTAGAGTTTGTATAGCTCTATAGTTGGTGTATTGTTGTATCTTACTCAGACTAGGATGAACATTCTGCATGTTGTGTGCATGGCTGCTAGATATCAAGCTGATCCGAAAGAGAGTCATGTCACCGCTGTGAAGAGGATATTCATATACTTGAAGGGAACTGTGGACTATGGATTATGGTATTTGAGGAATGATGATTTCATGCTATGTGCCTACACTGATGGTGATTGGGATGGTGATGTTGATGAACAAAAGAGCACTACCAGTGGAGAATTATTTTTGGGTAAGAAGTTGGTTTCATGGGCTAGCAAGAAACAAGATTTAATGTCCTTATCTATTGCTAAAGCTGAGTACATTGCTATTGCTAGTAATTGCATTCGAGTAGTTTGGATGAAGAAAATGCTGAAGGATATCAGAGTTATTTATAATGAGCCTACTATTATATACTGTGATAATTATAGTACTATTAACATGCCAAAGAATCCAGTGCAACATTCAAAGACCAAACATGTGTCAATCAAATATTATTACTTGAGAGAGTAAGTTAGTGAAGAGAAAGTGAAGATGGAGTATGTATCTACAAAGAAACAAATAGATAATATTTTTACTAAGCCTTTGCTTGTAGATAAATTTGTCTACTTGAGAGACAAGTTAGGGGTATCCACCCCTCCTGATAAGAACTAAATGCATTAAGTTGCTCAATTTGGTGGATTTCAGAGCTTTATCTCTTTATCTAGATTGGTGTGCTGGTGCTGCTCCTCTATTGGAGTAGTCTGTGTTTTGGAGAGAGAGTTTCATTTTTTATTTTGTGATCTTTGGCATTGTTATCAAAGGGGGAGAGAGATCATGTGAAAAAATTCTTTCTAAGTTTTGATCTCAGGAGGAGTTTGCTAGAGATATCTTCTTTTCTTTGCATTGATTATTTTTCACATTTATATGTTGCCATCAATACCAAAGGGGGAGATTGTTGGTCATTGCTGCTGCTAGAATATATTGTTTTCATTGATGTCAACATATTCCTATGTTTTGTTTTGGTGATTCCAGATTGGGAAGATCTTATGATCTAGTTTGTAGTGTTGGTTTGCTAATCACTATTTTGCAGAGTTCGATATATCCTCTGGTATATTTCGGTGTGATCAGATCTTGTGCTAAGTTTTTGGGAAATTGCTTGGGATGGTCTTGTGTATCTTCATTTCGGATGGATCATGATTTGGTGCTCCACAAGTTATTCTTCTTCATGATTGTTGCTGATTGGTTGTGTTCTTGAGCTTTCAAACGTTGACTGATGAAGATTTAAAAAGTGGTGTTGATGCATTTTTTCTTGATGATTCTAACATGCTTGTTGGTGTTTCTTAGTCATGTCCTATTTTTTTTGGTGATCCACATTGATTGTTATTTGAGTTTTTGGTTGTTTCTATCAACCAGTGATGATTTTCATGTTATGCGGTTTTCTTGGTGGTGTAGTGTTGTGCAGTTATTTTTGGCATGATTTCTGGTGGAGTTGTGCATTTGAGAATTTGATTTAAGACCAAGTTATGCTATGTAAATCATTGTATTGGTTCAGTGGTATATCTTTGTATCGTGTGATGTAATTTTGTAATTGAGGGTTGAGGGTTTAGTCGACCTTGTTGTCAAGGTTGATGAATTGTATATATAAGTGATATAGTCATGTAATTTAGGTGTCGATGTTGTGTTTTCATTATTAGAGAGAGGTTTGTGTGCGAACAAGTGAGTTATCCTTTGGTGTTGAGTTTGAGGTGAGATTGGTGTTGCAGGGAAGACATCTATGGTTAAGCGGAACTATAATCAGGCATTTGGAGATGCTACTCTTTCAGTTCATTTCTTTCAGATTATAGTCCAAATCTTATTGTAAGTTAGTGAGACTTCCCTGAGGTTTGTAGCTTTCTGGGCCATTATATTTGAGTAGTGAGCTCTAAGCAGTGTGCCTGAATGCATGTGCATTTCCCATTTTAATATTTCACATACTACTGCAGAGTGTCGTCTTACCGTTGGTAGGTTCCCACTATGGTTTTTCCCTTAATCGGGTTTTCCACATAAAAATCTTGGTGTTGTGTGTTGTGCTGTTAATTTACATATCCATCTTATTACTACAGTTTATCAAATCTGTGTTTTGTTTGTTATTCCAATGAAGACTGATTCACCCCACTGTTAGTCTTCCTTCTTGGCTACTCTTAACATGTGCCTTACATATCCTTTCTTGCTCACTTTAACTAAATTGTGAAAAGTAATGTGTCCTAACCTTCTATGCCATAGCCAACTCTCATCAACTTGTCCCATCATACATTGAGTCTCAAATCACTCCTTAAGATTATATACACTATCATCTTTCCTTTTTCCTTCAGCAACCATCTGACCACTGCTCTCTTTTTTGATTTCAAATCCCTTGGAATCAAATGTAAACTTGTATCCTTTGTCACATATTTGAATCACACTCAATAAATTATGTTTCAAACCTTGCACATAATAAACATAATGATCTTTCAGCTTGCCACTAATGTTTAATGTACCTTTACCCTTGATTTTGATTGATGAGTTGTCTTTGAATCTCACCGAGCCACCATTCTAATCTTCAAGCTTAATGAATTTATTCTTATCACCAGTCATGTGGTTGGAACAACCACTATCTACTACCCACAAGTTTTTCCTTTCAGCATGTAGGGCAGTTTGAACAATCAAACTTGACTCAGCCTTATCTTTATCCTTTTTTGCCCAAACTTGTTTGGTTTCTTTCTTCTTTTCAGCTATCCCATTCAGTTCTAGTTTTGCATTAGGTTTAGATGTTGACACTGTTGATCAATAATGATGAACAGTAAATACTCAATAGATACTGAGAGGGGGGGTGAATCAGTATAGACAAAAACTTGCTTAAACCACTTTGACTGCAAAGACTGCACTAACTGGTAAACAATATCACCAATCTAAAACAGGGCACTGCCGATAAAACACAGTGGGACTATGAAAGACATAAATCGGTAACACTTATATCTTCACAAAACCTAATAACTCATTTCCACTTCACCCATATGCATAAGCAAGTAATACATCAGAAATATAAAGACCACTGGATCAACATGCTTTACCACTTAATAGAAAACACGAAGACATCATATGAAAAAGCATCACACATAGCACACTAATTTTTCACGTGGAAACCCAACTGGGAAAAACCACGGTGGGGATGAATACCCACAAGCTGTTCTTTGAAATCTTCTAAAGTTTGCTCTGTTAGGACCCTAGTCCGGTTAAGGACTTTACAACAGGTTCTGCTAGGACCCGATCCTACTAGGGACCACCTAGTTAAGGGATGACTAAAGGTTAGAACCTTGTTAAAGGTTACCTAACAATAGGATTTGAAGAACTCAATGATTTTGAGTCACCCTGTTAAAGGTTAGAACCTTGTTAAAGGTTACCTCACAATAGGATTTGAAGAACTCAATGATTTTGAGTCACCCTGTTAAAGGATTTACAAAGAGCCTGTTAAAGCTACCTGGTTAAGGGATTTTCCAACTACTGAAATGGTTAGAAGACAACAAGTAATACACTGATCTGATAACAACACTAAATGCCAAGGTAGATCCACTTTAGTTCCTTTACTTCTGTAATCACATTTTGTAGATCTCTACTCACTGCACCGGTCTGGCAAGAATCAAGTATCTCTTCACTTGGATACACACACAATGATTTGCCAACCACTTCACAATGAAAATCATCATCGACCTTATAGACAACAGTTAGGTTGGTAGCCAAAACCTAAAACCCTAAGCATCTAGGTTATCAATACAGTCGGTCCAATCCTGATTGTTTAATCACAATGCATAGAGTAAAAAAATCTTGAACAAATCTCAAGATGTTCTCCATCATCCATTCTTCACCGCTTCTGGAAGCTGATAACCCATCAGGTGCTCTCCATCGTTTACTAAGATTTTGCACATTCTCGAGGTGGATAGAATCAATCTTCTTCATGCAAGATCCTTAAGAAGATTCTTCACGTGCACAAAGCTGATGTGGCAACACGATCTCATGTTCATTTCAATGCTAACTCATCATAGGATGTCATTGGTCAAATCACACAGACTTAGAATGCACCAACCAGAAACCTCGATACAAACTTTCCATATACCGGTTCACATATCGGTTCACTTTTTGCATATACCAGTTCATTCCATCATACTAGTTCACCTTTTCACATATACCGGTTCACATCATCATACCAGTTCTTTTGCCAATTTGCTTACTTCAATATACCGGTTCATACTTCAGCATATTGACATCAATGACAACATACAAAATCATCATGTCATCAAACTCTGCACATATGCCAACAATCTCCCCCTTTGGCATTGATGGCAATATACAAAGATATCTCTACATCTTCACATCTTCTCCCCAATCTCTTCCATACTATATGTCTTCAATATTACAGATATCTTCTTTGCTTCACATCTTCTCCCCCTTTGACAACAATGCCAAAGTGGAGGCATAAACATCCATGTTCTACTATGCTGCTCCCCCTAAGGAGTAGCATCCTTCAACACATCAATCCTAAAAATATTTGTCAATGCAATACCTGACTGATGTGGAGCACATACCTTTAGTTTACTTGTTGAAGGGGAAACACCCCTAATTCACCTCTTAAATAGGTAAATGTAGCCTTCAGTAGAGGCTTGGTGAAAATGTCTACTAACTGCTGCTTACTAGAAACATGTTCCAATACAACCTCTTTCTCCTGAAGTTTCTCCCTCAAGAAATGATACTTGAGCTCGAAGTCCTTGGTTTTAGCATGCAATACCAGATTCTTGGAAATATTAATTGCACTTGTGTTGTCACAAAATATACTCACCGGTTTAGATATAGGGACTTTGAAACCACTTAATACATGCTTCATGCAAATTGTCTGAGTGTAGTTCATAAATGCTGCTACATATTTTGCTTCTACTGTAGACTGAGAGATACAACTCTGCTTCTTACTCATCCATGAGACTAGTCTACCACCAAGAAATAATGTGCTCTTCCGGTCATCCACATTACCAGCCCAATTTGCATCTGTAAACACTTTGAGATTCAACTCATTACTATATGGATACCAGAATCCATAATCTATAGTTCCTTTTAGATATCTAAGAATCCGCTTGACTGCTACCAAGTGGGATTCTCTTGGACTTTTCTGAAAACATGCAACAATGCCCACCGTATGTGCAATGTCTGGTCTGTTGTGTACTACATAGTGCAACTTACCAATCATTGACCGGTAATCTTCCTCATTCACCAATGTTGAGTCATCTTCTTTTGACAATTTACAACTAGTCATCATTGGTGTACCAACCGACTTTCTTTCTTCCATGCCAAAGGTCTTCAACACCTCTTTGACATACTTGGACTGAGTGATAAAGATACCATCTTTCATTTGTTGAATTTGTAGTCCGATGAGTAACTTAATCTCTCCAATTAGTGACATCTCAAATTCCTTCTTCATCTCATCTACATACACATGGCTCATCTTGTCATTTCCACCAAAAATTATGTCATCAACAAACACTTCACAGATCAGAATCTGATCTCCTTCTGACTTTAGATAGATATTGCTATCTTCACTTGTTCTTTCAAATCCAATGTTCACAAGATGTGAGTATAAACACTCATACCATGCTCTAGGTGCTTGTTTCAATCCATACAAGGCTTTATGGAGCCTACACACAATATCACCATCTTCTGATAGGGAAAACCCATCTGGTTGCTCTATATACACTTCTTCTTCAAGTATTCCATTCAGGAATGCAGATTTCACATCCATCTGATACACTTTGAATCCCTTAAAGGCTGCATATGCAAGTAGCATTCGAACTCCTTCCAATATAGCTACTAGAGAAAAGGTTTCTCCATAGTCTTCTCCTTCTTCTTGAGCATATCCCTTACATACTAGTATTGCTTTGTTTCTTATCACTGTGCCATCTTCATTCAGTTTGTTTCCAAAAACCCATTTGGTGCCAATAAATTTTTTATGCTTAGGTCTGGGTACCAAAAACCATGTACCATTTTTTTCTATCTGGTCAAGTTCCTCTTCCATAGCTATAATCCAGTCTTCATCTTTATGTGCCTCTTTAAATGTTTTGGGCTCAAATTCAAAGATCATGCAAGAATTTTTTCTGAGCTTTCTTCTTGTAAGAATTCCTAAATCCTTATCCCCTATGATCTGCTTTGGATCATGATGCAGCTTTACATACCTAGGAATGATCTTGGCTAATTCTTCTTGCTTTTCCTCTTCATCCTCATCTTCATCTACATCAACATCTACTGGTATAGGAGTACTATTGCTTGTACTTGGTTGTTTTGCAGCCGGTTCCTAGAAGGTTACAACTGGTTCATCTACCGCTCACTCACTGCTAGTTTCCTCAGGTTTCTCAGAAGTTTCATCAACTCTAACATTGATACTTTCAACAGTTCTCTGAGACCTATTGTTAAAACACTTGAGAGCTTTGCTCTTGGTGGAATACCCTAGGAATATTCCCTCATCACGTTTTGCATCAAACTTGTTCTGGTGTTCACTCCTCTTGATATAACATTTGCTACCAAACACTCTAAAGTAGCTTACCATAGGAGTTTTCTTGATGAGTACCCGGTTAATGGTGTAAACTACAGTGCTCACCGCTTCTCTCCAAAAAGTGTGAGCAACCTTCCCTTGAATTAGCATTGTTCTGGCTGCTTCAACTACAGTCCGATTGTTCCTCTCTGCTAGGCCATTCTGCTATGGAGTCTAGGGGGTGGACAGTTGCCTCTTGATGGCACTCTCTTCACAGAACTTATTGAATTCTCCAGAGGTGAACTCACCTCCTTGATCGATTCTAAGAAATTTGATCCTCTTACCGCTTTCCTTTTCAACTAGTGCTCTGAAGAGTTTGAACATTCCAAAAGCTTCAGACTTGTCTTTCAAGATTGTGACCCACATCATTCTTGAGAAACCATCAGTAAGAATCATAAAATACCTATCTACTTGGACACTCCTAGTTTTCATAGGACCACACAAATCAGTATGCACAAGATCAAGTAAATTATCTGCTGTGAAAGATTTACCTTTGAAGGTTGAGGAAGACATTTTCCCCAATTGACATTCTCTGCACAAATGATTCTCTGGTTTGTTCAGCACAAACAATCCTCTAACTGCCTTGATCTTATTAGCCTTCACAATATTATCAAAATTTACATGACAGAGTCTCCTATGCCATATCCAACTATCATCAAACTTAGCCATTAGACATTGACTAATATTTATATTTAACTGAAATAAGTTACCTTTGGTCTGCATACCAGTGGCCATCAGTTCACCACTCTTTCCTTTTATTTTGCACACTCCATCTTTGAATTCCAGAGTGAGTCCTTTATCATTCAACTGAGCAACACTCAAAAGGTTATGCTTGAGACCTTCTACCCAATACACATTATCAACACTTCTTTTTTCATTTAGAGAGATGGATCCTTTGCCTTTTACCATATAGGGTGCATCATTACCAAATCGGACTACACCTCCATCATACTCTTCCAGAGACAAAAAATTTCTCCAGTCACCAGTCATGTGGTGAGAACAACCACTATCAATAATCCACTCATTGGAATTCTCAAAGCGGGAGACAAAATCCTTCTTGTCTGACACATCTTCCTTAATGACTACAAACACTATGTCTTCACTTTCTTTATCTTTTGATTCATCATCAGTGACACCTTCATCAACTGCAACAAGACAGTTTCTCCTATTTCCTCCTTTGCACTTTTTAAACCTCTCCGGTTTGTCCTTATTATCACTATTAGGACAATTTACAGTAATATGTCCTATCCTATTGCAAGAAAAACATTTCAAAGGGAGCTTACCTCTATATTTTCCAGTTCCCTTTAGAAGTCTCTTGGCTAGAAGAGCTTTAAATTCCATTAGGATCTCCTCATCATCCATATCTTTGCTTTGTCTAGGCTCACAACTGATACTAGCTTCTTTTCCCTTTCTAGATAGTGCAACAAATGCTCTAAAGGCTGAATCAGTCTTCTGAACACTACCATCATAGCTATTTAGCTCATATGCGGTCAACTTAGCAATGATAGAATCAAGGGACACCTTTGTCTTGTCAATAGATCTCAACTTTTGAATAGCGGCAACCCTTATTGAATAGACCGGTAATAAGGTTCTCAAAACTTTTCTAACAATGGTGGAATCATCCATTGTACCTCCTGCACTCTTGATGTCTCCAACAACAGTTTTAATTCTTATCCCATATTGTTGATGATAACTCAATGATGAACGAATAGTACCAAACCGGTATTGAGAGAGGGGGGGTGAATCAGTACAGACAAAAACACACTCTTAAACCGGTTTGTCAGTAGACATTGTGCATTGATAGACAAACAGTAACACTGGTCCTTAAACAAAGTACAACCGACAAATCCCAGAATAACTGAGACAAGCATTAACTGGTTGACACTTATCTTCTCATACAATCTAACACTTCATTTCCATTTTACCCTAACGCATGAATAGGTAATCTACCATCAAAGATATACATATAAGGAACCAGATCAACATAATTCACCGCTTGACAGAAAACAACATAGCATCACATGAAGAAGACATCACACATGACACACATATTTTTCACATGGAAACCCAATTGGGAAAAACCACGGTGGGGATGGATACCCACAAGCTTATTTTTGAACTCTTTAGAAGTCCGCTCTATTAGGAGCCTTGTCCAGTTAAAGACTGATACAATAGGTTTTGTTAGGAACTGATCTTGTTAGGGATCACCTGGTTAAGGGATGGCTAGAATACCTAGTTAAGGGTTAAACCGTGTTAAAGGTTACCTTGTTAGAGGATTTCAAGAACTCAATGGTTTTGAGTCACCCTATTAAAGGATTTATAGAAAGCTGGTTAAAGCTACCCTGTTAAGGGATTTTCCAACTGTTGAGGTGGTTAGAGATCAACTGGTATTACAATGATCTGGTAACAACACTCAATGCCAATGTAGATCCGCTTAAGCTCCTTTTCACCTTCTGCACTTACACTCTGCAGGTATCACTTCTCTCCTCTGGTCTGGCAAGAATCATGTATCTCTTCTCTTGGATACACACACACACAACTTTTGCTAACAACCTCAGAAAGAAACACAACATCGACCTTATAGGAAAAGAGATAGGTCGGTAGCATAAACCCTAAACCCTAAACCTGTTAGGTTAAGGAATTCAAATGGTTCAATCCTGACCATTGAGCACACTTCATTAGATGCAACAGTCTTGATCCAATCTCAAGACATTCTCCATCATTTGTTTTCCACCGATTTCATGGTGGTTGATAACCCATCATGCGTTATCACCGTTTATAGGCTTCACACATTCCCGAGGTAGATGGGAACAATCTCCTTCATGCAAGATCCTTAACGCGCACAAGGCTTACGTGGCAACATGATCTGTTCTTTGTTACCATGCTAACTCATCACCCAAAGTCAACAGTTGAGCCACACAGGCTTGAAGCACTTCAACTGGAAACCTTGAAGTTGAGACTACCAACCGGTAGTCATAGAACGCTTCCATGTGCCGGTTCCCATAACCATATGCCGGTTCACCTTGAATAAACACATCGTTTCACTTTGGCACAAATGCCAGTTCATAGTGTTATACCGGTTCTCACATATGTCGGTTCTCACCTTTTTAGCATATTGACATCAATGACAACATACAATGTCATTATGTCCTTATACTGGTTCACATAATGCCAACAATCTCCCCCTTTGGCATTGATGGCAATATACAAAGATATCTCTCTGCTTCACTTCTTCTCCCCCAATTTCTGCAGATATCTTCTCTGCTTCACATCTTCTCCCCCTTTGACAACAATGCCAAAGTGGAGGCACAAGCTGCCCTATTCCATTATGCTGCTCCCCTGAGGAGTAGAATCCTTCAACACATCAATCCACAAAAAAATTGACTATGCAATACCTGACTGATGTGGAGCATATGCCTTTAGTTTACCTCCTGAAGGGGCAACACCCCTAGTTCACCTCTTAAGTACATAATTGTCGCCTTTAGGAGAGGCTTGGTGAATATGTCTACTAATTGCTCCTTACTGGAAACATGTTCCAGTGCAATTTCTTTGTTCTGAACCTTTTCCCTCAAGAAATGATACTTAAGCTCAAAGTGCTTGGTTCTAGAATGTAAAACTGGATTCTTGGAGATATTAATTGCACTAGTATTGTCACAAAATATACTTACCGGTTCACATATATGAACTTTGAAGCCATTTAATACATGCTTCATCCAAATTGTCTAAGTGCAATTCATGAAAGTTGCAACATACTCTGAATCTGCTGTAGACTGAGAGATCCAACTTTGCTTTTTACTCATCCATGAGACCAGTCTACCACCAAGAAAGAATGCACCACCGGTTGTGCTTTTCTGGTCATCTACATTACCTGCCCAATTAGCATCTGTGTATACTTTCAAGTTGAAATCCTTGCTATATGGATACCACAATCCATAATCAACAATTCCCTTTAGATACCTACGAATCCACTTGACTGCAACCAAGTGGGATTCTCTTGGGCTTTTCTGGAACCTTGCAGTAATGCCAACTGCATGTGCAATATCTGGTCTGCTATGCACTACATAATGCAACTTACCAATCATTGATCAGTATTCCTTCTCATCAACCAATGCTGAGTCATCCGCTTTAAATAGTTTACAACTGGTCACCATCGGTGTACCAACCGATTTGCTATCTTCCATGCCAAAGGTCTTCAACACCTCTTTGACATACTTGGACTGAGTGATAAAGATTCCATCTTTCATCTGCTGGATCTACAGTCCAATGAAGAACTTAATCTCCCCTATGAGTGACATCTCAAACTCTTTCTTTATCTCATCTGCAAACTCATGACTCAACTTGTCATCTCCACCAAATATAATGTCATCAACAAATACCTCACTGATCAGGATCTGATCTCCTTCAGACTTCAAGTAGATATTGCTATCTTCACTTGTTCTCTCAAATCCAATCTTCACAAGATGGGAATGTAGACGTTCATACCATGCTCTAGGTGCTTGCTTTTGACCATATAAGGCTTTATGTAGCCTACATACCATGTCACTGTCTTTAGATAGGGAAAACCCATCTGGTTGCTCTATATACACCTCCTCTTCAAGTACACCATTTAGGAATGCAGATTTTACATCCATTTGATATACTTTGAATCCTTTAAAAGCTGCATATGCAAGAAGCATACGAACTCCTTCCAATCTGGCTACAGGAGCAAAGGTTTCTCCATAGTCTTCTCCTTCTTCTTAGGCATATCCTTTGCACACCAGTCTGGCTATGTTTCTAATCACTGTGCCATCCTCATTTAGCTTATTTCTGAAAACCCATTTGGTACCAATGACATTTTTATGCTCCGGTCCGGGTACCAAAGACCATGTGCCATTTTTCTCTATCTGATCAAGTTCCTCTTCCATTACCTTGATCCAGTCTTCATCTTTATGTGCCTCTTTGAATGATTTAAGCTCAAATTTAGAGATCATACATGAGTTTTCTTTGACCTTTCTTCTTGTAAGGATTCCTGCATCCTTATCTCCTATGATCTGCTTAGGATCATGATTCAGCTTGACATATCGAAGAATGGTCTTGATAGATTCCTCTTGCTTTTCTTCTTCATCCTCATCTCCATCAGTACCAGCATCTACATCTACCAATGTAGGAACACTATTACTGGTACTTAGTTGACTGACAACCAGTTCCTAAAAGGTTACAACCACTTCATTTACCGCTTGCTCACTGTCGGTTTCCTTAGTTTTCTCAAAGGTTTCATCAACTCTTACATTGATGCTTTCCATAATTCTTTGATTCCTATTATTGAAACACTTGAGAGCTTTGCTCTTGGTGGAATACCCTAGGAATATTCCTTCATCGCATTTCACATCAAATTTGCTTTGGTGTTCACTCCTCTTGATGTAACATTTGCTACCAAACACTCTAAAGTAGCTAACCACAGGTGTCTTACCAGCTCAATACTCATAAGGAGTTTTATCCTTACCTTTCTTGATTAGTACCTGGTTCATTGTGTAGACTGCAGTGCTCACTGCTTCTCTCCAAAAGGTGTGAGTTACCTTTCCTTGAAATAACATAGTTCTAGCTACTTCAACCATAGTCCTGTTATTCCTCTCTGCTAGGCCATTTTGCTGTGGATTCCGGAGGGCAGACAGTTGGAAGTGAATTCCCCTCCTTCATCAGTTCTTAGGCACTTGATCCTTTTACCACTTTCCTTCTCCACTAATGCTCTGAAAGCTTTGAACTTTACAAAAGCTTTAGACTTATCTTCCAGGAATGTGACCCACATCATTATTGAGCAATCATCAATGAGAATCATGAAGTGCCTATCACCTTGCACACTCCTAGTTTTCATAGGACCACACAAATCAGTATGCACAAGATCAAGCAAATTGTCAGTAGTGAAAGGTTTACCTTTAAAGGTTGAGGAAGACATTTTCCCTAATTGACACTTTTTGCACAAGGTATTATCCAGTTTTCTTAGCACCGACAACCCTCTAACTACCTTGATCTTACTAGCCTTCACAATGTTATCAAAGTTTACATGGGAGAGTCTCCTATGCCATATCATGCTATCATCAAATTTAGCCATAAGACATGTACTTATATTTGCATTCAGCTGAAATAGATTACCTTTGGTCTGCATCCCGGTGGCCACCAATTCACCATTCTTTCCTTTGATTTTGCATACTCTATTCTTGAATTCCAGAGTGAGACCACTGTCATTCAGCTATGCAACACTCAGAAGGTTGTGTCTGAGACCATCAACCCAATACACATTGTTAGCACTACTTTTTCCATTCAAAGAGATGGACCCTCTACCTTTGACCATACATGGTGCATCATTACCAAAGCGAACCACACCACAATCATACTCTTCTAAGGATAGAAACTTGCTTCGGTCACCAGTCATATGGTGAGAACAACCACTGTCAATGATCCACTCAATGGAATTATCAAACCAGGAGACAAGAGCCTTCTTGTCTGACACATCTTCCTTGACAACAACAAACACAATATCTTTATTTTCTTCATCTTTTGATTCCTCATCTGTGACACCTTCATCAACTGCCACAAAACAGTTTCTCTGATTTCCTCCTTTGAATTTCTTGAACCTTTCTGGTTTGTCCTTGTTGTCACCATTAGGATAGTTTACAGCAATATGTCCTATCCAGTTGCAAGAAAAGCTTTTTAAAGGGAGCTTACCTCTGTATTTTCAGGTTCCTTTAGGGAGTTTCCTAGCAAGAAGAGCTTCAAATGCCATTAGAATCTCCTCATCGTCCATTTCTCTGCTTTGTCTTGGTTCACCACTAGTGCTAGCTTCTTTTCCTTTTTTGGATGGTACAACAGAAGCTTTAAAAGTTGATTTAGTCTTTTGAACACTGCCATCAAAGGTATTTAGCTCATAGGTTGTCAACTTTGCAATGATGGAGTCTAGGGAAACCTTAGTCTTGTCTATTGATCTCAGCTCCTGAATAGCAACAACCCTTATTGCATAGACCGGTAATAAGGATCTCAGGACTTTTCTTACCACAGTGGAATCTTCCATTTTACCACCTATACTCTTGATATCTCCAACAACTATTTTGATTCTTATTCCATACTGTTGAATGATCTCACCTTCAACCATCTGCATATCTTCAAACTTCCCTCTAAGGCTTTCTTCCTTAGCTTGTTTTACATGCTCATCACCACCATTAGACTGGGATCTTTACCTCAAGTGAGCTTATAACATAAAGGACTTGGAGGATGCTCTGATACCAATTGATAACTCAATGATGAACGAATAGTACCAAACCGGTACTGAGAGGGGGGGGTGAATCAGTACAAACAAAAACACACTCTTAAGTTGGTTAAAGCTACCCTGTTAAGGGATTTTCCAACTATTGAGGTGGTTAGAGATCAACTGGTATTACAATGATCTGGTAACAACACTCAATGACAATGTAGATCCGCTTAAGCTCCTTTTCACCTTCTACACTTACACTTTGCAAGTATCACTTCTCTCCTCTGGTCTGACAAGAATCACGTATCTCTTCTCTTGGATAAAAACACACAACTTTTGCCAATAACCTCAAAAATAAACTCAACATCGACCTTATAGGAAAATAGATAGGTCGGTAGAATAAACTCTAAACCCTAAACCTGTTAGGTTAAGGAATTCAAATGGTTCAATCCTAACCATTGAGCACACTTCATTAGATGCAACAGTCTTGATCGAATCTCAAGATATTCTCCATCATTCATTTTCCACTGATTTCATGGTGGTTGATAACCCATCACGCGTTATCACCATTTATAGGTTTTGTACATTCCTGAGGTAGATGGGAACAATCTCCTTCATGCAAGCTCCTTCATGCGCATAAGGCTTACGTGGCAACATGATCTGTTCTTTGTTACCATGCTAACTCATCACCCAAAGTCACCGGTTGAGCCACACAGGCTTGAAGCACTTCAACTGGAAACCTTGAAGTTGAGACTACCAACCGGTAGTCATACAATGCTTCCATGTGCCAGTTCCCATAACCATATGCCGGTTCACCTTGAACAAACACACCGCTTCACTTTGGTACAAATGCCGGTTCACAGTGTTAAACCGGTTCTCACATATGTCAGTTTTCACCTCTTCAGCATATTGACATCAATGACAACATACAATGTCATTATGTCCTCATACCAGTTCACATAATGCCAATAGTTGAATGGTTTCTCCTTCAACCATCCACATGTCTTCAAACTTTCCCCTAAGGCTCTCTTCCTTAGCTTGCTTCACATGCTCATGACCGCCATAGATAGATTCTAGAGTATGCCATACATCTTTGGGATTGTCTTTATCTTGAAACTCAACATTAGATAGATTGCTGATAAGAGCTTCCATAACTTGCCCTTTCTCGTGAATTTCTTTTATTTGATCATTGGTGAGAGTATCAGTAGGTACAACATAAGTATTCTCAACATAGTTCCAATGTTGAGCACCCATGCTTTTAATGTAAATCTTCATTCTATCTTTCCATATCTTAAAGTTATCTCTCTTGAATTTAGAACCTTCCCTCTTCATCATTAGAATAGGATCTTTTCCTCAAGCGGTTAAGCTTATAACACAAAGGACATGGAGGACTGCTCTGATAGCGATTGGTGAATAATGATGAACAGTAAATACTCAATAGATACTAAGAGGGGGGGGGGGTGAATCAGTATAGACAAACTTCCTTAAACCACTTTGTCTACAAAGACTGCACTAAATGGTAAACAGTATCATCGATCTAAAACAGGGCACTACCGGTAAAACATAGTGGTACTGTGAAAGACATAAACCGGTAACACTTAGATCTTCATAAAACCTAATAAGTCATTTCCACTTCACCTATATGCATAAGCAAGTAATACATTAGAAATATAAAGACCACTGGATCAACATGCTTTACCACTTAACAAGAAAACACTAAGACATCACATGAAAAAGCATCACACATAACACACTGATTTTTTACATGGAAACCCAATTGGGAAAACCCATGGTGGGGATGAATACCCATAGGCTATTCTTTAAACTCTTCTGAAGTCCACTCTGTTAGGACCCTAGTCCGGTTAAGGAATTTACAATAGGTTCTGCTAGGGACCAATCGGTTAAGGGATGAATAAATACCCGGTTAAAGGTTAGAACCCTGTTAAAGGTTACCTCGCAATAGGATTTGAAGAGCTCAATGATTTTGAGTCACTCTGTTAAAGGATTTACAAAGAGCCTATTAAAGCTACCTAGTTAAGGGATTTTCCAACTGTTGAAATGGTTAGAAGTCAATAGGTAATACACCTATCTGATAACAACACTAAATGCCAAGGCAGATCTACTTTAGTTCCTTTACTTCTGCAATCACACTCTACAGATCTCTACTTAGTACACCGGTTTAGCAAGAATCAAGTATCTCTTCACTTGGATACACATAGAATCATTTGCCAACCACTTCATAATGAAAATCATCATCGATCTTATAGACAACAATTAGGTCGGTAGCCAAAACCTAAAACCCTAAGCATCTAGGTTATCAATACAGTCGGTCCAATCTTGATCGTTTAATCACATTGCATAGAGTAAAACAATCTTGAACAAATCTCAAGACATTCTCCATCATTCGTTCTTCACCACTTCTGGAAGCTGATAACCCATCATGTGCTCTCCACCATTTACTGAGATTTTGCACATTCCTGAGGTGGATAGAATAAATCTTCTGCATGCAAGATCCTCAAGAAGATTCTTCATGTGCACAAGGTTGACGTGGCAACACAATCTCATCTTCATTTCAATGCTAACTCATCATAGGATGTCGTTGGTCAAATCACACAGACTTAGAATGCATCAGCCAGAAATCTCGATACAAACTTTACATATGTCGGGTCACATACTGGTTCAGTTTTTGCATATACTGGTTCATTCCATCATACCGGTTCACCTTTTCACATATACCAGTTCACATCATCATACCGGTTCTCTTGCCAGTTTTTTTACTTCAATATACCAGTTCATACTTCAACATATTGACATCAATGACAACATACAATATCATCATGTCATCAAACTCTGCACATATGCCAACAACTGTCTTCTTTTGATTAGAAGTCCTAAGCTTACAATGTTTAGCAATGTGTCTCAAGTTTTGATACAAATAGCATTTTACATTACCATTGAATGATGCATTTGAAAAACTATTGTAGGTCTGAGATACTTTTCTCCTACATTCATAACTCCTACGACCATACCCATTACATTGATAACAAACAATATTCATATCCCTAAGAGCATAAAATTGATTTCTACTTTCAAAACTAGGTGGAGACCTAGCTGCATAAGCTTACAATAAACAATTCTATTACCATAAGTGTTACATTTATATTAGTAGCCATGGAATTGAGGTACATACCAATCAATGTTGACGTTATTTCTCATTAGTCTCCTTGGAGCAGCATAGTTTGATCTTCGTGAGCTCTTACTTCTTGTATCCTAGACCTTTGTGGATCCTCCATTATCAACATTGGCTTTTCTTTTAGGATCAACATGTTGGTTCATTGACTGATTCTTTGTAGCAGCAACATATGTCTTCTTCTCATTGGACTTGCTAACTATGAAGGTTTGTTTGACTTTATTTTCACTTGAAGAGGTGAAGAGTATCTCTTTGTGTGATGAATCTTTACTGTTAGAACATTGTCCATTTTCAAATCCAACACCATTGATGTCCTTGCTAAGCTTCTTCTTACTTAACATTTTGTTAAGTGCCTTAGTTTTGCCATGATACTTAATCCTTATGTTGAGTTCATCTTTGCACTTTTCAAGTTCCTTTCTTAAGTTTAAAAGATCTTCCAACTTTTGACACTCCTTATCCTTTCTTTCTAAATCTAATTTTGTTACTTCATAAATCCTCTTTGCTTCTTCTTCCAACTGGATCTTCAAATAAAAAATTGTTGTCATTGATTCTTCAAGTGATTTGTGTTGGCAATCGACACTCATTGGATTCATTTTGTTGTCATTGATGGAAACAAGATCATATAGAAGGAAACAAAACTTGATGGAAGCCACAAACTGACACTAGGAGGCAGATATCGACATTGGAAGCATTCAAGGCTACACCGACACTAACACCGACACCTGACATCAATACTTCAAGGAAGCCGACATCAAGAAAGATTTATTTTTGTAAATCATTTTGTAATTATTGTCGAGGCCAACATTGAATATTCTTTGTAAATGCATTGTAAGTTGACATAAGGCATATCATATGTAATAGGTATATAAGTCAATCTGCTAGGTCAATTTTAAAAAGAAGAACATAATAGGATGCAGATGAGAGAATGATGTAATAGGTGAATAAGTATTGTAGAACTGTGATGCAAATTATATGTATGGAGATCATTTTTGGATGAAAACATTGTATTATGCAATGATCTACAAATAGCTATGAAAGCATTCTTGGAGGAGAAATAATACCGGTAATAGTTTAAGTTTGTGAACCGGTACAGAGAAGAACCACAACCAGAACTCTCTCTAGCATTGTAGATGTACTCTTGAGTTTATTTTCATTAATTTACTTTTGCAGAAAGCTTGTAGTCAGTGAGGTTTTTTAGTGATGAACAGTATGCTCTAGGCAGTATGCCTTCCTGCAAGTGCAGGCCCCTGTATTATGTAATATATTTTCATATGAGCAATGAACTGATATTGTGGGTCACAAATCCCATCGTGGTTTTTCCTCATTGAGGTTTTCCACGTATAAATTCTATGTGTTATGGTGTTCATTTATGTGGATGGTTTATTTGCTTTTTGTTATATGCTTATTTGTTAATCGGTACATACATGCATGGTTTAGAAAGCTAAATATTGTTGATTCTGACAACACTGATTCACACCCCCCCCCCCTCTTGGTGTTCTCAGATCCCAACAATTGGTATCAGAGCTTGGTACCTCAGAAAAAGTTTAATAGCTTGAGGGAGATCCTGAAACTGGAATATTTTAACATGGCTATCGAAAAGCAACTTGAGATTTCTCTTGAGGATTATGATGCTGAAAGAATGAAGAACTTAAAATTGCAAGAAGAGCTGAATTCTGCAAATGAATTCATTTCTATTCTATAAGAAAGGTTTTCATCTGCTCAAGCCAAAAGAAAAGAACTTATGTAACAGCCAGATGATGAGGAGAAGAATGCTCTTAAGGAACAATGTCAGAAACTAAGTCAAGCAAATATGCTCATGAAGAATGAAATGCAAGATCTGACCAAGAGGTTATCAAAATATATTAAGGACATAAAGAAGAAGGAAGATAGTCTTGTTTTATCTTTGAAGAACAAGTTTGATGAATGTGGAAGATTGACTCATGTGAATAATTTGTTGAGAACTGATTTGGCACACTCCCTGAACAATGAACAAGAACTTCAAAGGCAAATAACTACTCTGAGAGATGATCTGACTACTGCAAGCAAATATAAAGAAAATTTTAGGATTAGTGCTACACAATTGGATGACTTACTAAAAAGACAAAGACAGATTGATGATTCTAGAAGACTTTGATTTGTAAAAGGTGAAAGCTCTGGTATTGCTAAGGAAGATCAGTCAACCAATACATAGAACTTATCAGAACAGAGGAAACCGGTAAGGCAATCTAATGCTTATAAATTCAATGGTAGATGTTTTGTTTGTAATAAATTTGGGCATATGCATAAACAATGTAGAAATAAGGCAAATCAAAACTACAATTCTGTTCCCAGTCAATGCACAAACTACAAGAAATATGGTCATAGATCAGAAGATTGTAGAATGAATGTTAAATGTTATGCATGTAGAAAGTTTGGTTATTTTTGTAATCATTACATAGGTCAAGAAATAATAATAATAATACCAGATATGTCAAAGCAATTCGGAAGAACAATGTTACATGTTATGCATGCAACAAAATAGGTCATATTGCTAAGTATTGCAGAAGCAAGACTCAACTGGCTAATAATGATAAAGACAATGAGAAAGGGAAGCAAAAGGTATATGAAATACAACAAGATTATACCAAGAGATGGGCTAGAAAATCTGAAGAACAAAGTGGTGATGGATCTATACCGGTATATCCACTGGTAGAACAAGGTAATCCTCCATTGGCAGGAAATTCCACCGGTAACTAAGGCATAAGCCTTAAGGGTTGGCAAAGTCACTGCTAAATTTTGCATATTACCCCAGAAGAGATCTAAGGAGATCTGAAAACAAATCTTGTGAACTATGTTCATCATCGATGAAGGTTACCTCGACACTTAACTATGAAGCCGACATCCGTAGGGTTGTTGGTGAAGCATTAATGACAAAAAATTAGGGTTTTATTCGCTGATAAAAGAAGCTAAGTGAATTCTGTTAGAATCAATGACAATCCAAAAGACACTGAGAGGGGGGGGGGTGAATCAGTGTCTAATAGGTTAGTAGAATATTTAAACTTATTAAGAACTTTGTATCCAAAAATAGTGTACTGGTAAATAAGAATTAATGAAGCAAATAAGAATAACAGAGACAACATAGAGAACACACCATAACACAAGATATTAACAAGGAAACCCGATGTGGGAAAAACCTCGGTGGGATTTGTGACCCACAATATTCACTCACTATCCAATGAATAAATATTACTTACAATGAGGGGCCTACACATGCAGGAAGGCTAGCAGCCTAGAGCTCACTTCTCAACTACAAAACAGAAGTCTCACTGACTTACAAAATTGATTACCAAAATCCAATACAATGTACTACTTCAGATCAACATCAACTATGCTAGGTTCAGTATTGGTTTAAGCTTAGTCTATAACAAAAACCTTTGCTATCAACTATATCACCTTATACAA
Organism: Cryptomeria japonica; assembly: GCF_030272615.1. Taxonomy (NCBI): domain Eukaryota; kingdom Viridiplantae; phylum Streptophyta; class Pinopsida; order Cupressales; family Cupressaceae; genus Cryptomeria; species Cryptomeria japonica. The sequence goes on along the minus strand of NC_081412.1, from coordinate 553,318,325 downwards.
AATATTATCTATATTCTCTCACTCTCATTCATATCCTCATATCTCCAAATGACCTATAAGATCTCATACATATATATGAGTCTTTCACAATATGCCATGTCGGCTTATACAAGATATAATTACATTATAAAACAATAAACAAAATTTTATTCCATGTCAGCTTTAGTGTTGGTATGCATTATTGCCGCTGCCAGTGAAGTGCCTACTAGTGTATGTAGAAGTCTATTGCCGGTGCCGGTAACTGCCAGTGGGATACTAGGTGATTGCCAGTTGGTTGCCATCAATGACAACATCAACTATTCTCACAAGTGTAGAATGCCAACAATATCCCCCTTTGGCATTGATGGCAACACTCATGAGAAAAATCCAAAAGTTGTTCCAAAAATTGAAGTCCAAAAAGTTTCCAAAAAGATTTGCTCCCCTTGAGAAAATGATCTCCTCTAAATAAGTAATTTTTCTCTCCACTACTCTCCCTTTGACATCAATGACAAAGGTTGTAAAAAATAGTCAAACGAGTGCAAAAATTTCACCTCAAAGTTTGTAACCGGTGCATCACAATTTGAGAGATATCTGCCAAAACTAGATTTAGACTTTGCATAAACCTTTTGCTATCATTCAAGGTTGCCTCAGTTTGTTGGATCATGCTAGTGAGATAGTGCATGTGTTCTTCCAGTGATCGCTCTCCCTGAAGTGATGCATTAGATATTTCTATTCTCTGAGAAATAAGATTGTCCAACTTGGGACCAAGTTTATTTTTAAGCTCTCGGGCATTAGACCTTATCCTTGCCTTTTCTTTCTCAAGTTCTCTATTTTTTCTTCAAATCCTACCATTTCCTACTCAAAAAATTATGTGTTCAGATGAACCAATTATGTTATTAGCTATGTCATCGATTTCCTTTTGTGCTTTACTGATCTCCTTATCTATGTCCACTGTTAGAAGGTGAGGTTTGCATGTTTCCCTGTATAGCTCATTGTACTCCAAAATTGTAGAGTTCAGTGCCGATAATAATGTATTCAGGTGTTTTGTACACTTCTTTATGGTGTCATCAAAGAATTTGTCCTTCTCTTTTTCAACTCTCTCCTTTATTGTATCTTCATTCAATTTGTCAATGGTTATTATATTGTCAGCAATAAATTTGGACAATGTGTCCAATTTACCTAAAGAATCCTTAATATGATCTATGTTACAGTTTGGTGCAATCAATTTAAGAATAGGTATAGTGTTATCAATTGCCTTGTAGGCCAATGCATTGCAATTTGTTATCTTTTTGATTGAATCCAAAAGTACCTCTATAACATTGGTAGGTCTGAATTCACTTGTTGATGTGCCAGATGTCTGACCAATTGCTTTTATTACCTCTATATTTCCATCAGTTATAACCATTTTACTTTTTTTTTCCTCTGATGGATCAATCTAGGTTTGCATCTCAACTTGCAAGGGTTTCTCAGACTGTTTTGATGTCTCAGTGATTGCCGGTTTCTCTGCCTCAGTGTGTACCTTTGCCTCAGTAGGTTTCTTAGTAAGTTCAACTGGCAGTGTCTCTATCTCCGGTGACCATGTGCCAACATCTTTACCTTTAGTAGGTTTCTCAGTTTCTAATGGTTCCTCAGGTTGAGTTGGGATCTCAACTTCAATAGTTTCTATCGGTTTCTCTGCCATGTTGCCATTGTCAACATTGTCTTCCTTAGCCTCTGAACTATCCTTATCCATAACAATATTTACTTCCTGAGTATCCACATTGATGGTAAAAACTATCTCATATTCAAGATTTGTGTCATCACGTGTAACACCTTCAGTGTCAATAACTAGTGGATCATTTGTGTGTATCGGTACAGTATCCAAAGGTGGTGGTAGATTGTCAGTAAGCTTGATGTTTGGAATACCACCAATATTTCCTTTTCCCTTGTTCTTGTCCTTCTGATACACTTTAAATGTCTTCTTCGGTCGGTTCATTTCTCTTGTTTTTCCTTCTCCACAAAAAATATATCCCAATTATCAGCAATCTCATTCGCAATCTCTTTTACTCTTCCTGCCATTAAATTTACTTGCCGGTGCCCATTGGCAAAAATAGATCGGTTAGCCTCAGAAATTAATTCATCAATTTCCTCTTTTGAATTTACAGGATGTACAGCTAGAAGTTTTTCAACTTTCAATTTCTTATCTAATTCCATCATTGCTATCCTTTTTGCTTCCAATCTCCTATAGAGTTCATTAGGCAAGTCATCCACAACTTCAATTAAAACCTTTATATATATATATCCAAATGTAAAATTATACTATTCTAAATGCTTTCCTTGTCAGAATCATTAAATGTGTTATACAGTTTGTGTACATTAGCCAAACTTCCATCATCAGTTATCTCATTTGGTAAATCATTCAAAGAAGGGGTAACAGGTTGTTGTTTCTTCTTTGGTGTGAGTTTATTGGGCTGTCCCCTTACTGCCTGTTGCTTCTTTCTCAGAGTCCTTTCTATCTTGGGTGAAGGAGAGGGTACTAGTTAAGGTTTTCTCTTCCTCCTTTCAACTCTTTTAAACTTTGCTAGCTTCTCACTTTTGGTTCTAGAAGATGTGTCAACTGGTGAAATATGTGCCTCCGGTTGAAGTCCTTCAAGCTCACTAGCCGATATGCCACTAATGTTCATTACATTTTCCTTAATTTCCTTAGCTTGCTTAGAAGTATCTCTAATAAATTTTTTTGTTTTCTTCCTTTTCTTCAATAAATTTACATCTCCTTCAATAGTCTTAGCACTACCAAAGACTTTTTGTGATGGTTCTCTTGGTGCTTCCAATAAAACTTTAGCATATGTCTCCAGAATGTTAAGATCTACCTCATATCCCATTTCAGTCACCCAAAGAGGCCTAGGGAGTACAACCTCCATCCATGTCTCATCTCTTTTGATAACAAAACAAATTTCTTTGTTATATTTGTCCACTATACTCTGTGGTAGCCTTTCTCTAGTTCTCATTTTAGCTTGGAAAGTTTTGAAGTATTCAATTATGTTCTTGTCCCTAACAGTTGCCATGCCGGTAAAAGCTTCCTGTATTTTCTTTCCTACTAGTATATCATATCCAAAGTCTTTAAGTCCTGTACCGGGGATCTCCTTAGTGAAATACAACATCAAGCATACCAAAAGATTTCCAAAGCGGAATGTACCTTTCTTATCTCCTTTGATCTTTTTCAAATTGTTAATAAGTTCATGTTTTAGCCATTCACACACATCTATCATTTCATTGTTGTTAACCATGTCGTAAGCACTATTTATACAAAGACAATAAACTGAATTTATCCTGTTATCATGTGTAGTCTTGTACCCAAACACCATACTTACAAATCTCACATTGATGTCTTTAATATCATTCATTCTCAGTGATCTATTGTCAGATGTTGCTTTGGTTAGGCTCATCACTTTTTTGTTAGGAATATTCTTAGTCTTATCAGGTCTTTTGCTAGTTGAGGGTAAACTAGTTACTGCCCTAATTGCTTGCTGGGTTATTTTGCAGACAGAATCCAACCATAAGAATTCTCCATGTTCTCTACTCAATACAATTCTTACTACTTCCTCTAGAAATTGGGGAATGTTTAGTATCTCCACAAAACCCAGAGTTTCTAAAATTTTGTGTTCGGGTTTAACAGCACCATTTTCATCACAAATTACCTTAGTAAACATTTTCATCAATTCTTTAGAACCTAGTTCTTCTATATTGCAATGAATATAAATCCTAGGGTCTTCTGCGAATACTACACCTTTAGGAATTTTTGAAAATGCCCCTACATAGTCATCTTGCTTAGCAATTTTGGGAATTATCTTAAATATGAGCCTAGGGCGTTTCACATTGTCCATAATGGAAGGGTTCGGAATAAACTCAGGAGCCAAAGAAGAAGCCATTGAAAAATACCTTTTACTGCTTGAAAATATTCTGAATGCTTGAAGAAATCACTCCGCACCTTCGCCTTGAATGCCTTCGCTTAGTTTTTGTGCTCTTTGCTAATTTGAATGCTCGGTGAGTTGAAAAAGAGGGAAATCAGCTGATTTATAATAACATTTCTTCCACCAACCGCATTAAATGCTCGCCGGTGAAGTGAAAACTTAACACATCTTCCGGTAAGGAAGAAATCTCTATTCTCACCATCAACCGAGGGTAATCTGCATGATTTTCAACTTGCTACAATACCCCCAAATGGTTACTTTTTAGTTGGATGAAGAATCTCCTGCCGATGGAAGATTACTCTGTTCTATTGATATAGAGATAGTTTAATCAACCATCTGATCTTTCTTCCTAATCCATTGTTTTGAAAATTCTTGATTTACCTCATCTACCTTTTCTTTGCCTTTCAAACTGGATCCTTTATTATTTTCTGGTGAAGTCTTGCTTCTACAAAATTTAGCAATATGTCCAATTTTGTTACAAGCATAACAAGTCACATTATTCCTCTGAATAGCCTTTCCATATCCTATTCCGGTTTGTGTTCTGCATTGATTAGTTAAATGTCCATATCCTCCACAAACATAGCATTTCAGATTCATTCTACATTTGGAACATTGATCGGTGGGTGCATTAATATTCAGATTGTTTCTAAATCTACATTGATTTGCTCTATGACCATATTTGTTGCAATTGAAACATTTTCCATTAAACTTATAAGCATTAGGTTGTCTTACCGGTTTGTTCTGATCTAGATTGTTTGCAGTACTGAAACTTTCTCCAACTTCAAATCCAAGTCCATTAGTATCTCCATTAGGTTTCTGACTTTTTAGCATGTCCTCAAGCTCCTCTGAACTTTTCTTGAATTTGTCTTTGTGTTTATTTGTAGTAGCCAACTCATTTTCTAGAATTCCCTTTTGTCTCATAAGCTCAGTTTTTTCATGTTGCATGTGAATCAGATCTATCTTCAACATATCATTTTCATGACTAAGTGTTAGATTTTCATTTCTAGCATCATTGAGTCTCCTAGTCAAGTCTTCATTCTTTTTCCTATCTTCAATATCCTTACAAAACCTCATAGTCATATCTTGCATTTCATTCTTCATATTATTGTTTTCCTATCTCAACTTGTTTGCAAGTTCTCTAAGAGTTTCCTTTTCATCATCCTCATTATGCATCTGCATATGAAGTTATTTTCTCTTATTCTTTGCAATAACCAGGTTATTTTGAAGTGCTTGAATGAATTCTTGAGCAATTTTAAGTTCATCCTGCAATATGATGTTCTTCACTTTTTCTGCATCATAATCCACAAGAGCCCCTTCCAATTGTTGTCGTAAGCTCTCCATCTGTACCGGTGTAAGAATCTTCCTCAAGCTATTAGGCTTTTGAAAATAGAGGACCAGGCTCTGATATCAATTGTTAGAATCAATGACACTCTCGAAGACACTTAGAGGGGGGGTGAATCAGTGTCTAACCGATTAGCAAAATATTTAAACTTATTAAGAACTTTGTATCCAAACATAATGTATCGATAAATAATAATTAATACAACAAATAAGAATAACAGAGACAACATAGAGAACACACCATAACACAAGATATTAATGAGGAAACCTGGTGTGGGAAAAACCTTAGTGGGATTTGTAACCCACAATATTCACTCATTGGCCAATGAATAAATATTACTTACAATGAGGGGCCTGGACATGCAAGAAGGCTAGCAACCTAGATCTCACTGCTCAACTACAAAACAAAAGTCTCACTGACTTACAAAATGGATTATCAAAATCCAATACAATGTACTGCTTCAGATCAACATCAACTATGCTAGGTTCAGTACTGGTTTAAGCTCAGTCTATAACCAAAACCTTCGTTGTCAACTATATCACATTATACAAAATATTATCTATATTCTCTCACCCTCATTCATATCCTCATATCTCCAAATGACCTATAAGATCTCATACATATATATGAGTCTTTTACAATATGCCATGTCAGCTTATAGAAGAGATAATTACATTATAAAATAATAAACAAAAGTTTATTGCATGTCAGCTTGAGTGTCAGTATGCATTATTGCTGCTGCTGATGAAGTGCCTGCTGGTGTATGTAGAAGTCTATTACCGGTGCTGGTAATTGCTAGTGGGATACCAGGTGATTGCCGGTTGGTTTCCATCAATGAAAACATCAACTATTCTCATAAGAGTGTAGAATGCCAACAAATTCATTTTCACTCACCGAGCATTCAAGCAATCAGAGCGACGTAAAGACAAACTAAGAGCGAGCAAAGCATTGAGAGAGGATTTTGAGCAGTTATCTGAAACACTCAAATATTTCACCAACATTCACTCAGGTATTTTTCAAAATGGAATTTGGATCTTCCGCTTCTATTTTTATTACAAATCCAGCAATCATCAAAGTTAAGGATAGGCTAAGGCCAGTCTTTAAGGAGGTTCCCCAAATCGCTAAAAAGGAAGACTCTGCGGGAGCGTTTTGTAGGGTTCCTGAAGGAGTAATGTATGTTGAAGATGTGAGGGAATACATTCACTGCACTCTTGAGGATTTTTTCACTGAAGACATTAAAAGCATGTATCAATCAGTGATACTGGGAGACACCGGAAAGATCAAACCATAATTGAAGGAAATTAAGGATTTAGGGTTAACTGATATTCTGTACATACCAGAACTCAAGGATAAGATGATCAGATATGTTCTGAGAAGGGTTCACAATGAATTCATTTGGTTAGACATACCCTACATGATCATGAAGGAAGCTATTCAAGATGTCACTGGGTTACCCAGGGTTGGACAAGAACTCAGTAAGAAAATTTCCAACACAAAGGTCAAAAAACTCATTGGTGTTACATCCGATAGCAGATCAATGAGGGTAAGCACAATAACTAACTCAAACATAAAATTTACAAGCATGATTATAGGATATAAGGTAACTCAATCAAATCGCTTAAATTCGATTGCAAATTCATGCATTCATGTCGCACATCAAATGTTAAGAAATAATGTGAAGTATGACTTATGTGAATGGATGAGGAGTGAGTTAATGTTAAACCTTAAAAGATCAAAGGAACAAAGGAAGGCACGTTTAGATATGGAAACTTAATTGTCTATTTAATGCTTTATTTCCTGAATGAGCTACCCAATTTAGGAAAGAAGCAATGGGCTCATGACATACAGGTAGGGATGCAAATCAAAATATCTATCACCGGTCTTGGTACTGACAGGGATGAGAAGCTCTGGGGTTACTTTAAGAAATTTTAGGAGAACATGAGGAAAAGGGAAAGAATATCTAAGAACATTGTGAAGAAGTATTCCATTGACATATGTTTCATGGTGAAAACTGATGAAACAATCATGGAAGGAGTTGAACCCAGGCAAATCTAGATAACTGAGCTTGGATATGAGGTAGATGATAGTATTTTTGAGATTTATACAAAGATGATGTTAGATGCCCCATTATATGATAAGACATGACACTTTGGTATAGCTGGAGAAAAGGCTCTTGAAGTGAAAACAGGTTTCAATAGAAAAAGGAGAGAAGAAAATTGAGAAGATGTCTACATATGTTCAAGATGTGCTGCATAATATAGACACTTAGCTAGGTTCCAAATCTAAATAGGGAGTCAAACTGACAGAGGTTGCTACTAAAGAAGTGAAGAAACCACAAGTTCACATTTCCCCTATCACTTCTGACTTTGACCCTGAGGATAATGAGCCTCTGGCTTTCAGAAGGGTGCAAAGGAAGGACGTGGTAAAACCACCAGTAGAGAAACAAAAGGTAGAACCAAGGAGGAGACTTGTCAAAAAGGAAGCTTAGCCTACTGCACCTCCACCACCGGTAAGGAAGCCTATGCAAAAGAGGAAACCAGTCACACCGGCAACAAAAAGCAAAAAGAAAAAGGGTGAAGATACCAGATCTGGTAAGACAACAATGACCTGTGTTGAAATTATTGATGAAGTGACAAAAGATGGGATATTAAAGAATATATCAAAATATTATGAAATTTTGAAGTGATTGAGAAAAATGAGTTAGAGGAAGCTATTTTATTGTATATAGATATCTATAAGAAGGCATTAGTTGAAATTTTGAAAGAGATACCTTTATCTCTATATAATAAACTTGAATCTAGGAGACTTGATGCTATCAAGAGGGATAAGGAAATCAAGGAAGTTGCACTTTTGGAACAATGTGGGACTATCAATAATGAAGAGATGAAAATATGTATAGAAACTGCTAATAGGACAATTTTCAATAGTAAAAACTAGTAGATAAGTCTTATGATGGGTAGAGTGAATGAGGTGGTAAATGAGACAAGTAAGGGGTGGACAAAATTCTTTCAGAAAAACCCAGACTTTCTCACATCTCAGGAAGAATTTGCAAAGGCAACATCCCCTACAATTTCTGACAAATCAAAAGGAAAGGGTATTTTAGGTAGTTCTACTCCAATTTTGACACAATCACAACTAGCTATAACTAAAGGCACACAACCACAACCGACAATCATAGAGAGTGTACAAGACACTAGAAACACAGTGGATAATACTCCACCGATAGTAACCAACACTGCACCAAGTGGCAAAGCCACCGATGCAAAAGAGGTTGAGATGGACAAGGTTAAACCAACCAAGTCCATACCAGTAGGCAAAACAAATTCACCAACAAAAGTATTGACAATTGACACTTCTCAGGTCGAGAAGAAATCAGTCTCTAAGTTAAGTCCAACAAAACTAATGATGATGACCACTTAGAAATTGTTAAAGGAAGGAACTATAGACAAAGGGTTAATTGATCAATCGGTCTTTGTATTACACAGAATAATGCTTGACTGTCAGATAGAGGATGAAGAAAACCCTTCCTATAAGCTCAAAGATTTAACAAAACACATATCAAATAACTATCAATCCTTGAGATAGATTGCAGACTGACATGTCTTGGATAGTTTCTCTACTGCAAAAAGATCACCTTTTGATCAACTGATAGAAACTAGGAAGAAGAAGATAGAGGACAAACTTATCTCTATTGAGGTTTGTTTGAAACAACACACCAATATTTACCAAGTATGTTGTAATATAGGAAGTCTAACAAGCAATGCAGATGACAGATTGAAAGAATTATATGATAAAATGGCTACAATTGCTAATTATTTTGATGGGCTAACTACACTAACTACATCTGTTGATGGAAAATTTTTGTCCTTGGAGAACCAAGTTTTTTCTTTTGAGAAAGAAAAAGATAAAACACTGAGGAGAGCAAGAAATTTAAGAGGATTGGTGAGTCCAAGACTTGACTCTTTGGGTGTTCACAAGAGAGAATGCTTGGACATGCTAGCCAAGCCCACACTGATAGATACCTAGGAGAAGGAATCACTTTCCCACTTACTCAATGGACTCGCATCGGTATCAGACACTTTCAAATTAGGCTAGGAAACATATCTTTAGTTGCTGCAAAAGGCATACCCAAAAATTTTGAACAAGACTAAGCTCGAATGACTATAACCATATTCTTTCACCAGTCTTTGGCATTAATGTCAAAGGGGGAGTATGTACATATGTGAAAAATATCAAGGAATATGTTATTAGTTGAAGGGTGTTGCTCAGGGGGAGCACACTGGCAGGGAATCCATTTTTTACATGAGTGTTGCCATCAATGCCAAAGGGGGAGATTGTTGGCAATTGACACTCATTGGATTCATTTTGTTGTCATTGATGGCAACATGATCAGATAGAAGGTAGCAAGACTTGATGGAAGTCACAAACTGGTACTAGGAGACATATACCGATAGATACCAGCATTGGAAGCATTCAAGGCTACACTGGCACCGACATTGACATTGACATCGACACCCGACATCAGTACTTCAAGGAAGCCGACATCAAGAAAGATTTATTTTTGTAAATCATTTTGTAATTATTGTCAAGGCCGACATTGAATATTATTTGTAATAGGTATATAAGTCAGTCTGTTAGGTCAATTTTAAAAAGAAGAACATAATAGGATGCAAATGAGAGAATGATGTAATAGGTGAATAAGTATAGAAAAACTGTGATGCGAATTACATGTATGAAGATCATTTTTGTATGCAAACATTGTATTATGCAATGATCTACAGATAGCTAGGAAAGCATTCTTGTAGGAGAAGTAATACTGGTAATAGTTCAAGTTTGTGAACCGGTAGAGAGCAGAACCAGAACCGAAACTCTATCTAGCATAGTAGATGCACTCTTGAGTTCATTTTCAGTAATTTGCTTTGGCAGAAAGCTTGTAGTTAGTGAGGCTCTTTAGTGATGAGCAGCGTGCCTTCCTGCAAGTGTAGGCCCATGTATTATGTAATATAGTTTCATATGGCTAGTGAACTGATATTGTGGGTCACAAATCCCACCATGGTTTTTCCTCATTGAGGTTTTCCATGTATAAATTTTGTGTGTTATGGTGTTCATTTATGCGGATGGTTTATTTTCTTTTTGTTATATGCTTATTTTTTAATGGATACATACATGAATGGTTTAGAAAGCTAAATATTGTTGATTCCAGAAGAACACTAATTCACCCCCTTCTCAGTGTTCTCAGATCCCAACAATTTGTTTAGTAGATCTTGTTCTTTAGCAACAACGTTCCTATACTTTTTATATTCTTTTTTTACTTTTCTAAAATTTTCTAGTGCACTTACAAGTTCACCTTCAAGGTCTACTTCAACCTCAATTTCTTCTTCATCATTATCAAAAAAATGTTCATTAGATAACTCCCCTTGTGCCATGAAGGTATTGACTTCTCTTTCACTTTCACTACAACAATCTTTAGAGACACTTTCTTCATCAGAGGCATCATCCTCAAATGTGTAAAGACTGCTTTTCCTTTTAAAATTTTATCTTCTTTGCTTATAAGTATTTGTCATCCTTTCCTTTCCAGAGGCCTTCATATTTTTCTTTTCATCTTCATCATTCTCTCCATAAGGATACTTAGATGAAAAGTGTCCAATCTTGCCATAGTTGCAATATTTGAAAGGCAACTTACCTTTGTAATTTCCTGAACTCCTTTTAAGCTTCCTTACAAAGTTTTCTACAATAACATCAGTCATTTTCATCCTCATTTGTAGCTTGTTCTTTTCCTTTCTGTGTGGTATTGAAGACAACTTCTCTCTTTGAAGGTTCAACACTTATTGTTCTCATCCCATATGCAAACAAAGGGCCAAACAATTCATCTATAGAGAGGTTGTCAGATCTGAGTACCTTTTTTATTGTAACTTCATAGTTGACATCCTCTCCAAGTCCTCTTATAACACTCACAGTTTCATCCAACCTTTGTAGATAATCCACTATTTTCTCCTCATCCTTCATTTTTAGGTTTTCAAATTGAGCTCTCAGATTTTGTAGTTTGGCTTCTTTCACTTTAGTATCACCTTCATATATGATTTTTAATTTATCCCATGTTTCTTTTGCTAAAGTGCAGTGCATTACATTGACAAACTCTATATCAGATAGACCACTTAAGACTGTGTTCTTAGGTTTTGCATTGTTTTCATACTCCCTTTTAACATCAAGGTCGGTAGGGGGAACTTCATGAACAGTATATCCATTTTTTATTGACATCTAGACATCAAACCCAAGGGAAGAAAAATATGTCTCCATTCTTCTACTCCAAAAGGCATAGTTGGTACCATCAAACATGGGGGATTTAGAGGACTCATTTCTAGCCATTGTGTTCATAATAAAGGATCTACCCAAGCTAGAGAAAGCTTTACAGAAAGGGAACCTAGGGGTCTAATACCAGTTGAAGAACAAAAATGGACACTGAGAGGGGCGTGAATCAGTATATTTTGAAACTTTTAACTATGTGTGCAAGGACAGAATCTACAAATTAATTAAAAACATACACACACACAAATCAACCTACAACACAAAATATACGAGGAAAACCCAATGTGGGAAAAACCTCGATGAGAATAGCTACTTAAATATACTACTTCAATCCATCCTCATAGTAAATAATAGTTTAAAATGTTTAGGGAACCAACCCAAGGAACACCAACCCCTGAAACTTTAGGGTACCAACCCAGGGAGCACCAACCCATAATTTTATGAGAACCTACTCAAAGGAGAACCTACCCCTTCTCTGAGCACCCACTTAGATATTTACAATGATTGTTCAAGTTTACAATGTAATGACAAATCCTTGTTACAAAAGAGTTTTTTAACACTTACAAATTTCTTATATCTTGAGAATGACTTTCTTTGTCTGCTAGAGTTTTTCCTTTGTTTCTCCTCCTTCCTATGTTCGGTTATCTTCTTTTGTCTGCTGTAGAATTACTTTCTAGAATGCTCTATTCATTTTCTATGCTATCACTTTCTACTTCTATAAATTTTCTCTGTTTTCACTTGATCGCAACACAAACACTCTCTTTTTTCCAAATTTTTTTTTTGCGATTGACTGGTAGAGATATTTATTTCCACCTCTATCTCTGTCTCAACAACCACACCTACCAATGTCAAATCTCATCATACCTGCTACTCAATTTAATCATCTCTATACACTAGTCACATTTCTCCAATGGAATATTTTAATATTTTATTTAAGTCAGCTATCTTGGAGATCTCTACTGTAGGTGATTTTATTCTTTGTCTTCAATCTATTCTCAGATCACTTGCCTGAATTAAATTTTCAGATAAGCACTGAACAAATGAGAGGGGGGGGGGTGCTGAATCAATTGTTAACAAATTATGAAACTTTAAGCACACAAAACCTTTTACCAGAATGCATAAACCAAATATCAGAATAGTATATATATCAATTAAGCACAAACATAAATCATAAACCAAATACAATGCATCCACAACACATAACACCAAGATTTGTATGTGGAAAACCTGGTAAAGGGAAAAACCACGGTGGGAAGCTTACCCAAAGTTAGATAATAATTTTGTAGTAAGTATGTGATTACAATAAGGGGCTTGCACATGTAGGAAGGCCAACAACCTAGAGCGCACTCCTCATCATAAAGGAGCCTCAGTGACTACAAAAGAAATCTAGACTACAATCTAGAAATAAGAATGAACTGCAAGAATAACATCTCCTATGCATGATTATAGTTCCAGTTAAGCTGAATGCCGGAGGTCTTAAACCTCTTGAACACAAACCCAATTTGATCACCTATGATTGACCAAATCCTCTGCATATGATTACAAATTTGTTTGCACATAGATAATCCCATAACCTTGACCACATGCCACGATCTACAAAGAGATCTTCCATCATATTTATACCAACCTAAGACCTAAACAATTAGGTCGGCCACCTAAAAGATAATACAATAAATCTATTACATAAACCCACAAGCCAATGATAAACCAAGTCATCCTAAGATTGAAACAACATTAACCAAATAATAAATCCAACTAGTAACACATCAAAGCATCCACCAACATGTTACATAAACCAGTCCATAACCTACTAGAATAAGACTAGACCTAAAATAGGTCGCCATATGCCAAATGAAATACCACCAATCAACTAGAATATGAACATGATACCCATCTACATCCTAAACACATTCTAGAAGTAGTACCAACACCACTTATCAAGTTCATCAAAAGATCTTCAACAAAGTACTGTTGACAAAACCCTTACTGGTAAGCAAAAGGCTTACTAGAACATATGATAGCTTATGGATCACCATATCCCAAACAAATTGAATATGACAAGAATTTGAGCCACATGAATGACTGAACCAAATCAATTCCACCAATTAGAATATATCAAAGACAAATCTCCTAATCATCATCAAAGTCCAATCAATCTATCAAAATTCGGTAGACAACCAAATAAGCTAGTATTGACATCAATGACAAACATCAATGCAACACATAATCAATTCTTCCAAATTGCCAACAATCTCCCCTTGGCATTGATGGTAACATTAGATGTGAAAAACATCCAAGTGCCAAGAAGTGCTAAAGAATGAAGTTCTGAACTAAATAATCAAACCATAGACCAAACTCCCCCTATGATTGATATCTTTGTGAAGCTTTTTTTTCTATTTTCCACATTTATATCTCCCCCCCTTTGACATCAATGCTAGAAATCTGCCATAAACATCAAAGAAAAATCATAAAACCTTTGAACCATACAATTGACTACTCCCCCTAAGTAGTAGCACCATCTCATCAATCTGGAATGAATAATAACTTTGATAAATGCATACCAGACTGATGCCAATCCTCTTCACTCAAGTCTTTACCAGAGGGGTAGAGATCCCCAATCTATCTATAAAATGCTCAAATAATTCCTTAGGCAAAGGTTTAGTGAAGATATCTGCAATCTTCTCTTTGGTATTCACATAAACAAATCTTACTTCATTAGCTTCCAACTTTTCCTTCAAAAAGTTATACTTGATTGATATGTGCTTTGTCTTAGAATGAAATACTAGATTCTTTGATATGTCAATAGCAGTAGAGTTATCAAAATAAATAACTACCGGTTCATTATAATCTACCATTATATCCTTCAACATTTTCTTCATCCATAGTACTTGTGTACAATTAGTAGTAGTAGAAACATACTCAGCTTCAATAGTAGATAAAGAAGTACATGACTGTTTCTTGCTGATCCATGAAACAAGTTTCTTTCAAAGAATGAAAGCTCCATCGGATGTGATTTTCTGGTCATCAACATTTCCAGCCCAATCTGCATCTGTATATGCATATAGTGTATGTTGGACACAAGATACCACTGAGAGGGGGGTGAATTAGTGGTTACCAATTTCTTCACTCGTAATCTTCTAAGTAAGTGTACCAGTTAACATCCTAATACATAGTAGGCCTATTGATAAGATAAACCAAGACAATGAAATGCAACCATACACAAGGGCACATCACATGCCATCAATATATATGAGGAAAACCCAAGATGGGAAAAACCTCTATGAGAAAAGATGTTGGAGTCTACTGCTCCAATCCAACCTCACAATGATAGTTTGATTACAATGTTTAGGGCACCAACCCAAGGAGCACCAACCCTTGATTTAGGGCACCAACCCAAGAAGCACCAACCCCTACCCCGAGATCCAACTTAGTGATCTTCAATGAATGTAATCAATTACAAAAGTAATAGCCTTGTTACAAATGAACTTTCTAACTCTTCTTTAAATCTCTTCACTGGATCCTCTATCCAATTCACTACCAATTCTCTGCTGACCTTCTTACTACAACAACCTTATCTCCTACTGCAACCCACTCTTTGCTGCACCTTTCTTTCTACTACACCTTGCTTTCTACTACACCCTTGTTGGTTCTTCCTCTTTCCTTCTTTGATGGATCTTCTCTCTGTCAGTTCTTTGTTCTCATTGTCACCTTTGCTGCTTTCCACCACCGGTCTTGACAACCTAGTCATATGTCTACCATCTGATTCCTGTTGGTTTTCAACTTGCCTTCTCTGCAATCTTCTATGACTCTTCTATGCCGGTTTTGTCACCACTGGTATTCTCCTCTTTTAGACTCAATGACAGACTACCGGTTGCCTCACTATTTCCTATTGAACTATTCAATCATGTTCTCTCTCACACTCAATCTCTTCTTCTTCTTCTTGTTGAGAACTTGACTGATTTCACTTCTTCAGCAACAACACCACACTCTCATTTAACAACACCACTTATCGATTTAGACTTGCATATTTATAAAAAATTCTTCCTGCCAAAAACTAATTCAAACTTTAGGCGGTTGGGGTTTCTTCATCGACCATGAGGAAAACTAATCTAGTCAAATCTCATTAGATCTGATCGCCTTGATTGATAATCTACAACAAACCAATAAACACCACCATTATCATGCCTTCTAGAACATGCCTTCCATATGCTTTTAATCTATCAGATGATCTCTTGGTCAATCACCAAGAATGGTTTTGTGGTTTCCTTCACCTACTTTGATATGCTCAATCAGTCTATCCTAGATCTTTGTTGTCAATTTGACTTCAAGCCACAAACCTCTACTACACATCACATGAATTACGTAGTCAACATAAATATCAACCTACCACCATCTGCCTCATCGATAGACACTTCACCAACTCACCACGTCGACTTGTGCTTGCATATTTGCCACTTCAACTCCACATGGCATTGCTATCGCTATCCACCTAAAATAGACCTCTTTGTTGGTTCGAACAGGATCACCGACCAACTACATAATTGGGTGCTTCATCTACCGGTTCTCTAACCCTACCGGTTATACCCTAACCGGTCAACCTTCAAACCTACACTTGGTAGCTTTGCTACTGGAACACCTTTTCCGATCACCAAGCATATCAATCCACCACATGCCCATCTTCATCAGGTAGGACCACATCACTTAGCCTCTTTGTTCTCTTACCGGTTCACATACTTACCGGTTGGCACCTTGATAACACCATGTCATCAACCTTCAACTGTTTCCATCACAGGCATCTACATTCCAGTTGTACTCTTTGTCTATAGCTGCTTGACCTTTCCATCTTCTTCACTAGCCCGGACATCATCTCAACCAGTTTGTCAAGGTGACAAACCCATCACTTCTTTACACTTCCTTTTTTGTCCTAGTAGCACAACATGTCAACTCTTTCTGATCTGGTGCACATCTTTAATTTCATGCACCTGAGGCATCCTTTTCTTTCACCTGTTGATCCGGTGTGAACCTTCAATCACCTGAATTTAACTCTTATCTCTTATCTCAGAGGATTATGATACATTCCATGCATAATAGGAGATAAAATACACTTACTGGTGGGAGTGGATCCTTGTCATCCGCATCTTGCAATGCACCATTGTGGCTTCTATATTTAAGCAACATATCTTCAAACTATGATATCATCTTCATCCAGAAGGAGTCCTGCTGATTGAGATCCACACAACATACTGGTGGCCTACATATACATCACTTGAGGTGTTGATGTGATTTAGGTAACATTCCCCCTCTTCATCACAATCAACCGACCAACATATTTCTGTCTTGTTGGTTGACCATAATGCATTGCCAACTTGTCACTTATCAATTAGCAGCCTATTTTTCAACACTAACTTGTGTACCGGTGACTCCAATGGCCATTTTGCTAGATGACATCAATATTCCTTGCCGGTTACTTGATTAGCTAGATGATATCAATGGCACCATTTCGGGGGTATTCATCAATTACAACACTACTCATCAATCTCCCATACTAGTTGCCATCCTATACCGGTTGACATCAATGACAACACAATGCTAACAATCTCCCCCTTTGGCATTTATGCCAACACATGTAGTATCTGACATGCTACAAAATATCTCTCCCCCTTTGACAATAATGGCAAAGGAAACTGACAAAGTTTCTCTCCCCTTTTTACTCTACCCGATACTTCTCCTCCTTTGACTATCATGCATTTCATTCTCTCAAATCACAAGTTTTGAGATGGAGGGCTCAACCACCAATTGACACCAATTTGTACAACAACCAAGTGTATATGCAAACTAGAAACATATGCATATACAAGACTGAAACCAATTGAAGGCACATGTGTTAGTGAGTACATCATACCTAGTGGTTAGACTACATCATCTCCCATTTGATACCAATTGATCTTGAGAATCAAATGTGATTGTACTCTGAGTGCTACCAATTGGGAAGGTAGATACCCGTAATCATGAAATTCTCTTGGGTATTCCTACAACAATTTCCATCTTCTGCAGTTGATGCAGCTAGAACACCCTTAAGTTCAAGCATGTTAGTTCTACATCATAAGCTTTTGAACTCCCCTTGAGTCATACATCTCAGGTCCTCATTGCCTGTTAAGGTCCAAAAATGGAGCTCCAATTTGCACCATATACCGGTTGAGCTATCCATATGTGATCAACCAATTATCTATCATCTCCACAATTTCCACCATAACATATGACATGATCCTAGGTTTACACGATGCCATACAATATCATCATCATGTCATAAACCAAACAGATTATCCCATAAAGAATGCATGCATGCATAATCAACAACCAAGCCAACAAATGTCATTTAGGGCTTCTTTAGTACCACCTGCGACATAAACTCCACAATCCATTATACCGGAGTTAATGCAATGATCTTGAACCTCGTTGTCTTACATAACTTGTACTGCTTGTTAGTATACATACTGGTAACATCCTACACATACCGGTTTCTTTTATTGGTCCATCATCACTACCGAAGCCCCTACCTATGACTCTAGTCTATTTGTGTCAATTTGCATCTTATACTAATTGAAAATTTTCCATCCATTGACATATGCAGTAGTGATCCATCTTTCATCTATAGGTGTGTAGCCAAAGCAACCACTACACACACTTGCCATCCATTTTCTTCTTTATTACCAACAACATCCTGTTCTTCCATGTGTCCTCTTCCATTGATAGGGTGAATGATGTGATCAATAAGAGACTCCCCCTAATATCCTACATCTCCTTTAAGCCCTAGGAGATATCACCTATGCATTGAATGCATAGTACCAGTCCATGGTCCTACTTTCTTCTTTCTTCCTCCAAACCTTCTTGGTTTCTCTCTCTTTCTCACTTGCAGCCTTTGGAGTAGTGTTGACTTTCTACTACTCATTTTCCCTTGTACTAAAAACATCACTATAATAGCACACAACCTCCATCCCACATGAGTAAATGGGGGATCTCCTGTTAAACCAGTTGACACTTCTTCTTCTAATTATGCCATTGTAGCCAGCTACCAGTCTCCATGGATTCCTTACATATATAGGAACACTTCTAATCCCATTTCATTCAAATCTTTTCTACTCATTTCTTTTATAACTACCTCTATACCGAGCATGATTGTTCCTCTAGTTACCATAGAACTGTGAGTTCTTCTTCTTTCTTTTATAACTTCTGTGGCTAGATCTATTGCAATTATAACAAACACTATTTGCATAACCGACAGAGGAAATATACATGTTTCTACTTCTTGATACATTTTTCTCATATGCATGATATCTATGAGATCCTAGATTGTTCCTTCTAGATCCCTTTATACATTCTTCTACCCTATGGCCATAACCATTACATGCAAAACAATAACCAAAGAAGGAGGACTTATTGCTTACAAATTTGTTTTGCCAAACATTAGGTGATCTTACTAGTTTGGAATCTCCATTTATGCTTCTCCGAGAGTGGATCCTAGGTTGTCCATTCTCTGCATCTCTTCCATCTAATCTCTTATTTTCCCACACTTGCTTTGTCTTGTGGGCAGTAACATTTATTTGTCCTCTACCAGTAGGAGGTCTTCTTTGCTGTCTTCTCATGCTCTTGCTTCTAGTGAAGCTATTTTCTCCCATCTTCCCTTTTCCTTTGGGATCTGTATTGTTCCTCCTTCTTGCAACACTAGTCTTCATCCTGGTCTCCATGTCTTCACCAGTTGTGGTTAGATCTACCTTCTTCTAAGGAGCATCTCTAACTGTGAAGGCTTGTCCCTTATTATCTCCATTTGAGGAGAGAAACAAAATGTCATTGTGGGGACATTCTTGCTAGTGGAGCATTCATGAACACCACTTCCTAATCCTCTTGTGTCCTTGGCATGCTTTTTATTTTTAAACATTTTGTCCAAGGCATCACTACTGCCATCAAACTTGATTCTTACCTTGAGCTCATCCTGACATTTCTCAAGGTCATTTTAGAGAATCTCCATTTCTCCTACTAGTTGTTGGTATTCTTTATCCTTGACTTCTAGCTCAAATGCTAGATCATTACACTGACATAACTTGGTGTCTTCTTGTTGAGTCTTTAATTCTGAGACACATTTCTTAGATTCTTCAAGGCATCTCATCAACCGGTTCTGCTCCACAATTAGAGAATTCTTGAATAACTTGTATTCATTCCTCACTCTACTAAGCTCTTCAAGTGCACTTACAAGTTCTCCTTCATGATCAATTTCTGTTTCATCTTCTTCTTCACCTTCACTATCACTACCAAACACATCTCACTGGTGGGAATGATCTCCATGATCATTCTCAGATGTGTGTTTCTCATCTTCTAATTCTTGTGCCATGAAGGGGTGAGTTTCTTCTTTATCATTTCTATGACTACTAATAGATTTGCCGTCATCATCTGCAGATACATGAGATGCATTTCTCATTCTATTTTCACAAGCTGGTTCTACATAAGTAGGCTCATTTCCATAGAGGTTATTCAACCTATCCCATAATATTTTTGCCGATCTGCATCTATCCACCTGTGAGGAGACATCATCTGATAACCCATAGAGTATAGACTTCATTTCTACATCATTACATTAGTTTCTTCTTTCTGCATCTGAATTAGTGGGAGGACTAAGTTTACTAGGGCAACCATTTACAACAGACATCCAGACATCATACCCTAATGAGGGTAGGTAGAATTCCATTCTACAACTCTGAATGGAATAGTGTGAACCATCAAATACCGGAGCATGGACTGACACTAAACAAACCATTATTTCCTTAAGCCAAAATCAACCCAAGCTAGAGAAAGCTTATCAACCAAGAAGCTAGGCTCTGATACCAATTGTTGGACACAAGATACCACTGAGAGGGGGGTGAATCAGTGGTTTCCAATTTCTTCCCCCTTAATCTTCTAAGTAAGTTTACCAATTTGATGAATACTAAGAGGGGGGGGGGGTGAATTAGAACTTAACCAAACTCTTAAACAATTTTCTAGCAGACCGGTATAGTAGTTTAAACAACAAACTGGTTAAAACATAAATAAACCAACTAGCAAATAGAGAATTCACCCACAGAAGGACAATAACCATAACACAATATATTTTGACATGGAAACCCAAATGGGAAAAACCATGGTGAGTAAAACTCACAAGTCAACTATCTCTAGAATAGTAACCAGACCGGTTAAGGCCTTACAATGTTCTTCACCAGAACAGATCCTCTTAGGAATCCAGATCTCTATTAGGAGATAAGTTTTGTTAAATACTACCCTGTTAAAGGATTTCAGATCCATGACTGTGAACCACCTTGTTAGAGGATTTACAATAGGCTTGGTTGGGCCTACCCGATTAAGGGTTTCAGACTTGTTGAAGAGATTAGTAATCAACAAGTGAATACACTAGAAGATAGCACATAATGCTTTATTAGATCCTTGACAGTTCTTCATTAATGCATTACAACATTACTTTAGTCTTCTATCCTTTGCACTCACAAGCTCTGCAATGAGATACCTATTTCGTACAGACCTACTATGCTCTGCAATACTCATACACATCAATCCTTCAAAACCCTAGACATGATGTCCTCATATAGGAATTTGATTTCATGTTGGTCCAATAAGATTAGATTATGATTTCCTAGGTACAATGCATCTAGAGCTATTTGGTAACACGACACAGAAACACCGCTAAAGTGTCGGTGGATGATAATTCATTACACTTTACAATTATACCAGTTTGGCACAGTATACCGATTACTGGTTTAACGAATAAGACTCAAAAATTGGAACATAATGTTCCGATCAAAAGATTAACTATCGCTAGGGGTCTTCATTTTTCTTGAGGTGTTCATACCACTATGACCGATAAGCTTCTTCTTCAAAACACTGATAGTCTTCAAAAAATAAAGACTATACATACAATGTCATATAGTACCGGTGTGAACAACACAACACATATTACCAATTGAGAATAACTCATACATAAAATAAGTGTGTTTCCATGAATGACAATCACAACTAAATATCATCAAAATACCAACACGATTAACATCCTAATACTTAGTAGGCCTAATAAAATAAACCAAGACAATGAAATGCAAGCATACACAATGGCACATCACATGACACACTATATAGGAGGAAAACCCAAGATGGGAAAACCTCGGTGAGAAAAGCTGTTGGAGTCTACTACTCCAATCCAACCTCACAATGATAGTCTAATTATAATGTTTATGGCACCAACCCAAGGAGAAATTACCCCTGCACCGAGCTCCAATTCAATGATCTTCAATTAACATAATAAATTACAAAAGTAATAGCCTTGCTACAAATGAACTTTGTAACTCTTCTGCAAATCTCTTCACCGGATCCTCTATCCAATTCACTGCTAGTTCTCTGCTCATCTTCTTACTGCAATCCACTCTCTGCTGCACCTTTCTTCTTCTTCTTCTTCTAAGTATCTAAAAATTCTTTTCACTACACTCTCATGATTCTCTCTAGGATCACTCTGATATCTTGATACAATACAAACATCATTCATTATATCCGGTCTAGTCTGAGTCAAATATAATAGACCTCCAATCATAGATTTGTACCTTGTAGGATTTACCAGAGTTGATACATCTTTCTTTGTCAATTTCTCACTAGTAACCATGGGGGTACCAGTGCATTTGGAATTTTCCATACCAAATTTCTTCAACAACTCTCTAGCATACTTAGTTTGACAAATTAAAATACCTTTGTCATTTGAGTAATCTGCAAACTTAAGAAAAATCTCATTTCCCCAATCATTAACATCTCAAATTCATTCTTCATATTATCAGAGAATTCCATACATAACTTATCCTTACCTCCCAGAATTATATCATCAACAAAGATATCAATAATCAATATGTCAACATCAGTGATCTTATAATATAAGTTACTATCAGCATTAACTTTAGTGAAACCAAGCTTCGAAAGATATTTGTCCAATCTAGCATACCTAGCTCTTGGGGCTTGCTTCAATCCATATAAAGATTTCCTTAATTTGCAAACCATATTTTTGTCATCTGAAAGTGAAAAATCATCATGTTGCCCAATATAAACTTCCTCTTCAAGATCTCCATTTAGAAATGCACACTTAACATCCATCTGATAAAACTTGTAGTTCTTATGGGCAGCATAAGAAATAAATAATCTTGCAACTTCAATCCTAGCTATTAGAGCAAAAGTTTCATCATAATCAATTCCTTCCTTCTGAGAATATCCTTTATAGACCAATCTACCCTTGTTCCTCACAACTTGTCCATCTTCATTCAGTTTATTCCTAAAAACCCATTTAGTTCCAATAACATTCTTATTTTTATGCCAGAGAACTAAATTCCATGTGTTGCTCTTTTCTATTTGATGCAATTCCTCTTCCATAGATTTTATCCAACATTCATCCTTACATGCTTCATCTACTGATGCTAGTTCCATTTGAGAAATTAAACATACCTTTTCAGCTGCCAACTTTCTTCTTGTCATCACTCCTTTGTTCTTGTCTCTAATGATCTAATCTTTTGAATGATTCAACCTTACATATTGAGGAATCTTTTGACTTTTTGATTCTGTGCTTTGATCTTCAGTTACTGTTGAATTTTTTGATACTGCCAGAGTAATTGGTTCATCATTTTGTTCTGTCAGATTCTACCAGTTCAGTTATAACCATTTCCACTTCCAGTTCTCTCTCATAAGTTCTGATTTGATCTTTGTTCTACTCATCCACCTTGACGTTAGCACTTTCCACAATTTTCTGCAATCTTTTGTTATAACATCTATATGCTTTCCTTTGATTAGAATAACCAAGAAATATTCCTTCATCACATTTAGGATCAAACTTTCAAATGGAATCATCTCTTTTGATATATCATTTACTACCAAAGATTCTAAAATACTTAACTATAGGTGTATGACCAAACCACAACTCATAAGGTGTCTTACCGTTGTCTCCTTTGATATGAATTTTTTTGAATGTGTACATCATCATGCTCACAACTTATCTCCAATAGATATGTGGAAAATTAGATTCCATCATCATAATCTAGCTGCATCTAGGATAGTTATGTTCTTTCTTTCCACAACACCATTCTGTTGAGGTGTCTAGGGTGTAGACAATTGTCTCCTTATCCCATGTTTCTCACAATAACTGTTAAATTCACCAGATGTGAATTCACCGGCCTGATCAGATCTTAAGCATTTTATCTTCAATCATGTATCTGTCTCAACCATAGCTTTAAATATCTTGAACTTTTCAAAGGCTTCAAATTTCTCCCTTAGAAAAGTAGCCCACATCATTCTAGAATAGTCATCAATGATTAGCATGAAATACCCTTCACCCTAAAAACTTCTTACTCTAGCAGGACCACACAAATCAATATGAATAAGATGAAGAAAACCATTAGATTTGTCTTGTATACTCTTAAAAGAAGTTCTGACTTGATTTCCCCTTTGACATTCCTTACATACCAGATTAAGAGGTTTCACAATCTTAGGTATATCTCTAACTGCCTTAGTTGAACTGGTTTTTACAATGTAATCAAAATTCACATGACACAACCTCTTATGCCATAGCCAAATCTCATCAATATGGATAATCAAACATGTCTTCTCATTGGAGTTCCAATGAAAGATGTTACCTTTAGTTTGAGTACCAGTTGCAATTTCCAAATCAGATCTATTAATGATTTTACATTTTCCATTTTTGAACTGTGATTGAAATCCCTTATCCACCAACTCTCCTACACTTAAAAGATTATGCCTTAAACCTTCAACATAATAAACATTATCAGTGTTCTACTTGCCATCCAATGATATAGTTCCTCTTCCTCTAATAATGCATGCTTTTTCATCTCCAATCTGACAAGACCACCATCAAATTATTGGAAAGATAGTAACTTCCTTTTATCTCTAGTCATATGATGTGAACATCCATTGTTTGTCACCCATTCATATTGGTCTTCAACCTTAGCAGCAAGTGCCTTATCTTCATTATGAATGACAAGTTCCAAAGCATCTTCCTTGATAGCGAAGAATAACCATTCCTTTCTGATGCAGAGCCCTACCAAAACTCTGAAGAACAAGCCCAAAAAAGCTTAGACTAGTAACCCCTCAATTGACTACAAGGGTCTTGCAAGGGAGGAATCCACACCTTGGGTGAAACTACACACACACTCACTAGGCTTTGGCCTACTCAAGATGAGTAAAACGCCTTACTTTCTCAAACAAGCCTTACCAGTAACTCCTACTCTTAGGGATTTTGGAAATGATCCATACATGGCGTCTAAGAACTATTCCAAACACTCGTTTTGGTTTTGGGTGTTCGCATATGTGTAGAGTATGATGAGATGATATATTGTATGTTGTCACTGATGTCAATATGCTGAAGTATGAATCGGTATATTGAAGTAAGTGACCTGGCAAGTGAACCGGTATGATGATATAAGTAAATCGGTATGATGGTAAAAGTGAAGCGGTATGATGAAGTGTGAACTAGTATGATGGAATGAACCGGTATATGCAGAAAATGAACCGGTATGTGAACCGGTATATGGAAAGTTTGTATCAGGGTTTTTGGTTGATGCATTCCAAGTCTATGTGATTCAACCAATGACATCCTATGACCAGTTAGCATTGAAATGAAGATGAGATCACATTGCCACGTCAGCCTTGTGCACGTGAAAAATCTTCTTGAGGATCTTGCATGAAGAAGATTGATTCTATCCACCTCGGGAATGTGCAAAATCTCAGTAAATAGTGGAGAGCGCATGATGGGTTATCAGCTTCTAGAAGTAGTGAAGAATGGACGATGGAGAACATCTTGAGATTTGTTCAAGATTGTTTTACTTTATGCAATGTGATTAAATGGTCAGGATTGGACCGATTGTATTGATAACCTAGATGCTTAGGGTTTTAGGTTTTGGCTACCAACCTAATTGTTGTCTATAAGGTCGATGATGATTTGCATTGTGAATTTGTTGGCAAATGTTATGTGTGTATCCAAGTGAAGAGATACTTGATTCTTGCTAGACCAGAGTAGTGAGTAGAGATCTACAAAGAGTGATTGCAGAAGTATAAGAATTGAAGTGGATCTGCCTTAGCATTGAGTGTTGTTATCAGATCAGTGTATTACCTATTGACTTCTAATCATTTCAATAGTTGGAAAATCCCTTCACCGGGTAGCTTTAATAGGCTTTTTGTAAATCCTTTAACAGGGTGACTCAAAATGATTGAGTTCTTCAAATCCTCTTGCCAGGTAACCTTTAACCGAGTATTTAGCCATCCCTTAACCGGGTGATCCCTAGTAGGATCGGTTCCTAGCAAAACTTGTTGTAAAAGTCCTTAACTGGACTAGGCTCCTAACAGAGCGGACTTTAGAAGAGTTCAAAGAACAACTTGTGGGTATTCATCCCCACCATGGTTTCTCCCAGTTGGGTTTCCATGTGAAAAATGATTGTGTTATGTGTGATGCTTTAGTTTTTTCTGTTAAGCGATAATGCATGCTGATCCAGTGGTCATTATATCTCTAATGTATTACTTGTATAAGCATATGGGTGAAGTGGGAATGAGATATTAGATTTTAAGCACATAGGTGAAGTGGAAATTAGATATTAGGTTTTGTGAAGATCTAAGTGTTACCGGTTTATGACTTTTACAGTCACTGTGTTTTACCGATATTGCCTTGGTTTAGATCGGTGATGTTGTTTACCAGTTAGTGTAATCTTTGGAATTTAAGTTGTTGATGAAGTTTTTGTCCATATTGATTCACCCCCCCTCTCAATATTTGTTGAGTATTTACTATTCATAATTATTCATCAATTGGTATCAGAGCAGTCCTCCAGGTCCTCTGTGTTATAAGCTTAACTGCTTGAGGAAAATATCCTATTCTAATGATGAAGAGGGAAGGTCCGAAGTTCAACAGAGATAACTTTAAGATATGGAAATATAGAATGCAGATTTACATTAAAAGCATGGGTGCTCAACACTGGAACTATGTTGAGAATACTTATGTTGTTCCTACCGGTACTCTCACCAATGATCAAAGAAGATAGATTTAGGAGAATGGGCAAGTCATGGAATCTCTTAGCAATAGTCTATCTAATATTGAGTTTATAGATGTTCAAGACAAAGATAATCCCAAAGATGTATGGGATACTTTGGAATCTATCTATGGTGGTGATGAGCATGTGATGCAAGCTAAGGAAGAGAGCCTTAAGGGAAAGTTTGAAGACATGCAAATGGTTGAAGGAGAAACCATTCAACAATATGGGATAAGAATTAAAACTGTTGTTGGAGACATCAAGAGTGCAGAAGGTACAATGGATGATTCCACCATTGTTAGCAAAGTTTTGAGAACCTTATTACCGGTCTATACAATAAGGGTTGCCACTATTCAGGAGTTGAGATCTATTGACAAGACAAAGGTATCCCTTGACTCTATTATTGCTAAGTTGACCGCATATGAGCTAAACAGTTATGATGGTACTGTTCAGAAGACTGATTCAACCTTTAAAGCATCTGTTGCACTATCTAGAAAGGGTAAAGAAGCTAGTACCAGTTGTGAACCGAGACAAAGCAGAGTTATGGATGATGAGGAGATCCTGATGGAGTTTGAGTCTCTTCTTGCTAAGAGACTTCATAAAAGAACTAGAAAATATAGAGGTAAGCTCCCTTTGAAATGCTTTTCTTGCAATAGGATAGGACACATTTCTGTCAACTGTCCTAATAGTGATAATAAGGACAAACCAGAGAGGTTCAAAAAGTTCAAAGGAGGAAATAGGAGAAACTGTCTAGTTACAGTTGATGAAGGTGTCACTAATGATGAATCAGAAGATGAAGAAAGTAAAGACATGGTATTTGTAGTTGTTAAGGAAGATGTGTCAGATAAGAAGGCTCTTGTCTACCGCTTTGATAATTCTAATGAGTGGATTATTGATAGTTGTTGTTCTCACCACATGACTGGTGACCGGAGAAAGTTTTTGTCTTAGGAAGAGTATGATGGAGGTGTAGTCCGATTTGGTAATGATGCACCTTGTATGGTAAAAGGCAAAGGGTCCATCTCTCTAAATGAGAAAAGCAGTGCTGATAATGTGTATTGGGTAGAAGGTCTCAGGCATAACCTTCTGAGTGTTGCCTAGCTGAATGATAAAGGACTCATTCTAGAATTCAAAGATGGAGTATGCAAAATAGAGGGAAAGAGTGGTGAACTGATGGCCACTGGTATGCAAACCAAAGGTAACTTATTTCAATTGAATATAAATATCAGTCAATGTCTAATGGCTAAGTTTGATGGAAGTTGGATATGGCATAGGAGACTATCATGTAAATTTTCATAATATTGTGAAGGCTAGTAAGATCAAGGCAGTTAGAGGATTTCCTATGCTGAACAAACCGAAGAATCCTTTGTGCAGAGAATGTCAACTAGGGAAAATGTCTTCCTCAACCTTCAAAGGAAAATCTTTCACAGTAGATAATTTACTTGATCTTGTGCATATTGATTTGTGTGGTCTTATGAAAACTAGGAGTGTTCAAGGAGATAGGTACTTTATGATTCTGACTGATGATTGCTCAAGAATGATGTGGGTCACATTCTTGAAAGACAAGTCTGAAGCTTTTGGAAAGTTCAAAGACTTCAGAGCACTAGTTGAAAAGGAAAGCGGTAAGAGGATTAAATGCCTTAGGACCGACCAAGGAGGAGATTTCACTTCTGGAGAATTCAATAAGTATTGTGAAGAGAATGACATCAAGAGGCAACTGTCTGCCCCCCAGACTCTACAATAGAATGACCTAGCAGAGAGGAACAACTAGACTGTACTTGAAGTAGCCAGAACAATGCTGATTCAAGGGAAGGTTGCTCACACCTTTTGGAGAGAAGCGACGAGCACTATAGTCTACACCATGAATTGGGTACTCATCAAGAAAGGTAAGGATAAAACTCCTTATGAGTATTGGACTGGAAAGATTTCAGTAGTAAGTTACTTTAGAGTGTTTGGTAGCAAATGTTATATCAAGAGAAGTAAACACTATAGCAAGTTTGATGCAAAATGTGATGAGGTAATATTCCTAGGGTATTCCACCAAGAGCAAAGCTCTCAAGTGTTTTTACAATAGGACTTAGAGAATTGTTGAAAGTATCAATGTTAGAGTTGATGAAACCTCTGAGAAACCTAAGGAAATCGATAGTGAGCAATCGATAGATGAACCAGTTATAACCTTCTAGGAACCGGTTTCAAAACAACCAAGTACAAGCAACTGTACTCCTACATCGGTAGATGCTGATGTATATGAAGATGAGGATGAAGAGGAAAAACAAGCGGAATCAGTCAAGATCATTCCTAGGTATGTAAAGTTGCATCATGATCTAAAGTATATCATAGGGGATAAGGATGCAGGAATTCTTACAAGAAGAAAGGTCAGAGAAAATTCTTGCATGATCTCTGAATTTGAGCCCAAAACATTCAAAGAGGCACATAAAGATGAAGACTGGATTAAGGCTATGGAAGAGGAACTTGACCAGATAGAAAAGAATGGTACATGGTCTTTGGTACCCAAACCTGAGCATAAAAATGTTATTGGCACCAAATGGGTTTTTAGAAACAAACTGAATGAAGATGGCACAATGGTAAGAAACAAAGCAAGACTGGTATGTAGGGGATATGCTCAAGACAAAGGAGAAGACTATGGAGAAACCTTTGCTCTAGTAGCTAGATTGGAAGGAGTTTGAATGCTACTTGCATATGAAGCCTTTAAGGGATTCAAAGTGTATCAGATGGATGTAAAATCTGCATTCCTGAATGGAATACTTGAAGAGGAAGTATATATAGAGCAACCAGATGGGTTCGCCCTATTAGAAGACAATGATATGGTGTGTAGGCTACATAAAGCCCTGTATAGATTGAAACAAGCACCTAGAGCATGGTATGGATGTTTACAATCCCATCTTGTAAAGATTGGATTTGACAGAACAAGTGAAGATAGAAATATCTATCTGAAGCCAGAAGGAGATCAGATTCTAATCTATGAAGTGTTTGTTGATGACATAATTTTTGGTGGAGATGACAAGATGAGCCATGCATTTGCAGATGAGATGAAGAAGAAATTTGAGATGTCACTAATCGAAGAGATGAAGTTCTTCATTGGACTACAAATTCAACAAATGAAAGATGGTATCTTTATCACTCAGTCCAAGTATGTCAAACAGGTGTTGAAGACCTTTGGCATGGAAGAAAGCAAACTAGTTGGTACACCGATGATGGCTGGTTGTAAATTGTCAAAAGAAGATGACTCAGCATTGGTGAATGAGAAAGATTACAGGTCAATGATTGGTAAGTTGCACTATGTAGTACACAACATACCAAACATTGCACATGCAGTGGGCATTGCTGCACGTTTCCAGAAAAGTCCAAGAGAATCCCACTTGGTAGGAGTCAAGCAGATTCTTAGATATCTGAAGGGAACTATAGATTATGGATTGTGGTATCCATACAGTAATGATTTCAATCTCAAAGTGTTTACCAATGCCGATTGGGTTGGTAATGTGGATGACCAGAAGAGCACAACTGGTGATGCATTCTTCCTCGATGGTAGATTAGTCTCATGGATGAGCAAAAAGAAGAGTTGTATCTCTCAATCCACAACAGATGCAAAATATGTAGCAGCATTTATGAACTGCACTCAAACAATTTGGATGAAGCATGTATTAAGTGGTTTCAAAGTCCCTGTATCTGAACCGGTGAGTATATTTTGTGACAACACAAGGGAAATTAATATTTCCAAGAATCTGGTATTCCATGCTAGAACCAAGCACTTCAAGCTCAAGTATCATTTCTTGAGGGAGAAAGTTCAAAACAAAGACGTTGTATTGGAACATGTTTCCAGTAAGGAGCAGGTAGCAGACATATTCACTAATCCTCTACCGAAGGCTACATTTACCTATTTAAGAGGTGAATTAGGGGTGTTGCCCCTTCAAGAGGTGAACTAAAGGTATGTGCTCCACATTAGTTAAGTAATGCATTGTCAAATATTTTTAGGATTGATGTGTTGATGAATGCTACTCCTTAGGGGGAGCAACATAGTGGAACATGGATGTTTATGCCTCCACTTTGGCATTGTTGTCAAAGGGGGAGAATATGTGAAGTAGAGAAGATATCTAAAATATTGAAGACATATAGTATGGAAGAGATTGGGGAGAAGATGTGAAGATGTAGAGATATCGTTGTATATTGCCATCAATGCCAAAGGGGGAGATTGTTGGCATATGTGCAAAGTATGATGACATGATAGTATTGTATGTTTTCATTGATGTCAATATGCTAAAGTGTGAACTAGTATATTGAAGTAAGTGACCTGGAAAGTGAACCAATATGATGATACAAGTAAACCGGTATGATGGTAAAAGTGAAGCGGTATGATGAAGTGTGAACCAGTATGATGGAATGAATCGGTATATGCAGAAAGTGAACCGGTGTATGGAAATTTTGTATTGGGGTTTCTGGTTGATGTATTCCAAGTCTGTGTGATTCGACCGATGACATCCTGTGATGAGTTAGCATTAAAATGAAGATGAGATCACTTTTCCATGTCAGCTTTGTGCACGAGAAGAATCTTCTTGAGGATCTTGCATGAAGAAGATTGATTCTATCCACCTCGGGAATGTGCAAAATCTCAGTAAATGGTGGAGAGTGCGTGATGGGTTATCAGCTTCCAAAAGCAGTGAAGAATAGACGATGGAGAACGTCTTGAGATTTATTCAAGATTGTTTTACTCTATGCAATGTGATTAAATAGTGAGGATTGGACTGACTGTATTGATAACCTAGTTGCTTAGGGTTTTAGGTTTTGGCTACCGACCTAATTGTTGTCTACAAGGTCGATGATGATTTGTATTGTGAAGTTGTTGGAAAATTTTATGTGTGTATCCAAGTGAAGAGATACTTGATTCTTGCCATACCAGAGTAGTGAGTAGAGATCTACAGAGAGTGATTGCAAAAGTATAAGAACTAAAGTGGATCTGCCTTAGCATTGAGTGTTGTTATCAGATAAGTGTATTACCTGTTGACTTCTAATCATTTCAATAGTTGGAAAATCCCTTCACCGGGTAGTTTTAATAGGATTTTTGTAAATCCTTTAACAGGGTGACTCAAAATCATTGAGTTCTTCAAATCCTCTTGTGAGGTAACCTTTAATCGGGTATTTAGCCATCCCTTAACCGGGTGATCCCTAGCAGGATCGGTTCCTAGCAGAACCTATTGTAAAAGTCCTTTATCGGACTAGGCTCCTAATAGAGTGGACTTTAGAAGAGTTAAAAGAAAAACTTGTGGGTATTCATCCCCACTGTGGTTTTTCCCAGTTGGGTTTCCACGTGAAAAATGACTGTGTTATGTGTGATGCTTTTTCATGTGATGCTTTAGTGTTTTTTGTTAAGCGGTAATGCATGTTGATCCAGTGGTCATTATATCTCTGATGTATTAACTATTTAAGCATATGGGTGAAGTGGGAATGAGATATTAGATTTTAAGCATATGGCTGAATTGGAAATGAGATATTAGGTTTTGTGAAGATCTAAGTGTTACCGGTTTATGACTTTTACATTCACTGTGTTTTACTGGTACTGCCTTGATTTAGATCGGTGATGTTGTTTACCAGTTAGTGCAGTCTTTGCAGTTTAAGTTTTCTATGAATTTTTTGTCCATAATGATT
This sequence comes from Cryptomeria japonica, assembly GCF_030272615.1. NCBI lineage: Eukaryota > Viridiplantae > Streptophyta > Pinopsida > Cupressales > Cupressaceae > Cryptomeria > Cryptomeria japonica. Next base: position 553,285,996 of record NC_081412.1, on the reverse strand, counting down.
CACCCCCCCTCTCAATATCTATTGAGTATTTACTATTCATCATTGGGAACCAATTCCTTGTACCTTCTTTGGAAATCCACCCCTAGGCTTGTAGCCCTACTTTGCGATAGAATGGACCTTAACTCAAAAATGTTCCACACACTCATACAAAAAAATTACCATTTTAGAAACCCTTTTGGAAGTTGTACTGATCCCCAAAATGGTTTGGCTAGATCTACAAATACAAGGTTTGTTCCTTGTAGAGGCTAAGTGACCTAATAGGGGCAATTAGCCCTATTTTCCAAATCAACTACCTTCACCGGTACACCAAATGAAAAATAAACTTTATGGGCATATGGGGGATAGTGAGAAATCTCTAATTCTAGGGTTTCATTCCTGGAATCCACCGCTATGACAACTTATGATGACTGTCCTAAATTTTGTCCTAAGTAGTCACATAAAGATGCCTACCTAATCTTGTTCCTTTCTCCACACAAAAAGGTTTTCCCTACAAAAAACCATGAAAAAACTAAATTCAAGTGTCTTATCTTGCATCCCTCTAAAGGAAGAGTGTTCTAATGGATTGGAGTGCAAGATAAGGCCATTTTTGTTCAAAACCCTCTCCAAACCCTCAATTTATGGGTTACAATAAGAAGAATGGAGGGTTCTCTCTACTTCAAAATAGTTAAGAACTCAGACCTCCACCAAAAGAAAACTATTTTATCTCTCTATCTACTTTGTGGATGGTGGGGTTCAAATCAATCAGTACAGGTACGTGCAACTCTTGCAAACCCAGAATTTCTGGGAAAACTCTGGTATTTTGTGTTTTATTGCTTCACAAACTCCAATTACAACAACACTGACCTTGGGAATCATGTGAAAAAGGATTATAAAACTCTCCAACGGTTTCCCACCAAACTTGGAGTAGGTTGGAGCCATTGAAAGGTTTCCCGCAACTGATTCTAAACAAAGTTGCACTTTTGCACTCAAAAGTTGCACAAAAATTTGTCATACTCCCTAAGGTTGGAATCCACATACATGGATCAAGCAAACACACATTAAACATGTCAAAAAACCTATCAAACACCAATATAAACCACCTGCTACCCCTATTGACCACATTGTCCCAATTGGCTTCTCAAATTGCCTAATTGGTGACATGGGCTTACATGGTGGGGCTTATTTGCATACACGAAACACAAGACACTCTTAAGACACCCTTATGATCCTAGTATTCATCCTTGGGGTCATTAATAGCTTTTTGATGAGGTTCTCTAGCACCATACTCCCCAAGAGAAGAGATCTCAATCCCACTTGAGATCAGAGTTTGTAAATCTGTACCATGATTGGTTATTTGCTCACTGGTCATCCAAACTGCCTTAGAGTCTAGTTTGTCTTGCCAAGCCACCAAGTACTCAATGTACTCCTTGTTCCTTGTCTTCTTTGTGACTCTAGTGTCTAACACTTTTCTCAACTTAGGTGGTGATTCCTACCTTAGAATGTCATTGTCTGCTGCAACTTACATTGGTTTTCCTTCATTGCCATCACCTTTGAAAAGTGTAAGATCACACACACTAAAAATGGGTGATAATCCAAGATCAGGAGGAAGTTGGATCTCATAGGCATTTTGTCCACACTTTTTCAATATCTAACATGGTCCAGTCTTTCTCTACATGATCTTGGTGTATTTTCCTTTTGGGAGTCTCTCCTTCTTCAAATGTATCCATACCAAATCCCCAACATGAAACTGTACATCTCTCTTCTTCTTATCAACATGAGCCTTATACTTTACTACAAATTGTTGGAGATGAGCCTTGACTTGGTCATGCACCTCTTTAATGGCTAATGCAAATGCTTCACCATCTACACTAATGGGCTCTTCTTTGGGTAAATCTATTAACTCTAATACTCCCCTTGGGTGGATGCCATATACAATCTAGAAAGGAGACTTCCCGATACTCGTATTTATGGTGTCATTGTATGAGAATTATGCTCGTGACAAAATATTGTCCCACTTCTCTCCATGTTTCCTTGTCAAACACCTTAATAGGTTTCCCAATGACCTATTGACAACTTCAGTTTTCCCATCCGTTTGATGATGATAGGCTAATGAAAAAGATAGATTAGTCCCCAACTTCTTCCAAAGGGTCCTCCAAAAGTGACCTATGAACTTCACATCTGTGTCTGAAATAATGTTTAGGGGTACTCCATGTATCCATACTATCTCTTTGAAGAATAGGTCTGCAACATATGATGCATCACAAGAAGTCTTACATGGCAAGAAATGAGCCATTTTACTAAACCTGTCCACCACTACAAAGACACTGTCAAATCCTCTCCTTGTCCTAGGTAGACCCAACACAAAGTCCATACTTATTCTCTCCCATGGCCTAGAAGGAATGGGTAAGGGCTGATACAAACCTCAATTTGTAAACTTACCCTTGGCTTTCTGACATATGACAAATGTCTCAACAAACTTCCTTACATTTGTTTGCAATTTAGGCAAAAAATAATGTCTCTTCACAAGGTCTAGGGTCTTGTCAAGGCCAAAATGACCTGCCATAGCTCCACAATGCTTCTCCCTAATAATATTCAACCTCATGGAACACTTAGGAATACACAACTGCACTCCTTTGAACAACAACCCATCTTGTTTCAGAAATTCAGTAAACTCAATACGGTAACTCTCACCAAAGGTTTCACACACCTTTTATATCTCTCCAAAGTCTTCATCATCATCATACATACTCTTCAAGGAATAAATACCAACACTCTCCATCTTGATTTGGTTGATAGTTAAGACCCTCCTGCTCAAAGCATGTGAAAATTTGTTCTTAACTCCCTTCTTGTGTTTGAGGGTAAATGTGAAGGCTTGTAGGGTCTCTACCCACTTCATGTGCTGGTGGTTTAGCTTCTCTTGGCTATTTATGAAACAAAGTGCTTGATTATTGGTAAAAACTATAAATTCCTTAGGCAATAAATAGTGCCTCCACTTCTTCAAATACTGTACTAGAGCATACATCTCAAAGTCATAAGATGAGTATCTCTTCTTGGCATCATTTAGCTTTTCACTAAAAAAAGAAATAGGCCCCCCTTCCTGACTGAGCACTGCTCCAATAGCCATGTGGCTTGCATCACATTCCACCTGAAATATCTTGTTGAAGTCTGGTAAGGCAAGGACTGGTTGTTCTGCAACCTTCTTCTTCTGTGTCTCAAATGAATCATCTGCCTCTTTGGTCCAACTCAACATACACTTTTGTCCTCCCTTTATGGTGTCAAGCATGGGTGTAGAAACATGACTGAATCCTCTTATAAACTTCCTATAAAAAGCAGATAAACCATGGAAACTTCGGACATCATTCATAGTTATAGGTGTAGGCCACGACATTATAGCACTCACCTTCTCTTGGTCTTTTTTCAACTCACCTTGTGAGATTACAAAACCCAAGTAGACAATCTCCTCTATCTATGTACAAACACTTATCCAAATTGATCATTAGTTTCTCTTCATTTAACATCCTGAGAACCATATCTATGTGTTTGAGCTGTTCTTCCCTTGTGTGACTAAAGATAAAGATATCATCTAGGTATACTATGACAAACTTACCTATGAATTCCACCAAGACTTCATTTATTAACCTCATAAAAGTACTAGGGGCATTGGACAACCCAAATGGCATGACCTTCCACTCACATAACCCCTCATTGGTTTTAAAAATTGTTTTCCATTCATCCCCTTGCCTTATTCTAATCTAATGGTATCCACTTTTTAGATCCATTTTTGTAAAATACTTAGTACTCCCTGAGCAATCAAGTAAATCCTCTATTCTAGGGATTGAGAACCTATACCTTATGGTTATCTGGTTGATGGCTCTTGAGTCTGTACAAATCCTCCAAGTGCCTTCTTTCTTGGGTGCAAGGATTGTCGGTACTGCACATGGGCTTAGAATTTTGCCAATCAGTTCTGATTCAAGCAACTCTTCAATCTGCCTTGCCATTTCTGAATTCTGATCTGGGGTGAGCTTGTAGGCTTCTTTATTTGGGAGACTAGATCCGGGGATCAGATCTATGCAATGACTGCTGTCCCTTACCAGTGGTAGGGACCTTGGCATTCCATCTGAGATGATGCCTTGATGCTTATCAAGCAACCGTCTGACTGCAGGATCTATGTGCTTTGGTCCTCCTTCTTTCTCTTTTGCATACTACATGCTCTTTTCTTGTCACCTTGGGGCTAGGCATGAGGGCATATCAAACTACACCTTTCTCTGCAATCTCCTTCATGAACTGTTTACCTTCTACTATCAACACTCTTGTATCCTTCCCTTTTGATTCCATCTCTTCCTCTATCAGAGGTAAGAGTTCTATCACCTTCCCATCTTTGGTGATTGAGTAGGTGTTTCTCAACCCATCATGATGAGCTTTCAGGTCACAATGCCATGGTTTCTCAAACAAGAGATGACATGCATCCATATTGGCTATGTCAAATAGCAATCTACACTTGTAAGATCCAATCTGAAACTCTACCCAAGCCTACTCTTCCACCACTTCTTGTTGACCTTGGGTGAGCCATGAAACCTTATAGGGGTAAGGATGAGGTAGCTTTCTAAGCTTAAGCTTTTCTACCATCTCAAATGATACAAAATTTTTAGTGGATCCGGAGTCTATCAAGACCTTGCATACCTTTCCTTCTCCCTTGCAAGTGGTTTTGAATAGAGATTTCCTTTGTGTAGGCTCCTTGTCAGGTACCTTCATGGTGGTTACTGCTCTCCTCATCATTAAAGTCTCTCTTCTTTTAGGATAGCCATAGATATCAAGAGCATTAACACTTTGATAGGTGTTTGCACTTGCCACACTTTGACAATCACATTCCTACACCAAATTGGTTCTCCTTTCTCCCACATAGCTAGAAGTGTTCTCTGGACACTTATTGGCCATATGCCCTTCTTGGTTGTATTTGTAACACCTAGGAGGTCCTCTACCTTGGAATCTTCCTCTAGAGGGTGGTCTTCTACCCCTAAATCCCCCTCTTGGATTGTAGCCCCCTCCTTGGTTGTAACTTCTCTCTCCTCTATTTCCTTCTTGGTTAGAGTCTCCCTAGTATCCAAAACCATTTCCTCTACCTCTGAAAGGGCCTCTTCCTCCTCTTTGATGTCTCCCTTTACCTCTGCCATTTTGATCCTTCCTTCTCATCAACTTCTCCTCTACCTTGAGTGCCAATCAAAAACACTTTTGGACTGTCTCGAAGGTGTGGAGATTCAAGTCTTCTTGGATTGTAAACCTCAACCCATTAAGATATCTTGCCACCTTCTCATCTTCACTCTCTTTCACCTTGGTCCTCACACACAACTTCATGAACTCCTCAGTATAGGAACTCATATCCATCTCCTTTTGTTTCAAATTCTATCTCCTTGTATGCAATTGGATATTGTAGTCCATTGGGACATAGGTTTCTTTCACCAAAGTCATCATCTTCTACCATGTAGCTACTCTTCTCTTTCCTTCTTTCACCCTCTCATCTTGGATGAAAGTACAACAAGTTAGTGCAGCCCCTTTCATTTTGGATTGGGCCATCTTCACCCTCTGGTGGTCTGGTATGTCTTCACTTTCAAAAAAATTGTCCAAGGAGTCTATCCACTTCATCACTGTGTCTAGCTGCATCTTGCCTGCAAATACTGGTAGATCCATCTTCACATCCATCGTTCTTCTCTCCATGGACTTGAGGACACTCATCAGGGGTCTCTGGTCTACATATACCTCTAGCTCTTCCTGCATAGGGATCTCCTCTTCATCCCCTTCTTCTCGAGAGTCTCTCTCTCTCCCTTCTCCACTTTGTCCTTCAACCGGTCCATCTCATTTCTCAAGGTTTCATTCTCGGCCCTGATTGCTCTGCTCTTTGCCATCTGCTTCTTCACAAGGAAATTCAACTCAATATTGGTCACTATTGAAGGTGCCTCATAGGATCCTTATTCTTCTGACATCTTGTCTTCTCCTTCTCTTCTAAAAGACACTCCTTTGCTCTGATACCACTTCATGTAGAGCCCTACTGAAACTCCTAAGAACAAGCCAAAACAAGGTTAGACTAGTGACCCCTCAATTGACTACAAGGGTCCTGCAAGGGAGTGTTGGGACTATTTAAAATTGAGTCAAGTTTAGAGGCCCAATTCAAATTTTGCCTTGCATTTCCAAATAAGTCAGTTTGAATGGCCTAGACTGTGAGAGGGCAAAATGGAGCCAATTGATTTTCAGGGGGTAAGGCTTGGGATTCATGTCCTATACCTTTCATTTGGCCTATGCAGTGATTTGCAACTTTTAAAATTTAGTTTGGATAAGTTTACCAAGTACCCATTTCGAGGGGTGAGCTGAAAGTGCTTTTTAGGCACAAATGCAGATTTTATTGAGTAGCCTACTTTGACTGATTATATCTTTTTCCTTATTGATTTTCATGAAAAAATTCAAAATGGATTCAATTGTATGCATAAATTTGAGTCATCCTACAAAATTTCAAGTCCTAACGAATCCATTTGCTAAGTTTTCAAAGCCAAATCCGTTTGCAGTTTGTGTGGTTTGACTAGTCCCTGTTTCGACAGCTAGTCGGAGCCCTGTTTCGCACTAGTGTAAAAGTTGCCTCAGTAAGTGTCATGCCATAATGTTTGCTCTAGGTTATTTCTGGTATAAATGATGAGCTAAGTTTCAAATTTCAAGCCTCTGCCAATCCGTTTAGTCGGTTTTCAAAAGGGTTCATTTAGCCATCATTTTCAGTCTTCTGCACTTTTAGTTTTATATCAGTTAATGTAGCCATTTTCATGAGCACGCCATTTGCATCCTGTCAATCTTGTGATCGAACTGAGATTTCCAAGTTTTAATATGTACTTCAAGGTACCTATGTTTCACATTTGAGGGCCTACGAAGGTCATTTGATATTTTTGAGAAAGGCATCATGTGTTGCCAGAACATTGACTTCGTCAGGTCCGCAGTGTTGACAAAGCCAGTTTGTCATTTTTGCCGATTAATATCTCTTCGCTCGGGACTCCTCTTGAGAAACCGTTTGGTATAAGTCATCCTTGTATATCAAAGTACACGCTTGTCAGATGGCGAGATCTAGAAAGGTGTTTTGACAGGTTTGAAAATTACGTCTTCGCGATTAAATGCGAAAATGTGGCGTAATCGCTTGAAGGTTGCAAAATTCAGTCTGATGATCCGAAAATGATGCCGATCATTTCCAGAGGTATCTTTGAGGTCCATGAGTCACTTCAAAGGTCAGTTGTATGAAAATGAATTTTTTTTTAGTTGGACCCACTTTGGGGCCCAACCTAGCTCATGCTTGTGCACTAATTTTTGTGGCGAATTGTTCAGTTTTCGTGGTATGTAATATCCCTTTTGACAAATGATGATGCTAAAGAAAGTTGCAGATTGGATGTTTGTTAGTCTAATCATTGTGAAGAGAAGATGATGATGGTATGCCTCTGATGAGAAAATTGGGAATTTTATGTATCCCTAATTTCCAGAATTTGCTTAATTGAGGTAACCTCTTCTTTTTATTTCATGCCTTCATATAGAGTGACATAGAGGACACTAAGTGGAGTCTCTGGAATACCATTCACACTTATCAAACCATCGAATGTTATGGTTCCAAAATGGTTGGATTTTGGTGTGCTCGACCAGGCAAGACAAGTTATTGCCAGCTAGAGATCTCCCTCCACGTCTATGGTGAGTTTGCAAAGGTAAAAATGTGGAGGATGGTGCTGAGCAAATGTAGAAGCTTTTAAAGATTTTATCTAGTAGAAAGTTCTCTCTCCCTCCATGTGAAGTCTCCCATGAAATACAATCAATGTCCTATGTGGAGTGGAGCTTTTTTTTTTAAGATTGCAGAGAATTTCAGTTAAATGCAACAAGCCCCCCCCCCCCCCCCCTATCACGTGGGCCATGAGAGCTTGCAGGCCATTTTAAAGCCAGCGTCCTCCTTTCACGTGGGGTAAACAATAAAAATTTGCATAAAACTGTAACCATGGTGTGTGGTGTTGTTGCTGCAGATCTTTTTCTCCCCCATGCCGTGAGTTGGAAGGTGAGTTTGAATATGAGAAGAGGCAAATAGGAGAACATGCCAAACAAATGCATATTGGTAACGTAGAACCCAACCTCCACCCCTGTACATGAAATTTGTTTGTGTAAAGCTTGTTAAAAGGGGATTGAATGTTGCAAGGAAAGGATTAATACTAAACCCTACGTGATAAAGCTTGTGGAGTGGCAGCATAAGAGTCCAGGTGAAAGGTTATCATCATCACTGCAGACAGTGTGGTGGGCAAGGATGGGCATCATCTTCAAGGATGCAAAATGGTGTTTTCTGCAGTCTCCTCTCCATTGTGTGGTCTCCCATCTCCCTGCTGGCCATGGTGTTGGAGAATGATACAGAGCTTACGGAAAATGCAAATGGCAGGTGTAAAGTATTAAATCCACAACCTTTGCCCAATTCTTCCTGTGTGGCATTAAAAGGGAAGGTTAAATCAATCGAACTTCATGCAAATGTCCAAACCATTAAAGTTTCAGAGATTGCTTCAAAAAAGTGCATTCCTGGGCAAACACATAATCCCACATTCACTGGGAAATGGTATTTTTTGGTGTTTATAAGCAAAACCATACAGTAGTAATATGTCAAAGCCTCTGGGCTTTTGAGGGATGATGCCTATGGGCACCCAAGGTGGGCCCATGTGTGGGTGTGAATCCTAAGGTGATGGAGGAGGTGACTGAGCGATGACCAGGTGGACCCCATGCATGCATGCTTCCCGAGGCAAATAGGCAAATTTTGTAGAGAAGAGTTAGCTTAACCAGTGAGTAGGTTGCAGAGGATCCGACAAAGCACGTGATTTTGCGGGCCAAAGATGCACGCGAGTTACACCCTGTGAAATGGTGAAAAGGGTAAAGATCGTGCATGTTTTGGGAGATAGGATGGTTTGTGCTATTTCGCAAAGGAAAGTTGCTCACCAGTTAAGGTCTGCGAAACTGCGGAACAACGAAACGCGAAATGGCGAAAATGCAAGGTTAAAGAACATGCAGGTTTGATGAAGATCGAGGGCTCACGCGATTTCGTGGAGTGGAGATGCACACCGGATAAAGGCCACAAAATGGTGAAAGCCAGGTGATGCACAAGTGGCAGGGCCAATCAGCGGTCTAGCAGGTGGGCCCCGGTGAGGTGGCGATGATGTGGTGCAAACATGGCACCTAGGTGGACGACAAGCAAGCGGACACGTGGCGGAGTGACGAGGTGTCATCTCAGGTGGTGCCCAGTAGACCCTATGAACCAATCAGGTCCCGCCACATGGCAAAGTGTCAGAGCACAATCAGAGCAAAAATCAAATTTAAAATCAGTTAAAGATATAGTTTCAACTATATTAAAATTCAATTTTTTTTAATGATGTGTACATGTTGAGGATTAATTCACCCAGGGTCTCAATGTTGGCCAAAATATGAAGTGCTATATATTGCCGGAAAGCTCTTGGAATGAGGAATCCAGTCAGGTAGTTAATTTTGACAAATGTGCGATATTTCGAGAGCAGTTTCCATGGGAGTGAAATTCAATTAGAGAGGAGATATTTGGCAATTTCAGTTGCAGATATGATTTTCTTCCCTCCTCTTTTTATTCCCAACTCTTCTCATTTGTAAGGGTTCCAGTTTTGGAGAGATTTTCTCCAAGGGGAGAAATCCGAAATTGCAGGTTCTAGTGATGACATCTTTTTATCAATGCAAATGATAGTGTGTTCTTCTATGTTTTCAGTGTTGTCTTTACTGTAGGTTTAGTTTTAGTTTGCAGGTTCACACATATGCAAGGCATGTGTGAGTTTCCATGAAATTGTCTCCAAAATGTACTCAGATTCATATAATTTCATATTATCAAGGATAATTTGAGTTGTCTCTTTTAGAGTCCTCTAAGAGTGAAATGTTTGTCTTTTGGGTATTCTTCAAGGAAGGATTTAAATCCTAAAACCCAGCATTAATGATTTTGAATGCATATTGGATATATATATATATATATATATATATATATATAAAAGTATAGTTTTGTGACAGAGCAGAGGATTGTATTAATGTAAGGCATTGATACATGAAAATTTAATGTTGAAAAGAACTTGCATCTGAGATTTCTCTTCTAGTTTTATGCATGACTCTGTGGCCTGGATAAGGCACTGGTCTTTTGTAACATTGAAAGGTTGTCAGAACATCATTTAAAATCCAAAATCAGAATATCTTTTTATATTTTATGTTATGTGGAAGTGTCCCTCCATCTCATGATTCAAAAATGTTCAGTTGCAAGTGTGGATCTAGCCCGTCTGCAGTAACCTCCTAGTTTTTGAACCTTTTGAGATCCATCTGCTTTTGATTGATGCAGTCTTGTGTGTAATAGGTCTGATTAAATGCATCAAAAGTACACCTACCTAGGTTTTGTAGAGCCTGAAGAGTAGAAGGATTCATATCCTTGTCATGTTGTCCAAGCCCTGAGGTTCTTCATAGACTAAATTGGCTACTTCATAGATCAATTGCAGGTATACTTGGGTTATCACTTTTGGTAAACAACAAAAATGGCGACTTTGCTGGGGAAATGAGAATGGAAATTGGCTAAATTCATCCAGTTGGTCTGTCCATTGTGTATGCACAGAGTGTGAAAGTGAATTTATGAGTTAGAAAATGCTCCATGTTCTGGATCTGCAAAATGATATGTGTTTCATATCATATTTTATGAAGGAGTAATAGTGAGAGTTGTAAGAAGTTCTTGCAGTTGTGTGCAAATTTTTCCCCAATTCCTTATTTGGTGGTGCCTCTGTGGTTCATACCAGTGTTAAATAGCTTGGAAGGGTGTTGATTGCAGCAAGATTGAAGGAGTAAAGAGAATTAAATTTGTGATTGAATGGCATTCTGCTGTTCAAAATATCCTCTATGCAAGAGGTGGCGACTCTGATGTAAAAGACCGTGCTAAAAGTGAAGTAAATCTCTAGATCTACAAGTCTTACAGCTGCAAATCTCCAGGTATTTTTGAGGATTTAAATGCAAGACATCTCTTCTGAAAGTTTGAATGTATAATGTAGTTTTCCCAATTAGTGAACAACACTAGTCTAGAGGGAAAGAGAGGATCTCAAAATTGATTTGCATATCTATGCTGCTAAAATATTTAGTGTATGTTATCCTCCATAGTATGCAAATGTGGAAGAACTTTATGTCAAGCAATGTTAATGAATAGATCTGAACAAGGATATGTGCTTGAGGTTTTTTATCCAAGATTGTATAATCATTTGTGGAAGTAGGAAAAATGAGCAGTGAAGTTTTTCAGCCTTGTGTATTTCCACATAGAGCCATGCCTAGTAAACCAAAACAACCATGTAATGGGAAGAGTTTCAGTATGAAGTATTATGCTGCTCTAAACTTTGAAGGTATTCTAGGTTACCCAAATCCCATACCCACAGAAATCAGAAAATATTTGCCCATATTCAGTGGGAAGAAATCAGAATTAGCATGTCAACATGTTAAAAGACTTTCAGATTTGATAGGAGAGTTTGAAATTTGCCAGGAAGATATATGCATGAAATTGTTTGTTCAGTCATTGAAAGAAGATGCAAGAGATTGGTTTTCTTTTTTGCCAGTGAATTCTATTACCTCATGGGAAGAATTGATTTCAGATTTCATGGATCAATTCGATGAGAAGGTGAGTGATTATGACTTGTTGAAAGAATTCACTTATGTACAAATCAGGGAAGATGAATTGGTACCAATATTTAATATCAGATTTTCACAAGCATTGACTAAAATTTCTAGAAAGTATAAACTTGATGTTAAAGTATGTCTGGATGTTTATATGATTGCATTTGATGAAAAGATGAGCTTCTTATTGAGAAACAAAGAACCTAAGACTTTGTATGAAGCTTTTAACACACCTAGGGATATGGAAAATAACTTGAAGTTTGGAATCTCGAAGAGATTCATGTTTGCTATTGTTTCATACCAAAGCACCTTCAATGGTGAAATACCATGTGAAGCTGAAAAAATCATTCCTTGTCTAGGTGCATCTAGCTCTCCAATTCCGAATGGCTTTGTTGATGCATGTGTTTCAGATTTAAATGAGAGTCAAGAGCCTCTGCTATTAATGCTGGTTGTCTCTCACAGTAATGATGGAATGATTAGTGTGCAATGTTGTGATAATGCTGATATGGAGATTGATATATATAAGGGGTATGTACCATTTGATTTGTATGCCGGTTATGCTGATTATGTGGCTGCCAATTACCAAGTGAATCATGCATTTCTCCAAGATAATATTAATGAAAATAATGATGGCGATGACCATCAATCTTTACATGCTGCTGATGTATTTGATGTTGAAATACCAAATACAAAGGGATTACCAAGTGTTGCTGTTTGTGCAAGTGAAAATGTGCAATATGATGAAAATCATAATTGTTTAGTGCAAACAATAGTTGATCCTCACCTAAATATTGATAACCTCAATTGTGTTGAGGATGAAGTAAATCTATTTTCAGATTTCACTTCAGATTTCACTTCTTCTAATCATGTTGATGATCGTTCTATTTTGAAAGTTATGCACATTGTTAATTCAGAAAATTTCAAGGGTGCACATGATTGCAATGAAAATATAGCACACACGGATGGACAAATTTCTACAAAATCTCACATGGAACAACAAAGTGCAATGCAAGTCCAGAAGATTGTAGAACTTAAGAAAGCTCTTGAGGTGGTGGATAAGAAGGTTTAGATATTGGAGAGCCTTTGAGCTATTGATGAAGACCTTCTGCAATATAGTGAAGAGAATTCTTCGGAAAAGGACTATGAATTGAATGCTTGTACACTTGATGAACAACATGCTGATCTAACAGATGGTTTTATGACAAAAAATTTTAGTGGACATACTGAAAACTCATATGATGAAGTAAATGCCAACGATGTTCATTTTTATTCTTTGGCTGATGACAAGTGTTCTATTGGTGAAGAAGATCAGTTGTGGCAAGATAAGTATGATTATCTTGATTTTCAGAATGATGGTCATAGGATAAAATCTTATGAATGTGAAACATGGAATACTGAGGATTGTTCCAGCCAAGTGTCAATTTCTTCTTTGCTTGATGAAGATGATTATGATGATCAGATGGATGGTGTCTTTAGCAATTTTACTAATGCTTTATTCAAAGCTAATATAGATACAGACCAGCCACTTCAGTGTCATAATGTTCATAAAGGGATTGTCCATTTGGTTTCTAACCCTTTGTATGAAGAGATAATTGATCAGCCAGATTGTGTAAATGATGAACCAGTCCATAATACTGATGAAATTCCGAACAACAGTAACATGGGTTGTAAGAATTTACTTCATGATGAAGACAAGAGGCATGGGTTATGTGATGACTTTTTCAGACCACAAATGGAAGTGTTTTAGGTAGATGTAAGCTTGAATGAGAAAGATTTAGTTGAGGATTTGCTTTAGCCAGAGGTATGCATTCTTTTCCATGATTGGAATTTTGGGAACATGGAAGTTTTGAGTTTGATAAACAAGGAGAGTATAGAATGTGATCAGCATAGTGAAGTATCACATTTGGATTGTAACATTCATGTTCCTTGTTTGCATCAGTTGGTTAGTAGTGTCCCTAATTCTATTGATTTAAGTGATAATAAGGCATGTACTAATGAGAATTACAATGTTAAAAATGAATGTTTTATTTTTGAGATTCAACATGATGATGCCCTTGCAAATGGTATAATTGATTGGGACAGTGAAGTGTATTGCAGTTTGTGGGAAGGCCTCTATGGTGAATTGTCTCATGTTTTTACTTGTGTTGATGTAGTGTGTGATTACAAAGTTTAGAATCAGACAAAAGGTATGCACACGAGTTGTTACAGTGATGAGACAAGAGAGGTGGATTATAAAAGTTATGCTCAGTTGTTACTAGAAGGTGCCTTTGTTTTGATCATGATATCAAGAGATGAGAATCAGATTTTTGACAGAGGTAAATGTTTGTAAGTGGAGCAGTTATAATTAGTTGTGAGTTTGTCTGTATCTATTGTATAGTTGCTTTGCTTTAGTTGTATTGTTTTCAATAAAGTGCCCTGCTGTTTGGATAGAATAAGGAAGCCTTGTTTTTGAAATGAGATGAGAAGAAAATAATTGAGAGAAAAATGATCCGTTTTTGGGTGATCTACTTAACCAAAGATATCTGGATCCTTGTGTTGATCTTGCAATCAACCATCCCCAGTTAGAGCCACTATTGGGACTATTTAAAATTGAGTCAAGTTTAGAGGCCCAATTCAAATTTTGCTTTGCATTTCCAAATAAGTCAGTTTGAATGGCCTAGTCTGTGAGAGGGCAAAATGGAGCCAGTTGATTTTTAGGGGGTAAGGCTCGAGATTCATGTCCTATACCTTTCATTTGGCCTATGCAATGATGTGAAACTTTTAGAATTCAGTTTGGATAAGTTTACCAGGTACCCATTTCGAGGGGTGAGCTGAAAGTGCATTTTAGGCACAAATGCAGATTTTATTGAGTAGCCTACTTTGAGTGATTATATCTTTTGCCCTGTTGATTGTCATAAAAAAATTCAAAATGGATTCAATTTTATGCATAAATGTGAGTCATCTTGCAAAATTTCAAGTCCTAACGAATCCATTTTCTCAGTTTTCAAAGCCAAATCCGTTTGCAATTTGTGTGGTTTAACTAGTCCCTGTTTCGACAGCTAGTCTGAGCCCTGTTTCACACAAGTGTAAAAGTTGCCTCAGTAAGCATCATGCCATAATGTTTTCTCTGGGTTATTAATGGTATAAATGATGAGCTACGTTTCAAATTTCAAGCCTTTGCCAATCCGTTTAGTCGGTTTTCAAAAGGGTTCATTTAGCCATCATTTTCAGTCTTCTGCACTTTGTGTTATATCAGTTAATGTAGCCATTTTCATCAGTGCGTAGTTTGCATCCTGTCAGTCTTGTGATCAAACTGAGATTTCCAAGTTTTAATATGTTCTTCAAGGTACCTATGTTTCAAATTTGAGGGCCTATGGAGGTCGTTTGATATTTTTGAGAAAGGCGTCATGTGTTGCCAGAACATTGACTTCGTCAGGTCCGCAGTGTCGACAAAGGCAGTTTGTCATTTTTGCCAATTAATATCTCTTCGCTCGGGACTCATCTTGAGAAACCGTTTGGTAGAAGTCATCCTTGTATATCAGAGTATGTGCCTGTCAAATGGCGAGATGCAGAAAGGTGTTTTGAAAGGTTTGAAAATTAGGTCTGTGCGATTAAATGCGAAAATGTGGCATAATTGCCTGAAGGTTGTAAAATTCAGTTTGATGATCCAAAAACAATGCCGATCATTTCTAGAGGTATCTTTGAGGTCCGTGAGTCACTTCAGAGGTCAGTTGTATGAAAATGAAATTTTTTTAGTCGGACCCACTTTGGGGCCCGACCTGGCTCATGCTTGTGCACTAATTTTTGTGGTGAATTGTTTAGTTTTTGTGGTATGCAACCTCCCTTTTGACAAATGATGATGCTAAAGAAAGTTGAAAATTAGATGTTTGTTAGTCTAATCATTGTGAAGGGAAGACGATGATGGTATGCCTCTGATGAGAAAATTGGGAATTTTTTCTTCTTCTTCTTTTCTTCTTTGCAGTCCTTACGGATGTGACCCGGTTTACCGCAGTTCCAGCAAATGACTTTGGAATTTCTAGGAGATTTTGATCTCGCTTTGGATTTAGACTTGTCGCGCTTCTCATTCTTCTTGCCTTTCTCCTTAGGTCTTCCACGAACGATTAGGGCTTCCTTTGAACTGATGGATACCTTCCTTCGCATCTCTTCACCGAGTAGGGCACCCACCACGTCTTCAGATTTCAAAACAACAAAAGTACTACCGATAGCCATAACAAGAGAATCCCATGAATCAGGAAAAGAACAAAGCAAGATTTGACATTTCTCCTCCTCGTCCATCTTAACACTGACGGATACTAATTGAGCCACCAACATATTGAATGCTTCCAGGTGGTCTGCAATTCGTCCACCCTCTTCCATCTTCAAGGAATACAATTTCTTTCTTAAGAAAATTTGATTTAATAAAGATTTCACTTGATACATCTCACCAAGCTTAGTCCATAGCTTCTTTGCAGAGTTTTCTTCATGGACATTGATTAGAACAGAGTCTGTCAGGCACAGTCTGATTAGACCCGTGGCTTTTCGGTCCATAACATCATACTGAGCTACCGCAGTAGGATCTGAGGGCCTTTGGACATTCGCATCAATAGCATCCCAAAGATCTTGATCTATTAGCAGATCTTCCATCTTCAGCTTCCACATCTCAAAATTACTTCCATTAAATTTTTCCACCTCTATTCTCCCTGACGAACTCGCCATCTGAATATTCCTGCAACAAGATCAAAAAGTGTCTTCTGCACAAGCTCCCACTCAAATCTGGATTAGTTCAAAAAACCCAACTGCCCACAATTGAAACCAAAGGTGATTAGGCTTTGATACCACTTGTAAGGAAGTTAAGTAGCGGAAATAACTTCCTACACTAACCTTGAGAGGAGGGTAATGCAAAACTTTTTTAGATCGTTACAATAGTTACAGAAAATAGAAATAGATATAATAGCATTCATACCACAACACAGTGATTTACGTGGGGAAAACCCTTTCGGGAGAAAAACCCCACACTCCAAAAGCAGCTCAATATTTTATTCAGCAATCAAAAACAGATTACAACATACTTGCAGAGCAAGCTCTTCACAAGAGTACCACTAATCAGAGATTCAGAGGCAACTCAATAGCCATAAGACTCTTACACACAACCTCTATCTCACACACCTCATAAATAGGAGATACAATACAAGAAACCGTCAAACGGTATTACAAAACCATGGGCTAAAACCACCCAATAAGGTGTAGCTGACCTTATCTCCCTTCTAGATGCCCTATGACATGTTAAAGCACACATTAACACATGTCGCTCCCTTTTACAGCTCATTTATGTATCCAATACAAATTATTTTTCCTATTTCAGGAGTACAAACTTCCGGAGGCCATAACTTGAGAACCGGGTGTCCGATTGACGAACCGTTTGAAGCACTGAAAAGCTCACAAAGTGCTCTATCACCTCATAACTTGCTGCACTAGTTATGACCACTTTTCAGGGCGTTTTGGAGCCTCTAAAGCCTCCAAAATTAAGTTTAAACATTTTATCGCACCCCTCCAAGACAAAAACTTTAATATCTTTAAAACTAGCTGTGACCTTGTGACGCAACTTTACCGGAATGCTTATCTAGCCAACTAGAAGCTTCAGGGAGAGTTTCGCACCATTTTATGTTCAAATGAAAACTTACTATAAATAGTAACCTCACATAAATGCAAGGTTGAGACACCATTTTTCCCAACAAATCTCCCACTTGTCGAACACCTTGCAGGAGCGGAAGGGAATGTCAACACAATGAATCAATTGCTACGGGCCATAAGGCCCATAGACTTTGAACACCATCTGAACTTCTCTATGCTCATAGCCTTAGTTAAAGCATCTGCAACATTCATCAAAGTTTCCACCTTAACCAGCTTCACCCTACCATCTTCGACCATATCTCTAACAAAATGATACTGAACATCAATATGTTTGGTCCGGGCATGAAATGTCGGGTTCTTAGCTAGGCTAATTGCACTCTGACTGTCATAGTAAACTATCACTATACTTTGTTTTATTCCAATATCCGAACACAGTCTCTTAAGCCAAATGGCCTCTTTACAAGCATGAGTAGCTGCCATATACTCTGCTTCAGTAGTGGATAAAGCAACCACAACTTGTCGCTTACTCATCCAACTAATTGCACCACCAAACAAGGTAAACACATAAGCACTGGTGGATCTTCTGCTATCAATATCACCTGCCCAATCTGAATCCACATAACCATGGATATCAAGGGAAGTCATGTCTCTAACTGAATTACCATGATAACACAAAGAATACTCTGAAGTACCCTTCAAATATTTGAAGACTCTTTTGACTGCATCCCAATGAACTCTACCAGGATTAGACATATATCTAGAAAGTACTCCCACTGCTTGGGCAATGTCTGGTCTAGTACAGACCATAGCATACATCAAGCTTCCAACCACACTCTGGTAAGGCACTCTGCTCATGTCTTCCATCTCCAATGGGGATGTAGGACAATCTGAAATAGATAGTTTCGTTCTAACTTATAGCTCATTTATGTATCCGATACAAATTATTTTTCCTATTTCAGGAGTACAAACTTCCGGAGGCCATAACTTGAGAATCGGGTGTCCGATTGACAAACCATTTGAAGCGTCGGAAAGCTCGCGAAGTGCTCTATCACCTCATAACCCGCTGCACTTGTTACGGCCACTTTTCAGGGTGTTTCAGAGCCTCTAAATCCCCCAAAATTAAGTTTAAACATTTTATCGCACCCCTCCAAGACGAAAACTTTAATATCTTCAAAACTAGCTGTGACCTTGTGACGCAACTTTACCGGAATGCTTATCTAGCCAACCAAAAGCTTCAGGGAGAGTTTCGCACCATTTCGTGTTCAAATGAAAACTTACTATAAATAGTAACCTCGCATAAATGCAAGGTTGAGACACCATTTTTCCCAACATTATGTATGCCTAATTTCCAGAATTTGCTTAATTGAGGTAACCTCTTCTTTTTATTTCACGCCTTCATATAGAGTGACACAGAGGACACTAAGTGGAGTCTTTGGAATACCATTCATACTTATCGAACCATCGAATGTTATGGTTCCAAAATGGTTGGATTTTGGTGTGCTCGACCAGGCAAGACAAGTTATTGCTAGCCAGAGATCTCCCTCCACGTCTATGGTGAGTTTGCAGACGTAAAAATGTGGAGGATGGTGTTGAGCAAATGCAGAAGCTTTTAAAGTTTTTATGCAGTAGAAAGTTCTCTCTCCCTCCATGTGAAGTCTCCCATTAAATACAGTCAATGTCCTACATGGAGTGGAGCTTTTTTTTTAAAGATTGCAAAGAATTTCAGTTAAATGCAACAAGCCTAGTCCCCTCACGTGGGCCATGAGAGCCTGCAGGCCATTTCAAAGCTAGTGTCCTCCTTTCATGTGGGGTAAACTATAAAAATTTGCATAAAACTATAACCATGGTGTATGGCATGGTTGCTGCAGATCTTTTTCTCCCCCATGCTGTGAGTTGGAAGGTGAGTTTCAATATGAGAAGAGGCAAACAATAGAACATGCCAATCAAATGCATATTGGTAGTGTAGAACCCAGCCTCCACCCCTATGTGTGAAATCTGTTTGTGTAAAGCTTGTTAAAAGGGGATTGAATGTTGCAAGGAAAGGATTAATACTAAACCCTACGTGACATAGCTTGTGGAGTGGTAGTGTAAGAGTCCAGGTGAAAGGTTATCATCATCATTGCAGGTAGCGTGGTGGACAAGGATGGGCATCATCTTCAAGGATGCAAAATGGTGTTTTCAGCAGTCTCCTCTCCATTGCGTGGAATCCCATCTCCCTGCTGGCTGTGGTGTTGGAGATCAATACAGAGCTTACGGCAAATGCAAACGGTAGGTGTAAAGTATTAAATCCACAACCTTTGCCCAATTCTTCCTGCGTGGCATTAAAAGGGAAGGTTAAATCAATCGAACTTCATGCAAATGTCCAAAATCACCATTAAAGTTTCAGAGATTGCTTCAAAAAAGTGCATTCCTGGGCAAACACGTAATCCCACATTCACTGGGAAATGGTATTTTTTGGTGTTTATAAGCAAAACCTTATAGTAGTAATATGTCAAAGCCTCTGGGCTTTTGACGGATGGTGCCTATGGGCGCCCAAGGTGGGCCCACGTGCAGGCATGAATCTCGAGGTGACTAAGCGATGACCAGGTGGACCCCACGTAGGCATGCTTCTCGAGGCAAACAGGTGAATTTTGGAGAGAAGGGTCGGCTTAACCAGTGAGTAGGTTGTAGAGGATCCGATGAAGAGCGTGATTTCGCGGGCCGAAGATGCATGTGAGTTACACCCTGCAAAATGGTGAAAAGGGTAAAGATCGTGCATGTTTCGCGAGACCAAACGGTCCGCACTGTTTCGCGAAGGAAAGTTGCTCACCGGTTAAGGTCTGCGAAACAACAAAACACAAAATGGTGAAAATGCAAGGTTAAAGAACATGCAGGTTTGATGAAGATCGAGGGCTCACGCGATTTCATGTAGTGGAGATACATGCCAGATAAAGGCCGTGAAATGGCAAAAGCTAGGTGGCGCACAAGTTGCAGGTCCAGTTAGTGGTCCAATAGGCGGGCCCCGGTGAGGTGGTGATGAAGTGGCACAGACGTGGCACCTAGGTGGACGACAAGCAAGCAGACATGTGGTAGAGTGATGAGGTGTCATCCCAGGTGGCACCCAGTAGACCCTACGAACCAATCAGGTCCCACCATGTGGTAAAGTGTCAGAGCACAATCAGAGAAAAAATCAAATTTAAAATCAGTTAAAGATATAGTTTCAACTATATTAAAATTCAAAATTTTTTAATGATGTGCACATGTTGAGGATTAATTCGCCCAGGGTCCCAATTTTGGCCAAAATATGAAGTGTTATATATCATCGGAAAGCTCTCAGAATGAGGAATCCAATTAGGTAGTTAATTTTGACAAATGTAGGATATTTCAAGAGTTGTTTCCATGGGAGTGAAATTCAATTAGAGAGGAGATATTTGGCAATGTCAGTTGCAGATTTGATTTTCTTCCCTCCTCTTTTTATTCCCAACTCTTCTCATTTGTAAGGGTTCCAGTTTTGGAGAGATTTTCTCCAAGGGGAGAAATCTGAAATTGCAGGTTCTAGTGATGACATCTTTTTATCAATGCAAATGACAGTGTGTTCTTCTATGTTTTCAGTGTTGCCTTTACTATAGGTTTAGTTTCAGTTTGCAAGTTCACACATATGCAAGGCATTTGTGAGTTTCCATGAAATTGTCTCCAAAATGTACTCAGATTCATATAATTTCATATTATCAAGGATAATTTGAGTTGTCTCTTTTAGATTCCTTTAAGAGTGTAATGTTTGTCTTTTTGGTATTCTTCAAGGAAGGATTTAAATCCTAAAACCCAGTATTAATGATTTTGAATGCATATTGGATATATATATATATCTATATCTATATCTATATCTATATCTATATCTATATCTATATATATAAGTATCATTTTGTGACAGAGCAGAGGATTGTATTAATGTAAGGCATTGATACATGAAAATTTAATGTTGAAAAGAACTTGCATCTGAGATTTCTCTTCCAGTTTTATGCATAACTCTGTGGCCTGGATAAGGCACTGGTCTTTTGTAACATTGAAAGGTTGTTATAACATTATTTAAAATCCAAAATCAGAATATCTTTTTATATTTTATGTTATGTGGAAGTGTCCCTCCATCTCATGATTCAAAAATGTTGAGTTGTAAGTGTGGATCTAGCCTGTCTGCAGTAACCTCCTAGTTTTTGAACCTTTTGAGATCCATCTGCTTTTGATTGATGCAATCTTGTGTGTAATAGGTCTGATTAAATGTATCAAAGGTACACCCACCTAGGTTTTGCAGAGCTTGAAGAGTAGAAGGATTCATATCCTTGTCATGTTGTCCAAGCCCTGAGGTTCTTCATAGATTGAATTGGCTAATTCATAGATCAATTGCAGGTATATTTGGGTTATCACTTTTGGTGAACAACATCGAGGACTCCACACCTTGGGTGAAACTACACACACACTCACCAGGCTTGGGCCTACTCAAGATGAGTAAAAGGCTTTACTTTCTCAAACAAGCCTTACTAGTAACTCCTACTCTTAGGGATTTTGGAAATGATCCATACATGGTATCTAAGAACTATTCCGAACACTGGTTTTGATTTTGGGCACCAATTCCTTGTACCTTCTTTGGAAATCTACCCCCTAGGCTTGTAGCCCTATTTTGCGATAGTATGGACCTTAACTAAAAAATGTTCCACACACCTATACAACAAAATTACCATTTCAGACACCCTTTTTGAAGTTGTACTGATCCCCAAATTGGTTTAGCTAGATCTGCAAATTCAAGGTCTGTTCCCTGCAGAGGCTAAGAGACCTAATAAGGGCGATTAGCCCCATTTTCCAAAGCAACTACCTTTACCAGTACACCAAATGATAAATAAACTATATGGGTATGTGGGGGATAGTGAGAAACCTCTAATTCCAAGGTTTTAGATGTGGAATCCACCGCTATGACAACTTATGATGACTGTCCTAAATTGTGTCCTAGGTAGTCACATAGAGATGCCTACCTAATCTTGTTCCTTTCTCCACACAACAAAGTTTCCCTACAAAAAATCATGAAAACACTAAAGTATAGTGGCTTATCCTGTATCCCTCCAAATGAAGAGTCTTCTAATGTACTAAAGTGCAAGATAAGGCCATTTTTGTTCAAAACCCTCTCCAAACCCTCAATTTCCAGGTTACAGTCAGAAGAATGGAGGGTTCTCTCTACTTCGGAATAGTTAAAACCTCATGCCTCAACCAAAAAAAAACTATTTCATCTCTCTATCTACTCCATGGATGGTGGGGTTCAAATCAATCCGTACAGGTACATGCAACTCTTGCAAACTCAAAATTTCTTGAAAAACTGTAGTATTTTGTGTTTTATTGCTTCACAAATTCCAATTACAACAAAAAAAACCTTGGGAATCATTTCCACGAGGATTATAAAATTCTCCAATGGTTTCTCACTAGACTTGGAGTAGGTTGGAGCCATTGAAAGGCTTCCCCAAACCGATTTTTAAAAAAGTTGCACTTTTGCACTCAAAAGTTGCATTTTTGCAAAAGTTGCATTTTTTTGCAATTTTGCACAAAATTGTGATACTCCCTAAGGTCGGAACCCACATACATGGATAAAAAAAAACACATGAAACATTTCTAAAACCTATCAAACACCAATCTAAACCATCTACTACCCCTATTGACCACATTGTCCCAATTGGCTTCTCAAATTGCCTAATTGGTGACATGGGCTTACATGGTAGGGTTTTATTTGCATACATGAAACACAAGACACTCTTAAGATACCCTAATGATCCTAGTCTTCATCCTCGAGGTCATGAATAACTTGTTGATGAGGTGCTCCTGCACCACTTTCCATTGCTGGATCCACTAGCTGAATCTTTCATCGGTTCATCATCGAAATCATCAGTTACACCTTCCTCATCTTCATAGTAGCATGATTTTTCTTTGTTCCTCCTGTACTTATGCTTGTTCTGATACTCATGGTTAGGCTTAAAAGATCCTCTATATTTCTCTTCAAATATTGAATTCCCCTCAGGACATCTAGATGTAAAATGACCTATGTTATTACATGCAAAACATTTGAAAGGTGATTTTCCTTCATACTTGCTTCCTATTGGACCTTTAGGTACTCTTCTAGAAAATAGGGCTTCAAGTTCTTCAAGCTGTTCATCTTGTTTCCTCATATCATCCAGTTCCCTTGCATATAATGCTTTTCAATCACTCTTGTTGGTTGATGATGTAGATGCCTTGAATGCAAATTCTATCTTTGCAACTCCTTGAGGACCAATTTCTTCAAGCTCAAAAGAAGATAAATTTACAACCAAAGAATCCCTATTAATAGAAGTGTTAGACATTTTTCTTAGCTCATTAATTGCAGTAGCCTTCATCTTGTAAGCTAGAGGCAAAACTCTCAATACTTTAGAAATAATCTCATCTTCGCTCAGAGATCCACCACAACACTAAACTCCCAAGACAATTTCATTAACTCTTTCCATAAAAGCTTTGATCCTTTCATCTTCCTCCATTCTGAGGTTCTCATACTTGATGTAGAGGTCGACAATAATAGGGTGATAAATCCACCCACACACCTCTAGTCTTCTCTTTTCGGTTATTTTTCACACCTCAACGATGAAATCAACTTCTCACCACTCAGCGGTTGGCACACACTCTTATCCACTTCCTAAGATTTATCAAGATCTTCTACAATGCTCATTTGAAACACAAGACTAGTATTGGTTTTTGTGGACTAGGCAAGCCCACTGGTATAGGTCTACTGGTACAAGTTTCACAGTTTTACCGATACCGATTCCACAGACTTACTCGTATAGGTTCACTAGTTAGTAGCCCTATTTCACCGTCTTTTGGGACTTTTATCCAAATAACACCAAACAACACTTACCAAATTTAGGTTTCAGACACCCGTTTGGGATCACTATCAGATTCAAAAAGATTGGATTTTCCACCCTATTCCTGCACTCTTCAACACCTACTTGGTTACAGGCCTAATTGTTCAGGTTAGACCGGTCACACAAAAGAGGAATGGAGAATGGGATCATAGGAAGGTTCCAACTTTTTGGGAAGTTTCTCCTATATTCAAATACCCAGTTTCAGCACTTCAACTCATATTCTCATCATTGTTCATTGTCCATTCAAAGAAACTCATCTAATCTAATCTAAACCCTCAACCGGTTTAGACTAGGGCTTGGTGGCACTGTACCAACCAACTCCTTTGACCTTGGCCCTCTGGAATCTTAGAATAAACATCCCTAACTAGCATTCTACCCATGGCCATCAAATCCCTAACTTGCATTATAACCCTTAAAAATGGAGGGTTTCAACCTATAGAAATTAAACGTTTCTAACTTCTACTAAACTCTACTTTGAGAGGCTAGACCTGGTGCATTAGAAAGGCATTTTAGAGTTACTCCTAACCAAATCAAAACTTCATAAAAAATTCTCACACTTTGTATGAATTGTACAAAAAATCTCTGTATGGTGAAATCAAATTTGTCTTATTCACTTTCTCAACCAAACTTTACAAAACCCTCGACATACCTTCTATGGCTGTCCACATATATAAACCTCTCCCAACATCCATAACCAACTTTTGAATAGTTAAGACCATTGGAGAAGTAGTTGTCATCGTACCAACAACTTTGAAAAGTTGCTTGACAACAAATGTAACAATTTGCAAATTTAGAACAACACCGGTTATTAACTACCTAGACCTTATGGAAACGCAACCAAGGTCATTATTTACTCCAACACCTAAGACAACATCCTACACATACTAGCTTTGACAAAATCCACATTCCAAGCCTTCATGGAGTAATAGACCTCTAGGTTTATATGCTCACCTGAGAGATTATTGACCATAGAAAATAGGCATTTAGATACATCAAAGTTGATCATTGAGCCAACCCACAATTACAACATAAATGTACTAGTAGACAACACCATGTGCTTGAAAATTAGCCGAGAAATAAAATATTCTTTACATCATACTCCCAAGCCCAAAAGAAACTCAAGTCCCTTGAGTTGGGATGTATGTAAAGCGAGTTCCGGTCTGCTCAATGGCCTTAGAAGTCATCCATGTAGCATCCTCTAAAGGTTGATTCATCTATTTGACTAGGTACTCCAAGTAACTCTTCCTCCTAGTTTGCTTGCTGATCCTTTGATCCAAAATACATTCAATTTTAGGTTTGGGTTGTGGGGGAAGTCCTTCTATCATGTCTGCAATAGAGCAATCAAATTGACCTGCATCATAAACATCATCAACAACACCCTTATATGAATATATATCAGAAACATTAAATATAGGTGACAGTCCCACTTCCAGGGGTATGTCTATTTTGTATGCATTGTTCCCACATCATTTGAGGACCTTAAAAGGACCTATCTTCTTCATGTGCAACATGGTGTACTTCTCCTTAGGGAGTCTTGCTTTATTGAGATGGATCATTACCAAATCTCCTACTGTAAATTGAACATCTCTCCTTTTGAGCTCTGCTGCTTGCTTGTATTTCTCAGAGGTATTAATCAATTTATCTCTGACTTGTTGGTGTATATCCTTCATGATGTCAGCAAAGTCATATGCTTGAGCACTTCTTTTATCAATATTGTTCACATCTTTAAGTTCAAGAATACCCCTGGGATGTGTACCATACACAATTTGGAAAGGACTTAACCCAGTACTTCTGTTCACAGAGTCATTATAGGAAAATTCTGCCTATGGAAGAATGGTATCCCAAGTAGTTCCATGCTCCTTGGTCAAGCACGGTAACAAGTTTCTAAGGGACCTATTTATTACCTCAGCCTATCCATTAGATTGAGGGTGATAAGAAAAAGAGAAACATAAGTTAGTCCCCAACTTATGCTACAAAGTTCTCCAAAAGTGTCCTAAAAACTTAGAATCCCTATCCAAGATAATGCTCAAGGGTAACCCATAAAGTCTGACAATTTCCTTGAAGAATAAACTTGCAATATTAGAAGCATAATGTGTAACCTTACATGGTAAAAAATGTGCCATCTTAGAAAACTAGTCTACCACAACAAAGACACTGTCATAACCTGATTTAGTCCTAGAAAGGCCTAAGACAAAATCCATACTAACAGAATCCCAAGGTTTGGTAGGCATTGGTAAAGGAGTATAAAGGCCTGCATTTGAACTTGTACCTTTTGCTTGTTGACACACCACACATTCTGAAACAAGTTTCCTCACATCTGTTTGCATTCTAGGCCAAAAATAAAACCTTCTAACCAACTCAAGTGTCTTATCAAGTCCAAAATGTCCTGACAAACTCCCACAATGTTTTTCTTTGACACTATTCTCCCTCATTGAACAATTAGGAATACAAAGATGACTACCCTTGAAGCATATACTCAGAAAAATTAGTATGATACCTTTCATTCATAGCTTGACAAACCTCATAAGCCTCCTTGAAATCTGCATCTTCTTGATACATGTCCTTCATAGTAGTGATTCCTATGCTTTCTAATTTAATCTCTTGGATTACCAAGTTCCTCCTGCTAAGGGCATCTGCTACTTTTTTGGCCACTCCCTTCTTATGCTTGATAGTGAATGTGAAATCTTGAAGGTACTCCATCCATTTCATGTGTCGGTGATTGAGTTTCTCCTGTCGGTTCAAAAAACTTAAAGCATGGTTGTCAGTGTAAACAACAAATTCCATCGGTAATAGATAATGCGTCCATTTCCTAAGAGATTGTACAAAGGCATACATCTCTAGATCATAGGTTGAATACTTTTGTTTTGCTTCATTTAATTTCTCACTGAAAATGGCCACAGGCCTACCCTCCTGACTCAAGACTCCTCCTATAGCTTTCTTAGATGCATCACATTCAATAGTGAATACCTTATGAAAATTAGGAAGGACTAAGATGGGTTGTTCTACAATCTTTGTTTTCAAATACTCAAAAGACTTGTTGGTTTCATCATTCCAAGAAAATTGACAATTTCTTCCACCCTTAATATCTATCATAGGAGCACTAACCCCACTGAAATTTCTTATAAACTTCCTATAAAAATTTGCTAAGCCATGGAAACTTTTTACCTCACTTGCAAATCTAGGTGTGGGCCAATTGACCTTCGATGGATCCATTCTCAGATTACTTTGGGAAACAACAAATCCAAGAAACACCAATTCATCCTGCAAGAAGAGACATTTGTCCAAGTTGACTTTCAACTACTCCTCATGCAACCTTTTCAATACCAAATCCAAATGCATCAGATGTTCATTTTTATCCTTACTAAAAATCAATATATCATCCAAGTATACTACCACAAAATGATTGATAAATGGTTTAAGAACCTCATTCATCAACCTCATAAAGGTACTAGGGGCATTGGAAAGCCCAAATGACATTACCATCCATTCAAACAAGCCTTCATTAGTTTTAAATGTTGTCTTCCATTGGTCTCCATCTCTGATCCTAATTTGGTGATAACCACTTTTCAAGTCTATTTTGCAGTAGTACTTGGCCCCTCCTAGACAACCCATCAAATCCTCTATTCTTGGTATTGGGAACCTATATCTGATTGTTATCCTATTGATAGCCCTGAAATCGGTACACAACCTCCATGCCCCTTCTTTCTTAGGAGCTAACACTATCGGGACTGCACATGGGCTTATACTCTTTCTAAGGAACCCTTTCTCAAGTAACTCTTGGATCTGTCTTGCAACTTCTGCATTTTGTTCAGGGGTTGGTTTATAGGCTACCTTGTTAGGTAGGGTAGCACCCGGTATAAGTTCTATGCAATGACTGATTTCACTTTGAGGTGGTAGAGTATTTGTGGTACTATTTGCAACAATTCCCATGTACTTATCCAGTAGGTTTTGAACCTCCTTAGGCCCTACTTTCCTTTTTGCATCATGGCTCCTAGATTGCTTCTTAGGTTCATCCCTAGGCTTGATAGTTATGGAAAAACAAGGAGTATCCTTCTCCTTCAAATCCCTCATGAATTATTTCTCATCTACCAACATGACTCTAGTCACAACATGTTTATCCTTACTGTCATTTGAGAGAGGGGTCATGGTAAAATTCTCTGCATTTTTGGTGTAGACATTCTTTCTACCCTCATGCCTAGCATCTACATCATACTACCAAGGCCTACCAAGTAACAAATGACAAGCATCCATTTCTACCACATCACACAACACTCTATCCTTATATTCACTAATTGAAAAATCTACCCAAACTTGTTCACTAATTAACACTTGTTGTCCTTTATTCAACCAAGATACCTTTTAGGGATAGGGATGAGGTATTCTTTGCAAATTAAGCTTAGTAACCATTTCAATAGAAGCTATGTTATCTGTGGATCCAAAATCTACAATGACCTTACAAACTTTACATCATACCTTGCAGGTGGTTCTGAAAAGAGACTTCCTCTGGGGTGGTTCTTTGCTGATTGGTTCCTTCAAGAGAGTCCTTTTTATCATCAAGAGCTCTCCTTTCTCTGGGTCTATAGACTTTGAAGTTGATGTGTAGTAGGAGGTCATGCTCTAGCTATCTTCCTCTTGAATCAAATGTGCTCTCCTTTCACCCCCTTGACCACCATTTCCTTGCTTCTTTGGACACCTAAAGGATTGATGTCCCACCTGGTTACAAGAGAAACACCTACCGGTGAAAACACTAGGCCCTCTTCCACCAAATCTTCCTCTTCCATTTGCTCTTCTCTGTCTAAAACTACCTCCGTTCCCTAATTCTCCCTCATGTTCCTGACTACTGGTTTCTCCTTGGGTTTTAGGGTATGATCCTCTACGATTGAATCTACCTTTACCTTTGAAATTTATACCCCTTCCTCTATTATGGTGTTCTCCTCGCCTTTTTTGCTTCTCCTCAATCCTAAGTGCCATTTGATAACACTTATGCACTGATTTGGGATTAAACAAACTGAGTTCATTTTGAATGTTAAACTTAAGGCCATTCATGTACCTTTATAGCTTTTGTGTCTCACTCTCTAATATCTTTGCTTTGAGTGTCATTATGTGGATTTCCTTGGTGTAGGCACTAACATCCAGATCTTTTTACCTCAAATTTTGTAGCTTCTTATGTAGGATTATCTCATAATCCTCAGGGATGAACTACTTCTTAACTTCTGACACCATCCTCTTCCATGAAGTGATGGGGTTCTTACCTTCCATCGTTCTTTCCCTTTGTAGGATATTCCACCAACTAAGGGTCGGGCCTTTCAATTTTGACTTAGCCATATTTACTCTTTGGTTATCCATCACCTCCTCATATTCAAAATAGTTTTCTAAGGCCTCAATCCAGTCCATGTACTCCTCTAGATTCATCTGCCCTTGAAACATAGGTAATTCTGCCTTAGTGTCTCTTCCACCTACTTTCTTAAGGGCTTCAATTAATTGCTTTTGATCTGCTGGTACAATTGGTTCCTCTCTCTGTTCTTCTTCTTCTTCCTCTGAGTCTAGGCCAACTTCCTTCCTAGCTTGATCCTTCTTCAACTTTTCTAGTTCTGCTTCCATCCTTTTGTTCTTGGCTACTTTCTCCCTCACTATCCTAGCCAATTCCACATTGGTGACTCTAGAGGGTATCTCTTCTTCACTTTTCCCCTATGTCCTATCTCCTATGGTTCAAACTCTTCCCCAAGTTCTTCTAGTGCTCTGATACCACCTGATGTAGAGGTCGACAACAGTAGGGTGATAAAATCACCCACACACCTTTGGTCTTCTCTTTTCGGTTATGTTTCATATCTCAACAGTGAAATCAACTTCTCACCACTCACCGGTTGGCACATTCTTATCCACTTCCTAAGACTTATCAAGATCTTCTACAATGCTCTTTTGAAACACAAGACTAATATTGGTTTTTGAGGACTAGGCAAGCCCACCAGTATAGGTCTACCAATACAAGTTTCATAGTTTTACCGATACCAGTTCCACAGACTTATGGGTATAGGTTCACCGGTTAGTAGCCCTATTTCACTATCTTTTGGGACTTTTCTCCAAATAACACCAAACAACACTTACCCAAATTTAGGTTTCAGACACCCTTTTGGGATAACTATCAGATTCAAAAAGATTGGATTTTCCACCCTATTCCTACACTCTTCAACACCTACTTGGTTACAGGCCTAATTAATCAGGTTAGACTAGTCACACAAAAAAGGAATGGAGAATGGGATCATAGGAAGGTTCAAACTTTTTGGGAAGTTTCTCCTATATTCAAATACCCAGTTTCAACACTTCAACTCATCTTCTCATCATTGTTCATTGTCTATTCAAAGAAACTCATCTAATCTAATCTAAACCCTCAACTGGTTTAGACTAGAGCTTTGTGGCACTATACCAACCAACTCCTTTGACCTCACCCCTCTGTAATATTAGAATACACATCCCTAACTAGCATTCTACCCATGGCCATCGGATCCCAATGAGTAGACTGCAAGTTAGGGCCTTACTTGCATTATAACCCTTAAAAATGAAGGGTTTCAACCTACAGAAATTAAACGTTTCTAACTTCTAGTAAACTCTACTTTGAGAGGTTAGAACTGGTGCATTAGAAAGGCATTTTAGAGTTACTCCTAAACAAATCAAAACTTCATAAAAAATTCTCACACTCTGTACGAATCGTACGAAAAAATCTCTATATGGTCAAATCAAATTGGTCTTACTCACTTTCTCCACCAAACTTTACAAAACCCTCGACATGCCTTCCTATGGCTGTCCACATATATATAAACCTCTTCCAATGTCCATAACCAACTTTTGAATAGTTAGGACCATTGGAGAAGCAGTTGTCATCCTACTGGTAACTTTGAAAAGTTGCTTGACAACAAATGCAACATTTTGCAAATTTAGAACAATACCGGTTATTAACTACATAGACCTTATGGAAACACAACCAAGGTCATTATTTACTCCAACACCTAAGACAACATCCTACACATACTAACTTTGACAAAATCCACATTCCAAGCCTTCATGGCCTAATAGACCTCTAGGTTTATATGCTCACCTGAGAGATTATTGACCATACAAAATACGCATTTAGTTACATCAAGGTTGATCATTGAGCCAACCCACAATTACAACATAAATGAACTAGTAGACAACACGTTGTGCTTATAAATTAGCTAAGAAATGAAATGTGCTCTGCACCAATACCTTACCTGGTAACCATCAAGTTTAGAAATTTTAACAGTAGGGTCACCTTCATTTAGAGTTTCCAACTTATTCCATATAGCTTTTGTAGATGATTTGTCCGTTAATCCCATTACTTGTCTTTCTGAAAGGGCACTCAAAAGGGCTTCTCTAGCTCTATACAGTCATTTTCAATGTTCTTATCCAAGTTTGTCGGAGGAGGGTTGCTAGATGTCAGATCATAAGGAGTATAGCCTTTCTTAGTGATCTCACAAATCTCCTTGCTAAGACATCTCAGATGAGTCTCCATTTGAAGCTTCCATACCCTATAATTTGTTCCTTCAAGCCTAGGGTTGTCCTTCTAGTAAGTAGTTTGAGTTGAATGATTAGTTGCCATAGGATTTTCCTCAAGTGGTTAAGCTTCTGCAAAGAGGACCAAGCTCTGATACCAATTGTTAGGATAATTGGTGAACAAATGAGAGGGGAGGGGGTGAATCAATTGTTAATAGATTAGAGGGGAGGCAATTGAAACTGGTAGTCAGATCATCGAGTTGAGGCAGTTCACCCGAGTAGAAGGAGAGATGCCACCGAGAAAAACAAACCCCCAAAGGGTAGAAAAGATGATGGAAGACTTCAAGAATGAAGTGAGGAATGAAATCCAGAATGCTTTTGTTGGTTTGCAAAGAAACCCTGACTCTGAGGATGAGAATGAGGAAGCTGATGAAGAGCTTGAGCAAGCTGAAGGACTGAAAGATGAGAGAAAGGAAAGATTACTAAGAGTAGTGGTGCAAGAAAGTAAAGCGCACAAAGTTGAGGTTTCTAACTTTTTTAGAACGCTGGACCTAGAGGATCTGATCTATTGGATCAAAGTGTTGGAGGACTACTTTGAGTTTGAGTATGTCAAGGACTCGTAGAGAGTTTGGTTGGCACAAACCAAGCTGAAAGGGCATACTGCCTTGTGGTGAAATGAGTTCCAGAAAGATAGAGTGGAGAATGGTGAATTGAAGATCACCTGGTGGAGACAGATGGTTGCAGGGTTGAAGGCCAAGTTCATACCAAGAGACTATGAAATAAAGTTGTTTAGGAAATTGCAAAACCTGCAACAAAGAAACATGACTATGAAGGAATATACTGAGGAATTCTACAAGGTGGTAATCCGATTTGGAGATAGAGAGATGGACAGAGAAAAGGTGGCAATGTACATCAATGGAATTACTTTCAACATTGAAGATGAGATGAGTACATTGAAGGTTTCAATCATTGAAGAAGCTTACCAGTATGCTTTGAAGGCTGATGAGAAGGTGAGAAGAAGACAACTGAATAAAGGAAAGGAGAAATTCAAGATGAATGATAGTATGAAGAAACCGATTGAAGAAGAGGAGGCAAAACCTAAGTGGATTAATGAACCAGAATAGAAGACACCGAAGAAGGGTAGCAACAGTACCGGTAGAGAATTTCTTGGCAAATGTTTCAAGGGTGGAGAAACCAAACATAGATCCTATGAATGTAAGCAAGGAATTGCAACAAGTTACGTGGCAAGTGAAGAACCAAATGGTACCACATCTAACTGTGCACCAGAGCAAGGAGAATCCCTTATGTTCAAAAGAAAGGATACCGGATCTACTCAGAGGAGGAGTCTTTTCCAGATAGTATGCAAATTAGGTGGTAAGTGTTGTAAGGTCATTGTAGATAGTGGAAGTACTGATAATTTAATATCTAAGGAGATGATTGAGAATCTTAGGTTGAAGAGGCTTGAACATCCTTGTCCTTATGAGTTAAGTTGGTTACAAGATGATCAAAATGTAGAGATAAAGGAGTAGTGTTGGTTGAGTTTCAATATTGGACCTTTGAGAGATGAAGTTTTATGTAATATTGTGTCAATGAATGTTTGTCATGTATTATTGGGAAAACCTTGGAGTATGATAGAGGAGTTATTTATGACTATAGAAGAAACCTAGTTACTATTGAAAAGGATGGGCAGAAGTTCACATTGATTTCTTTGAAGGAGAAAGAGAAGGAGGTGAAGAATCTGAGTCCTGAGAGAAGTTGCACTATTGAGAAACCGGTGATAGGGGTTATACCAGAAAGATTGATGGAACCAGTAGCATAGGTTATCCTAGAGGCTTTGAAGAAAGATTTAACAGAACTAGTTGCAGAGATTATACTGGAGGGTGACATGAGCTTACAGAAGGATTTGATAGATGAGTTTGATGAATAGATGGAACCGGTCGACATAGGGCTGATGGTGACAAAATAGATGAACTCTTGTGGTGGAACCATGTCAGAGTTACAAAAATAGAGACAATGTGCTAATTAGAAACAAAGAAGGAGAAACAAAGAGGGTCAGAGGTTAGAGAAGTTGGTTGAGGCATCGGAAGAGCTAAAATAGAGGTTGGAAGATAAGAAGATGTTCGGATTAGAAATGAGCATGGGGTCTTCATCCCAAATCCTTTTAGATGGTCACGAGTTTCCTCTCATGGAACATCTTTTTATACCTAGGTTTTCTGATGCAGAAGCATCCCTGGTCGATGAGAAATCTTGCATCAACCAAAAATATTTCCTTTCAGTTTTGTTATTGTTTAGTTCCTTGTGCAATTTTATGCTTTCTTATTGGTATGTATCGGTAGTGGCTTGTTCTTTGTGGAAGATCTTGATTGTGGTTTCCTGGTGGTTTCATATGGTTGAATCCTGATTCTTGTTCATTTGGGTTCTTCTCTAGTTAGTTATCGCTTCCGGTTGGCTGCTTCTGGGTTCCCAAGATAGTTCTTGTGCTTGCCGGTTGGTTTTCCTTCATTATTGAAGTGATTCTTGGTGTTCAGATCCACCTTGGGTCTTGTTCGATGTTCTTTGGCATGTGGCCGACCTTCTTACTAAACCGCATCACTTGGTTGTTATTTTCTGGAAAGATTTCTTAAATCTTATGGCTGACCTAATTACACGTTTCATTTTCCTGCATTGGTGAATGTAATCCTTTGAGGTTGACCCATATAGGTTTCTATGGTTATAAATGTGATGTTATGTAATCATTTGTAGGGGTAGAGGAAGTAGAACGTAGAATAAGGATTAAGATTCACATATTATAATCTGGTTGATCTTTAGGGTCCCCATTGGATTGTTTTTGGCTTGAAGCCTACATGTAATCGACTAACTACCAGATGTTTTTTGATGATAATATGATGATTGCTGGATGATTGCCAGAAGTTCTATGACTTGAATATGATCTGTTTATATGAATTTGTTATATTTTCTTACTGATTTTGTTGTGTCACTCTTGTTTCATTTAAACTGATTGACTATTTTTCAAGGTTCTTACTAGTTATGGTTGCATCACTACCTCCGTGAATAACTAGGTTGATAAAATATAATAGTGTATTCTCTACGATTAAGTGTGTTAAAAAGATTGTTGTGAGTAGTGATAATGTAATAACAAAATGAAACCCTACTCAAGTGTGTTAGAATGGATTCCTCAATACCTTAAAGATAGTGTAATATCCAACACATGAAATAATTCTATGCTCAAGGGAAGAAAACCTTGACATATTAGATTAGATGATCAAGGTTTAGAATATTAGAATAAACCAAGAACCATACCAATCCATGATGGAGAGGTACAAACCAATCATCAACAAATGATTTGAAGAATTCTTGAAAATTAAAAGAGCTTTAGCAAGAGTAACAAGAATGATAATGATAATAGAGCTTGCTAAAAAATCAAGTACACTTTTTAGAATTGCATAGCTAGATGCACATTTTAGTAGGGATTTGTTGTGGAATTCAAACCAATAGTTATTTTTAAATGTCAAATGTTTATGCTTAAATAGGGATCACAAGGTTAATTTAAGTTAAAAGATGACTTGTAATGATCAAATGTTGAAATAAAGGTCAATGTCACATATCATGTCCTATATTTTTTAGCATATTTGGTAGGACACTAGCACTGAGCAATACGGACTAGGAAAAAATGCTCTTTGAAATAGGAGCAACAAGTGGTGGAGCTCATAAGTAAGAAATTAATCTTAAGTTCAACATTTGATGAATGTTTCAAACTCAGGGTCATCATTGAAGGTTTAGGGAAATGCATAAAATATCTATTGAGTTGGAGGTAAGTCTAATGCTAAAATGATCATAAATTAAACCAAAGGAATGAATACTAAATCAAGTGTCAAAGAAAGTGTTAAATTAGGCTCGCACCGCTAGGAACACAATTAATTATACTATATTCAGCTCCTACTTTAGTGGTCATAAACATTACATGCACATGCAAGATAAAGTACATGGAAGTAAATATTGAAAGTGACAATCAAATAAAGGATACTTGACTACTATACAAAATGTTGCTAAGTGTGAAAGCTAAATATAACCAAGAGGTGAAAGATAAGGGGGAAGAGGCATGCATAATAAGAGGTAACCATCCTTATCTAGGGAAAACAAGTACTACAATGTTCTTGAAAGGGGAGGAGAAGAAAAATATTAGATCCAAGGGTGTTCCATCCATTTTATGTGGACAATGGAAACATAATCATTTGTGCGATGGCATCCCCACTATAGTGAGTGAATTCAATCAAACTATAATCATTTTCATTAAGAAAGAGATTCAAAGAAACAAAGCCAATCATGAGACATGAGACAAGATTATTCATATCATAGGTATGTCTTATCTTTGAAATGCATAACGTTGATCTAATTTGAACTAGCATACCTATATTTTATAAATAAAATTTATTTAAATGTCACCAGAGATATCAAATTTAAAAAATATTTACCTTTACCATAGATTAATTAATTTCATATGGTTAATATTTATTAGAATTTAGTCTTGTTTTAGAATATGAAATGATTTGCATGAAATAAATAGAAGTTTCTTTTAAATCTAGATTTAAAAATATAATTTTTAGAGTCTTGTCTTAGAATATGAAATGATTTGTATGCAAAAAAAGAATTAAAAAAAATAGAAGTTTCTTTCAAATCTAGATTTAAAAACATAATTTTTTAAATTAGATTTTTTTTAAAATCTAGACTTAAAAATACAATTGTTTGTAATATTTAATAAATAATAATAATAGGAAGTTGCTTTTTAATTTAGATTTGTTTATTTTAAATCTAGATTTATATATATATATATATATCTTTTGTATTTAATAAATAATAATAATAAAAAAGTTGTTTCTTAATTTAGATTTTAGTTTTTAACTTATTTTTAAAAAATTATCCATTATCTAATCATTAAAATTACATGAAAAAATAACTAGATGGCTCCCATAATAAAAGGTTGCATGCAATAAATAAAATTGATCCCTATGCATGCCCAAGTAATCTTTCCTTTTTGATCCCTTGATTATCTTGGAAAAGATATCTTTTGATAATATTCCACCTTTTCAATTTGCATGCGCATAATATGCTTAAAATATTGAATAGGAATTTCTTCAAACATATCCTTGCTTTTGTGGTATTATATTGATGCATGTACTATTCGATTCGAAAGATCCAACAAGTTTTGTAATTGCAGTAATCGCAAATTCAATTGTTGAAAAATTCCTTCTTCTCTGCGCTAGATGGTTGTTCATTTTCTCAATTCTCCAAGCTTTCTGTTATGCCACAGGCAGGGAGAATAGCCATGAAGGCCGTAGGTTTTGACCTTAC
Organism: Cryptomeria japonica; assembly: GCF_030272615.1. NCBI lineage: Eukaryota > Viridiplantae > Streptophyta > Pinopsida > Cupressales > Cupressaceae > Cryptomeria > Cryptomeria japonica. The sequence goes on along the minus strand of NC_081412.1, from coordinate 553,248,959 downwards.
TCATGTCCATTGCATTTTTATGAAATCTAAAAAATCCTTTCAAAAACCCTATTTTGTGTCTATGCTACCATTGCCGAAGTTCATGAGACCATATTTCTATAAGGTGTTGTGATAATTGTGTTCCTAGTGGTGCAACCCTAATCTCACGCTTCGATGATCATACCTCGTCAAAATTTCACCTATCAATCTTTTTCCTTGATCGTGCTAAAGTTTCTAGAGTCTTTAAAATGACATTTTACCTTCCATGCTTTGTCTGAGGGAATCTCTGTAATTAAAACTCTGTTAATCACGCCATCCTATTTATTTACAAAAGTGGCGTCGAATAAACACCTTTTCTCCTTATCGATCTTATTACCTTGATAGATGTTTGAGATCTCCATTCTTTAAGCTTCCCTTTCTGCGTAGAGGTCGAATGCTTCACTGTGGTCTTCAAGTCGACTTAAGGACAATGGAATAAGCTGACACACTATCCAATTCTTAAGTTCTTGTATCAGCCAATTCATTAGATAGAATGTTTAATTAATGTTTATTGGAAACCAATGAAATGGTTTGTTTTATGGTGCTAGAAGGTTTTGATATCAATTGGAAGAATAAATTAATAAAGAATATATTATTTATTAAAAGATATAGATCTTTAGGAATAATTTATCACTAAAAGAGTAAATGAAGTAGTGTTAGGTATTTATATGTGAGACACAAGTATTGTATTTTATATGTTTATTTCTTTATATCAAATAAAGTAGATTTAGTAATCTTATCGTTTTAGTTTTTTTTAAATGATTTTTAAAAAAAATGAATTTAGTTGAAGATCTATATCATTCTTGAGAAAAATATTTGTGAACTTATTAATTTGACCATCCATATTATTGGATATTAGTATTACCTAATTGTTAGGTTGAAACATGTAATATCTTTAATATCCTTGTCGTGTTATGAATATTCTATAAAAATCAATATGAAACATAGATTGATATTCTTTCTTCATACTTGTGGTACATAATAGTGCAACTGGGATATTTATAGATAATAATGACATAGTGGCATCAAAGACATTAACGTTGAGGTAATAGACATTAATACGATAGTCAATTGAAAACTATTTTTGGGGGAGACATCCATTGGTATATAACTTTTTTTGGTTATCTAAGGAATTTCATGTGCAATAGCATAATGATTTTAAACATGAGGTTGTTATTTTTTTAACCAAATTCATAGTGATTTGCAAATAGATATTGTCTCATGAGTTACATATCGTAATTAGGACAAGGTTAATATTCTCTTATCATTTGCAAATATAAAATTGAGTTATGTTTACATATGAGTTGAGGATAGAATATATTTGATTCTTGCATGAGAATAGGATAATAAAAACTAGGAAAACAAACTTAGGAGTATTATATTCCTATGCCCAATTAGAAATATATTTTGATCATTATTGATAAATATCTTATCTTAAAGTTCAAACAATTTCATTTTATAGCAAAGATGAAGTTTTTCATATGTTTATGTATGCATTATGTTCTTATGTGTGCTTTTGTAAGCTCTTATATGATTGATTTAAGAATGTGTTGAATATACTTTTCAAAGTTACTAGCTACGATATGCTTAATTTTAAGAATTTAATGTACTTAATAATTATCTATGGAGTGATGTCCATGATCTAATTTTGATGTTTGTTTAAATCATCAATCAGAAATTCATGGATTCATTCATATGTTTTTATTATGAATTTGGATGGGTTCAAATATGTAGGAACAAAAAAGGATAGATATCCATCCTAAATCTATTTGTTGGAAAACAATGAAAAATACTTTGGCTAAAGCTTGTTTGATCAATATTTAAGTATATGTTGCTAATTTGATCATTATGTTTCATTGTCACTACCATACCATGATATTGTCACATTAACATCGAGAATTTAGATATATCATGTTGCACCAATTTCTATTACTTCTGTTAGTTCCATATTTCTTTATGTAGGTTCAAGTATTCTCTAGTGGAAGGATTGCAAGGAAGCATAAATCTTTGAGGTTGGGTGGCAAAAAATTCTGATAATGTTATCTCTTGTTGTTTTTTGAGTATAGATTTCATGCAAAGAGTTCCTATGAGGGTTCTCTTTAGTTTTATACTCTATGCAATCTTGTAGTTGACCTTATGGTCTCATGTAAAGGAATCTCTATTCTTAGATATTTGAGCATGGAATATTGATTTACTCTTGATTATGTGTAATTATGTGTGATAAATTATTTTAATATTATGTCTTTACACATTATGAATTGTTAAAGAGTTTGATGAAAGTTATTTTGTCATGGTCATTTAACAGAATAATATAAAAGGATTTGAGAAGAACAAGGGTGAAAACTGTATTCTAATGCAATTATTGGTGTGAAATTTAGGGTTTGTAGGCCCAAGTTATGATGGGTTGAGTGGAGATTGTTGTAAAATAAAGTTTAGATAATTTTTCTATAAATGATAAATACTTTTTCCTTTTACTATATTTTTTTTTTGAAGTTTCCATAGACTTAAAGGCATCGACATAGTAATAAGAAAGAGGATTTCATGCAAATTACCATACTAAACACTTGGGCTATAGCAGTTGTGTTGGACACTTGTTGAGAGAGTGTTAACAATATATGTTGTCACTACGTTGGTTAGATGGAACATTGGTAGATTAGGTGATGTATTTGGGGATATTTGAGAGATGAATGGTCTATGAAGTAGAAGGCCATGTGAAGATTCACTATATGGTGGAATATTAGTCCAAAATTGATGGTATGTGTTGATATACTTGTTTTGTATTGAATACTTATTGAAGTCATCTTTTGTTGGTGTCTACATGTTTAAGATTTCATATGGATGATGGTTGAGTTCAACTTTATCATGCAGCGATTGAGAAATTTATCTAAATGTTGAGACAAAATCTTTATTTTGTCTGTGAAATGGTATTTGGCTCTGCATCCCACTATATTACGTCCTTTGGTTCTACATTTCTAAATTTATGTTTGGTGGTGCCTACCATAAATATTTTAGCTGATAAAATATTGCATTGAAAAATCTATAATTGTTTGACTCTCTGATCTTAGAATAATAGTTAAGTATGTCATAGTCCATTAAGATGAATGCTCCATATTCTTCTTCCTTGATAGATATATACCTACATGTAGATTTGAAGATATGAATATGATGGTGTAGTACCTCCATGAAATGAATTGTAAGTCTGTTGGTGCCTTGATGGATGATTTATTGCATGTCGTTCCTACATAGTTTTTCACAACTAGACAACAATTACATGCTCAGTGAGTTACTTCTTTTGAATCAATAATTGAGGATTAATCCTTTTAGAGGATGATTGTATAATTATTATCGTTGGTTTTCATGTCGGCATCTTGGTCTGCATTATGTGTTGGGGTTCTTTGATGATGTTTGGAGGCATTTTGATAATCAACTTTGATGTTTGGAGTTGGCTAGGTGTGTTCCTTTGATTGTGGGGGTTCTTGATCTATTCTATTTGTGTTGGAGAAGGTTTGTTATGATTTTGTGGAGGCCAAATATGATTTGGGTTGATTTACAACTTATTTTGTCATTGATATATTGTATTTGAAGCCAACTTCTATCTTGTCACACATTTGACTTACTAGGTCCTACAGAGCTAAACTACTTGATGTTTTTGGGAGCTAGAGATGAATATATATAAGGAAGAACAGACCACTTGTAAAGTATGAAAATGAACTTATCTAGTGGATATGTGAGATTTGATGTGAAATACCATATTGTGCAAAGTAAAGAAAGAAAGATATCATAGGTGTATTAAGTGTGAGAATTTAGAGAGACAAACTAGTTTTGGGCTGTAGAAAGGACTACACTATCATCATTCCTAACAATCTAATATCATTCAATCTAATAGAAGGTGGGATGTAGGAAAAGTTTGTATCAAGTCTTAGAATGAGCTCTCAGCCATAGTAGTGCATAGCTAATGAGTAATACCATACTCTTTAACAACATTGAGAAAGATGAGATGTTGGAGCTAGCATCAATTGAGAAGGTGGAATAAATAGTATTTTTTATATTGTCTTATATTTTGAGTTTTATATGTGTGAACAACAATAAGGTAATGAGATTACTATACCATATTTTAAACATGATTATTATTTTGAGTAATTTATTTTGTAAAATGTAAGATGTAATAAGCGGATTGAGATGAGTTATTAACAATTCAAACAATAATAAAGTTAGTTTATTTTGTGGTTGAGGAACACTTGGACAAAGGTGCACAACAATTAGAGGTTTTGCAAGTTCATTTTTATAATTAAAAGAATAAATTGTGTTAATCAATCTTCAAAACCAATATTTTTTAGGAGTTGTAGATGACAATTATTTGAGATAGAATTACCAAGTGATTAATCTAACATATTAAAACCATCACTACTGAATGACTCATCAAAGCACCAAAAAATTGTAGAAAGAGATTTTACATGATTAAATAATATTCAACTCCTGCAAGGTTATGCAGATGTAGAAGAAGAATAGGTAGGAGAAATAGAAGAAAGGTGATGACAAGATAGAAAATTCTTGTTAAGGGACTATATAAGTGTTGTTTAAAGTTTGGGTTTTCTAATCTGGTAGAAAAGAAATATTTATTTAAAACTTACATGTTTTCTAATAATATTCTCTTGAAAACACATTAGAATAAAAAATAGCCAAAGGAATTTATGCTTTAATACTATTTCAAAGGAGAACTGAGATACCTAAGTTCTATTCCTTTGTTGTAAATAGGATTAGTTCATATGGCATAGTCTAATTAAGCCTAAAAAATGAAATGATTAACCAAACTAAATGAATATTACAAAGATGAAATAATAAAAAATTTATAGACAAATACAAATTAAAAAAGGGGCACAAAGACAAACTTAACACCAAAATAAGAAGCTCTCTATATATTCAAAAATTTCCAGGCACTAGTGTTTGAAGGTAGCAAAACTAGATGTCATGGTTGAGAATAGATTCAACAAGATTTTGGGTAGTAGTCAATAAAAATTGAGCCAAAATTAGTAGGACATAATTGCTAGAAACTAGGGTCCTAGTCTTTTATTCTGAACTTCAACTTATAATCCATGACATAATTTAATTCCTATCTACAACTTCTGACTGCCATCGAATTTGAGATTTACACTTACATAAGAACAAATAGAAAGAAAGATAGTTTTGGTTAAATAGAAAATTTCTTTGGTCAAGTCCTTTCTTAGGCATTCCACCTCCATGAATAGTAAGGTTGATGTGTATAAAACTATCATGAATAGTGACAATGCAGAAAAAAAAAACATATGTAAGTGTGTTAGAGTGGATTCCGAAATTCCTCATTAAAATAGTATAATATCCAAACCAAGAAATAAAGTTGTTCTCAACAGAAAAAAATCATGATAGATTAGACTAGATTATCAAAGTTACAATATAATAATAAACTAATGACCATACCAAACCAAAATGGAGAGGTACAATATGATCGTTAATTAGTGATTTCAATCATTCTTTAACATTAAAAGAGCTTCGACCAAAGAAACAAGAGAGCTAATGGTAATAGAGATTATTTACAAATCAAGTAATTTTTTTAGAGTTGTAGATCTAGTTTCACCAAGGGTTTGTCATGGAATTAAATCAATGGTTAATTTCCCATATCAAAGGTTCATCCTTAAATAAGGATCACAAGTTTAATTTTAGGTGCAAAGTGACACATTATTATCAAACATAGAAATTGAGGTCAAGTCACATAAGGCAAGGTTGACACACACCATAAATGAACTTTCAAGAAAATTTAGAGGGATACTAGCACTGGATTCTAAGGTTTACACAAAAATACTCATTCAAATGGGAGAAAAAAGTGGTGGGGTCGAAGACTAAGGATTTGATCCCAGTTTGAAGGTTTCACAAGTGTTTTAGACTTAGGATCATCATTGAAGGTTTAGGGTATCAAGAAGCATATCTCTTGAGTTGGAGGTAAGGCCAAAGCTAAAAATGGTCCTAAAATAAACTAGAGGAATGGACACCAAAGCGAGTACCAAACAAAGCATGAAATTGGGATTGACCATTACAGAGCATAACTTGTGATGTTACATGTTGAAGTGTCAGGTTCATTAAAAATTAGTTTAAATTTAAATTTACAATTAAATTATAAATTAATTATATTTATGCAATATAATTTTTCATTTTGTATCCAAAATATAAATTGACCATAATAATAAATCAGTCAACATTTCTTTCATAATTTAAATAACATTAAATTATAAGAGTTGATATTGGACATGCGTTAGCAATACGGTTGCTAATGTAGCAAAAGATTGACCTATTAATGCTCAATATAACCACTAGACTTATATAATCCAAAGGAGTTGGCTAATCCATGTCAAAAACCAAAGCATTGCACTACACAACACAAGAAGCCCAAGGGCACACACTTTGCAACAATCCCCCCCCCCCAAAGTGCAAGCAAGGGGGTTTGAACCTATCACCTAGGCTCTAATACCACTTGTTAGCAATATGACAGTCATTGCACCAAAAGATGGACCTATTAATGCTTGATACAACCACTAGTCTTATATAGTCCATAGGAGACAGTTAAGCCATGTCACAAACCCGAGCGTTGCACTGCACAACACAAGGAGACCAAGGGCTCACACCTTGCAACAACATGTACATTTTAAACCAAATATAATTATACAATATAATTTTCCACTTTTTCTAAAATCTAAATTAATCACAATAATAAATCATTCAACATTTTGTTAATATTTTAAGTAAAATTAAGTTACAATAATTTATATTAGATATGTACATTTTAAAGCAAAAAACTAAAATAAAATTACCTAGAACAATGAAAATATATTTATTTTATGATCTAGAGGGCCAAAATAAGGTGAAAAGAAGATATTGGTCTATTATAATTATATTTAACTTTTTGTATTGCTGCAATACTATGCCAAAGGTGTATAAATGTGCTTGTCCTTTCATGGTAATATCCCTTTCAAGATGTTGATTTGTTTTCTCTAGTGCATTAATGTCTTGCTACATGTAAATACATCCTTAGAATTGTTGAAGTTAATTTGTCATATTAAAAAGGGGCGTGTAATGGCTATTTGTAACATCTACTTCAATCAAATTATAAGACTAATTTAACTTTTTGTAAATGGATGTGTTTGGAGTGTGTGTAATATATGCCCTTAAAAGTTGTGTTCATAATGATAGAGGTATATTTGTGGATATTTGGTTGTTCTTATGCATCTTTCCTAATGTCAAATTCTTAATCATTTCTTTAAGGACTATTCTCTATAAACAACTTTAATTGATTCTAACAATTTGAATTCCAATTAGTATTCATGAGTAGGAAGAGGAAATATTAAAATAGGAAAAGAATATCTATTTAATACAAAAGGTACTACCATGCTAAAGTCTATTTAGGAAAAAATAGACCATAGTGTTGGGATTAAGGTGTCTCAACCTTTGAGTTATAGCATTTATTATTTGAGTATTATTTGTTTAATATGGTACATGTTGTTGCGTGGGAGTCTCAACCCTCCTCGACACCCTAACCTCTCCGATGGTGCTCTCACTAATAGTTTAAACTTTTGGTGTAGTGACATATGGTCTGTGTTAACAAAACTAGCTACTCTATTGGGGAGGGTTTGACTCTTGTCAATGACAACTTATTCATCTCATGATCGATTGTGTCTTGTACGAACCTCTTGGTTCAGAGGGCTAAATTGTTGTTGTGTGGGACCCTCAACCTTGCTTGACACCCTAACATCTTCGATGGCACCCTCACTAATAGTTTGAGCATGGGAGCCTCAACCTTCCTCGACACCCTAATATCTCCAGTGGTGCTCTCACTAATAGTTTAAACTTTTGGTTAGTGGCAGTTGGTCTATGTTAACAATACATATTTAATAATAAGTTGGCACCCACTCATAGATTTAACTTTGGAAATTAATATTTATGTAAGAGTTATGCAAAAAAGAGTTTCTAATTTCATGTTGAAGATACATTGAATGTGGACACATTTGGGAAAATGCTATTTTTTGCATTATGAGCTCTATAAATACAATTATTTGTGAGAAGAGGTTAGGAGAGAGGAGTTCATTTTTTGTAGGGGTTATGTTGCCAATTTTTTTCTAGGATGGAGAGGATGAAAATCCCCATATAAAGGTCTTGAGCTTGTGATTGTATTGTAACCTTTATCTATTGTTGAATAATACAATGATTTTGCTTTTGGGGTGGAGTGTGGGGCTTTTTTATCTGAAAGGGTTTTCCACATGTAAATATGTGTGTTCTATTCTTTTGTCTTTTTATTTGTGTTTAATGATTCTATATTGTTGAATCTTAATGTATGCATGTTGTTGAAACCGCATGATCTAGCAAGAACTAAAAGTGCAATCACTTTCCTCTAAGACTTTAATCATGGAACATAAATTGTGTCTGATTCTACTTTATGACATAATAGCATGTGTTTGTGTCGACATATTGTCATCTATTTGTGAAGAAATAAAAGATATTGGATGCATATATTGATCTCAAATGATCTTTCTGAGATGCCCAATTTTCTTTCACACGACACATTAATAAATAAAAGATTAAAACATTGTTAATTTTAGATACATATGAAAAACATGAATGATAAATTTATATTCCAAATAGCAAGAAATAATCACACATAATTTCATAAACAATAGTTCTAAACCAAATACAAAACTGCTCTCTACTTACACATCATCGTATTCAACAATCACAAGACAAAAGTAAACCAAAAGAACATATCCACCTTTCATCTTTAAGAAATCTTGTATGCTCCAAATAATTTGTAGCAATGTGCCTTCTTTAAGTTAATCTTTGTGCTAAGTCAGTTTTCTCCTTGTGTAATTACAAACCATTCTTTATTTCTTTCACGTCTACAATTTATTCCTTCGACCAGCGCACTTCATTCGCCATAAAACACGGCAGAGAACACGCCACCTCCGCGCGTGATGACACAACGTTCAAACATAATCATTATTTTTTCCCGTGCCAAATGCTCGTGAACCAAGTTAATATTCAAACGCAATAATTTATCGTGGAGAGTATTATATTGAGGGATTGCATATTACAAACTGATTCAATGGCTATTATAATAGAGGTAATCAAGATTTAAAAGCCAATTATATTGAATTAATATGCATCAGAAGTCAAGCATTTTTATTAAGTCAAGTGAATTAAACTAATCAGTTTCCCTTCAAAAAAAAATCTATCAAATCATATTTCACGATTGCAATGTTTTATATCATATATTTTTGTTGTTTATATTCATATTGTTGATTACATAGGCAAACGATCAATTAAATTTATAAAAGGACAACCACAAAATACAACGAATAAAAAATAATGAACTCAGTACACATTTATTGGATCAAATATCGACATTTATATATATAAAAAAAAGGCATGTCTACCAAGTCAATACAAGTATTACAAAAGTGTGGCATATGCCATGTCCAAATCGATATACAATAAAAATGTAGAATATATCTACATGTATTGGTCATTCTATGACCAGAACTAACACTATATGATCCTAAACTTGTGGTGGATCATCAAAATCAAGCCTCTTCGATGCAATATGCGGCTTTGTAGATGGATGCAAAACCACAATTCAAAAGCCAAGTTATAATTCTTTTGTAGAAAATAGTTCACAATTAACAACATAACTATGCATTTAACAATAATTCCTTTGCAATTGAAATGTATATTACCTCATCAGCTGATCTAGGAGCTAATGTCTTCGCTCTCCTCTCCTTGTCACTCTTAGGAGTTTTCTTGAAGATATACTTAAATGGATCTACGTTATGGCCGTACTGTTAAGGGGTCTATTGTAGATTAAATGTACAATTAATACAATGTACTAACATAAATATATCAAAAACACTTAAAAGTTATAATATAGAAACAATGACGTACCTGTTCCTGAGATTCTTCTCCAATGGACTGAGGATGGCTCACCATCGATGGAGAAACTGTCACTATTACCTATACAAAAAATGTTCAAAGATTAAATACAATTAATATAATGATAAGTATTGTAGGTTAAAAATAATTAATTACATATCAAACAAAAGTGTACTGAATCCTGAGATGCTTCTCCAGTGCACGGAGGAGGTTTTGTCATTGACGAAATAGGTATGGATATTTCCTGTATGAAAAAGTTATAAGATTATAATATATCACAAGTTCACATGTACGCATGTATATAATCATGCAATTAAGAAAATAAAGTAGAGATACATACCTCCGCCTTCTATTGATCCACAGGTGAATCAAGTGTGTTAGGATTAATGATAGTCCCAAAGATATTGAGAGGGGAGGTGAATTAATATCTAACCAATTAACCGAATATTTAACCTTATTAAGTATTTTGCATTCCAAAACTGTGTACCGGTAAACAAGAATTAATGCAGTAAACATGAATAGTAAATAAAACATAGAAAACACACCATAACACAAGATGTTTAATGAGGAAACCTAGTGTGGGAAAAACCTCGGTGGGATTTGTGACCCACAATATTCACTCATTGGCCAATGAATAAATATTACTTACAATGAGGGGCCTGCACATGCAGGAAGGCCAACTGCCTAAAGCTCACTGCTCAATCTACAAAATGGAAGTCTCACTGACTTACAAAATGGATTATGAGAATCCAATATAATGTATTGCTATAATTCAACATCTGCTATGCCAAGTTCAGTACTGGTTTAAGCTCATACTATAACCATAAACCTTATACAAAATCTGCCTTAATATTCTCTCATCACTTCTACCATCATATGTCCATAATTGCAAAATGATTTACAAGATCTCATACATATATGAGTCTATTACAATATGCCATGTCATCTTTACAAAATGATATTTATAATTAAATACAATAAACAAAAGTTTATTCCTGTCGGCTAGGGTGTCGGTATACATTGTTGTTGCTGCTGGTGAAGTGTCTGCCAGTGTCTGAATGTATCCACAAGGTTGTCGGTAGGTTGCCATCAATGACAACACCATCATTTCTCACTAGAGTGTAGAATGCCAACAATCTCCCCCTTTGACATTGATGGCAACACTTGTAAGAAAAATCCAAAAAAAAATCTATTTCCAAAAATGAAGTAGAAAAAGTTACCAAAAATGTGTGCTCCCCCTGAGCAGATGATATCCTCTGAATAGCCATTTTTCTTTGTCCACTACTCCCCCTTTGACATCAATGACAAAGGTTGTCAAAAATTGTCAAATGAGTGCAGAATTTCACCTTGTAGTTTGTAACCGGTTGCTTACAATCTGAAATATGTTAGCCAAAAACAAGTTTAAACTCTGTATGAATTTGTTGCTATCCTTCATGGTTGCCTCGATTCTTTGGATTGTACTAGTGAGATGATGCATATGCTCCTCCAGTGACTTTTTCCTTTGAATTAATGCCTTTGAGATCTCTTTCCTCGGAGAGATAAGGTTGTCTAATTTAGGAATGAGTTTGTGCTTAAGCTCTCTGCAATTTGCCTTGATTCTTTCTTTCTCTTTCTCTAATTTCTCCATCTTCTCCTCAAATCCTACTATCTCTTGCTCAATAACTAATATAGGTTCAGATGAACCAATGATATTATCAGCTATATCATCTATCTTATTTTGTACTGTTCTTATTTTCTTTTCAATATCTTGTGTTAACAAATGTGGCTTGCATGTGTCCCTGTTCAGTTCCTTGTACTCCAAACTTATTTTATTTAGTGCCAGTAAAAGTGTGTTAATGTGTTCCATGCACTTATTTATTGTTTCCTCAAAGAACTTTTCTTTTTCTTTTTCCATTTTCTCTTTGAATGTTTCCTCATTTATTTGATCAACTATTAAAATATTCCTAGCAATGAATTTAGACAATGTGTTTAACTGACTTAAATAATCCTTTACTTGATCTAAGTTGCATTTTGGTGCAATCATCTTAAGAATAAGAATAGTGTCATCAATTGCCTTACAAGCCAATGCATTACAATCCATTATCTTCTTTATTGAGTCCAGAAGTACCTATGTCACATTTGTAGGTCTGAATTCGCTCAGTGAAGTACCATATGTTTGACCAACTGCCTTTACTATCTTAGGTCTTGGAGTACTAGCAACTAATTTGCTTGAATAAATCCCTAGTGGATTAGTCTAAGTTTGTGTTTCAACTAGCAATGGTTTGGGCTTCTCAGTGATTACCGTTTGTACTGTCTCAATGTGTACCTATGTATCTGCCAGTTTCTTTGTTGGTTTCTCTGTATTATCTACTGCCGGTATCTCTATGTTATCCACTGTTGGTATCTCTGTCTCTTTCAGTTTTACTGTGCCAGCATGTACACTACCAGTATTTTTTCATTGTCCAAAGGTTTCTCTATATGCACTATTTTCTTTGTTTCTATTTCAACCTCAATATTTTCTGCCGGTTGCTTTGCAATGTTGTTCTTATTTTTTTGGGTGGAGGAGAGGGCACTGGTGAAAGTTTTCTCTTCCTATCAACTCTCTTAAACTCATAAGGTATCTCACTATCAGATGATGTACTAACCAGTGAGATGTGTGCCTCCGGTTGTAATCCTTCTTGGTCACTTTCCTTTATTCCAGTTATGTTCATGATGTTTTATTTTATTTACTTTTCTTTCTTTGTTTCAATGTCTGTACACCACTTTCAATTGATTATGCATTACTAAAAACCTTTTTGGTGGGTTCTCTAGGTGCTTCTAATAGGGCTTTAGCATAAGTTTCAATAATGTTTACATCTGCCTCATACCCCATTTCAATTACCCATATAGTTCTAGGAAGAAATGCTTCCATCCATATTTCATCCTTTTTTATCACAAAACATATTTCTTTGTTGTACTTGTCTACTACACTCTGTGGTAGTCTCACCTTAGTTTTCATTTTTGCTTGGAAGGTTTTAAAATACTCAGTTATTTTGTTTTCTTTATCAATGCCCATGTCAGTGAAGATTTCTAGCAATTGTTTGCCTACCGGTATATCATATCCAAAATCTTTCTTTCCAATACTAGGAACTTCTTTTGTGAAATATAACATAAGACATACCAAAAGATTGCCAAAATGAAATGTTCCTTTCTTATCTCCTTTTATCTTTTTTAGGTTGTCTATTAATTCATCCTTTAGCCACTCACATACATCTATTTTTGCATCATTATTCACCATATCATAAGCACTTTTAATGCAAAGACTAGAAACTGAGTTAAGTCAGTTTGCATGTGTGGTCTTGTAGCCTAAGATCATGCTTATGAATCTGGCATTTACATCCTTGATGTCATTTACTCTCAAGGATTTGCTATCATATGTTGCTCCTATTAAGGTCATGACTATGTTATTAGGTACCTTCTTAGTCTTATTTGGCCTGCTACTAGTGGAGGGTAAACCTGTTACTACCCTAATTTATTCCTTAGTGATTTTGCAAACTGAATCTAGCCAAAGAAATTCTCCATGAACTCTGCTAAGGACAATTCTCACTACCTCCTTAGGAAATTTAGGGATGTCCAAGATTTCCACAAAACCTAAAGTTTCAATTACCTTGTGTTCGGGTTTGACATTTCCATTTTCATCACAGATAACAGTTTTAAACATCTTCAACACTTCCTCAGAACCTAATTCCTCAACATTGCTGTGAATCTAAATTCTAGGGTCTTCAGCATAAAAAACACCTTTAGGAATTTTTTAAAAAGCACCTATTGAATCATCTTGCTTAGCTATTTTTGGGATAATCTTAAAAATGGGCCTAGGGCATTTCACAACTTCCACAACAGTAGGGTTTGCAATAAATTTCAAAGCAGAGGAGGAAGCCATTGAAAAATACCTTAAGCTACCTAATAATGGTTGAGTGCTTGAGAGAAATCGCTTCACTTCTTCACCTTGGATGCGTTCACTCGGATTTTGCACTCTCTGAAAGTTTGAATGCTCGGTGAATTGAAAAAGAGGAAAAATTGATTATTTATAATGTCTTTTCTTCCAACAACCACATTAAATGTTCTCCAGTTAAGTGAAACTTAACACATCTATCGGTAGAGAAGAAATCCATCTTCTCACCATCTACCGAGGGTAATTTGCATGATATTCAACTTACTACAATACCCCAAAGGGTTAGTTTTTTAGTTGGATGAAGAATCTCTTGCCAATGGAGTAATACCTTGTTCTACTGGTGAAGGAATAGTCTCATCAACATTCTGATCTATCTTTCTAATCCATTGTCTTGAAAATTATTGCTTTACCTCATCAACCTTTTCTTTGCCTTTCAAACTGGGTCCTTTATTGTTTTCCGATGAAGTCTTGCTTCTACAAAATTTTGCAATATGTCCAATCTTGTTACAAGCATAACAAGTCACATTATTCTTCTAAATATCCTTTCCATATCCTATGTTGGTTTGTGTTCTTCATTGATTAGATAAGTGCCCAAATCTTCCACAAACATAACATCTTACATTCATTCAGCAATTTTTTGAATTGTGACCAATTTTGTTGCATTTGGAACATTGACTAGTGGGTGCATTGATGTTCTGATTGTTTCTAGATCTACGACAATCCAATGGACTCTGCCAATGCTTTATGTCCGTTGATTACATCGTCGGTCGAAAGCTTGGTATTCATCGTAATTCTGACGATGATAATTTTTATCAAAAAAAAAAATTATTATCAATGTCAGTGTTTCCTTCCTTTGATGGCTCTTTTATATCGATGAGACATCACTAGGTGTCATCGATACCTTTTGAATTTACATCGATGAGACCTAGCGATGTCTCATCGATATAAAAGAGCCATCGAAGGAAGGAAATGCTGATAAATTCTAGATAGAAAGGACTCACTGAAGATAATAACTTCATCGACAAAAGATATCGAAGAAAGCAGAGAGGGTCTTCATTGACGTGAAAATTTCTCGAGGAAACAATACTATCGATGCAGCATAAAAAGGACCCACCGGAAGGAGCATTTTCATCGAAAGAATAATATTGACCAGACAAAAGGAAGCTACATCGATAAAAGATATCAATGAGGATATAGGTTTCGAGGAGGTTAAAAGGCATGTTCTCGATATGCGTGGTTTTGCTGATGTAACTTTATCGGCGAGATAATAGACTCATTCATCGACGGGGCATAGTGATATCGATGAAAGAAGTATTTCGATGGAAAAATAAAGGAAGACACCAAAGACCAAGGTTTCTTCGACATAAGACTCGATGGATATTAGATATGTTTTGATGAGGAGACAACCATACTGCCCGAATATAGTATTTCGATGAAGGGAAAAAATACTTGAACAAAGTAATATTCGAAACAAAATTATTGTCGATAGAAACAAAGAGATAGATGGACTAAAGAAACAAATGATCGAAAGACATATCCTCATCGAAATGATTATTGATTGCTATGAAAATCAGAAACAAATCCCACGAAAGGTCACATCGCCATTAAATTCAAATGTGTGCCCGAGTGACTGTTGTCCAAAATAGCCATTACTAACTGATTAAATACGCCATAAGTAGTGGATCAACATCAAAGGACACAACATTAAGGAATTCATAGGCGATGAACTGAAAGTAGGAATTGGGTGAATTCACAAATAAAGCTCAGTAATTCCAAGTAAGTTGTTTGCACATAGACCTCTTTTTTAAAATTCAAATGGAATCATCATCTAAAACTAATAAGACCAGAAAGGGAAAAGAACTTATCGCTGCAGAAGAAAAACCTAAAAGATAGAAAAGGGAAGGGCATTCTTTGGCCCAGGACTTGATTGACCAGTGCCCATCATCCAGTTTGAGGTCCAAGAAGATTAGAGCTGATGAGGAAGGCCTAGAGGACCGGTTTGAGGATCTTGGAGACATATGGACATAATTGAGAGGGTATGAATTATTCATATATGTGTACAACAGAAGAGTTGCCCCTCAACCTATCAATAATTTATGGTGATTGAACTTAGGAAGGTTAGCTGTGGCTAATGTATTCGTGAATGTGGAGCTCATGAAGGCATTGGCAAACAATTATGACACTAAAACCAGGACCATATATAACTACATGGGTGAGCCAATTCTTGCAATCAGAAAGGAGGTTATTGACACTGTGTTCGAGTTGGATTGGGGATTTGAAGAATTGATTGACCTCAAGAAGTTAACAAGTGAATATTTTAACCTAGAGCACATTTACAAAACATGGAGGCTCCCTATACATAGACCTAGGAATGCAGGGTCCTTAGTGCCACAAGGTCAGGATGGCAAAGCTCCCTATGATGTCAATTGTTTCCATCCATATTTCAAGTATACCTATTACTGTGTTGCCCAAGTGCTAGGGATAAAATCCCATCCTTTGATGGATATTGCAGCCATGGTCATTTGTGCCAATTTGCAGTCTAAGGATCCCCGCTTCTTTGATTTTTCTGCTTATTTGGTTGAGGTTTTGAGTCATGGGTTAGAAAAGTTAAAGGGGGATGTCAATTTTCATTTCAAGTATTATTCCTTACTTATGCATATGCTATTGTATGAGGGTCAAGATGAAGGGTTATGGCCAGAAGAGTTATGTGTAAGGACATATGACAATGCTGGGATGAGAAAACCAGTGCAACTATGGGTTTCTTCATGGGACCAGAGGTATGTGAATAATCAATATTGGCATTTTGAGGAGTTCTTTGTCAAGCCATTATATAGACTATTGGGATGCCCCTGCGATCATGCCCTTGCACCAGAGGTTCAAAGATTCCTAAGACCAAAAGATTTCACTGAAGATCCCTCAATTGAACACAATTGGGGAGATTGGTATTGTTTTTGAGACTACACACAAGTCAGGGTATATGGGTTCAAAGGGAGACCATACTTACTATCACTTACAGTCCCTAATAGAGTGGCTTATCTAGAAATTGTGAGGCAACTGTCAATAGTGAGTACAAAACATCTGACAAGCCATGGGAAACAATGAATTGTACCTGGGTTGTTAGTATTTTCAAATTTTATTGTGAAAAGTTCAAAGAGTTATGACCTGCTGCACATAAAATTGGATTATTATGGCATGGCTATGGGGGATCCAAGGCCCAATTTTGATCCTGAAGGATACATTAGGATAGCCCAGTCATCACAAAAGCTGAAGGCTAGAGAGCATAAATCTTACCTACTGGATGACCTCATTAAGAACATTGGCAGAGAAGAGGCCAAAGTGAAGCGAATAAAGTTTGAGAAAGCAATGCAGGCTTATAAATGGAAGCTTTTTAGAAGGAAAATGGATGAGAACGTGCTACAAAATATTGAAGACCCCTTGGAGTTGGCCAACAAACTTGTGGAGCATGAATTGGAAATACTTGAGGAAGTCCCGCCTCATGTTTTTAGGGATTACATTGATACTATTAGGAATACAGAGCCTTTGGCTCATATGTCTCCTGCTTCCACATCTGGGATTGTTCCATTCACTCCTCAAGAGGATTACCCCCTTGGTTATGAAGAGGATACACCGATAGACTTGGCAACAAGACAACTGAATGTCTGAGAAGTGGCTGACATCAGATTCCTGGAGCATGAGGATTTCATTGTTGATAGTGACTTCATTGCTTCCAAGGAGTTCACCACATTCTTCTATCAACATAAAGGATCTCAAATTAGGAATAACATGAGAAATAGTGAAAAAGAGCAATAGCTTCAAAAGTTACAAGAGGAGATGGATCTTGTGATGAGAGAAATGACACCTAAGAAGGGAAGACAGATGCTTAAGGAAGCTGGTGTGCTATTATACTCTGGATGGGACATGAACTCTACCTTGTTGTTTGATGGATTCCTCAAGAAACAGGACCCAAGTAGGTAAATGATGCCAAAAGATATTGATAGACTCTTTAGAGGATTAGGATATGATCTAGATCAAAAGGCTCTTCTATAGTGGGCTATCTATCCCAAAGATAAAAGACCTATATTGGTTGATATAGAAGAAGCTTTTGGACATTTGATGGTGCAGCAGGTTGGAAAGACTGACCCTAGAACAACTGCCAAACTAAATTTGGATGTCGCTAAACTGAACCAAGATCAGATAGAGTTTCTGATCCAAGAAAATTCTACATACAAAAGCCTATATGAGAAAACCGATGAAGAAAAACAGAGGCTGCAAGCAAGATTGCTTCAGATTGATATAGGTACCAGTCAAACAAGGATGACATACGGTGTTGACAAAGATGCCATGGATGCCTCGACAGACGCTATCTATTGGAGGAACAGGGCCAAAAAGACATCTCAACAAGTAGAAAAGGTACAAAAAAAGATGGATAAGTTGATTCTGGAGATCATTGAACATAGGTTCATAAGTATGGTGCAAGTTGCAGAAATCTATTGGAAAACATACATTGGAATAGTCAAAGCTTTGAAAGAGCATGAAAGGCTCAGGTCTCGGTTGGAAGACATGATGAATGACAATAGTTCGATTAATCCAGGTGAGAAAAGTTAAGCCGAGGCTTACTTGAAGCCCGAGATGAATTGGAAAATCAATTAAGGAAAGACCTTCAGAGGCTGGATGATGAGAATACCCCTAGGGTGCCCTCTTTTTACAATAATGGTGAGTTAGTATCATTGGAACAGTGGAAACAAGAGTTCAGTGATGAGAAGAATCGAGCAGTAGCAGAGTTGGATCGGGACAAAGAATTGTCACTCTGTGTTAACCATATTGTATCCAATCATTTCCAGATAGAAAGCAACATGAGGACACTAAACAATGACATTCTAATGTATAAAGATGATAAGTACAATGAACACATAGGAATGCTGAACTTGTTTATCTCCCAGTTTGTTAACAAAAGTGCTAATTAATAGTTATGTGCGGAAAAGCCACGATGCTTGGTGATAATGTATACCCTCATATAAATGAGGGAAATTTTGTAACAATAAGGATCATTAGAGAAGAAGTAGAATATAGCCTCAGGCTTACTATTGTACCATTTTGTGAACATACATAATATAATCAGTCATCTTTCCTTTGTGTATATGTTGTGGATTACTGCATCTTTCTGTAGGCAGTTGCTTGTGATATTATCTAAAGGAGATAAGGTTACTTGCGTTCTTCTAGTAAAACTCTATGTTTCATATTGTGGATTTGAATAAAATATTTAATTGCGAATATAGTTTTGTATATAGTGCGTCTGCATATTATCTCAACCATGGTGCACCTGCATATGTATATAGTTTTGTTTATAGGTGGAAAGCCTAAGGTTCAATGTTGAACTTGGTTGCTTTGATACCATATGTAATATTCCATTAATTCTATACTTAAGAAAATAAATTGTGATCTATATTAAGATAAAAAATTGAGCATTTCAAAATAAAACATAACTACTTCAGTTGAATGAGAAAACTAACTAAATGTTCTTCAACATAATAAGAATCTAACTAATTTATCTAAAAGGAAGGTAATCTTTTAATGATAAAAAAAATGAACAAATATTATTAAGCTAATCAATATGAGAAAGGAATTCAAATGGCTAGTTTCATCACTTAGATAAAGCATCACCATCTTGGCCAAGATTTTAACATTGCAATCAACAATGCATTGTTAGTGTTCACCTCCCTTGCTCAACTTGTACATCCAATTCTTGAGCTCAACAAACTCACTAGTTACCAACCATCTAAACAAGCCATCTGCTTAATGTGTACTAAAAATAATGGTTATTAACGACCATCATATGATAAATAACATACACTTGAGCCAACTAACTCACTGGTTTACTAACCAACTATCTAGAGAATTGCTTAATGTCTACTAAGAATAATGGTCATAAATGACCATCATAAGATAATTAACATACACTTGAGTCAGTTGATTCATTGGTTACAGAACTTCTAGGTTTAGCTGATCCAATTCATTACATAACAGTCTCATGTCTACTGACATTAATGATTTACAAGGACCTTCATGGGATTGTGACATAACCTAACAAGCCAACTGCTACAAATCCCCTATCTCTAACAAGCTTCAACTATCATCATGGAATTAAACCTAATACAACATTGGTTCCCTTATTTAGCTAAATTAACACATCTTATTATGACTCAACAAAAAATAAGGTTCTAATATATTTTTTTGTCTTTCTATATTCCCAAAAGTATGCATCTAATTGATGATAAGAATCCTTCTTTAGGTCTTGCAACCATGGAGACTGGTTATAATCTGATTATAACCGATGTGCATTGATTCCAAGATGAACCATATTCAGTTGAACTATGAGTTAAGAGTGGAAAACAAATAAACATAGAATAGCTACAAATTATAGCAAGGTATTGTGACTATAAGATAGAAACCATCCTAGCAGCCTCCAATATATCAAAAGTTGAGAAAGTAGCAAGCTTACTGTACAAAGACAATGATCACTATAAAGTTGCAGTCAAGTTCCAAGCATTTATTTGTGGGAACAAAGGGTTTTGAGTAGTCAAATATTCAAGATAGATTGGTGATAGTGTAGTCATTCTATTGAGCATCAAATCTAAATTAAGTAAAATATCTTGATTTGAGAAATTAAATCATAGAAGCCATCTCTCTTTGGAAGAAATCATCATTTTCATTTATACCATAATAACCCATAAGTTATCGAACAAGTCTAAAAGCATTCTATCGAAGAATCTAAGATTCAAACAGTATCGATGAGACCCACTAGTGTCTCATCGATATAAAAGGGGCATCAAAGAAAGTAAACACTGATCAACTTTAGAAAGGACTCATCAAAGACAGTAACTCCATTGATAAAAGATATTGAGGAAAGTGGAGATGGTTCTCATCGACAAGAAAAGGTCTTCAAGGATATAACACTATCAGTGCAAAAAGACTCACCGAAAGAGATGGTCCCACCAACAAAAGGTATCGAAGAAAGTAGAGGTGGCCTCCACCGATGAGAAAAGGCTTTCAAATAAACAATATCATCGATGCAAGATAAAGAAGATTCAATGAAAGAATCATTCTCATTGCAAAAGTGATATCGAGAAAACAAAAGAAAACTACATCGATGAATGATATCGATAAGGATATGAGTTTTGATGGGAGGACAAAAGAAGTCACCGAAGTCCAAAGTCTCTTCGAAATGAAACCCGGTGGACAACAAAAAGATTTCGATGAGAATATGAGTTTCGAGGAGACTAAAAGGCATGTCTCTGATACACATGGTTTCATCAATACAACTTTATTGGTGGAAGATGACAAAGAGAGGATAAAAGGGGCTTTGGTGAGACAACAAACCCATTCATCGAAGGAGAATAGTGATATCGATGGAAAAAGCATTTCGATGGAAAAATAAAGGAAGTCACCAAAGCCTAGGGTTTCTTCGACATAAAAAGGGACCGATGGATACAAGATAGGTATCGGTGAGGAGATGACAATACTCAATTTGTTTATCTTCCAGTTTGTTAAACAAAAAATGTTGGTTACCGGTTATATGCCAAAAAGCCACAACGCTTGGTAATAATGTAACTAGCAGACTCATCAAGAGGTGGTGGGTTTAAAAATTATCTCATAAGTTTACACAATAAGTCCTAAAGAAATACAAAGACTCTGTAGCCCAAACAATGAAGAAAGGCACTGGTCATCTATATAATACAATTCATCAGTTCACATTTCATTTTAAAGCAATAGGAGTAGCTGAGTAGGAAATATAGAGTAGACTATAAATAGTGTATATACATAAATTTCAAGCACATAAATCAAATAATTTCTACAACAATAATCTTAAACTCATCTGCTATATCTCCATCCTGGCAATTTATGCCATTCTAAGATGAATTAGGTTAGTCTTAGTCACTAGAACACAATTTTCAACATGCATTAGGAGTTGTCCTCCTTACAAATAATGCAACATTAAAAAGGTATTATCAAAGCTACAACCACAATTCAAAGAGGAAGCTTACAAAGGTAGGACAAAGCTAGGTACAGTCATAAGTCAAGGCAAATTCATAGTTGAAACTCAGTCCAAAATAGTGAAGAAGTGCAACAAATGACATGAGAAGTCTAAAGAAGTATTATAGCAATCATGAGTCAAGGATTAATGAAGAGATTTTTTGCATCCATGATACAATCCTTAAAAGCATCCATGATACAATCTCAAACACACTTTTTACTGTTCTCTTGGTGATTGTGCCCAATTGTGTATGTCTTGCTTATGTATGAAAATGACATTTTTTAGCTTTCCACCGACCATGTATTTGAGATGTCTTTGATTTAGATATGGCATGATCTTAGTCGTAGAGTGAGACTAGGGAGTTGGACCATCTCAACCATGGTGCACCTGCATATGTATATAGTTTTGTGTATTCATTAAAGATTTTAATTTAATTTTAATCAACTAAAGAGCAATATTCATGACTTACAAGTAATAAAAAAACTTACAAGGATGAGGCATATTCATTACTTACAAGTAATAAAAAAACTTACAAGGATGAGGCATATTCATAACTTTTGCAGTCCTACCTTGGATATCAACACTAGAAGCAACTCATATTGTTTGTGTATAGACAAGACAATATGGGAGTTCATTATACCCAACAACTTGTGGTGTTGTTGTTTGTGTTGGCTCTGTTGGACCCTGCAATTAAGATTCAATATACATTATTCAATAAGATTAACTGTGCAACATAATGAAATATTGAAAAGTGTGTTACCTTGTTGAGCTTCGCTTGGTTTCAAGAATAGTTTAATATTCTCTACTTAACAAGGCCAACCACGTGAAAGTGGAAGCTCATTTGGCCCCTCCCCCCCCCTAACATCACTCTAAATTCCCCGTTAACATCTTATAACATTCATTCATTAATTCTTTCTACCATTAATAAAATATAGCATTCATTCATTAATATCACATAACGTTCATTAACACATAACATTGATTAACATTAATTAACACGCAAAATTCATCAATATTAATTAACACATATCATCCATAACCATTAATTAGCACATAATTACATTCACTAACACATAAAAATCAGTCATTATCAAATAAGTTAGATTACAATCATTTCTTTCTTTGTTTTTTCTTTGAAGCTATGAAAAGACTAAGTGGAACATCGATTTCTTCATCATTTCCCCCCTCTGTAGATGTTTTGCCAATTGCTCATGATCTCAATGTATGCCTATTCCTATACTGAGGATGAGGACACTAAAGCGAAGGGGGGTCCTTTGCAATAACAAAGAAATGGGTTAAATTCAATTTTTTTTTTATTATTGTTACAAGTATTTCATTAATTTAGAGAACATAATTGTTGTGCTCTTTACCTGATGGGGCCACATCATTTTGTGTAGCCTCAACCTCAACATGCTGAACACCCTCTAGATCTGTTGGAGTTGAAATACTAAAGGTTACATTAATGCTGAACACCAATTGCAATTATATTTGTTTAAAGAAATAACAATGGTGCTCTTTACCTGAGTGGGGAACATCATGTTCTTGAGGTTGTGTACCCAGATCATGCTCCACTTGCTCACCACCAACTACATGCTCTAAAATATTAACAAAAAATGTTACATTAATTACTACTCTAATTACAAATTAAGATGTTTAATTGTATTAATAGCTAAATAAATAAATTTGAATAGCAAATGAATACCTCCACTAATGGGATGCACATCTGGACCTTCATGTGCAGGTGGTGTTTCACAATTAGCAGGCTACATTCCAATGACATGCACATTGTTATCATTGCTTGCTTATTTAAAACAAATATAGCACTTTATGTTGGAACTCAACATCAATTAGATTATTGATAAAGTAATCAATTTGAAACAACTTCCATTTACCATATTTACCTGTGTGATGGATGCACTTGAATGTTGTGTATGCCCACTCAATTCTCATAGCCGATCAGCCATGGCTGAATAGCCTTGCTGGTAGGCAATTCTCTTGTCATCTTGTGTGGGCGCTCTATTGAATTCAGAGCCCTGCATTTTTGCTTGGTACCGTGAATTTTTCTTGCATTGTTTGACAAAAAAAAATGTTTACAATTTATTAATATTTTGATGCAATATTTCATTTACATGAGATACTTACAATTTGTGCAGTAAGTTTCATGTAACCACCAGAGCCAAGTTTGTGTTGCCGGTGCTTTTCTTGCCTTGGTCACCTTTGACATGTCACTCAGTCTATAAAAAGTTTGAAATATGTTAGATTATATAAATATAAAGAGTAATTAATTAGTACATATTTACATTCTTAATAGTATCCTGTACCTTCTTTTGGCGTCTAGTGGTGTATTTCCTTTTTTCCTTTCAATTCTCTCCTTGGCATCCAAAATCAGGTCCTTCCACTCCCTCTCTAGAATCATGGGGGGACGCTCGTACTTTAGGTTCCTCTCCAAATGGATCCTGTGTTGGTCCCTCACATACTTTAGATATTTGCCAGCTTTTTCAAGGAGCTTGGTTTTGTCAAAGGTGTCATTTCCAAACCACTCAACCATTTGGTTTGTCAATTCATCTTTTAACCTTTTTTCTTGGTCATTCCACCTTTTAAAGCAAAAACAAACCTGTTAGATTCAGAAATCAACTGAAGCTGCATTTATTACACTTCAAGAAATGGATCAAAGGAAAACTATTCTAGCAATGATATGAAATCAAAAGTGGATAAGGGTTAGTTCACATATGATGTACCACCTTTTACGTATGGTGGGCCCAAATATCTGCAATGCAATGTCACTAAGATGTTTATAGAAAATATCATTGCCTGCAAAAAATTCATGGGATCATTAGTCCAAAATGAGTGATCATAAAGTAAATTACAATCAGAGTATATATAATAATAATTTTAAAGTACCTGGAACCTTTTGTATCTTTAAGGGAAGCATTTCTTCGTCGCTCACCACCAATGTGGCCTGCAACGTTCCCATACTAGCAATACGAGAAGATCCAAGAAATGATGGTATGTTATCAGTAGTAGTCACCTCTGTCACATCCTCATGTGCATCTCCTCCTGCAAAAAATGAATCCACTATGAAATGGCATTAGAATTCAAGAAAGAACGCTTGAAGGGAAATAAACACATGACAAAAGATAGAGCAAAAGATGGATCTACCAACAATGGGCGGGACAATATGACGTGTAGTAGAGGATGTCTGCATGCTATGTGTTGCCCACATTGCAGTCGGCAATACAGGTGAGGGTGACCTCTGATGAGGCGGCGACGACATTTGCACAATAACATTTACAACACCTAAAGAATAATACATTAAATATATCAAATATTAAATATATGAAAAGTGCAAGAATTGTAAACAAGGATGAACCTTTATTTTTAAAATTGATAGTATCAAGTATGATGTGTTTTGGGTACAATTGCAACACCCTGATCGTGGGAACGACTTTCATGAGGGTGGATAAATTGCTGTAAAAACAATACGTACATAGTTTAGTTAATGAGATAAAAGAGAATAAAATATAAACCATTATTGAACTTTTGTTATAATTAAAGCTTTCATTATTGCTTACTTTCAAGTTTTCTACTGTCTTAAACAATAGTTCCTCCCTCGATCATATCTCATCAGTGGTAGGATGCACGGCTACCAAAGAAACAATCTCTTTTCTAATTTTTATAAGAGGCATTTTAAAGAATTTCACAAGGTCTGTGGGATCTTCAGGGTCATCATTGATTAACCCTAATGATTCCACATCCATAGAAAGGTGCTCAGGTACTGCAATTCCCTTTCCCTTTCCCTGAACATCTGTCTGTGTCAAGAATATCATTAACAATTACAAAATTAGTGTAAATCACTAAAAAAAAAACATAATAATGTAACAGTTTGCTTCTATCTAATTTGTACAATTATAATGAGGTTTACCTACTCAGTAGAAGTGTCGCAAGCTACATCTCTATCTACAATATGTGATGGATCCATGTCGGCCTATGACAAAGAAAAAATATAAAAAATGTTAGCGAAATTACATAGTACACAACATGAACAACATGATCTTTGTAGACAAAAAGAGTATTAAATAATAAAAAGATGTTGTCATCAAAATCATTGTAATTTTTTTAATTCCTTACCTTTACTTTATGTAGACTATGCAGGATCCTCAACTAAATGATTGACGATGTCTGTAGTTAACGACCTGTTCCCACCAAGGGTGACAACATCACACAAGAACTATACTTGAAATCAACACCATCAATTGAGCATCATAAGCATTACTACATTTGTAAGTTGATAAACAATAAATACATACGTATCATAAGCATCAGAAGCATCACATAGTTAATAAAAATCCAATTTCCATTAATAAACACAGTTTAAAAATTGTCACATAAATAGTCACTCTCCCTATCTAGTCCATCTCCATATTAAAAGGTGCATCATGAATTAATTATGTAATGGCATTAGAATTCAAAACATAATGAATTAATTATGTAAATAAAATTCTATGAAGAAGTCAATATTAAATAGATAATATGCTAATCGCATACCTCATACATTTCACTCTTCATCATCATGAACATCAAGGTCATCATCGCCAACATCATCATCATCATCATCATCATCATCATCATCATCATCATCATCATCATCATCACCATCATCATCATCATTGTCATCATCGTTGTCGTCGTCATCATCATCACCATCACCATCACCATCACCATCACCATCACCATCACCATCACCATCACCATCACCATCACCACAACCATCACTATCACCATCACCATCACTGTCCTCATCATCATCATCATCATCTTCTTCTTCTTATTCTTCTTCATCGTCATTGAGAAACTGTCGATCATGATCATCATCCACTTCATCTTCTACTTCTTCGGTATCTTCTTCTTCCATCACATTATACTTTATCGGCCTTCCTCTTGGATCATGTCTAACAACAAATGACCAACCCTATTTATGTGGAACCTTTGAGTAAAATACTTGCTTACATTGGCTTGGAAGAACATAGGGCTCATCCCCAACTAGTTCAAATGACCTTGTGTTTAGCATTATAAAACCATTATCATGTTCAATAACAGTTCTATCAGGATCATTTTTATTCAATCGTAGCCTGTACCATTTGACAATGAACAAAACTAATTTGAAGGAATTAAAGTCACACTCAAGTATATCATTTAAAATGCCATAGTATCGATTTTGAGACTGTTGAGGATGAATGCCATTTCTCATTGAAATATTTGTCACCTCAAAGAATGCAATGATGCCAGAATCACAAGTTTTCTTCGTGTCATCCAACTTTTTTATGCAAAATTTATGACCATTGCAGCACATAGCATTGTGGTGTTTGACCTACGATATGTCAAACATGTAAAATTTATTGTATTGTGAGTTGATAAACATATGGGTGATTAATAAATTTATACATACCTGTTTATCTCTTAAACCATATGCTAAATCAATTTCCCTTTGCGTAACATTGGAATCTCCATTATGACGTGCTTCTTTAACTAATGAAACCATAGCTTCCCATGTTAACGTGCGTCCAGAATGTTGACAATGTTCAATCCATACCATCATCCAATCAAGATTGTTTGCAATATACAAATGTGGTGCATCCCACTCTCGACAACTTTACAAAAAATAAATAGATGTCTTACAATCGATTTATTTTGTAGATTAAGAATTAATTAACTACAATAACATCTTATAATTACCTCTCACTTTCCTCAATCTACCTTTCCCTGTCAAGTACTCCCCTTCGAATTGTTAATGGTGTTGGGATCCCAAATGCGATCCACGTGGATCTTTGCTGCAAACTTAGGAAGATATTCAGAAATGTACACCATAGTCTGGTATACCATATATCCCTCCACCATAGAACCCTCAGGATGTGCTCTTTGTCGAACCAAAGCCTTCAAAAATTTCAAGTGCCTCTCAACCATCCACATTGACCTAGTGTGTATAGGTCCACACAATTCAATCTCCTCAACTTGGTGTATGAGGTAGTGTTCTTGTGCATTGAAAAAAGCTAGAGGTAGACACTTTTGCATTTCACACATTAAATGAGTAATTTTTCTCTTCCAATATTTTATATCATCTTTATGGATTTCTTTACATGACAACCACCTACAAGGTATTCAAGATGCAAAAAAAGTATATTACATAAAAAGTAAAACAAATCACAAATATAATATCTATACAACAAACTAAACAAATATCACTACTTACCTCATGTATTTTCCAAGATCATATATGACTTGCTTGACATTATTGTCGAAGTCGTCTGGGAGAGATAGAGGTAGAATGTACTGCAACAATTATAAAATTATCTTTTGATTTTTTTGTAACATAATGAAAAGTACACGTATGTGCAGTACTTAAATACATACTAAAAACACAAGAACATGAATTACCTTAATGAAGGTATGCCAATCATGTGTTTTCATCCCTGGCCCAAATTTACTTTTCTTTGATATGAGATTGTTTATGTTTGCAACAAATCTTGTGGGAAATCAAATTTTTCATATGACTTCTTTTATAGCATTACTTTGCTAGTCCATTACTAACCAAGGAAGCTCACTTATATTAATCTGGTCTCCATGGCTATTTGATTGAATGACATTTATCATTACATGATTGGAATCTTTTATGTCACTACATATTTTGACAATTTTTTCTTTGTCACGCCTTCCATCCAATATTTTCCATACTGTGTCTATTATATTCTTTCCAATATGCATACTTTCAAACAAATGAACAATTTGTAACTGCTCATAGTAGGGCAACCTACTAAATTGTCAGGGATAACTTTTTATTCCCTTAGGAAGGTGGTCATTTATGCCTCCATGACCTTCATGATCATCAATCACATCATCAGTAAACAAAACAAAATAGAAAAGATGTTTTATGACAAACCAATAGATGGAATGGCATTACCTTGATGATTAATTCTATTATATTCCAACTTCCATAGGTGAAGTGTCATTCTTCATGGCTTTGATGTATTCCTTCTTTCCCATTGAAAATATGGTTTTCAGTATTTCGATACTTGTGATTTTTGTGGAGAAAGTGCCTATACTCATCAAACACCTACTTTCCTAAACTTTTTGAATGATGAGATTTCATCTTTGGACCACAAACAAGACATGCAAATTTTCCCTTTGTTTGAAGACCTACAAGATAATGTATAATTGGATTAAATATGATAATTTTTTGAATTATAATGTTCATGCACAACTTGAACACTATAACATACCACAAAAATGTGTTAGCCCCGGGGCATTGTGTATTGTCCATAGAAGCATCACATGGAATTGAAATTGTCTTTGTCCTATTGGTCTAGAGACATCATACATAGTGACACCATTCCATACCTCCAATAACTTGTCGATAAGAGGCTCGATATATACATTCATATCTTTAACTTGGTACTTACCTAATCTAATGAACAAAAACATTACATAATTATTATGACCATTTTACTGCAATATTTATAATTAAATATAGACGACTATATTTAAATGATAAAATACTTGGAACAATCATTGCCAACATTATGTGCTCCCTCTTTATTGATATCCATGGAGGAATGTCATTGTTGATAACAAAAACAGACCACACTGAGTAAACAGATCTCATCTCTCCAAATGGATTGACACCGTCCACTGCCAATGAAAGCTTGAGATTACGAGGTTCTTCTTTAAAGTGTGGCCACTTTTCCTCTATGTCCATAAATGTTGAACCATCTACAAGCATTCAAATAATGTCATCTCAACTTCTATTGTGTGCATGGTAATCCATAAATTGTGCCAAGCTAGTACACTTGAATAATTGTTGCATGCATGGAATAATGGGAATATAGCGAAGAACCTTGCGAGGAACCCTTTTTGTTATTTGATTTGTTCGATATCTATTGATATGACATTCAGAGAATTCAATTCAAAATTCATGTTGTTTGTGATATATAATATGATCATTGGGACAAGCATCTATTGCTTGATACTCCATTCCAATATCTTTCATAACGATAGATAATTCTCAATATGAGCGAGGTAGAATATTTGATGGTGGTAACAAAAACTCACCTATCAATCTACAACGAAAATATATAATTTGTTATAATAAAGAATATTAATGGTACAACATGATTCATAGTTTATTATGACATATATGACATACCTTAACATATGTGACATTATTATGTTTGATAAACCATTCATAACCTTCAAGTTCACCAACAACAATACAACAGAGAGAAGAGTTGCCTGCGAGCCTTCGTAAAGGGCCTCAGATGACTTCTCAAGTAGAGGGACATCATGAACAACATCAAGGTCATCTTCACCATCATGATCAGCTGCACGAGTACTAAATGAGTCATGGATCAATGTATTTGTACCATCATCTTCAATTGTGTTTTTTGGCTCATGATCGTCATCTTCCATGGTATCATTATCTTCGGCTTCAATATTCACACCTCCATGTTCATCCACTTCGAAAACCATATTCTCAGGGTTGTGTTGATCCACACTGTGTGCTCTGGGGTGCTCGAGCTATATAAAATTGATAAACATAAATAAACCATGATCATGATCTCATCATCACGTGATTTATTATGTATATAAATTGTCAAAATGATATAATGAGAAACTTACCAATGGATGATAATCATGTCCACCTTCAATGTGACCATGCAGCCTACAATGTTTCTTCACTATTTTGATTAGAAGTCTTCTAGTCTTTAACCCCTTACAAATTTTGCATGGACAATAACATTTTCCATCACCTTTTCTTTTCAAGTTAGACCACAATCTAGCAATTGTCTCCTTATTTTGTTGTTCGTTGATATTATCTGACAAGGTCTTTCTTCACAAACAAGAAAATAGAAATTATCATCATTGAACAAAGCATCTTATTGAATTTAGATTTATAGTTTTCTTATGGTACATCACACAGCATGGAAACCAAGAAATAATCAATAAATAGTGGGATTCATTGATCTAGTATTATCACAATCTGCACCAAGTAAGTGGGCAAAAAACTTTGCAACATTACACAGCTTATTTGTTTCGAGTCTGTGTATCATAGAATACCATTGTACAAAACACTTATCAAAAAATTCCTCATAAATTTTATTGATCATATAGAATCTTTGCCCAAGAAGACCATAATAATGAAGGTATGTTCTCTCTTGACCAGGTTCAAGCTTGATCTTTAGTAGCTTATGACCAGCTTCCTCAAAATCAACACTTGACATGATTGTCAAATAAATTGTACATCTTAAATTGACCAAGTTTGTCTCTATCTCATCCTATATTCTTAGTGCTTCCTCACCTTCCTCTTCATCATCATCATCATCATCATTTGAATCATCACCTGAATCATTCATCCCTTCTGCTTCATTTGAAGAAGCATCTCCAAGGATATCTTTCTTCAGTTTTTCATAGGTTGCCTCATGCTCTAAGAAATCAGGATCTGGCTTGAAAACATCCAAACCAGCTTCTTGATCAAGTTCATCTTCTAGGAAAACTTCATGTGTTAACTAATTTGGATGCATAGCTAGATGACCCTCGAACTTAGCTTTGCGAAATGCAAAAAGGCCTTCGTTTAAAAACTGTACTCATTTGTCAATTTCCCCCTCGTGGAGAATACCTCTAAATCTTTCAAAAATCCCATAGAGACCTTTGGGTGAAAGGTCTTGCAACAAAGAACCACATTCTTTCACGAACCCAACAACAATCTCTACATTGTCATCTGTGGGGTTCTCTAGTAAAAGGGTGAGAAGTTCCAAGGCAATGATCTCATGTGCAACTTGTTGATTCACTAAATGAGCTATGAATTTGGCTGCTACTATCAACATGTGCTTGTCATTGTGTTTGTATGCCCTCTTAAGCTGCAAAATAATTCTTCACAAAAGCAGATTGCCAACTTCAGGAAATTTTGTATTTACCACAGCAACCAATGCAGCAAAAATATCTATAAATCCAGGGGATGCCATTTGGGATTTCATACAAGACCTACAAAATAGACCCCTCCCATGGATGAGATTCTCTATAAACAACTCTGGAATGACGTTCTTGATGTTAGATGCATTTACCTTGTTTACTAACCTATTGATACTCTTCCAAAGGGCATCCCATGTCATGCGCTAGTATTACACACTGCTCTTGTCTTCCACATCTTTCATCATTTGAGCCAGCTTAAATGGGGGAATGTAAACACCCTCGCTTCTTCCAACACCCTTCTCAGCTCCTCTTACAACACCTTCACCATTCCCATTCTGAGATGGAGCAGATACAACACCATAAGTTTTCACTTCCAATGCCTCTCTGTCCCTCTTGTTTCCAGAAGCCCCTTTACCACTTAATTTGTGCTTCTTTCTATACATAAACCCATCAGGAAACATGAGTTTTTGCATATAAGCTTGCCCAAAAATTTTACAGTTATTTTTCATCAAGATTCCCTCAGGAGCTAGCAGATCCTGCTTCCGTACTTTACTTTTGTTTTCTCAAAGGACAATCCTAAAAATCCATGCATTGAAAACAACTTTTTACACCTTTGTTGGTTGTGGTGGCATCACAGAGAGTTTACATCAATAAATGAAGAACATGCCAATGCTTTTAATGCAGCAGTAGAAGTCTATCTCTTATTCAATATCTCTAGTGAAACCCCCATGATCTTTTGTTGGAGTAGAATTTGTTATATTCTAGAAAGGGTCTTGTCCTTTGTTGATGGGATAGTCATCTACCTCAAGAAATAACTGTTCTTTTCTCCAACAAGGAGTGGAACTAAATGAAGATCTAGCACCATTAAATGAATCCTCAAAAGGATTACTATAGTTAGTTTTGGTAGATAATGATCTAGGTAAAATACTAATGTGGCTTTAGGAAACATTATGTACTAGCTTAGCATACTCTAACAACTTTGGTGCAACATGCTACATCCAATTAAGTCTCCATCGGTATCTCTATTGTGTTTATGGATTGGGATTCAATGTACTATTTTTATACACAGATTTTACTTTCTATTGACAAGGTTTGTATGTACTTACTTGTCTTTCGATTGTATCCCTATTTCAAGAATTTCTTCTATCAACAAATCATTTGTTGTAAGTTGTGCAAGTGGAAGCTTGAACATGCCTTCCATGCTAGCCTTGTTGATACGTTCAACACCATCTTGCGCAACAAATATTTAGAACTCCACTATTTCATTGAAGAGTGAGTAGTAGGGACAATCTAGGACACTTACAGAGGTTTTGCAAGAGAGATAAATAGACCTAAATATTATGGCTTAATAATGATCAATAGGTAAACAGATAAGAAACTCTCAATATCAAAATGACTTTCTCAATTGTCTTTACTAGAAATGGATAGATCTGCTAATAATGGCTTTATGACTGTAAGTCAACTTTAGACTCAATCCAAGAAGAGCTAGAACTAATATGCAATATCTAGATTTATGATCTCTATAATATGACAATCCCATAATTATGTTTCCACGCATTTATACCACAACACAAACATCATGCTAGTGTTCAACCATAGCAATTGATATCCTAATTATAGAAAATGAAATATGCACATAACTATGAATAAAGATTAAGAAAAACAAAGAAAGATGCTTATTGCAAACATAAATGACTAATGGATAAGAATTGAATTCATTGTAGATAGTTTTGAATATCAAATTCACTTATTTGTGTGCATTTAGTAACTCATGTACTTGTGGCCAACCATTTATCTCTTTCATAAATTAAACACTTATTAATAACATTAAATGGCTGAGTAATTATGTTTTAGTTGAAATTGAAAATAAAATATTTTATTTCAGGACAACTCACACTATTCCCTATCATATTTTAGACTCTCGGTTTTGTTAGTAGTGGTTTGATGTCTTTGGAGCTGATCATTGCATTTCTTTAGTTATCTTTGCCAGCATACTCCTAGGCTATGCCAAAATGGGAGCTTTGGAACAGGGTATGAACATCCATCAAAGAATTAAAGATAGAGAAATTTTGTCAAATGTAGTTGCAACTGCTCTGTTAGCATGTATGCAAAATGTGGAAGTATAGACAAGGCACAGGAACTGTTTGACGGATTGCCTCAAAGAAATGTGGTTTCCTGGATTGCAATGATTATCGGATATGCACAAAATGGATTTGTTGAGAAGGGTTTAGAAAATTTCAAGCAAATGCAATCGGCAGGTGTAAAGCCAAATTCCACGACCATTGCTACTATCCTCCCTGCCTGTGCCAAAATGGGAGATTTGGAACAGGGTATGGACATTCATCGAAGCATAAAGGATAGAGGAATTTTGTCAGATGTTGTAGTTGCAATTGCCTTGGTAGACATGTATGCAAAATGTGGAAGCATAGACAAGGCACGTGAACTGTTTGATAGAATGCCTAAAAGAAATGTTGTCTCATGGACTGCAACAATTGTTGGATATGCACAAAATGGATTTGTCGAAAAGGCTTTAGACACTTTCAAGCAAATGAAATTGGAAGACATAAAGACAAATTCCACAACCTTTGCCAGCATCCTCCCTGCCTGTGCAAAAATGGGAGCTTTGGAACAGGGTATGGATATCCATCAAAGCATAATGGATAGAGGAATTTTGTTAGGTGCTGTACTTGCAAATGCCTTGCTTGACATGAATGCAAAATGTGGAAACATTGATAAGGCTTGTGAATTGTTTGATACGATGCTGCAAAGAGATGTGATCTCATGTGAACAATCAACTTGCACATATACGGGAGGAAGGGATTGCTGCTACAAAATTGAATGCTCACTCCTCAATCACAGTTCTATGGTTTTATGAGATTAAACTAGGGCAATTAACCACCACATGTATATTTTTTGCAACATGAAATTAAAAACTAGGGCAATTTGAATCTACCTCCTGCGCGGGATTGCAAGCAATGCCACAAATACCTTCGACATGGGTTTGATGTTCTTGGGGGTTGAAGTTGCCATGGATGCCTATGCAGGAAATTTGCAATACAAATGAATTCCCCTCTTCTTTTTATTATAAGATAATGGCCATTGTCATCGGATTTACGACGAACTCGAGCACTTTTTTGGAAAAAAGAAAATTCTGATTGCTAATGCGTTCTTCGTCGAAACCAAATGGGAAATTTTCATCAGAATTATGATGAATGCAAGCACATTTTCAAAAAAAAAGTCAAATTTGGCCACAATATAACTTCTCCGTCGAAAATCTCAGTCGGAAATCTAGTCCAAATGTATTAGTGTCTCTATGACCAAACTTGTTATAGTTAAAGCATTTCCCATTCAATTTGTAAGCATTAGGTTGTCTTACCGGTTTACTATGATCATGATTGTTTGCAGTACCGAAACTTTCTCCAACTTCAAATCCAAGTCCATTAGTATCTCCATTAGTTTTCTGACTTTTCAACATATCATCAAGTTCTTCTGAACTTTTCTTGAATTTATCTTTATGTTGATTTGCAGTAGCCAACTCATTTTCTAGAATTTCCTTTTGTCTCATAAGTTCAGTTTTATCATGTTGCACGTGAATCAAATCTGTCTTGAACATATCATTTTCATGACTGAGTCTTAAATTTTCATTTCCAACATCATTGAGTCTCCTATTCAAGTCATCCTAATTCTTCTTTTTGTCTTCAATGTCTTCACAAAATCTCATAGTCATGTCTTGCATTTCATTCCTCATAGTACTATTTTCTTGCCTCATCTTATTTACAATCTCATTGAGAGTTTCATTTTCATCATCATCACTCTACATCTTCTCATGAAGTTATTTTCTTTTATTTCTAGCAATAGTAAGATTCTCCTGAAGTCCTTGAATGAATTCCTGTGCATTCCTCAGATCATCTTCAAGTTTCATATTTTTCAACTTCTTTGAATCATAGTCTACAAGAGATCCTTCCAATTGCTTTCTTAAGTTCTCCATCTGTACTGGTGTCAGAATCTTCCTCAAGCTATTAGACTTTTGAAAATAGAGGACCAGGCTCTGATACCAATTGTTAGGATTAATGATAGTCCCAAAGATACTGAGAGGTGGGGGGGTGAATCAGTATCTAACCGGTTAACAGAGTATTTAACCTTATTAAGTATTTTGCATTCCAAAACAATGTATCGATAAACAAGAATTAATGTAGTAAACAGGAACAGTAAAGACATCATAGAAAACATACCATAACACAAGATGTTTAACAAGGAAACCCAGTGTGGGAAAAACCTCGGTGGGATTTGTGACCCACAATATTCGCTCATTGGCCAATGAATAAATATTACTTACAATGAGGGGCCTTCACATGCAGGAAGGCCAACTGCCTAGAGCTCATTGCTCAATCTACAAAATAGAAGTCTCATTGACTTAAAAAATGGATTATGAGAATCCAATATAATGTATTGCTACAATTCAGCATTTGCTATGCTAGGTTCAGTACCAGTTTAAGCTCATACTATAACCATAAACCTTATACAAATTCTGCCTTAATATTCACTCATCACTTCTACCATCATGTCTCCATCATTGCAAAATGATTTACAAGATCTCATACATATATGAGTCTATTACAATATGTCATGTCGGCTTTACAAAAAGATATTTATAATGAAATACAATAAACAAAAGTTTATTCCTAAAGGTTGAGGTGCCGACATACATTGTTGTCACTGCTGGTGAAGCATTTGCCGATGCCGATGCCTGCTGGTGGTGGTGCTTGAAGGTATCCACAAGGTTGCCAGTAGGTTGCCATCAATGAAAACACCATCATTTCTCACTAGAGTGTATAATGCCAACAAGGTGCATTCAACAAATCCACATAGGTCAATGGCCGCTGTACATGTAAAATAGACAAAACACACTAATAAATCTACAAACCCCAACTAATACTTGATTTCAACATTTTCAAACAATTGTACAACTAAAAATGTGTTCACTTACCTTCTTCCCACATTTTGGTGTCTTTGAGGAATTCTTTATCTTAGGACGAGCACTAGACACGAAGGGGGTACCCTAAAAAAACAAAATTAACATGAGATGTTAGTAAAAATAATAAATTAAACATAATTTTAAAAATCTAAAATGAAATGACTTGCATATTCCATCAAAACAATACATAAAAAGGGTTGTACAAAATATGATACTGTATAGCCTTGTAGGCCAAAATCAATCGCTAAGAGCATGATGTCATCAATATGGGACATTTGGTCCCCTGTCAACACTTACAAACTAAAAATTGGACCAAGCATTAAAGATAGTTAGTATGTCTTGTATGTTTTTGAATTCAAAGTGTATTATTCTATTTTAACATTTTACAAAATTTACACCTTAGGCATCAAAGTTGGAGTTGTAGTAAGTAGGGGAGGAGTATGGGATACCGTTGCTGCATCCTGAAATGCATATTATTTGTCTCAATTTAAATCGATGTATAAATGAAAATTCATTTATGTAATTACAAATTTAAAGTGACTGATAAATAAAATGCTATGAACTCAAATCAACACACCTGTGTCTGTCACTCATGGGCAAACACCATGTCCATCAACTCATTTGTTAGAGAAAAATCCTCAGTCATACAGGCCTGACATCTACTCCCACAAATCATGCATGAATGAGATGTGGATACATCTACATTAGTTGCATCATCTATCCTCGAGCATATCCCTAAGCAACTGACACACATATGTTGGATGGGCTCTATGTCACCACCTGGAGCAACTAATGGCTCATCATCCAATACAACAGGGTGTGCTAATGACATCCCATGCTAGATGATGGCACCAATCAATGCTATGGCTGCCTAAAGAGTCTGTAGCCCCATCAAGTTTTTTAGCTCTAATGGGACAGCCTGATGCACCTTGGGTTTGGGTGCTAGGGGGTGACGACTCTCTGTGGGTAATCGCATATGGTCTCCAGGTCTATTTTGGGCAAAGCCACCCCCTAGCACCCAAACCCAAGCTAACATTTATGCCCGGAAGCTAACATTTTTGTGAATGATTGAGATTGACAAGGGTAAGCTCCAAACTTGCTTGCAATCCATTTATGCAGCATTGGTGGAGGGAGGTAGGTTATATAAGACTTGTCTAGATTTTGGTAAGCTAACAACATCCATAGAAAAGCAACTGTCAGATTGTAGGAACAATTTAATTCAGATTTCCAATTCTTACAACCCGACAACAAATCTTACAAGTTATTTAGATGGTCCAATTTTGGTGGTTATGGATCAAATTTTGAAATTGGAAAAGGATAGGGATAGTATAATAAAGAGAGAAAATGAGCTTCAAAATCTTACTGGTCCCCAGTTAGATAATTTATTATTTTGTAAGAATGAGTGTATTTTTAATATGCAGAGAGAGGATCCCATTTCATTAGAAGAAATTGAGTATCATGCCAGTCTCTTGAATGGATTCATCTCCATTCTTGACTCACTCAAGCAAGGTTGTGATACCTACTTTTCAGTTTTGAAGAAAATGTATGTAGACTTTATAAAATTTGTATAGAATCGACTTACATTTATGACTATACAAAATTCTTTGAGGAGACCCCGCTTTGTCATTGATGTGAAAGGGGGAGGAATAAAGTGAAAAATGTATATAGTTCTCAAGCGGAGCATCATATGTATATAGAAGATTCTTGTACAGGTTAGGTGGTCATGCAAATTTAGAGGCTGATTGGTGATAGAACATCATTTTTCACATGAGTGTTGCCATCAATTCCAAAGGGGGAGATTTTTGGCAATTGAAACTTATCTGATAAGGGTTAATGGTATTTTGGGTTGTCATTGATGGAAACTCATCTTCAGGTGATTGCAACTCATGGGAACTCATATTTAGGTGTAAATATTCCATTGGATTCATTACTTTGTTTTGTTTGGGTTAACCGACATTTATTTCACTTAATCGACATTCATTTTGCTTCACTCTGGCTAAGTCCTAATCCTGGTAACATGCATTTGGAACCCAGTAATGGATAGGACCTGGCTAGGAGATCTTAAGGCCCCAATCATTTATTTTATGGATTTTATAGTAACGTGTGAAGGACGACATGATCATTGGGATTATGTTTGAAAATCATTATGATCTGACAACCAACATGTTTATACTTTTCATTGAAGTCAACATGGTGGAAGTGAGAAGGATATTTAAGGAGATCTTTTCAATGATGGATAGAGAGTTTTTGGAATGTGATTTTTGGATTATGAATTATTCATTGATTATCAATATGCATTTTGGTCATAAATTAGAGGCTTATGTGTACAATTTCATGTCCACAGCTTAATCGGTAGTAAAACAGGGCAGAATAGAGTATCAACAAACTGATACACACTGAAGTTTATTAGAGCATGAACTAAAACTTATCTAGCATGGTCAGATGCATCTTATAAGTTCATTCTACTTTTTTATTACTTTGTAAAGATTTGTAAGTTAGTGAGACTTCTCATTTTGTGTTTGAGCAGTGAGCTCTAGGCGGTTGGCCCGATTGCATGTGCAGTCCCCTTCATGTAATATTTGTATACCTTGATCAAGTATATAGATATTGTGGGTATAAGCCTTGATAGACCTGAAAATTAATTGCATAAATTTTTCAAATTTAAACCCAAAAACATTGATTTTTCAGGTTGTTACTGATATCCTCTAAGAATGATTCAAGGTCTAGGGTTTAGGATTTATCGAAACTTTTTTATATTTTTGTGAAGAAAACCCTAGAAATGATATATTTCGCTGTTACTTTTTCCCACTTAAACTGAGGGTACCCTTTCCATGAATGGGGCCTTTTTTATTCCCTACGTAAAATGTTGGTCAACTGGTTCATGAGATGAAATTTCCTAAGTCAAGTGCATAACTTCCCTATTATCAGTCCCTTTCTAAATATTTATGCACGTGCTTATATTTTCCTAAGTCTGAGAAGTACTAAATACCTCGACCGTCTATTTAAGAAAGGATAGATCCAATGGCTATCACTTCCCCACAATCAGAGATGTGAGCATTTTAATGACCACAACATTGTGAGATTGTGTCACATGTTATCACTAGAAACTGGCAGGGTTAGCAGTGCAACCGGTTGAAAGCTTTGAAATACCAGTTTGCAGGCAGTAAAGGATGGTCTACTAACAATCCCATCAATTTGCACATGCTCAGAATGAATGAGGATGTTTTATCCTAAGGTAAAAGGTGCCCAGTTTTTAAGTCCTGAAGGAGTTGACAGGCAATATGCAAAGTGGTAGAGATCAAACAGATTGGACAACCCTTGTATTCTCGCAATGGAATTTGTGAGGTGGTTACATACCGTGACATCATGAGATGATGCCATGTGCCCCTAGTTGATCAAGAAGGCTTGCATGAAGGTTGCTGATAGAGCTCAGCCGAAGAATGATATGGCGCTATCCTGTCAAGATTTTGTGGGTCCACAAATATAGTTGGAAGGTCAAACTACTAAATTGGAAAGAAATGACTGTTAGATTTGCCAAGTTAGATGAGATCTGTGGCTGAGTTTCAAATGAGAAGTTTGGAGGGAATTTGGAGGCACTGATTGTATCTCGTGGGAAAAAGCAAAACAAATGGGATTTAGACTTATCAATTCAGGATTGATTTGACCGTCAAAGATGATAGCTTAGAGATGTGAAAAGATTTGGATAGGCTTCTAGTTCAGGTGTGATAAATCATGAGTTATCTAATGAATTTAGAGATTTATTGTTGACAGGAATCCTGAAGCAAGAAATTGTACATTGAAAAGAGAAATAAGATCAGAATAAAATTGTTCCCATCATGAGAAACTTAACAGAAGAATGCAATAGATGTGCTATGCATGAATTCTAGTGTCTATAGCTGGCATAGAAAATTGAGAACACCTGGGTGATGATGTTTCAAGAGAAAACACTACTTGATGAAGTATGGTTTAGCTATAAATACAGTAAGGTGATGATCAAATTGGTAGAAGAGATTGAAGCCTTTTCATTTTCTAGGTGCAGTTTTTTCTTTCTACAAAAGAAATGAAGTTTGAGAAAGCTTATAGATGGAGTTGCAATATACTCTATGATACTGGATGGAATTTATCTCTCATGTGTGAGTATGTCTATTGCCATAGGGGATGTGAAAGTGGGGAGGATTTTCAGAGTGGGTGTGAAAGCCCTTTCTTTTGAAGATAGGTCATGCATGGCATAGCCTCTATGTCTACTCAATCTTTGGATGGCGGTTGGTTTTGAGACAGAGCTCGTAGAGGAATGAAAAAGGGACATGTCTGGGTAGGGAGCGGAAACAATCCATCTATGTAGCTACATGGAAGTTGTGATCCCTCCCCAGCATATTATGTTTCCCGTCTAACTTCACCTCCCATTGCCTCTTATCCTGGGAATGAAGGTTGAGTTCCTCCTCTAGCTTGAGGGGTGACTTTACCTCTTTTCAGGATCTTGTTTCCCTTTCTAAGGAAGGGAAATGCTCTATGGGACAAAAAATCAACATCTCACATGCCATCCAAATGTGTTAAGGTGATAACGGCATGACTCAAACGGTTTTGCTTCTA
Source organism: Cryptomeria japonica (assembly GCF_030272615.1). Classification (NCBI taxonomy): domain Eukaryota; kingdom Viridiplantae; phylum Streptophyta; class Pinopsida; order Cupressales; family Cupressaceae; genus Cryptomeria; species Cryptomeria japonica. The sequence goes on along the minus strand of NC_081412.1, from coordinate 553,207,529 downwards.
TCAATTTTTGGTTTGAGAATAATGATTCACAGGTGTCGGTGCATAGACATGTGAATATTTTGAAACATAATTGTACATAACCTTTAGGGATTATTATCAAGGAATGAATTTGTTGTTGACAAGTGTCTTATGGTCTGAAGCTTTTCGCTCACTTGTTTTCTATAAAAGGGAATTCAAGGCCATTAGTTAGGGTTCGAATGTTATGAGAAAGATCTATATAAAATGGATCTTTTCTGCAGGGTTAGGTCCAAAATAGTTCTAGAGAGTCATAGAGAATAACAGGGATTGTAATGTTATTTTGTAGAGCAAAATTGTAATATAATAGTTTCAGGTTCCCTTTTTCAAATGGGTCATTCTATATTTGAATTTGACAAAAGATAGCTCATAATATTAATGCAAATATAGTTTCCTAATCTTTACTCTCCTTTGTGCAATTTTATCTTCTTTTAAGAAAATGGGATAAAGGGTTTCATTTGTTTATTGCATTGTTATGATGTATGTACTCTTCTATTCAACGCTCTAGTCCAAGGGGTTAATTAAAATTCTTGAACGCTCACCATAGGATTTGATTAGTAGTTTAGATAAAGGATTATAAGCAGAGTAATACTGTAAGGCAGTATTGTTTTAGGCAGGACCAGCTATTAGATGAAGTTTTATCATATTTTCAGTAACACTTTTCATAGACTTTGTAACCCAAATGAATAAAACATTGATATTCCCTAGAAAATCTCATTAGACTATCAGTTTTCTGATTTTATGTTCTTTATGATCTCTCAGAGTGAATCTTATAAACAATCAAAACAATCATTTGCTAAGACTTATGTATTTTCTGAAAATATTCTCACCATCTCTCATATTCTAGTTAATGTTGAGGATCACTGAAGGATTTTCCATCCTTGAGCATTCTCCCTTTCTATTGAGTTTTATTATGATATAATCTGCTTTGTTTTCAGTAAGTTCTTGAGTATCCTTGCATAGAGAAGGAATTTGTTACTGAAGGGATCACCCTCCCTGGTTTTGCAGAGCCTAAAGTGCAGGAGGACCTTCCATCCTTGTTATTGTTGGTCCAAGCTTGACATATATTGATAGGTGGAGGTGGCTCTCCATAGATATTTGGAGGAAATCAGCTTGGTCTCTACCTTGTAAGCAATGTAAACCCATCATCCATTTTGTGAACCAACAAGCCCCACCGAGGTTTTTCCCTTTCTAGGGTTTTCCACATATAATATTGGTGTTATGGTGTTTCCTCTTTATGTGTTATTTGGTGTATACACTTTAATATTATTTACAATTAATCAGTTAATAAGCAATAAGTTCAAAACTAACATTATTGGTAGAACACTTATTCACCTCCCATCTCAGTGTTTTTAGATTCCAATAGTTAAGTTTGCTAATCTGCTATGTATGGAATGTCAGTTGGGTAAGCAAACATGAATTTATTTAAAAAAATAATAATATACATCTGATGGATTGCTAGATCTTGTGCATGCTCACCTATGTGGACCTACAAATGTTAGAAGTGTGCAGGGTGATAAATATTTTATGCTGCTAATTGATGATTGTTCTAGGATGATGTGGGTTGTCTTTTTGAAGGAGAAATCAAAAGAATTTGATAAATTCAAGATATTGAAAGCAAGGTTGAGACTGAGTCTGGATTGAAGGTGAAGTGTCTGAGATCTGATGGAGGTGGATAATTTTTTTCCGGTGAGTTTAATTCATTCTATGAGAAGCATGGGATTAGAAGACAATTATCTACTCCTAGAACCCCTCAGCAGAATGGAGTCATTGAGAGGAAGAACATAACTATTTTGGATGCTGCAAGGAATATGCTTATTGAAGAGAATGTTCTAAGTATCTACGAGAGAGAATCTATTAGTACTACTTTTTATACATTCAATAGAGTTCAAATCAAAGGAGATATCGGTAAGACCCCTTATGAACTTTGGTTCGGTCACGTTCCTACTATGAGATATTTCAGAGTATTTGGTTGCAAATATTATATCAAAAGAGATGAGGATATAGAAAAGTTTGATGCTAGAAGTGATGAAGGTATTTTCTTGGGATATTCAACAAAGAGAAAGGCCTATCGGTGCTAAAATATGAGACAGAGAAAGATAATAGAAAGTGCAAATGTGAAGGTGGATGAGAACCTTGGGAAAGAGATTAGAGCATTTGATTATGATGATGGTCAACAAAAGTTTTTATCCCCTATTCAGCCTAAAGAGCCTAAGTAGAATGATTTGGTAGATATTGTGAATCTGGATGTTGTTGGTGAAGGAGTACAAGAACCTAAAAATTAGAACAATCAAAATACTTCAATGTATTGAAGATTGAATCATTTTGAAAATTAGATTACTGGTGATAAAAGTAAAGGTGTGATGACTAGAAGAAGGTTAGGTGCTAAAGAATTATGTTTGATCTCCAAAGTTGAACCTAAAGATGTTGTTGAAGCCTGTAAAGATGAAAGCTAGATGAGAGATATGGAAGAAGAACTAGATCAAATTGAAAAGAATAATACTTGGGAACTTGTGCCTAGACCTAAGGATAAGAATGTTATTGGTACTAAATGGGTATTTTGAAATAAATTTAATGAAGCCGGTGAAATTTTCAGAAATAAAGCTAGACTAGTCTGCAAAGGGTATTCACAAGAAGAAGGGATTGATTATGAGGAGACTTTTTCTCTAGTTTCCAGACTTGAAGTTGTTAGACTGTTTTATGCTGCTTATAAAGATTTCAAGGTATATCAGATGGATGTCAAATCTGCCTTTTTGAATGGTGATCTTGAGGGAGAAGTTTACATTGAACAACTTGATGGATTTTCACTATTAGATGATGGAGAAATGGTATTTAAGTTGCAAAAAGCTCTTTATGGACTGAAACAAGCTCCTAGAGCCTGGTATGCTAGACTAGATAAATACTTGTTTAAATCAAGATTTAGTAAAGGTGTTGTTGACAATAATCTGTACTATAACATAGAAAATGATAACATCCTAATTGTTGAAGTCTTCGTTGATGATATAATCTTTGGTGGTGATGATAACTTGAGGTTGAAGTTTGCCAGTGATATGTAGAAGGAATTTGAGATGTATATGATTGGTGAAATGAGATTTTTCTTAGGTTTGTAGATTGCATAGATTGGAGAAGGTATATTCATATCTTAAATTAAGTATGTGAAGGAATTACTGAAGAAGTTTGGAATAGATGACTCCGAACTGGTTGGAACTCCTATGGTGACTGGTTGTAAATTATCTAAGAATGATGAATCTCCTTAAGATAATCAGAGTTTGTACAGATCTATGGTTGGTGGACTGTTATATCTTATACAAAATAGGCTGGACATTATGCATGTTGTGTGCATGGATGCCAGATATCAAGCTGATCCAAAAGAGAGTCATGTCACCGCTATGAAGAGGATATTTAGATACCTGAAGGGAACTATGGACTATGGATTATGGCATCCTTGGAATGATGATTTCATTATATGTGCCTATACTGATGTTGATTGGGCTAGTGATGTTGATGACTGAAAGAGCACTACCAGTGGAGCATTATTTTTGGGTAAGCAGTTTGATGTAGAGCCAATCAACAAACTAGGTGAAAACTTTCTCTCACCCACAACTACTATGTCCAAAACAAGTTCTTTTGTTTGTTCAAGCTGTAAACAACACACCTACCAAATACTCAACACACACAACAATTTGTGTGACCGGATCCATACCGAATTAGTATCTTCTGGTACTTGTAGGATAAAATCACTCTACCCTTGTGTGAATGGAAAATAATCTTCTGATACTAGTGGGATGGAAATCTATTGGATTTTTTCTATTTGTGGTCCAACCAATAGAAAACACCTATAAGATATGACTATCAAATATGTTAGGGGATACTTGTCTCACAATTGTCCTATTTGTCTAGTAGCCCTACCGGTTGAGTTCTCCAAACACAACTTAACAAAATTTGAAAGGACAAGACAAAATAAAGGTAGATTTAGATACAATTTATCTAGTTACACAATTCTCCAAAGGCTTAGACTCTATCCACAATTTGGAAGGTTTGTACCCTTAATATCCTTCTAGACCTAATTAAGCCAATTAGGCCTAATTTACAAATCAAGTACCCCTTGTATTAGTCCCCTGACTAAAACAACACTTTTGCAAGGTGTTTTAAGGTGTCAAACCACCAAATCCAAGGTTTTAGAGCTTGATCCCATCTTCTTTGTCTTTTGCAAGTGATTTCCACTTCTTCAGTTGAGGTGGTCACATAAAGATGCCCACCTTGGGCCAATTCAATCTCTTTAGGCTTGGAGCCTCAATGTAAACCAACACAAAAATCTTATGATACAATGGACCTTCTAAAATTTTTCTACAGGTTGTTTGGTCCTTTGGTGAAAATGTCAGATTTAGGGCATCTTTACGGTGAAACCCTAGGTGATGACAAGGTTTGTGACTAGTCTGGTTAGTTTTTGATGGATCTCCACAACCTGATTGTTACAAGACCTCACAATTGATTCAAATGAAAGGTAAGAGACTTCCCTAACTTATCCAATTGGTTTAAGACATCCACCAATCTATACTGGTAAAAAGGAACAACAAAAATGTAAAATTTCAGAAAACTCTAAATATATTATATTGCTCCAAACTCCAAAACATCATCAATTTCAACAACTTCAACAACTATGCCAATAAAAACCTAGAATCAATCCAAGTGGGCATAATATAGCCTCCTTAATGGTTTCCAACCACTTTTCAAACTTTGGAACCATTGGAGGATTAGTTATCCCTTCTTACAACATTTTGCAATGACAACAAAAGTTGTCAATTTGCACTTTTAAAATTTGGTGACTCCAAAGTGTATTCAACCTATTCCAAGGATTGTTTTGATGTTTCAAAGACCAATATTTATTTCCTTGACTCATGCCTAGACTCCTACTGACTGACATGGTCATTTGTCCATGGTGGCTTATAAAATGCAACCATGATAATGCCTTACATCAATTGGGACTTATTGACTCACAAACCTATCAAACTATTACATATGATAGTTTTCACCTCATGGGTGATATTATGCTCTTTTAGGCTTCATTTGTGTCTTTGGGTTCTCCTACACCATACTCCCTAGGTGATTGAATCTCAAGTCGACTTGAGATGAGTTCCTGTAATGTAGTCCCATGTTTCTTCATCTAGTCTTCATCCATCCATACCGCATCTTCCTCAGAGAGTCCTCATCACTTGACAAGGTATTGTTTGTAGACCTTATTCCTAGTTTTCTTCACAATCTTGGTGTCCAATATCATTTCAAGTTTGGGTGGCTCTTGACTTGGAAAGTCTTTTAGTATGTCTACAACATCTTCCACTGTGAATGTACCATCTTCTAGTACAATACCTTTGAATGGTGTCAGATCTGCAACATTAAATATTGGGGAGTACCTATATCTGAAGGTAATTGGATTTCATATGCATTGTTCCCAAAATTCTTGAGTATCGGACAAGTTCCAACCTTTCTCATCACGAGCTTTATGTGTTTCCATTTTGGCAATCTCTGCTTTTTTAAATTTGCCCATATGATGTCACTAACTTGGAACTACACATCTCTCTTTCTTCTATCAGCCTTCTCCTTGTACTTCTCTATACTTATCTGCAATTGCATTTTGACTTGGTCATGAATCTCCTTTATCCTTTCAGAGAATTCTTCTCCACAAGCACTGATATGTTCAGTTGAGGGTAAATTTCTCAATTCCACCACACCTCTTGGATTCAATCCATAGACAATTTGGAAAGGGCTTCTTCTGGTACTCCTATTGAAAGAATCATTATAGGCATATTCTCCTTGGGAGATGATGGAATCCCACTTTTCACCATGCTGCTTGGTGAGGCACCTTAACAAATTTCTGAGTGACCTATTGACCACTTTTGTTTGCCCATCCGTTTGGGGATGATAAGTTGAACTAAAAGACAAGTTTGTGCCTAACTTCCTCCATAAAGTCCTCCAAAAATGTCCTACAAATTTCACATCTCTCTCTGACATAATGTTCAAGGGTAAACCATGTATTCTCACAACTTCATTAAAGAAAAGGTTTGCAATATATGTAGCATCACTTGTGCTCTTGCATGGCAAGAAATGTGCAATCTTGCTAAACCTATGAACAACCACAAAAACATTATCAAAACCTTTATTAGTTCGTAGAAAACCCATCACAAAGTCCATGCTCACACTTTCCCAAGGTCTTGAAGGAATGGGCAATGGCTGGTATAGTCCTGCATTTATTGTTGTCCCTTTGGCCTTTTGACATACCACACATGAATCCACAAATTTTTTGACATTTTTTTGTAATTTAAGCCAGTGATAAAATCTTCTCACCAACTCAAGAATTTTGTCTAATCCAAATTCTCCCCCAATACAACCACTATGCTTCTCCTTAATTATGTTATCCCTCGTTGAACACTTAGGAATGCATAACTAGCATCCTTTGAAAAGAAGACCATCTTGAATCAAATAATCATAATACTCTAAATGATATCGCCTACCAAACTCAATGCATACCTTGTAGATGTCTTTGAAATGTTCATCTGCAACATACAGACCCTTGAGGGAATCAACTCCTACACTCTCCAACTGGATTTCTGAGACTGTTAGTACCCTCCTACTAAGAGCATTTGCAACTTTGTTTGAGACACCTTTCTTGTGTTTGATTGTAAAGGTGTAGGCTTGAATGGACTCAACCCATTTCATATGTGTATGGCTCAATTTCTCCTGACTATTTAGGAAGCTTAGTGCCTGATTATCTGTATACACAACAAACTCTTTGGGAAGAAAATAATGTCTCCACTTCTTTAGTGCCTGAACTAATGCATACATCTCCAAATCATAGGAAGAATATTTCTTTTTAGCGTCATTCAATTTTTCACTAAAAAATGCAATTGGTCTACTTTCTTGACTAAGTACAACACCTATTTCCAAATGACTTGCATCACATTCAATCTGAAAGATTGTGTCAAAATCAGGTAAGGTAAGAACCAGTTGCTGTGATACCTTTTTCTTCAACATTTCAAATGCTTCACCCGCCTCCTTGGTCCATGAAAATTTGCACTTCTATCCACCCTTGATGGTCTCTAACATGGGAGCACAAATCTAGCTAAAATTCCTGATAGCTAGGCCATGAAAAATCCTTACATCACTGGTGCAGAAGTACCTAACACAAAGGCACAAAAGGAGTCTATAAGAGGATAAAAATCAATTCATAAGTATATTCAATTACATTTTCATTTATAATGTCATTTTGAGTCAATATGAATCAATATGTAAGGCTAAAAGAGCCCATTGTAATGAGTTGTCCAAATTGTCCTTATAAGGTCTTGAATTAGTCATTTGGTAAAATTTGTATAAAATAACCGTTGATGGGTAAAATGGTGACAAAAATAAATTATTATTCCATCCTAATATGTTCTTAAGGTTCTTGTGAATGTTTAAAGTCATTTGAGTCAAAAATTGTAAAAGTTGTAAAATGCAACTTCTTAGAAGTTGTAAAAAGACCAAAATGGGAAGTTGTATGGTCATAAGAGGAAGTTGGGTAGTTGTAACTTCCATGTGAAGATGAAAAGGTTATAAAACCTCTATAATGGTCATTCATAAGGGTGTGAAAAAGTTGGAGAAGGAATTGTAAAGCATTCGAAACATTTTGGTATCATATTTTCATTGTTTTCAATCTCTCGTTTTGTGGTCTTGAAAGTTTTTCCTCTTGTTTCCAAGCTTGGTAAGGCCATGCACAGCTAGGAAAAAAGTGTATTTATATCATGATAGTGTATTATATTGAATGATATTTCCATTACTTTTGGTTTGAGTTGATTTCATGCTTTTTCGAGAAAGTTATGAGAGTTTTGGTGAAAACCGTTTGGAACTACCCAAAACCCTGATTCACAGCGACCAGTTTTGGAAAAATAATCATAAATTTGGATTTAACCGTTAGATATTTCAATAATGTGGAGGAAATTGTAATAACTAGAATTTATAGAATCTGATTGGAGCGATTGTCTTGGTGTTAAAATTTTGAGAGTTATTAATGACTGTTCATGACATTAATTTCATGACTAGGATAGGGTAAATTTCATAGTTTGGGAAAATTCTTGGTTTTCATTTTCAAGAAATGAATAGATGAAGGGTTTAATGATTCATATAACCTCAAATAATTCATGACATGAGATCATCAACACAAATCTTCCAACATGTTAGAGGCATTGTCATATATTTTTCAACAAAATCATCAATTAAATAACCATTTTCAAATATTCTCCATAGATATCAATCCATCATGATTGTAGATCCATATATTATGAATTCAATATGAATTATTAAACCCTTCATCTATTCATTTCTTTCAAATTAAAACCAATAATTTTCCCAAGCTATGAAATTTACCCTATCCTGGTCATGAAATTACAGTCATGAACAATCATTAATAACTCTCAAAATATTAATCACCAGGACAATAGCTCTGGTAAAATTCTATAAATTATAGTTATAAAACTTTCCTCCACATTATCAAAAGATCTAACGGTTAAATCCAAAGTTATGATTATTTTTCCAAAACTGGTCGCCGTGAATCAGGGTTTTGGTTAGTTCCAAACGATTTTCACCAAAACTCTCATAACTTTCTCAAAAATGGGTGAAATCAACTGAAACCAAAAGAAATGGAAATATCATTCAATAAAATACACTATCATGATATAAATACACTTGTTTCTAGGCTGTACATGGCCATACCAGGCTTGGAAACAAGAGGAAAAACTTTCAAGACCACAAAACAAGAGATTGAAAACAATGAAAATATGATACCAAAATATTTCCAATGCTTTTCAATTCCTTCTCTAACTTTTTCACACCCTTATGAATGACCATTATAGAGGTTTTATAAAATTTTCAACTTCACATGGAAGTTACAACTATACAACTTCCTCTTATGACCATACAACTTCCCATTTTGGTCTTTTTACAACTTCTAAGAAGTTGCATTTTACAACTTATACAATTTTTGACTCAAATAACTTTAAACCTTCACAAGAACCTTCATAACATATTAGGATGGAATAATAATTTATTTTTGTCACCATTTTACCCCTCAAAGGTTATTTTATACAAATTTTACCAAATGACTAATTCAAGACCTTATTAGGACAATTTGGACAACTCATTACAATGGGCTCTTTTAGCCTTACATATTGATTCATATTGACTCAAAATGACATTACAAATGAAAATGTAATTGAATATACTTATGAATTTATTTATTTCCTCTTATAGACTTCTTTTGTGCCTTTGTGCTAGGTGCTCTTGCACCAATCACCAATTGTTCTAGGAGTTGGCCATGTGACAATGGCATTCACTTTATCAACATCCATTTTTAGATTTCCTCTAGAAATCACAAACCCAAGGTAAGTCAATTATTCCAAAAAAAATAGACTCCTTACCTTGAAAAGTTTCCAAGTCCCTTGGAAACATGGATGAAAAAAACCTGCATACTGGCTGCTCCTCAAGATTCTGCTCCAAACATAAGTCCACCCTCAATGCTGCACCAAACTCACCAACTACTTTGCCTCACCCAAGAGTTATTTCCTTGCCTCTCTCCCTAGGTCTTTTGGCAACCCATTGGACCTCCTTCTCAGGCCCCTTGGACCATCTCCTATGGCCCCATGACATACCTTCATGTCTGCCTACTTGCAGCTAGTGGATATACATCTGCAACCACAACCATTAGCAAACCAAAATACCTATCAATTGCTCAGCCCATACCTTTTTCTAATCTCTGATACCAATTTTATGTAGAGCATCATGATCATCGAACCAAGAACCTGAAATCATTCACGAAGTTCAATCATCAACACAAATCTTCCAACATGTTAGAGGCATTGTCGTATATTTCCCAACAAAATCATCAATCAAATAACCATTATCAAATCTTCTCCATAGATATCAATCCATCATAATTGTAGATCCATATATTATGAATTAAATATGAATCATTAAATGCTTCATCTATTCATTTCTTGCAAATGAAAACCAAGAATTTTCCCAAACTATGAAATTTACCCTATCCTAGTCATGAAATTACAGTCATGAACAATCATTAATAACTCTCAAAATATTAATCACTAGGACAATCTCTCTAGTCCAATTCTATACATTATAGTTATACAATTTTTCTCCAAATTATAGAAAGATCCAATTGTTAAATCCAAAGTTATGATTATGTTTCCAAAATTGGTCACTGTGAATCAGTGTTTTGGGTATTACCAAACGGTTTTCACCAAAACTCTCATAACTTTCTCAAAAATGCATGAAATCAACTCAAACAAAAAGAAATGGAAATATTATTAAATATAATACACTATCATGATATAAATACACTTTCTTCTAGGCTGTACATGGCTGTACCAGGCCTAGAAACAAGAGGAAAAAATTTCAAGACCACAAAACAAGAGATTGAAAACAATGAAAATATGATACCAAAATATTTCCAATTCTTTTCAATTCCTTCTCCAACTTTTTCACACCCTTATGAACAAAAATTATAGAGGTTTTATAACCTTTTCATATTCACATGGAAGTTACAACTACCCAACTTCCTCTTATGACCATACAACTTCCCATTTTGGTCTTTTTACAACTTCTAAGAAGTTGCATTTTACAACTTTTACAATTTTTGACTCAAATGAGTTTAAACCTCCACAAGAACCTTCAAAACATATTAGGATGGAATAATAATGTATTTTTGTCATCATTTTACCCTTCAAAGGTTATTTTATATAAATTTTACCAAATGGCTAATTCAAGACCTTATTAGGACAATATGGACAACTCATTACAATGGGCTCTTTTAGCCTTACATATTGATTCATATTGACTCAAAATGACATTACAAATGAAAATGTAATTGAATATAATTATGAATTGATTTTTATCCTCTTATAGACTCCTTTTGTGCCTTTGTGTTAGGGGCTCCTACACCAATCACCAATTGTTCTAGGAGTTGTCCATGTGACAATGACATTCACTTTATCAGCATCCATTTTCAGATTTCCTCTAGAAATCACAAAACCAAGGTAAGTCAATTCTTCCTGCAAAAATAGACACTTTTCCATGTTTATCATTAGTTTCTCTTCATTGAACCTTCTCAAGACCATATCCAAATGTTTTAGGTGCTCCTCCTTTGTCCTACTAAACACTAGGATGTCATCTAGATACACTATGACAAACTTACCAATGAACTCCTTCAACACCTCATTCATGGGTCTCATGAAAGTGCTAGGGGAATTTGACAACCCAAATGGCATCACCCTCCATTCACACATTCCTTCATTTTTTTTAAAAGATGTTTTCTATCCATGACCGACTCTAATCCTTATTTGGTGATAACTACGTTTTAAATAAATCTTGGAATAATACCTTGTACCTCCTAAACAATCAAGAAAGTCTTCTATTCTAGGCATAGGGAATCTATACTTTATGGTTATTTTGTTAATGGCCCAGGAATCAATGTACAATCTCCATGTTCCCTCCTTAGGTGCTAAGACAATTGGGAGTGCACAAGGGCTCAAGCTCTTCCCTATCAAACCTTTATCAAGCATCTCTTGGATTTGCCTTGCAACTTCCTCATTTTATTGGGGAGTCATTTTGTAGGTTGGCTTGTTTGGTAAGGTGGTACTGGGAATGAAGTCAATGCAGTGGCTTATCTCCCTTATTGGTGGTAGGGTTCTTGGCAACTCTTATGCAACTATGTCCTTGTATTTGCTCAACATTTCCTTCACCTCCTTTGGGACTGTGACCCTTTTCTTTTTTACCTTGCCATCAGAAATGGGCTCTTCTTCTTGCCTTGGTATTGACATCACTACTTGTCTCCAAGACACAATGACCACTTACACCAAAAATAAATTTTGTCAGTATAACAACCAAAGACAATAAGAGGTGGATGTGATCTTTTTGAAAGGGCAAGTCATGTCGAAAAGAATATCGACAAGATGAAGTTTGTATCACACTAAAATTGGGGAGGTTGGCATAACATTGAGAGTATGCATATCTTGAGATAAGGTCATGCCAATGGCCAATATCATAGTGGCATGTAGATCATATTGGTAAGATAGAGACAAGGTCTCACCAAAATTTGCCAACCTTAGGGATTCTTTGCATTTCTCAATCTGCAACATGCATGAATACCTTTCTCGTAGTTATGTTCTGTTCTCACAATTCTGTTCTCCTAGCTTGTACAAGATTTGGGTACCTTTCAAATACCTACTTTTACTTAATCAAAACATGCATGAATAAAGCCTGATGGATCCAATACATAGTGGGACATATTTAGAGTATTTTGCAAATCCTTGTCCAGGTGAATTCAACCAATTTTCCACATCTCACTAAAAACATGTCTTGTTAAGAATGATTGCAACAACTGCTCCTTGCACAACATAACCTATGTGTTATGCGCTTCACTTGTCTTTGTGTTATGAATAGCTACTACACCTGCTTCTTTGCAACCTCTTGACATCCTTGCAAATCTTGTTGACATCAATGACAACAATGCCAATAGGATAGACTTGTCTAGGATGGAGTTGTGGGATGACTAAGAGTCAGAATTTGAGGTGGAAGTAGGGGAGGCTTTGCCTTGTTTAGCTTTGTGTCCAATCTTCAAAGAAGACTACAACCCAAAATCAGACTCATCCATGTTGGTATTCTAGGCTTCCTCGTCAGAGGATACACTAACATGATCTTCACTTAGTTAGGACCATTTATTATGTTGTATTAAAGATTTTATGAAATGTCAACTTTTGAACATTTGAATAATGGTGATTAAAAGAATCTAGTTTCCTAGGTATAATAATGATGTTCATATCCTATGTGTTATCACTTAGTTAGGAACATTTATTATGTTAGGAAAATGATTTAAAGGACCATTCTATATAGTTTTATTTCACTTAGTTAGGACCATTTATTATGTTGCATTAAACATTATATGAAATGTCGACTTAGGAACATTCGAATAATGGTGATTTAAAGAACCTAGTTTCCTAGTTATAACAATTATGTTCATATCCTATGTGTTATCATTTCCTTGTTAAGGATTATTTATTTATGTTAAGAACTATGAAATGTTAATGGTTAGGTAATATTTATTTCATGTATTTTATTATGTTTTAGTGTTGCATGGTAGTGACATTAGGGAACCCACAAGAGGACTAGTTAGGAGAAATATTATCTTCCACATGTGTAAATGTTATAGATAAACTCATGATGAGTTAGTAATGTTATGAAATTTATTTTTTAAAAATTTATTGAAATGTTAATTGGTTATTAACTATTGTCCTCTAGGGTTCCTTAGTGGGGCGTTACACATGGGGATTCCAATCCACTTAGTCTTAGAGAAGTGTATGTGTTTATTGGTTCTATGTCCAATTAAATGAAGGTTGTTATACAAGAGGACCCCACATTGTAATTATACAATACACATACAACCAATCATTCATGAGAGATGGAAGAATCTTAACACTTTCTGGCATATGACTACCTATGCATTACACCCCAAGTGGTGCATGCAAAGACTTGGTAGAACTACACCCATATAAGATGTTGAGGTAAAGGCAATATTTATGAAGACCATACAAAAGATGTATGATCATGTTGAGGTCTGTATCATTGATACTAATTGGAAGATTTTTTTTCTCTTAGGGGTTATTCTAAGGAGGCCAATATGGATAACGAAACAATGACATAAGAGAACCTTATTTTATGGTGAACTATGCATGGGTCAACTTCTTTGACTTCCTCTCTAACCATTTATTTATTATCTTAGGTTTATAGTTCTTTTGATGTTGAAAGGAACTAGTCTACTTGTAGCTTCATCCACTCCCTTACTAGGAACAATATTATCTCTAAGAGAGTAGAGAAGCTTGTGGTTGTACACAATGTATTGCATCTCATTGATTGCAAGAAACTTACATGCAAGGAAACTCTAGCATTTGCAGTGGGATGCAGAGCAGGAGCCAACACAAAATTGATGATGATTCTATATAGGCATGGCTGGTTAATATTAGTTTGGAGAAGCTTGACCATATGGAGTTGAATAGATCTAGTGATGAGGATTCTAGAGATGATTAAAGGTCTCACATCAAATTTTTATTTTTATTTTGAGTAGTTGTCATTATAATCAGTATTATATTTTGAATATAATATAGTTTTTGAATTTAGCTTTTTCTTTCTTTTTGTTTTTTAAAATCTTCACTTCAAAATTCAGATGTTTAATAGAATCATTGCAATGTTTTTAATTACAAACTTAGTGCCTTTATTAATTTTCAAATGCTTCATTTGTATTTCTTATTTTTATAACTATTTTTCAAGTATCATATGTATTTCAATTCTACACTTACTATCAACTCCACACCATCCCCAAACTTAAGCTCTTGATCCCTCAATAGAACCATGCAAAAAAAGATAAATTTTCTATTAAGGTAAGTGAGGAGAGGCCCCCAACCCATTATAGAACATAAACATAAACCATTGAAAAAGGTCTGAAGACCCAGCTAGCAACCACTACAGATAAAGCAGAGTTTCGAAAGAGCTTTAAACCTTACACAAAAAAATAAAAATAAAAATAAATAGAGGGAAGTTCATAATGATAGCAAGGGCCAACCCAGATAAGAATCATCACAACTACATAGAACAAACAACTACAGCTGCACACAGAAACAAAACGGCAGAAAACAGAGCAAAGCAAAACAGATAAGTTACTAGTAAAATTTATTTGCTAAATTTTCTAATCCTCCATAACTATTATTAATTTCCATGAAGATGGAAATAAATTCAATTTTTTGAAATCTTCATTTCATTTCTCATTCCGTTCGTTCGTCCCTTCTGAACTCCTAAAAAATCATCTCACCATCCCCATGATGTCATTTATCACAGCCTGAAACTCATCGGAATGCTTTGTGTCAGAATTTCAAGTCTCAGCAACCTTATTTCTACAGCAAGTAGATAGAAACAGTAGTAAATATACCACTTTTATATTTTATATAAACGTTGCAATAACTTTATAGAGTAGGAAGCAATTTTTCTACGTTTTTGTTTTAAATGATGCCAAAGAGACTCGCACCTCCTACAAGAAGGTTGAAACTCAATAGATTTATTATGTGATGCTCCAATTGTAAGAAGATTGTCTATGTTTTTGTTTCTCAAAAATGGTTCCAACGAGGAGTCCCAGTGTCTTCATCACTATGCTGCATGGGTATGATCCTTTCCCTATTTCATTTGCTTTCCAGTCTATTATAATACATGCGACCCCAAATGGACATCTAAGACGACGTAGATTCAAGATTTCGATCTCATCATTCTTTGATTTTTCATTTGATTGTCCAAACTCCATAATTAATATGGAGATAATGGTAGCAGAAGATGAAGTATAATAGGGAATGTATTAACCATTTTTTAATCTTTTATCTTAAATTAAACATAGGTATATATTTCGAAATATAATATTTAATATTTCTAAATAAACATTCTATAATATTTTGTCTACATATTATTATCATCTTTGTTGTAATTTGCACCCCATTCCATGGAAATACATATTGGTTTAGGATTTAATGTCATACTAATATCCAAATATCCAAATATAGTATTTACTTATATATGAAGTCCAACTTTGTTGTTGTCTTTGATCAACTCCATATTTCTCAATTGATATTCGTAATTATACGAGTAATAAATTTCTTATCATTGCACTTGCACAAGAATTTAATTATGAAAACATCTCCTTTAAAATTATTGCAAAGTCCTAGAAAATTAAGTAGAAATGGACCTAAAGGATGAGGATTACACTACTCTTGTGCTGAAATTATTTGAAATGCTAAAATTTGCTACATCTGATCTTGTGGTCGAATCCTTCAAGGATGATTTTTTAATTTTTATTTCAATTTTTTAAAAAGTTGGACACTAAAATGAAAAAAAGCATAAGTTGAATCAACACATGAAAATCAAACGATCTTCTTCGGAAACATCATTCTATCACAAAGACTAAAAAATGGTAGTGAATAAAAAATGGGATGAAGCATGGAAGTATTGTCTAAAAATAGAATATAGCATCATTGACCATTGATTTGGCTTTGGAATTTTCTCAAAGGAAACTCAAGTCTTGAATAAATTAAGAGTGTAAATTTAAAGGGTCAAATTAATCCTTCTTTCACCTTTCCATCATCAAAAGGAAACTTTCCCAACCCTTTATGGATACCTTTACATGTTTAAAGCATAGAATACTCCTTAATGTTTTACCATCACGAGATAATGGGTTTGATGTGATACTCATATATCACTCATAGACTAAGGGACTCTCTATCAACAAATCTAATGAATTACTGAACATGTGAGATGGAGTACATATATCTACAAGTTTTTCTTTAATAGAGGAGAAAACTATAAGAATCAAATTACAAACAATGAATACTAATAAGAAAAATAAAAATATTTAACATATTTTAAGAATTAATAAACTAATAATAAATAATTAAATCATAATGCTCTCCATTTTCTCCTTGTCATTTCATGATTATCATTTTTGGTGCTTCAAAGTTTCTTTCAATCCAATCATTTTCCTTCTTTACTTGTAGGCATCACACTAGGAGTATTGGAGGAGAATCCATTTATATATACTTTGTAGTGATCTCTTCATATTATTCTTTTATAGATTAGAATCAATTGCATGCATATGTTTTGTGCAATTATTTTAAGGGGGCTATACTTTCATATTATGTGCACCCACATATATGCACTCTCTCTCAAGAATTGGTAGCTTGTAGCCCTAAAAGGAGAAGATTTTGTGGACTTATCACTTTCATTAGGATTTCCTAGTAATAAATGAGATGTTCCATGTAGTCCCTAATATTCTATTTGCAGATATGCCATTTAGTAATGGAGTATGGTAGCCCATGTGATTCATATTAACTAATTTCTATGGGTCACTTAGATATGATGCATGTTTTTTGTTAGATAAGCAGTGTTTTGAAAGGACCCTACATCATTTTACAATGAACAATTAAGCATTCAACTCAGAGTAACATAGAAATGACCTAAATTAGGACACACATAAACATGGGTGACCACAAGGCCCCCAAGACCAACAAGGGTTTTCAAAAGGATCCGAGAACCTTCTTGGGTTTTCAAAGGACCCAAAACATTAACAATAAAAAACAAACATCTAGAGGACAGTAACAAGATGACAGTCAGGCCATCCAACACATGAACACCAGGTAGATGGAATACCCAACTACAAAGAAGCTCCTCACCAACATATTATTCCTTGTGATCCTTGTGATTGTTATATGGCTCCTAGAAATAGAGAACATAAGAGCTTTAAGCATATAATTTATTTTATTACAAATATTAACACACTTGAATTCTTGTTTTTATTTTTCTTCTTCATGTTTGTTCATGTATTGTGTATTTTTATTGTTGGTATTTATATGTAAGTTTCATGTATTATATAACATGATTCACTAACTTTCTTATTTTTGAGGCTGTATTTTTATGATCTTTCTATGTGGTCAATTACATTTTTCTAATATTTTTGTGTTGCAAGTTATGTTATTTGAAAATTATATGTTTTGAAGGTAGATTATTTTCTAACATTTTTTGTATGTTCTTAATTGAGGTTAAGGTTCTACTTCTTTGAGGTACTAAATCCCTTATATTATCTCTTTATGATTTTTTGATGAAGATAAATGGGTTTTATAGGGACCTGAAACCCAAAGTCAGAGAGATACAAAAAATTAAATTGTCGCTAACCAGTCCAGAAACAACAACAAAACAACCACAAAAACAAGGGCCACACCCACGCAAAAAAGACACAGAAACCACTAATAGAAAAAACTAAAAAAACACTGAAATAGATATTGCATCAACTTCGAGTTCTTTTAGATCATTCTCTTGTTTATTTCCTCAAGCTCTTCCATGATGAACTCAGAGGTACTGTTCTTCTGGGTCCTGCTCCTCGTCCTTGTATAGGGGCCAGTAGTGATCTATGATCTCGTACCTTGCAAGTTTGGATCTTTGGTTTTCTTCTTCTATTTGGTGCCTGACGGTGGGATATTGGTGATGGACTAGGCTCTTTGGTCTGCAATAATCACATTGAACATTTTTAGACCCTCAACACTATTATTCATGGCTTCCCTGCTAATATCAACCAGATTCCTTAGGTTTCCCTTAATCTCTTCCAAGCTTATTTCCAACTGACCAATCCTTGATTCATTATCCATTTTCATGATCTTAACATCTTCTGTAAGTTTCTGTGTCATTCAAATAAGTTTGTTAGTGTTGCTTGGCATGGGTGTCAGTAAAAGTGTCAATAATGCCCTTAATTCCTTCCTTCAACATGTTGATCTCCTTGTTGACCCAAAGAAAGAAATTTTCATGGCTTTTAATAGACTTAATATGAATAATATCAAAATTAGAGTATTTTTGAGTATCCCCCGTATTCCCCTTGTTCAACGTTAATGGGGATGTCAAGCTTTATTTCCTTCTCCTTTCCCTTAGCTTCCCTTGCTTTTCCTAATTTGGATTTTTTCATACTCGGTGGGCAAGAACCCTGTAAACTAGGGTTAGGGATTTTATACTTACTGGTAACCCATCTGAGATATTTCTTTCTTCTATTACAACCAGTGCCAGGTGTAATATTTTGTGTGGGGACCTCCTCCCGAGAGAGACAGTAGTCCAAATATTTCAAGACATTGAGGTCCCCTCAGTCCATAGCCATACTAGACCCCTCTTCCTCCAACTTTGTGTCAGACACAATTTGTAAATCAGGGTTGGTCAAAGAATTGGGGGTTTTGACAACCAGGGAGGGTTTAACCCCATGATCTTTGGCATATTCCATGATGAAAATGATTAACCCTTCATGCAAGATAGGGTTGTCACTATTTTTGGCATGATTCGCCATGTTATTTTCAAGAGAAGATAACAAGTAGAGAGGAAAAGAAACTATTTTTTTTATGTTTAAAATGATTCAATATCATAGTGGTAAGAGAAGATACTGGCATAGCAGTCGTCAAGAGTAATGTACCTCATTATCACTTCAACCACATCCACCCAAAGTGATTGCAGGTCCTTTTGGTTATAACTGCCATCTTTCACACCCTGTTTCTCTCGCTTTGTTTGTCAAAGAAGGCCGAGATGGCTTCTTCTACTGCCTTACTCTCTCTGTAAAAATTCTTGCCATCCATCTGCAAGCTAGTTATCTCTACAATGAAGGCTTCATCAATTCTGAACTCCGTTCCAAAATTTGTGAGGATACCTTTCTTCTAACCATTCACAAAATCCTCTATCATTTTTGGGTCATTGCCATGAATCCTCTTGAGATACAACACAAGGCCCCCATCGGTAATCTTCATCCACAACTCCCTATTCTTTTCTCATTTCTGATAAAAATTAGGATCCATTATTTTTTTGTCACCTCCCATAAGAAGTCTACCTCTCTAAAATTAGGTGCAAGCACCAAACCCAAACCATGCAATGAAAAACCAGACACAAAAGAAAGCTCTAGAAACCTTGGTTTTTAAATTTGAACTCAAATCCCATGAAAGATCTTACTCATTCGATAATTTGTCATCATTAATGTGAGATGAATGGCCAGTGCATTCAACATCCTTTCTTGTTAGTTCACATAATTGTATCACGAAATTTTCCCTTCCCATCCACCACCGTATGTCCACATAATCCACACCAATGTTTGTGAGGTTCTCCGCGGGCATGTTACCTTTTCGATAAATGTGGGAAAATTTGAATTTATCCAATTTTGTAATCATGATGTGGTACACTAAAATTATGTGCTTGATAGTCCAACTAGGCTTAGAATGTTTACTCACACATCTAATGATGTTTAGTGAATCTCTCTCAAGCCACACTTTTTTTAACCCTTCTTTGATAGTCATGTGCAACCCAGTATAAGCATCTTTTTCCTCGGAAAATTGGTTTGTCTAGGTGCCCAGTGGGAGTGCCACATCTCTTTATGATGTTATTTATTCTTGTGTTTTAATATAGCTTATTGACTAGTGTCATTAGTTTGGAATATATAGGGAAAATGTAATGTTAAAATTTTTAAATCCTTATAATTTTCATGTTATATTGCATGATTTCTTTAGTATTTGTATCCACTAGTAAATTTTTAAGTCTATTTAACCTTGTGTTATACTTTTCCTACATTGTTGACAATTCATATTTTTTTATTCTATACAAAGTAATACTACATTCACATTCATATGATGTTGTATGCTAACATGTTAGGTAATTAGAAATTTAGGTTTTTAATTAACCCTATAATTAATAAAATAAAATAAAAGAGCTTAACCTTGTAGGGTAGAGGCTGGATCAAGAAATAAATGTTGCTCAAGTTGAAATGTTTTACCTTCTTTATGGATTTTTATTTTTTAAGTCTTCATAAAATGGTTGATGTTGTCATGTATAACTCATTAATCTCCTCTTAAGAACTTGATCATGGATGTCATCTAAAATGATTGATAGTCTAAATACGTGACCTCTCCTTCGCTGCTTTACTCTACAAATGCCTGATTGATTTGTTATTTGAATTTAAATGTCTTTTGAGGAAATGTAATTGGGAGATGTTTTCCAATGAGGGAATAAGACTTTCTTTTATACCTCTCCTCATGGAACATGTTGAAAATTATAGAGAAGGCCAACATTAGAAATCATTTCCTACTCAACTTTTTTGGACCATTGGAGGATTCAAATTTGGGCCCTTTTTTCCTAGACTATGACATCTAGGAGCTTAGTATAGGAGGACAAGGGAACTAGGAACTCCAGTCTAGTCCCCCTAGGTTAAAACAAGGTATAGGAGTCAAAAAAGAGAATGAAGATCACATATTTGATACTAGTGTGAGTAGAATAAGGCATAATCAGGGCATGGATGTTAAATTCTATGAGAAGCAAGAATCAAGCCAGGATCTGATGTCGATCATAGATCACATGCAACTCCAAGCAACGGATGATCGAAGATCAAAATAGCTGAATGAAGATAAATCTGATATGAGAGAAAAATAGAGATAAAGAAGAGAATTTAGAGAAGACTCTCACCGAGCTATCACTTCACTTGTGAAGGTGAGAGTATATTACTTATTATATAGAAAAATAATAGCATATACAACCACGAGGTGCATTAACTCCCACCTCCATAAAAAGTGGGAGGTTTTACCTACTACCCCATAAAAGGTGGGAGGTTTTTACCTACTTGGTAAATGTCAAAACATGTGGCATAACCTCCTTACATAAAAAACAAAAAAGGAGTTATAAGAGGTGGCACATAAGGCCAAAAGAGGGTGAGAAACCTAACTACCCCATAACCCACTTAGGAAATGACAAAATAGTGGTTATGAGAGGTGGCACAACAAGCCAAAAGAGGGTGTGTAACTCAACTACCCATGTGAGGTGGAGAGTTACACATGTAGCTAATGTATTCCGCCACGTGTCCTCATATTAACCACACCTAATAACCTAAGAAAGCTTAATAATATATGTGTAGGAAAAATAAATACCCCCTCACATAAGGAAAATAAAAAAACCTACACTAACACCCCCCCTTAAGAGTAGCTTAGGTGGGTGAAAAGATGGGTCCCGACAAATGAGGCCATGTTAGGTACCCATGTACATAAATATCCCCCCCAAAAGAAGAAGCCCCCCCATAAGAGGAATAGACCCCCCTAAATAGAGAGAGAAAGAATGAAGGACTAAGAAGCCCCTCCTAAAGTAGACACCTTTTGCATCCCAAGCAAAGATCGCAAATGAAGGAACTTGCTTTCGGTGAAAGGTTTGGTGAAGATGTCCGCAGTTTGCTCCGATGTAGAATAATACTTAAGATCAATGATGCCTTCTTGAATCAGCTCTTGAATGTAGTGCATATGTATCTCAATGTGTTTCATCCTTTGATGATGAATTGGATTTCTCGAGATCTGTATAGCACTCTAATTATCACAAAAGATGATGGTAGGCTTTCTAACTGGAATACCAAACTCAGTAAGAATATTTTGAAGCCAAATAGCCTCAGTGGTGGCATTGATTGCCCCTCGATACTCAGCCTCTATCGATGAAAGAGCAATTGTAGACTACTTCTTTCTCGACCAACAAACTGGACTAGAACCAAGTGAGAAGCAATACCCAGAAGTAGACTTGCGATCCTGAGAATCACCTGCCCAATTTGAATCCGTATATCCTACCAAGTCAATATCCACACCTGCTACATACTGAATTCCATAATTGTGAGTACCCTGAATGTAGTGGAGGATCCGCTTAGCTACTTTCCAATGCAACTCATGTGGCTCCTGCATGAATCTAGAGACCATGCCCACAACATAAGAAATGTTTGGTCTCGTATGAGTCAAATAAATGAGGCTTCCAACAAGCTGTCGATATAAAGTGCCATCAACTAAGGGTGAAGAGCACTTAGCCTTAGGTTTGACCCCTGACAAAAATGGAGTAGGTGCAGGCTTACAATCAGCCATGTGAAATCTGGAGAGCATATCAAGTGCATACTTGGGTTGTCTAAGGAATATTCCTGAAGATGATTGAGTGATCTCAATTCCCAAGAAGTAATGCAGAAGACCCAAGTCTGACATCAAAAATCTATCATGTAGAGCAATTTTCACTGCTTTGATGGTGGATGAGTGACTCCCTGTGAGTAACAAGTCATCAATGTAGAGAACCAGAAATGTGAGAGTTTCATCCTGTTACAGAATGTATATGTTCAGATCAGAATGGCACCGAGTGAAACCAACTGTCAAAAGGAATGAGTCCATCTTGGCATACCAAGCTCGAGGAGCCTATTTGAGGCCATAGAGAGACTTTCGAAGTCGACACACAAGTGAAGGATCTTGAACAAACCCCTGTGGTTGCTCCATGTAGATTTCCTCCTGAAGGTCACCATGAAGAAATGCACTCTTCAAATTCATCTGATGAACTTCCCAATGATGGGCTGCAGCTATAGAAAGAACAAGTCGGATGGAATTCATCTTAGCAACTGGAGCAAAAGTCTTAAAGTAATCAACCCTTGGAACTTGGGAAAAACCTTTTACTACCAAGCGAGCCTTATACTTATCAACTGACCCATCCGCTGCAAATTTTGTTTGATAGATCCACTTGCATCGAACAAGTTTCCTTCCCTTAGGAAGAGGAACTAAATCCCATGTGTGATTCCTTTCCAAGGAATTGAACTCTTCTTGCATTGCAGCATCCCACTCAGGAACACCTAAAGCTTCTTGAAAGGACTGTGGATCAGAAGCTGAAGCAATGAAGAGATGTGGATCTTGCTGAAATTGTGACCTTGTTCTTCTAGTATCTAATGGATCACCAAGCCAATCTCCTACTGACTCAAATGTTTGTTGAGCCCAAAGAGGCACTAAGGTTGGAGAGTCTGGGGGAGAATCATCAACCTCTGAATGATGACTATGAGAGGAATGTGAATCCTCATCATCACTGTCACCATCTGAAGTAGAGGAAGAAGACTCCTCATCAAGATTAGGAGGATTAAGATCCTCTAAAGAACTGTCATCATAATGAAATTTATCCAATGTGATAGTGGATGGAGAAGTGGTATGAGAAGAACTAGAAGAACTCTCCTCAAAACGAACACTCCTCTCAATGAACAACTCATGAGTAGTGGGATGGAGAAGCCTATACCTTTTGACATTATCTAGATATCTAACAAATATGCAAGGCTTACTCTGTGGATCCATAGCCTTGCATTTTTCAGCTGGAATGTGGGCCCATGCAAGAGAACCAAACACTCTAAAGTGTTTAACTGTGGGTTTTCGACCAGTCCAAGCTTGAAAGGGAGTTACCCCCTTCACAGCTTTATGAGGAACTCGGTTCTAGATGTAACACGCATAGTTGATGGCCTTTGCCCAATACTGAGGTGCCAAAGACTTGGACTGAATCACACAATTAGCCATCTCCTTCAAGGACCTATTCTTTCGTTCTGCTACACCATTTTGTTGAGGACCATATGGAACTGTGTGCTGCATGTTGATACCTTCTGAAGCACAAAACTATTCAAACTGATTATTAACATATTCACCCCCATTATCTGTACGCAGAATCTTGATGAACTTCCCAGATTGTTTCTCTGCAAAAGCTTTGAAATCTAGAAAATTTTCAAAGACTTCAGACTTTTGTTTGAGAAAGTAAACCCATGTATATCTGGAAAAGTCGTCAATAAATGTCAAGACATATCTAGCCTTGCTGAAAGATGGTTGTGGAAATGGTCCTGCCAAGTCACTATGTACCAACTCCAATAGTTGTGTAGCTCTCCAAGCTTTACCTTTATCATACTTCTCCTCTGGATGCTTACCAAGAATGCACCCTTGAAAAACTCCATCAGAAATTCGAATAGAAGGCAACCCTGAAACCATTTCTTGTTGACTGAGTTGTTGCAAGTAACGGTAGTTCAAGTGGCCAAACCGTTGATGCCACAAACAACTCACCTCATCTACATGAGTGAGTAAAACTGTCGAAGGAGAGTCAGGAACAAAGTGAGAAAACTGATATAATCTAGAATGATGATCTGCTTTTCCCACAACAACAGTAGACCCATTATGCATTTCGCTGATTACCACTGCATCTGGTGTGAACTCAACTCGCTTGCCAGAACCAGTGTGAGTGATCTGATAAATAGATAGGAGATTAGTTGATAAAGATGGAACACAAAGGACATCTTGAAATGTTCCTTCACCCACATCAACAGACCCTCTCCCATGCACTTCAACAGGAGTGTCATCACCCATTAGGATGTAAGGCATAGAACATGGCTCTAAAGATGTGAAATCATCTTCTGAAGAAGCTATGTGGTGTGAAGCACCTGAGTCAATTATCCAAGAATTTGGTTGTGAAGCAATAGCAACTAGGGCCTTACCCTTTCCTTTCCCCTTACTCTTATCTATGTCCTTAGAAGATCCTTCTGATGAACTCTGTTTGACTGAATCAGGAACCTTGATATTATTCTTTTCAAGAAGATTTGAAAGGTGATCAATTTGTTTCTTTAAACACTTATGTTCATCATGACCGGGCCTCTTACAATAAGAACACTTGACCTTCTCCTTCTTAGGTTGTTCACCTTTTGATGAAGAGGTCTCATTGTCTACTTTTGAAGTAGCAGATTTCTGATCTTTCTTCTTCTCTCCTTGGTTCTTTTGTTTCTTATCTTGCTTACTAGACCCTTTCTATTCTTTTGTGCCTTGATTTACAACTAAGGCATGTGACTTAGAGGGCTTTATTGTACCCATTTGAACCAATTTGTCCTGCTCCCTAGTGAGTTCTGTAGCAAAATCATCTAAAGAAGGCATTTTGAATGTGGTACCTAGGGCACATTTGGTAGCATAGAATGTAGAAACAAACACTAAATAGTTAGGACCAAGCTTAGAAAGAATACTCAAGATCAGTTGCTTATTATCTTTCTTAGTTCCACACTGTTCCAACTGCAATCTTATAGACTTAAGTTTAGTGAAGAAGTCTTGTATAGTATCAAAATTGGTTGGATTCAACCCTATGAGTTCATTCTCCAATTGATGACCTCTTAGTTCATCCTGCTTACCAAAGAGGTTTCCCAAAGTAGTCCATACTGCATTTGGTGTAGTAGCAGATTCAATGTGAAAAAGAAGGTCAGGAGAGACTGACATGCACAATGTACCAAAAGCTTCATCACATTTATTAAACCATTTAATCTTTTCTGTAGCATCTTGAGGTTTAGTTTCAAGTCCCATAGTAACACGATGATATCCATGTCTTTTGAGATATATTATCATCTTAGATTTCCATTCAAAGTAATTATATGGTGTTAAAAGTGGAACTGTAGATGCATCCATGATAGCAGAAAAGAAGATTGCAAAGAGTCAAGAAGAGTGCAAGAAAGAAGACACAAGAAACACCCCCCCTTTCCACTAGTCTTTGAAATCACCCCCCCCAAATATTACAAGGTTGGCACTTTATAATTAGTGCATTTACAAGGCTTTTATCAGATTACAATGCTTTCTAAGGCTTTAATGGCCAAAATAGAAAGTTTAAATACATATAAATTTAACACAAAATCTGAAAAAATTAGCCTTATAGCTGCTCAATTTATCTTAATACCTTTCCAACAACTATTCATTTTTGTAAAATAGAGTTGTGAGAAGAAAGATATGATCTATAGAAGGAAAAAAAATATGCAGCTGATTCAACCTGCAATATCTAATAAATAAGGGTAGAATATTTCAATAAGACCTGCAATTATGAAGAGTGCTCATTTCTAGCTTTCCGTCAAGTACTCATTTGCAAAAAACTGACACCCGAGGCAAAAGTTATGCAACTTTTAAAAAAAATGTTGAATTTCCCTAATAGAAAAATGGCTTAATCCTTGTTGAAACTCAATTTCTGCAAAAATTATTAATTTTAAAGAAAAATCCTCCAAAACCCAGAATTTTTTCGATGCTAGGAAAAAAGCCCAGAAACTTTTTTTTCTGAAAATAAACGGAGGTTAGAACACTAGGGCTGAAATGAAAAATAGCTCTAGTAAAATATTTCACTCTGATTTTTTTACTGTGTTCTCCAAATTCTGAATTTGGTGAAATAAAAGTGACTTATGATTTTCACAAGCCTTCGGAACACTCTAGAAATGCTAAAGAAGCCTCCAATATTACAAAAAATGCTGCAATCACCCAGATCTCAAAGAAAACATATATAAGACCAGATTTAACTAGAAGCTTATTTTCCTTTAAACTGTTCTGATTCTCCAGGTCACACGAAAATGTAGGAGAAGAGAATACTTGGTTTTTAAGAAAAATATTAGCTATCTAACAATCTCAAATCTCTCAAATAAATTAGAAAAGCAATGAGCAATACCAGACAACATGACTCTGATACCACGTTAAATTCTGTGAGAAGCAAGAATCGAGCCAGGATCTAATGTCGGTCATAGATCACATGCAACTCCAAGCAACGGATGATCAAAGATCAAAATAGCTGAATGAAGATAAATTGGATATGAGAGAAAAATAGAAATAAAGAAGAGAATTTAGAGAAGACTCTCACCGAGCTATCACTTCACTTGTGAAGGTGAGAGTATATTGCTTATTATATAGAAAAATAATAGCATATACAACCAAGAGGTGCATTAACTCCCACCTCCATAAAAAGTGGGAGGTTTTACCTACTACCCCATAAAAGGTGGGAGGTTTTTACCTACTTGGTAAATGTCAAAACATGTGGCATAACCTCCTTACATGAAAACAAAAAAGGAGTTATAAGAGGTGGCACATAAGGCCAAAAGAGGGTGAGAAACCCAACTACCCCATAACCCACTTAGGAAATGACAAAATAGTGGTTATGAGAGGTGGCACAACAAGCCAAAAGAGGGTGTGTAACTCAATTACCCATGTGAGGTGGAGAGTTACACATGTAGCTAATGTATTCCGCCACGTGTCCTCATATTAACCACACCTAACAACCTAAGCAAGCTTAATAATATATGTGTAGGAAAAATAAATACCCCCTAACATAAGAAAAATAAAAAAACCTACACTAACAATGGAAGGTATAAACACTAAAGTGAGGCCGAAGTGAGTATGAAATTGTAATGAGGACACAATTTAGAACACTAAAAATTTGTAATATCTATTAGTATGAAAATCACCTTATAACTGGAAGTTAGCATTATGCACAAACATCCATGTAATGCACTAGCATTTGCTTATTTTTTTTTTCTTATAATTATTTCATGTTTCTCTTGACAACATGCTTTTATAATTGACCTTTAATGAATCAAAATGGTCAATTTGATTTTCATGACTTGTCATCTTCCATTTTGGTTTTCATTTTGAACTAAAAACTCAATACTTTATTTTTATTGTTCTCATGGAAATAAATCTATTTATTTTTTAAGCTTCTATGCCATTATTTCTATAGAATTGTTGATCAACATTTAAATATTAATTGACCAATATACTATCTAGAGTGGTTTCCTAACATCGTTGCATTCTTGAGGATATATATTTTGTGATTCTTATAGGTTTTCACTTCTACTCATGGTACAAAGTGATGGTATTCCTTCCTTTTCCCATTGTTTTTATTTTTTAATAGTATTTGTGAAGTCTTTGGCATTGTTGGCAATTTTCGAGTTTGCTATTTCATTCTTCAAATTCATATAGACTTATTAATTTCTTCTTCCAGACTTATAAGAAATATTCATAGTATTTCAATTTTTTATTCTTGGAGTACATGTACCTAAGCTGGAAATAATGCACATTCTTTATTCTATCTATATTATTTATTGTATATAGAAATTGAAAGGTAGATAGGAGCTTGAATATTCATGTTAAGTTCCCAAACAATATAAACCTTTTTTCTTGTCCAAGATATAGATTTTTAAGAAATTCAAACACACACATGGGTTTTATAATACTCTATTATTTGCTTGATCATTTCATTGTTTCAATTGTCCAAATTTATTGAATTATTTCTATATTATTTGGTATCCATTGGTTTGTAGTTGTGCTTATATTATGACCCTTATTTTGTAGGAAAACTAAAGTCTTGTCATACAATCAATTTTAAAATTTTTTCGGTTGATAACACATAACTTGGATGATAGTGTTTGAATTAGATGATAGTGTAGACACCTAAAATTGTCACGTCTATTTATTTAATTATTTTATCCTAAGTCTTCTTTTAATTAAATAAATCTTTATTTATCTAATTCATTCATTAATCCTCTTCTAAGTCTTTCATCATTTAAATAAATACTTTTATTTATTTAAATTGTCCTTTTCCTAAATTAAATAAATATTTTATTTATTTAATTGATCCCATTTCCTGTATTAATTAAATAAATATTTATTTATTTAATTAATTCATTACCCTTTTCTACCCATGACATATGTCATTCATCTCTTACCTACCCCTTTATGATTTAATTATTTCATCTACCTACCCTTTCATCCTAGCCAACCATTTATCTTTACACCACTTAATCTTATCCCTTCATTTCTTACAGTATTGTCTATATGAGAGGATGCTTCCTTCATTATCAACCTAATCATCTAATCACCTAATGACATAATTCCTTATGCAATCAGGCCTTCTTGCGATCAAGCTATCAATCACATTTCCGTTCTTTGTTGAGCTCTTGTGCACACATAAAATTTGAGAGCAAATATATCAAACAAGATAAATGGAGATAGGAAGAAATGGAGATTGAAACCCTACTTGACATGTGAATGGTATACTTTGTTCTATTTTTTTGATTTTCATGATCTTAGGTATCTTCATTTGTGTATGGTGGATCATTTTCATTGTTAGGCTAGGGTTTTGTGGTTGGATCTTTGCTAGTATTTTCATATTATTGTTTTCATCATCCATTTTCCTCGTATATATTTTGGCATGCCTGGTGGGACTCTTGTCCCTTTTATTTTGACATCTTATTTGCAAATTTGTGTTTTTGAAAGTTACAAGTTTGACATTGCCATGATTCTACGTTTTTTCACATCTGCGATAGATAAAATTGTGTCTCTAATTTCTTTCCATGTTTGTAATAGTTCTGCCCATGTTTTTGATCTTATTATTTATTTTGCAGATCACATATCCTAAAATCGCATCTACAACCTTTCTAACCACATCTGTTTCTTCTAATTTCATGTTTGCATTTTTCCAGTTCATTTTGTTGTTTTGCAGGATAGGTTTTTTGAAAGTCACATTTGTGGTTGGTATTTTAACATTTCTACAGAGAAATCACATTATGTGCATCATTCTTCCATGTCTGTGTTTTCTGTCCTTTTTGTAAGGCTTAGATTTAGGAATCATGTTTCTGCTATATAATTCTACATTGGTATTTTGTAATTGCATCTACGTCTAGTATAGCTGCATCTGTGATTTTTACATTCTCATTTTTTTCTTTCATTTTGGGTTTTCAAATTTAGTTTGAGCTAACCCCTTTCGATTTGACTAACGAAGTGGTGCAACTATTTGAAAAGGAGGAAAACATTTGTCAAAGGCCCCTATTTTTCAAATTCTTTTAGGATTTAAAAAAAATTTACTTAACTCATGAGATTGTAGGAGGGTTATCATTTCAAAACTACTAACAAGTTTGGTTCAAGACCTTTGGCAAAGATTATATTTTGAAATTTCTTGCTTTGTCTTCTTTAGTTTAGCAAACACTTCAATTGGTGTTCTAAAATTAACAAGTGTCTTTTGTGTCTTGAGCAGTAGGCTCTTTTTGTTTTACCTTTTAGAGGTTCTTTCTCTCGAGTAGATCATAAGGCCAAGTGAGAGGGAATGACCCAAGTGGTAACAGGCTAAAGCCAAACTCTTCCAAGCCACTATAAATAAAAGTGTTTTTGACAAAAGTTGCAAGAAATGAGTGTTACATGCTACTATAATCGTGTTATGACTCCCCATAAACCCAATAGAGAGTAACCTCTATAGGCTAGGAGGCCTTTCATTTAACAAAGTGTAACAAGTTGTTGATTAAAGCCACTTGAACGGATGCCCTTACTAGACACCTTTTTGTGTTAGAAGCCAAAAACCTTCTAGTTGCTGGTATAGGAGGGCAAACCTCTGATACCATCTCACATACTTATGGTTCTTAGTACAGATACAAAGTTTGTCATAGGGATTTTTCATGGGAACTGGTGCTTGGCTTCCTTGGAGATGTGAGTGTTGTAGAGAGGAGCCAGTTGGTTCAAGCATCTAAGTATCCACTTTGAATAAGTGTAGTTTGGAAACCAAGTGAGCTCCAACAACTATTGTCCTAGTTGGCCTTAGGATTTGTGCTTGTCTTCACTTATCAAAGAATCAATCAAATATTTAAACAAACATTGTGTCTGTCGTGTCTTCCAAGTGTATACAAAACAAATAAGGATATTTTACAATCACACTTGAAATTGAAACACTTTATCATTTTGGACAAAAACACCGTCATACATTGGGTCTTCACTATTTTGCTATGCTTTCTTGCCACTAATAGTTAAAACGTTGAGATTTGGTCACGTTCAACAAATTTACAATTGGATATAATTGTAAAATATTTTCAGAACCACATCTGTATCAGTTTAAAATACGTCTGTGTTGCGAAATTGCATCTATATAGAGAAGAATCATGTTTGTATATCAGAGAAATATATTGTCACCTTTACCAGAGAAAAACTATTAAATTGTGTTTCTATTGTAAAAAACTGTGTCTGTGCAGAGCAGAATTGTATCTATGACTTTCAAGCTAAAAATTGTCATTATCACCAGAAAATGTGTCTGTGTCTACTGTAACCGTGTCTAGGAATAGAAATCACATATGGGTTTGCTAAAACTGTGTTTGTATTCACAATTAAGAAATTATAGAAAATTGTCAAGAGAGAAAAAAGCACTTAAGTTTTTAGACTTTAAGGGCTTCTAATTATGCTTCCTATAAGGCTTCATTTTTTAGTCAACAATGCCTTGGTAGTACATACTCAACCATTTCCCTTCACTTGCATTTCCCTCATACATCTTTTCTAAATTTGAGTCAAAAGATTACTTTGGTTGTCCTTATCACACTTTGGAAACATACTACAAGACAAGACTAGGTGATTCTTGCATCACGATCTATCATCTTAGGGTCTCATTTGGTCTTCTTGAGTCAAGGTCAACTTACCTCATCAATAGATCCATAGTGTATTTGGAAACCACACCTTACTCTACAACATACTTACTTTGGTATTACAATCTTGGACATTGCAAGTTTACCCTAGATTCATCTACATTTCATACACCTCTTAGTCTTCCATAGTCTTTGCATCTTCATCCTACCTTTCATTTTGGTCAAGAATTTAGTCCATGGTTGAAACCCATTCACAAATGTCTAGAAGGGAAGCCGAAGAACCTTTAAGGTCTTTAAACATGATTACTTATGGTTTTGATGGAGACAAATTTTACAATCCATTTGACAATCGCAATAATATACTAGACAATGATAATGATTACAATCAGAATAACAATGGAAATTATGATGACATTGACAATGTATCCATGGATTCTACAGAAGTTGAGGAAACCATTATGGATCCCCATTTTAACAAATTGGTTCAAGAAATATTGAAAAGGGATAGACAATATTTTTTACAAGTTATGACACAATGTGAAACAAGATTGCCCCATGATTTTGATATGTCAGAAATTTTGGAGGATGATCCAAATCAAACAAATCAAGTTAATACAAGGCATAGGAGGCCTAATAATGGTGGTAATAGGAGAGAGCATCTTGTTCTTGAGTCACCTTCCTCCCTATTTCAAAAACCTAAAATTCCAAACACATACACTCATTCTCATGCTAGTTATGATAACACCTCTCATGAACAACCTCGCAATCATCCTTTCTCATGGAGAGGAACAACCACTACACATCATTATCATGAAATTACCCAAGATCACACCAATTCATACAGTTATACTCAAGAGAACATTCAAAATCATGAAACAAGGAGATGTTGTGTGAGATTTGGGGGCAATACTTAAGATAATTCTTATAATACCTCATATCCTTATGGTCATGACATGTATCGACCTAGAGCTAGTGCTCCTGATTACAACACCATACCAAGTATTCTATATGCAATCTATAACCATGTCCCTCCTCCATATGAACACATCTATGATCAATACCATCCATATATGCATTATATTCCTCCTCCTCCACTCGGTGGCTCAAGCATGGGACTAGCTCAAAGAGAAAAGACACAACCCAAGAATGACTTGCAACAACAAATCAAGGATTTACACAAGCAAATGGCAGATATGAGTACACCAAATAAATAGTATACAATGAAGGATATATGTCCTTACCCATTTGATAGAATAATTCCAATGTCTCCATTCCCTCCATATTTTATGACACCAAAATTTGATAAGTACAAAGGAAAAGGGGATCCTAAGGCACACATAAGACAATTTTTCACAGCTTGCATTGAGGTAGTAGGAGAAGAAATATACTTGATGAGATTGTTCTTACAAAGTTTAGGTGAACAGGAAATGGAATGGTTCTCCCAACTTCCAATTGGAATCAAATCATGGAGTGATCTCGTGAAAGCTTTCATACAACATTGAAACAGATGTGTTAGTGGTTACCTTGTGTAATACTAAACAAAAGAATGGGGAATCTTTTGCTTCATTGTTACAATGATGGAGAGGTCTTGCTAGTCGATGCTCTTGTGATATCCCACAAAAATAAATGGTAGAAATGTTCACTCAAAATGTCAACAAAGATATTGGATATGAGATAAGAAAAGATTGTTTGTCTACCTTGAAGGAGGCCATTGACAAAGAAATGGTGACATAAAAAGTCCTTATTGAACAAGTTGTCATCAAGATATTCAAAGAAAACAAAGAGGAATCAAATGGGAAAGACAAACCTCACTTTTGGAACAAGAATAAGAACACAGTTAATGATGGGGTAGTAGATGCAAATGTTGTGAAACCTAAGCTAACTTTCCCCAGTGCAAGTTCCTCTAATACAAACAATCAAGTGAACAATAAAAGGTAATCAAAACCCCAAAGGAAATATACTCCTTTGGGAGAATTGATTGAAACAACATTCAAGAAGTTAGTGAAAAACAAACTAATAATACTACTAGATAATCCACCATATGAGCCAAAAGTAAAACCAAATTGGTGGAATGATGATGAATACTATGTATCACAAGAGTAAAGGGCATTTAACTAGCAATTGTCATAGATTAAATAATATCATATAGGATCTCATTGACAGAGGTGACATAGAAGTTTATGGACACACCTCCAATGAAGAACATTTGATGTTTAATGAGCCATTCCCTAAACATAATAAAGGAAAAGCCAAAACTATAGATAATCAATCTAGTTATACCAAGATGTCCTATGACTATGATTTCACTATTAATCACATTTCAATGGATAATCATGTTTAAACTATTATCATAAAGGACAAAACTCTCAAAGGTTCTACCCAAAGGAGTAAGATTGTTTTAAAAGGAATTGGACCATCTTCTTCATCCTCCAAAGATGAAACCTTCAAAGGTAATTTCACAAGCCATCAAGGTAAATTCACTTTGCAAGGTGTTCCATCTAATACCATGACCTCTTCATCTACCAAGAATGAGTATGACCTCATAGATCAGTTAGGGAAGACACCTACCCTCATTTCCATCCTTGAGATTTTATGCACATCTCCTTCACATAAGACCATCCTTGATAAAGTATTGAGAGAAACCTCCATACCCACTAATCTGAAAGTGGACTAGTTTCAAGCCATGGTGGGATACCTTTCCATTCTACATAGCCTCACATTCAAAAGAGCTGATGATGCATCCATAACCTAGCCTCATAATGCACCTCTACATATTGAAGCCTTTATTTATACAAACCAAATAAAATGAGTCTTGATAGATGGAGGAGCAGGTCTCAACATTTGTACATTAAACACTATTAAACAATTGGGATATTTTAAAAAGGATGTGAATCCTACACATGCAATCACCATTATGGCATATGATAATGAAGAGCGCTCATCCAAGGGAACAATCACCTTACCTCTTAGAGTTGGGCCAGTTATGAAGGATGTGGTATGTCAAGTCCTTGATTTAGAACTCACATATAATATACTCTTGGGATGACCATAGATTCATGAAATGAGATTTGTTCCTTTAATATATCATTAATGTACCAAGTTCCCACACAATGGAGTTGAAGTGACTATTAATGGTAAATCAAGTTCATTCATATATTGCCATAACCTATAGCCAAAATTGGAAACAATAATACCAAAAAATAGAGAATCAACTCCATCATCCGCACATGTTGATCCTAAATCATTAAAACCTTCAAAATCAAAATGAGGTAAGCTTAAAGGGAAATATCAGGACAAAGGCATGGGCAATTATACTCTAAATCAAACTATGTACCTAAGGCAAGTAATGGATTCTCCAAAAGAATATGGATGACCAAATCCTTCTAATAAGGTATCTATCATTACACTAAAATTGTATCCTACAATATTCAAGAAGTGGGGTGAGATGGAAGAAGAGGACTTATACAAAATGCTTTATAAAGAACCTGAAGAGGATACACAAGATCACATCAAGATACCTTGTGATAAATATGGCAAAGGATTCACATTCTTACAAAAATTTAGATATTATGGTAAGAGCCCTTTTGGCTTAAGAAAAGAAGGTATTATTCAACCTTTGCAACCAAAATTGACATTAAAAAATCAGCGCTCCAAAGGACTTGCTTTCATAACCTTTAAATTAGGTACTCACAAATTTAAAGAAGCATTGCAAATCGTAGACTCTAATGACCACCAAGAAAAGAGACGCTAGTCCCCAGACTCTAATGAATGGGAATGGCGTTCATATAAGTCATGTAGTGATTATGAGCTCATCAAAACATTCAGAGAACCATGTGAACCCATAGAAGAAGAAGAGTGCACTAAAAAATTTAGGCTTGCTCAAGGTACTTAATCAAAGTCTACATCACAATAAATAAATGATAAATAAAACACTTCAAAGGATCCCAAGCAGTCCCCATTTCTAGGTTCTAGGCTAAAATCATGTAGAGTGAGGACTCCCATTGTTGAAAGCACATCTAGTGATGTCAATTTGGATTCATTTATGATTGAGACAAATTAGGAGAGTGTTGTCAATGACCTTGACAATTACCTTGACATACATTAAAACACTTGTGTCTTTACCCTTACTCCTGCTGACTTTAAAAACACTGATGATATTCCCCTTGATCATCCATAACTCATTTATTGGTACCAAAAAGGACCTTTAAAAGTAGACACATTTGAAAATGATGATTCTTTCATAGACTATTTGGGCATACAAGATGATCTTTTTCTTGGGGATCATAAAGAAGGATACACTATAGAGCTCAATAGCGTGACATATTTCGATGAGGGTGTTGGGCCTTCTAGTCACAAAAATAGAAAAGTAAAAACAAATCATGGGTCTTATTGTGAAATCCACACTATGGTGTTGTATAACCCCAAAAAAGTGAAAAGAAAGGACGTATCTGAGTGTGAAAACCTCTCTGAAACGCCCGAAGATGGAAGGCTCAACATTCTCTTGATGACATCATATGAAGACAAATCAATCATGTTAGTCAAGGAAATTATCAAGAAAAAAATTGGCACAAAAAAGATTCCACACAACATATTCTTAGCATAATCTCTGATAGAAAAAGAAACACCAAAGTTCATAAGTTTCTTCATAGAATGACAAATCAATTTTGCATGGTCATATGTGGATATGACTGGATTAGACCATGATCTAATAATGCATTATTTAATAGTTACACTAGGAGAAAAACCAAGAAAATAGAAATTGAGGAAAATGCATCTACAAGTGGCACTATGAGTAAAGGTAGAACTTAAAAAACTATTAGACATTGGATTTATAAGACCGATTGATTACCCCAAATGGATCTCTAATTTAGTACCTATCAACAAGCCATATCACAACATCAGAATATATATATATATATATTTCAGAGACATCAATGAAGCTTTTCCTAAAGATTATTTTCCACTACCAAATATTGATTTGATAGTGGATCTTACAGCTAGTCATGTAATGTTATGTTTGATGGATGGATTCTCTGGGTACAACCAGATAAAAATCACACTCGAAGATCAACACAAAACAACATTTACTTGTCCTTGGGGAACTTTCTACTGGAAAGTCATGCCCTTCGGCCTAAATAATGCAGGTGGCACATACCAAAGAGCTATGACTACCATCTTTCATGATATTATACATGTTATCATGGTGGATTATGTTGATGACCTCCTGGGTAAATAATTAGAAATAGAAACACATTTTGACATCCTTTAAGTGGTTTTTGATCAGTTAGAAAAATACAAGGTTAGATTAAACCCTAATAAGTATGTCTTTAGAGTAATATCGGAGAAGCTCCTTGGATACATTATCTCAAAGAGGGGGATTGGAGCCGATCTGGGAAAAGTCAGAGCTATATTAAAAAATGCTACCACCAAAGAATATCAATCAATTTTGGTCTCTACAAGGTAAACTCCAACCCATACGAAGATTCAATGCTCAACATATAGATAAATGTCGTCCTTTTCAGCACCTACTCCACAAAAACATCAAGTTCAAGTGGGATGATAAATGTCAGCAATATTTTTAGATACTTAAATATTATCTCCTAAATCCATTGATTTTGATGTTGCCAATTCTAGGGAAACCCTTGTTGCTTTACATTTCAGCCACACAAACAACATTGGGGGCACTCTTGGCGTAATAGGACAATGAAAGCAAGGAAAGAGAAGTATACTATATTAGTTGCATATTGGTTGGCTGTGACCTTAATTACACATTGATTGAGTGCACATGTCTTGTTGTGGTTATTTATTTGCAGAAATTATGATATTACATGATAACTCATAAAACAACGCTCTTTGCCGAGATAGATCCACTAAAATATCTTCTTAATAAGCCAACACTCACTGGAAAATTAGCTAAATGGGTTATGATTTTAAGTGAATTTGACATTGAGTACATTGACAAAAAATCCATCAAAGGAGAAGCTATTGCAGATTAGTTATCAGATCCACCTATGATTGATGATACTCCTATGACTTCAGAGTTTCTAGATGAATCCATTTTGATCATGACACACACAAATCCTTGGTAATTATATTTTTATGGTTCATACACATATCATGACGTAGGTGCTGACATCCTCTTTATTACACCTCAAGGGTAGTCTATTCCTAAATCTTATCGATTGTCATTTCCTTGCACCAATAACATAGTAGAGTATGAGGCATTAATAATAGGTTTACGAATTGTGGTTCGGTGGAAGATCCAGGAAATTCATGTTTTTGGGGACCCTCAACTTTTAATTCTTTAAGGAAATGATGACTACCAAACCAAAGATGAAAAATTATTGCCTTATAAGAAAATGGTAGATGACTTCAAACAATACGTCATAGAGATAATCTTTGAGTAGATTCTTAGGGATAACAATCAAGTTGCATACACCATAGCTACTATTGCTTCATTGATTGATCTACCATAGAATGAGACTCGTGCTATGAGTTCTTGGTGGATAATATTTTAGTTCCCTCATATGAGATCACTTTCGCCGAGATGATATGTGTCATTGGTTCCCCTTGGTACAATGCCATTTTTACATACTTGCACAACAATACCTTTACCCCTGACCTTTCCAATAATCAACATCATACTTGCATCCACCAATCTTCTCACTATGTCATTTTAGTTGATATCCTTTACCATTGAGTTCTAGATGGTGCTCTTATTAGATTTTTAGAAAGTGACGAAGCTTAGATTGTGCTATGAGAAGTTCATGAAGGTATATGTGGTACCCACTGTAGTGGTCCAACCTTAGGCATGGAACTTATCAGGATTGGATACTACTGGCCCACTATGGAAAAAGATTCATATTAGTTTGTAAATAAATGTAAGTAATGTTAGATCCATGGAGACCTCATTCATGCACCATCTCAAGAAATTCAACCAATCATGACTCCTTGGCCCTTTTTCCAGTGAAGACTCAGTCTCATAGGAAAGAATCATCCTCCTTCTTCCAATGGCCATAAATTTATTATCACTACCACAAAATATTTCAGAAAATGGATTGAATCCATCCTTGTTACCGAAGTCACTAGAAAATAGAATGCTACATTCATCCTCAACTACATTATCTGTTGATATGGTGTCCCACTTTCTATTATCATAGATAACAGGCATCCCTTCAAAAATGAAGATGTTCATGAACTTTGTGATCGCTTCCATACCAACCACCACTCCTCCACTCCATACTACTCCCAAGTTAATGGTCAAGCTGAGGCATCTAACAAAATCATTCTCAGAATCCTCAAAAAGATAGTCGATGATGCTGGCCAAAATTGGCATATCCAACTCAATCCCGCACTTTGCGCTTATCACACAAGTGTTTCCACACCTACTGGATCCAATCCTTATTCACTTTTCTATGGTGCTAATTCTATCTTTCCTATTGAGGTCTATTTACCATCCTTACGAGTTTATTTATGTGATATAATAAATGATGAAGACTACAGGGTCTCCCACTTATAGGAACTGGAACTATTGGATGAGCGATGAAAAACTGCTTTCAATCATCTTAAGGCTTATCAACAGAGAATGAGTCACATCTACAATCATAAGGTAAAGCCTCACACATTTGAGGTAGGTGACTTAGTATAGAGAGAGAATCCTAAGATTCAGCAGGACCGAGAAAAGAAAGGAAAATTTTAACCAAATTGGCTTGGTCCATATGACATTATAACAGTCTATGGATCAAGTGCATATCATCTCGCAACACTAGATGGAGAGCCTTTAGAAGATATGATTAACAATATGCACCTTTTTAGGTCATACACATAGCTTTTCAGAATATTCCAATATTTAAAAATATAAAAAATAGAAAAATTGTTAATTGGTGAAAACCTAGAAAACAGGCGCCTTGAGACACAAAATTTTTAAAAAAAAGTAAACAAAAAAAATTTTGTCCAATGGTGAAAACCACTTTGGTGGTGCCTTGGGAAAGTAAAATGGTGAAAACCGGGTCACTGACACCATGTGTAGGGACAATTCTCCTCCCTCCTTCAGGATTCAATCTCATCGTTTCACTTTGCACACACTCACAACCTATTCCTCCATGATAAATTTACCCATTCCCATCATGGCTTATTATTAATCTACCTAATATAGATTATCCATTCCCAATAAATCCTCCTTTTTCACCCCTTTCCTTCCATAATAAATCAAGTCCAATCTACAACTAGGGCAAAAATCTTAAATCTAGCGATGGAAGTGGTACCTTGAGCATCACATGTTTTGAGGAGTATCGTCTTTTTCATTGCTCCATCTTTCCAAACATAATCTGCAATAAAAAGTTCACTTGGATCACCAATCCATAATTAAAATCTGATCTTTTTCACAATAAAGTATCATTTTCATGGATTGAGTTGGTTTCATATGAGACACAAGCAGTAGTGGGCTTTCAACAAATCAAATCTTTCAGTAGACTTTGGCAGCAACATGGTTTTCAACATGATCTATCCTTTATCAAGATGACAATATTGTGACCAAATCAAACATGTTAACATATATGGAAAGAAACACAAATAACTTGAGGATTTCATTGTATGTTGGTGTCAAATCTTGGTTTCCTTTAGATTTCATCTTTTAAGGAGACATGTCTTTTAGCTTTTCTAGAATGTCTCTGACTAGAGATTTCATGTCTAGGATGTCTTTGAATAGAAAGGTGAGGATAGGGGGTAAGTGCACCAAGATGGTGAACAGAAAAGTGGCCGCATGCAAAAAATTAAAATGAAATTTTCATAACCCATGCGTGTTCTATGAAATTCAAAAATGTTCTAGGTTTGTTAGCCAAAAATAATTAAAAAAACACAAAGTTCCTCAAAACCTGTATGCGTTTTGAGGAACATTAATAAAAAACAAAAAATTCCTCAAAACCCGTACAAGTTTTGAGGAACATTCTATTTCCTCACACTCATGGATTTTGGCCATTTTCAATGCTAAAAATTGTGGAACAACAGCCTACAGAAGCAAAAAAAACTCAGAACCCGCACACGTGTTTTTCATTTTTTCGGTATTTAGAGAAATTTCCAACAATGCCACCCCGTCGAACATGTAAGATTTCATTGTTTGATTAATTTTGTTTTCATTTTAATTGAAGTAGGGTTTTTTAATTGATTTAAGTTTTTTTTTATTAATTTGATATCAGATTCTACAAGCAATCCCCCAAAATGAAATAGACAACAAAGACCTCCTTGTGCACAAGCAACACAAGAAAACCCTATAAACATTGCACATGAGCAACAAGAAAACCCTCAAAACATTGCTCCACAACCAAAAAATCCTCAAAATGCTACTCCTCAACAACCATCACCACCCCTAAACCCTTCATGTCCCCCATTAGATCATGTAGATGCCACACAATAGGATCTCATCAATCGCATTACAAAAAATAGTGCCCAAATTTCTATATTGGTGAATAGGTTGAGGTTCTCTAGTCTTGAGCACCACTCAACCCTCGCCACAATGTTATAAACAATGGCTAGAAGTGAAAATGAGGTATCTAGGGAGGTTACAAAATGGGGTTCATGGAGGGATAGATGTCAAGAATTTTATGCATATGGGTTGTCATATGATCAAGTGAAAAAAAAGGGCATAATTAAAGGTGACATATTTTCTCTTTTCATTGATCCTATTACTAGTAACAACCTAGAAGAAAATACATCTCAGTTTCCTATACATTGGTATGTTCATGCTAGGCTGAAAGTAGATTTTTAGGATAGATGGCCTATGTTCTTTGACCAACCACCTTGTAATAATTGGGAGATGCCTCTATATTTTTTGAGAAAGTGGTATTGTGAGTTTATCCTCAGTGAGAAGCCAAATTACTTTGACATCTAATAGTTTCAAGCTAGAGGGAGAAGCTTTGCACAAAATAGACTTGCGGCCCATAGGGTGGTACATCCACAACATAAGAGGCATAGAGCTCCTAAACCCATGGTTCATGTCACTATCCCTATATCCTTGAAGGAGTCTATGGAGTTAGAGACTCTTGAGGAAGCTACATCATTGGCTGATGTAATTGTTTAGCATGGCACACAGTTGGTCGGAGCAGAGGATGTACCAACACTTATGATACCTCATTCATCAATGTCACCTTGTGCATCATTTGGCATGAGCTAGCGCATTCAGCATATTGGCGCCACCTGCCAGGGTGTATGTTCTGGTGTAGACATTGACATGAATGAGGATGGTTCAACATCTCATTCATGTACATTTTGTGGGAGTAGGTGCCATGATTCCACTACAAAGGATATGACCCTCACTAACGACCTATTGAGTATGTTGTTCTCTCATGATCAGACACATGTACGTTTAATTCTAATAATGACATGTTATCAATTAAGTGACTAAATCTTATAAAAGGAAATAATTTTTTAGTTTTATAATAATTTAAAGTGACATATATATAAAATGCATTGTAGGGTACAATAGGTGGTGGGAGTACACCATGTACTTTTCAGTTGACTCCACGGTCAAGAGTAGTTTCACCACCGGAGGTAAAGATTTGTAAATTTGTTAAAAATATAATAATACATTGGTTTCAAAATATTTTTTGTTAGTATATATGTATCATTACTTGGTGTTTTATAAGGCTTATCAGGGGCTGAGATGTCCCAACTTGATGATATCACACTTTTGGCCATTGACTTTGGCCTAGATAGCTTTACGATACCATTTAGATTTAGATATTTTTGACTTAGGTGATATATTAAATACATTCTCCATTCCCTATGTTAATTTTTTTCTATTAGTTTACCCCACCTGCCTTGAGGACATCTCATGTGAGAAAGCCATCTTTTAGCACTCTGAGGCATAAAAAGATATCCTCTCGGACACCCAAACAAAATAAGGTAATTCAATACAATTTGAATTCATATGTTGAAATATATTATGATTAAAGATGTATATGTAGATATTGATAGATGTACTTAATTTATTTGTTCTATATACACAAAAAAATGGGGTTTATGGAATTAATGAATGCACCTGATGTCAATGAGGTTCAACAGAGAGAAGAGGTAATATCTTCATATTCACTTTGGATTGCATTCTTTCTTGTTAAAAATATCTAAATCCTTTTATGTCTATATCATATGTTATCATTTTTCTTACAGGAAATGGTAATAGCTGCATCAAATTTGACTATGCCTCCTAAGCTTACAGGAGAACTATTTGAGGCTCCGATGTGAATTTGTTCTACATATGTTAAACATATATGTTTAGAAATAAGTACACTCATTTTTACTTTTTTATCTAGTTTGTCAGTAACTTTGGGTTATTAACTTGTATTAATTGTCATTAACCTATTACAACCCCCTTCCAAACTTCCTACTGATGCTCTACCATTCCATTTCATTAGAAGTCCTACACATCAAAGATGGGGTCTAGCATGATAGAGGGAAGAGGTATGTCTATCTTAAATCAACTCCTTTTCACTAAGTGCACAATGGAGTTGAAACTGTCTTGTTAACTCCTTTTGGATCACTTACTATGGATATAGAAATGATCGTAACTGATTCATCTATGGCTTTTCCTCCTATGACCATAGGACATCCATCTGAGGCTCCGGTATGCTTTTGTTTTTTATTCTATTCATTTTTTAGTTATTTTGTGTTTTTTGACATATATATTATTAACTTGTATTAATTGCCTTTAACCTATTAGATCCCCCTTCCAAACTTCCTATTGATGCTCTACCATTCACTTTATTTAGAAGTCCTACACGTCAAAGATGGGGTCTAGCACGACAGAGGGAAGAGGTATGTCTATCTTAGATCAACTCCTTCTCACTAAGTTCACAACATAGTTGAAACCCTCTTGTTAACTCCTTTTGGATCACTTACCATGGATATAGGAAATGATCGTAACTGATTCATTTGTGAATTTTCCTCCTACGACCATAGGACATCCATCTGAGGCTCCAGTATGCTTTTGTTTTTAGTCTATTCATTTTTAGTTTTTTTTTTTTCCCTATATGTTATTAACTTGTATTAATGTTGTTTTACCAGTTACATCTGTTGGCAAATGCACATTCCAATGAGAAATTGTAGGTGATTGAAGGTATTGTCATTAATGGCAACCTTACAATCATATGTTACCGGTAGGCACCGGCACTGGCAGACTTTACACCGGCATACAGTTCACCGGCACCAAAAAGATTGATTATCGACACCATGGCCGACAGGAATTTTGTTTAATTATATTTTGTATTTAATTGTAAAATCTTTTTGTAAGCCGACATGGTGGATTGTAATAAGACTCATATAAGTATGAAATCTTGTAGATCATTTAGTATAAGGATATGGTTAGATTATTGCAGACCTAATGTGCGAACTGTAAGGTAGATTTTGGATAAGAGTTTATGATTATTACAAAGCTTAAACCGGTACTGAACCTAGCATAGCAGATGCTGATCTGAAGCAGTACATGACA
Source organism: Cryptomeria japonica (assembly GCF_030272615.1). NCBI lineage: Eukaryota > Viridiplantae > Streptophyta > Pinopsida > Cupressales > Cupressaceae > Cryptomeria > Cryptomeria japonica. The sequence goes on along the minus strand of NC_081412.1, from coordinate 553,163,421 downwards.
TTGGATTTTCATAATCCATTTTTGTAAGTCAGTGAGACTTCTTTTGTAACTGAGTAGTGAGCTCTAGGCACTTGGCCTTCCTGCATGTGCATGCCCCTATTGTAACAGTAATATTGTCTTCTTGGCCAGTACGCAAATATTGTGGGTCACAAATCCCACCAAGTTTTTTCTCACGCCGAGAATCCTCGTTAAAATATTGTGTTATAGTGTGTCTTTCATGTTGTGCTTATTGTTCTTATTTACTGCATTAATTTTGGTTTACTGGTACACAGTTTTGGAGTGCTTTTCATATAATAAGTTTAGAAAATTCATTAACTGGTCAGATACTGATTCACCCCCCGCTCTCAGTATCTTTGGGAATCCTAACAATTGATATCAGAGCCTGGTCCTCTATTTTCAAAATCCTAACAACTTGAGGAAGATTTTGTCACTAGTACGGATGGAAAACTTGAGAAAGCAATTGGAAATAACTCTTTCAGACTATGATGCAGAAAAAGTGAAGAATATCAAACTTGAAGATGATCTGAAGGCTGCACAGGATATCATTCAAGGACTTAAAGAAACTCTCACTATTGTAAGAAACAAAAGAATAGAACTTTGTGAAAAGATGCAGAATGATGATGATGAAAAGGAAACTCTTAATGATCTGGTGAACAAAGTGAGACAAGAAAATAGTATAATGAAGAATGAGATGCAGGATATGACTATGAGATTTTGTAAAGAGACTGAAAATCAGAAGAAGAATGAAGATGACTTGACCAGAAGAATCAATGATGCTGCAAATGAAAATCTAAGACTCAGTCATGAAAATGATATGCTAAAAAATAGATCTAATTCACTTAGAACATGACAAAACTGAACTCATGAGACAGAAAGATTTCTTGGAAAATGAATTGGCGCTTGCAAATCAACACAAGGAGAAATTCAAGAAAAGTTCAAAAGAACTTGATGACATGCTGAAGAATCAGAAACCTAATGGTGATACAAATGGCCTTGGCTTTGAAGTTGGTGAAAGCTCTGGTACTACAAATAATCATGATCATAGTAAACTAGTAAGACAACCTAATGCTTACAAATTTAATGGGAAATACTTTAACTGTAACAAGTATGGTCATAGAGAAAATTAGTGTAGATCTAGAAATTATCAGAACACTAATACACCCACTAGTCAATGTTCTAAATGCAACAAAGTTGGTCATAATTCAAAAAATTGCAGAATGAATGTAAGATGTTATGTTTGTGGAAGATTTGGAAACTTATCTAATCAATGTAGAACACATACCGGCATAGGATATGGGAAAGCTATTCAAAAAAACAATGTGACTTGTTATGCTTGCAACAAGATTGGACATATTGCAAAATTTTGTAGAAGTAAGACATCACTGACAAATAACAAAGGACCCAACTTGAAAGGTAAAGAAAAAGTTGAAGAGGTAAAGCAAGAATTTTCAAAACAATGGATCAAAAAATTTGACATGAATGTTAGTGAAGCTACTCCTCCACCAACAAAATAGAGTATCACTCCACCGACAAGAGATTCTTCATCTAACTAAGAAATAATCCCTTGGGGGTATGCCAACAAATTGAAAACAAGCTAATTAACCCTTCGTTGATGGTGAGAAGTTGGATTACTTCTTTACCGGTAGATGAGTTAATTTTTGACTTAATTAGAAGGCATTAAATGTGGTAGTTGAAGGAAATAACATTATAAAGCAAGTGTTTTGGCTCCTTTTTATTCATCAAGCATTCAAATCTCTAGAAAGCGCTAAAATCCTGAGTGAAAAGTGAAGCAGTTCATTCAAGCACTCATCCTAAAGGTAGATTAAGGTATTTATAAATATGGCTTCTTCATCTGCACCTAAATTTATTGCAAACCCTACTGTGATTGAAGTTATCAAGTGCCCTAGACCCGTGTTCAAACATATTCCAGAAATTGCGAAGAAAGATGATACCCTAGGAGCATTTTTGAAAATACCTAAGGGAGTAGTTTATGCAAAGGATCCTAGAATGTATATACATTGTCATATTGAGGAACTAGGAGATGATGAAATTAAGAACATGTATAGGACTGTAATCTATGATGAACATGGTAATGTTAAATTGGAACACAAGGTAGTGGAAACCCTAGGTTTTCTAGACATTCTTAGTATCCTTGATTTTCTGAAAGATGTGATAAGGATAGTCCTGAGCAGAGTCCATGGAGAGTTCTTTTGGTTGGATTCCATCCATAAGATCACTAAAGAGGTAGTTAGGGCAGTAACAGGCTTACCTTCCATCGGTAGCAGGCTTGACAGAACTAAGAAAGTTTCAAATGACACTGTGATGACCTTAACCGGCGCAAAATTTGACAAAATATCCCTAAGAGTCAACTATGTGAAAGATATAAATGTTAGATTTGTCAGTATGATTCTTGGTTATAAGGCTACACATGAAAATAGACTAAACTCTATCTCTAGCTTATGTATTAAAAGTGCATATGACATGGTGAATGACAATGCAAGAGTTGATGTATGTGAATGGCTTAAAGATGAACTGATAGACAACTTGAAGAAAATCAAAGGTGATAAGAAGGGAACTTTTAGATTTGGTAACTTGCTTGTATGCTTAGTGCTATACATTACTAAGGAAGTACCCGGTATTGGAAGGAAAGACTTTGGTTTTGATATACCGGTAGGAAAGCAACTGTTAGACATACTAAACAACATGGGAGATGACAAAGAGAAAAACATAAATGAATATATTAAAAATTTGAAAGCAAGAATGAAGACAAGAATAAAGCTATCTCAAGAAATTGTTGATAAGTATCAAAAGGAGATATGCTTTGTGATCAAGAAAGATGAAATCTGGATGGAGGCAGTTGTCCCTAGAACTGTTTGGGTTACAGAGATGGGATATGAGGCTGATGACAACATAGTTGAAACTTATGCAAAAACCCTCTTAGAAGCCCCTAAGGAACCGACAAAAAAAGTATTTAGCAATGCTGAAACAATTGAAAGTGGCATTCAATCTCAGAAAAGAGTTAAGAAAACTGAGCAAATAGTTAGGAGAGGTTCAAGACAGGCAAAAGCAATAAAGGAAAATATTTTGAATAAAACTGGTATTAAGGAAAGTGAATTGGAAGGAGTACAACCGGAAACACATCTTTCATCGGTTGCAAGTTCTTCTAACAGTGCGATACCAACTATATTCAAAAGGGTAGAAAGAAAAAGAAAACCCTCACCGGCACCCTCACCTACACCTAGAAAGACAAGACAAAAACAACAGGCAGTGAGGCCCCCAGCTAAAAAGATCACACCAAAGAAGAGAAAGCAAAAATAGGTTATTCCTCCACTTGACAACCTATTGAATGAAATAATAGATGATGGAAACTTATCAAATGTAAGTAAATTGTATGATACTTTTACAAATGAGGAGAAAGAAAGCATAGAAAATAGTATCATCTTACACCTAGATATTTATAAGAAAGTTTTGATAGAGGTTGTAGATGATTTGCCTAGTGATCTATATAGGTGGCTTGATGTTAAAAGGTTAGCCATTATGGAAATAGACAAGAAAATCAAGATTGAGAAATTGCTAGCTGTTCATCCAATGAAATCAGTTGAGGACATTGATGAACTAGTCAGTGAAGCAAACAGGATAGTCTTTTCTAGTGGTCACCTGCATGTAAGTCTAATGGCAGGTAGAATGAATGAAATCTCTGAAGAAACAACTGATAAATGGGACATCTTCTTTGTGGAGAAAGAAAAACAAGAAGAACTAAAAGGACCAAAACCCTTTAAGGTATACCAAAAGGATAAGGACAAAGGAAAAGGAAAAGTAGGTGGACCACCAAATATAAAAGTGATAGACAATTTACCACCACCTTCAGTTACTCCACCGGTACTAACTGATAGTTCACCAACTACTAAGAATGTGGACAATCCACATGAGGATACAAATCTTGATTCAGAGGTGTTATACACAATGAACATTGACACTCAGGAAGTCAATATTGTGGTGGATAAGGAATCGACTGAGAAGACAGATGTGGCAACAGAGCCACCGGTAGGAAATATTGAAACTGAAAACATTGGAATTGGGGAACAACAACAAACTAAAGTATCAAATAATCCCCCGGACACTAGAAAGGAAGAGACCACAGATGTGCATACTGATGCATCTACTAAGCCACCAACAACTACTAAAACTAAATAACCAACTAAGTCACCGACAACAAACATCACAGAGGTAAACACAGAAAAACCAATAGTGGACACTATAGTGAAATTATCTGAAGCACAAATAGAGAAACCATCAGAGCAATAGCTCTTGCTGAGGAAAATATTGAGAAATAGGTAGAGCAACAAGCTCCTTCTTAGGTACCTACTCAGACTGTACCATCGGGTTCATCTGAAAAGCCCAATCCCTTGGTAGTTGAAATGCAAAGACAAACTGACCCTCCGGAGAAAGAGGAAAGCAAATCTATCACAACCACCGACATATTACAAATTGTGAAAATAGTTGGACAGTCATCTGGTACACCTATAACTAAATTTAGGGCAAAAAATGTAACAGAGGTACTCTTGGATTCAATAAAGAAAATAACAGAGTGTAGTGCACAAGCTTATAAGTCTATTGATGACACTTTACCAATTTTGAAGATGATAGCTTCAAAGTGTAACATAGATAATAAAGATTCTTTGAGCCAATTAGACACATTGCTTAAGTATATAACCGGAAACCTAATAACATTGGACTAGATAAATGAAGGTACATTCAAAGAGAAAATGAATTGGGAAAAGGAAAAATTCTTTGAGGAAATATTGAAGAAGAATAAGGAACAAATGGAAACCTTATTACCGACATTAGGAGAAACAATTTTGGATTTCAAGAAACTGTACAAAGATACCTTCAAAACTAATATTTTGATAGAGGACATAGTTTCAGAGATCAACAAAGCACAAAAAGAAATCAACAATATTGCTAACAACTTAATAGGAACATCAGATTCATTTTTGGAAGTTGAAAAGAATATTGTAGCTCTTGAGGAGAAAATTGAAAAGTTAGAAAAAGATAAAGTTTAAGGCAAAGGATTTAAAATGAAAACTAGGTCCTAAATTGGATTACCTCATACTCACCGGTACAATTCAAAGAACAGAAGCAACAATAAAAGACAGTGAAAGGTTCAACGACAGTCAAAATTTTGCATTGGTGGACATCTATCAGATTGTAACCCACCGGTTACAAGGATCTAGGTAGGAACCACACTCCATTGATAGTGAATGACAACCTTTGTCATTGATGCCAAAGGGGGAGTAGTGGAGATGAGAAAAATGATCAGAAGAAAGACATCATCAGCTCAGGGGGAGCACACATTTTGCTAACACATTTTGACAAGTTTTGGCAGATTCTTTTTTGGACACCTTTTTGGATTTCTCTCTTGAGTGTTGCCATCAGTGCCAAAGGGGGAGATTGTTGGAAAATGCACATTCCAATGAGAAATTGTAGGTGATTGAAGGTATTGTCATTGATGGCAACCTTACAATCATATGTTACCGGTAGGCACCAACAATGGCAAACTCTACACCAGCATACAGTTCACTGACACCAAAAAGACTGATTACCGACACCATGGCCGACAAGAATATTTTTTAATTATATTTTGTATTTAATTGTAAAATCTTTTTGTAAGCTGACATGGCAGATTGTAATAAGACTCATATAAGTATGAGATATTGTAGATCATTTAGTATAAGGATATGGTTAGATTATTGCAGACCTAATGTGCGAACTGTAAGGCAGATTTTGGATAAGGGTTTATGAATATTACAAAGCTTAAACTAGTACTGAACCTAGCATAGCAGATGCTGATCTGAAGCAGTACATGACATTGGATTTTCATAATCCATTTTTGTAATTCAGTGAGACTTATTTTCTAATTGAGCAGTGAGCTCTAGGCACTTGGCCTTCCTGCATGTGCAGGCCCCTATTGTAACAGTAATATTATCTTATTGGCTAGTAAGCGAATATTATGGGTCACAAATCCCATCGAGGTTTTTCCCACACTAGGTTTCCTCATTAAAATATTGTGTTATGGTGCGTCTTTCATGTTGTGCTTATTGTTCTTATTTACTGCATTAATTTTGGTTTACCGATACATAGTTTTGGAATTCTTTTCACATAATAAGTTCAAAAAATTCATTAACCAGTCAGATACTGATTCACCCCCCCCTCTTAGTATCTTTGGGAATCCTAACAACATCCCCCTTCAGGACTTCCCACAGTTCCTCAGCCTCACCCAGTTGTAGAAGAAATAAATGAGCTAATAAACATTTCAACTTCAAACAATTTAGAGTTTAGTATTTAGTTATTTTGATGTTATATTGAGAAAATATATTTGATTCAACATTTGAATTGTTGTTATGCAGCCACCTAAAGAGCCACGTATTGCTTTGAAGAGGCTCAATTTTGATGATCTGCCATGGTCATAGATACCGATAGAGACATATAGTTCTAGTTATGTTCATTGAAGGACCAATGTTTGTATATATTTGATATTTGTATATGCATATATCAACTTTGATAGACATGGCATATGCCACATTTTGGTGACTATTATCGATTTGACATCTATGCCATTTTTTGATATGTACATGATTATTGTTCATTTTGATATATATGAAACTTGATATTTAATCCAATTTGTTCATTTTGTGCAAATATTCGATCCAATTTTTTCATTGATATAAATGGAATTTTATATTCGATCCATTTTGATATATATGACACTTGATATTCTTAAAAATTAGTTATTTGTAATTGAAATGTGATCAAACTTTTTCATTGTGTATATGTCTTGAAATGTGATCCAACTTGTTCATTACATGTAACTCATATGGTATATACTTTTAAACTAGGCTGCTCACATTGTGTATAGCCACATACCCAAGTACCAACACCAGTAATGCTTCAAGATGTCGCCCTCCAAAAATCGCTGCCCGATTTGGATTAGTGCACCTTAGGAACACTTTGGTCTGGCATGCTCTGGAATGTTTGACATACTCTGAGGGGAAAATGAGTTCATCACTAGGATTTACTCGACCAACTAGAGCTAATGGAGCAGACGGTTTGGTGCCACGATGAATGGTTTGAAAGATGCACGATTATGCAAATTTTGAGATCAACCAAGACCAGGTCACCAAATAAAAACCAAGTGGAATCTGCTAAAACTGAGGTACCTTGTTGTAGGCCATGGTAAGAAATTCCTTTTTCACCTCATAGCTCACTGATACCCCTCATGAGCTCTGAGATATAGACCTTCAAAAATTGCTACTTAACTTGGCTTAGTGCACCTTGGGAACACTTCGGTCTGACGTGCTCTAGAAAATTTGAGATACTCCATGGGAGAAACAAGGTCATCACTAGCATTTACCCAACCAACTAGAGCTAATGGAGTAGACGGTTTGGTACCATGATGAAGAGTTTGAAAGATGTAGGATTATGCAACTTTCAACTGAGCAACAATGCAACTTTTGGCATCAACCGACATTGGGTCGCCAAATGAAAACCAAGTGGAATCTCCAAAAACTATGATAAATTTTTGTAGGCCTTGGTAAGATAGTCCTTTTTCACCTATGGATCATCGATACCCCTCACGAGCTCTGAGATATCACCCTCCAAAAATTGCTGCTTGATTTGGCTTAATGCATCTTGGGAACATTTCGGGTTGGCATGCTCTAAAATGTTCAAGATACTCTGTGGGAGAAATGAGGTTGTCTCTAGCATTTACCCAGCCAACCAGAGTTAATGGAGTAGATGGTTTGGTACCATGATGAACGGTTTGAAAGATGCATGATTATGCAACTTTCAACTGAGAAACAATGCAACTTTTGGCATCAACCGAGATTGGGTCGCCACATGAAAACCAAGTGGAATATCCCAAAAATAAGATACATTGTTTTAGGCCTTGGTAAGACAGCCCTTTTTCACCTCACGACTTGTTGATACCCCTCACGAGCTCTGAGATATCGCCTGCCAGAAATTGCTGCCCAATTTGGCTTAGTGCACCTTAGGAACACTTTTATTTGGCATGCTCCAAAATGTTAGAGCTACTCCATGGGTGAAATGAGGTTGTCACTAGAATTTACCCAACCAACTGGAGCTAATGGCATAGTCAGTTTGGTGCCATGATGAATGGTTCAAAAGATGCACAATTATGCAACCTTCAACTGAGCAACAATGCAACTGTTGGCATCCACCGAGATTGGGTCGCTAAATCTCTATTCATTATTCATGGGCACAAACCGCCACCACTAACACATCTAGTTGGGTGGGTATACCCAAGGCATGGTCCATTTTTGGCTCCTCACTTGTTGAAACACTTGTCGACATACCCTACCAACATTTTCCCTTAGGTGCGTTAAGTGTACAAAAGTGATGAACTTTTCTAGGATATTTCTCTCAATTTGGGGCACTTGTATATGATTTGTCTGAAGCTGCAGGATCGTGAGAGGTCCCTATACAATAGTCTATCTCAAATTTTGAAGACTCCAAGTGGTTTTTTAAGGGAAGCAATTTTTTTGTTGATGCAAAAACTATCAAATACATTCAATAGAAAGGTAGCCTATGTCAGATGATGATGATGAATACTCCTTCTCAACTATCAAACTCTTCAACACAAATCAATAACATTCACTGATTTCCATCTCCTGACAAGGGGTGACCCTACTCACCATAACACAACTTATCATACCCTATGTGTGATAAACACTTGACAAATGGAGAACCTAGGATGAGGATAGTCCTTGACATGATAGTAAGTTAGGAAACTTTTGGGTTCTCAAGGCTTGACAACTTGTGGAAAAACTCTGATGGAAGCAAATGTGAATGATCAAAGTCTCTCTCAACCTTTACAAGAACGTCAAACTAAATGTGATCAGACCTAGAGATAATATAATGTCACTGTCTCTATATTGGGCAAATTAGGACTGATTACTCCAATCAGAGAACAAGAGGCTTATTACTCCAATCCTAGAACAAGAGGTTGATTACTCTAGTCTGATTTTAGGCCAAAACTATAGACAAAACAATGTATTTTAACTTGTACATGAGTATTTAGACTTGTCTAGTGCCCATTTGGGCTCTCAAATGGTACATGAGGATTTAAACTTGTCTAATTGCAAAAAAACCAATGTATTTATAATCTAATGGTACAAATTTGGGCTATCAAAATTTATGAATCAGCCCCATGGGCATTTTTATATATAAAATTTGGTATCTAATATGAATGATCAAGCTCATTAGTGTTTATATATACAAAATTTTACATCTAAATATGCACATTACAATTCATTGTTTTTTTAATATACAAAATTTATCTTCTAAATATGCACATTACAACTCATTGATATTTTGTATACAAAATTTGGCATCTACATATGCACATTAAAGATCATATGCACATTATAGCTCATATCCACATAGAGAACCTCCAAAAAAGAGAAATTACAATGTTTCACAAAAGATATATACAAAATTATCAAAATTATTCTACGATATTGTAGAATTATTCTTCTAGATGACCCAAAATTAATTAAGTGAACCTTCTGGATCAGCTCTAACCCTTAGTGTCTCAAGTATTGCCTCATGGTCAGATTCACAAACTTTCCACAAATTCTTGTTAAGAGGTCTACCACGATATTTAATCAATTGAATATTTGTTGTAACAAGAAGGTTTGATTACTGAAGAATATGTCTATGTTTCTCAAAGTCCACAAACAACCAAGATTTAGAATTTTTGATAGGGTACCTGCATGTTATAGAAGGATAAGTTAATACCAAAATCAATACAACAACTTATAAATAAATGAGTTTAAGAGGTCTCAATACAACTCGACACAAAAATGGTACCTTCTAAGCCATGTCCCTATCACAACAACAGATCCTATTGGGTACTCAATACCCTCTCTATCATGATTGTAGAAGTCAATTTCTTTTTGGCCTCAATATAAAGACACAAAAAGTAATTTGTTCCTTCTTCGTTGTTCTCATCTGCAATAATTGCATATACACGACTTGCATTTAATATAAGGATATAAGTTAATACCAAAATCAACATAAAGAACTAATAAATTGAGCTTAAAATTGATTTTACCCAAGTAACAAATTGCAACCCTTTACCCAGTTCAACTAGGTCTGATACATGGTCAAAATCCATTGATGCTTCAATCTAGTTCATTTTTAGTGCTCTAGGAAGTTGATATGTATCTAGGATTTGAAAAAGTCTACAAGACCATTGGTCAACCCACTCTTTTGGTTCACATTCATCCCACACAAAATACATACATAAAGAGATAAAGCATGGAATTTGTCTAGTATAAATAACTAGGTATGTTGCATTTCAACTTATAAATGAATGTATGTCACTTGATCCTATAAGTGTACAATAATCTAGATAGATTTCAATGTTAGACTCACGTATTAACCAAAAATATATAGAAACCATAGACTTACCTACATTACCTGGTCCCATCGTAGTGTTACACCATTGCATAATTGTTTATGTATCTATTAACATTGAACCACCTTCATACTTCAATTCCTCTCTAGTAAGAGCTCTTTTCACACATGCTCCCACACCATTATGCTCTCCCTTTCCATGCCCTGCCTTATTGAAATTTCAGAAATGTTGCACACCAATTGTCACATGCATCCTAGTCAACCAGTAGAACATCCTTGCATTCTTGAAGTGTGTAGTGCAATTGTCTGACCATATTAAGTGTTGGTTGTATCTTATATCTCTTTCCCTTAAACTATCATAGAAGAGTGTAAATCATCCTTGCACAAACTCTAAGGAATGAGTACAATCATCGCTGATATAGAAGTGATATTCTCTTATAATATTTCTGACCTCCTCAGTGCTATCATGTGCATGAATGAATGCTTTGGTACAAAAATTGTAACTTGTGTAGAGTGGTAATACATAGGTTGTACTTAATTTTATGGCTTTAGTGTATAATTTTTAGCAAAATCAATGGCAGAGACAATAGTGCCAAGGGGGAAGTGTCCTTACATAGCTTGAATTGCTCATTTAACCACCTAACTCTATGTGTGTGACCTATGTACTCATACACTAGTTTCTCTTGAAACGTCTTCATAAAATTAGCTACGCATATATCCCTTTTCACTAACTCACACCTCTTTAATTCTTTTCCATCTTTAACATCATATGTGACTGACTTGTATTTTCCAATAGAAACTAGTTCCTTAGAAATTTCATGTGTGCTATCTAGATGTAAGCATCTATGCAATTATTGCAAACCACCACATGTAGGACAAAAACCTCTCAAACACATCATCTTATAGTAAATACACCTGTCATCTCATCTACATAGTACAATTGAAATAAATTCTCTTGGTGACTTAGGAGGTACTTATAGACCACATTCCTTCAAAAAATTGTTAGTGTGCAAAGTACAACATATATAGCAATAAATATCATAATGCATAGAAAATTAAACATGGACCCTACAACAACATGTATTACATGCATGATTAATCTTAACATAAAATGGTTCTGTCATCTCAAAAAATATTTGATTAATTTTAATCTGAGGAAAGCTTTGAAGAAACGTTTCATAAAATTGTGTATGAGTCATATCTAAATAGTGTTTTGGATGTCGCTCACAATTTATAATTCCAATTTTCCTTCTAACAACATCTCTTTGGTTGGGTGAAACCCTTTTGTTGTCATGCTAATATTTCTCAATTAACATTCTTAGTGCATCAACAACAACCTTGTCCTTGTGTGAGAGTCTACCCAAGAATACCCAAAGAGATTTATTATTAGGATCCTCAATTTTCTCTTGCCTATCTAAGGCATAGTGTAATGTGGTTCTACTTATCCTTAATGACTTGCATGTTTTGCTTATTAAACAATATTTTTCATTTCCTTTCCAATTATGGTTGACGTGAGAACATGCCAAGTAACATTAGCATCTTTAGTGCATGATTTCGAACCAATGGCTTGGTATGCATCAAAAATATTTCTCACAATGGTTCTTTCACTATTATTTTCAGATGTTCTTAACCCCAAAATTTTCATTGTCGCTCTAAATTTCAGATTTTTAATCATTTCAACAACTAATTGGCATCTTCCACTTTGATTTAAGTTTTCAAAATAGTTATTCCAAATTCTTCCTACCATTCTTCTACAAGTTCTTTCAAAAATTTTATCATGCATTGTCTTCACAATATTTTAATCAATGTCTATTAGGAACTTTGGTTTTCTACCAAATATTCTAAGAGGTGTTAAGATTGGTGCATGCTCTTCATTTTCATTAAGTGCATTATGTGCATTGATCACATAAAATTCAAATGGTATATCTTCTTCAATTTTCATCAATTTCAATTGTTGAATTGTAATCACTTTCATCAGGTGGATTAGATGATGTACCTTCATGTAATCTTGTCATACACTCTCTGTCTTTCCTTTGTTGCCTCTCTATGTTCATTAGTTCCTCTTGTTATTTCCAATTGTTGATATTGATTGTCCTACACAAAACATCATGACGTCAATCCACAATCAAATAGCAAAAAAACAACAAATGATCATCATTTTGTTATAATCTAGAGTAACAATGATAAAATAACTTAAAAAACAATCCAAAATACAAGACAAATCAATCATTTCAAAGAAAAATTGACAAAAGAAAATGAAAAACTAACTATTACTCTCCCTGAAAACAACGTGCAACAAGAGTGGGGCCTTAAAACAACTTGAAATGCTGGTTTTTAAGCTGTTGGGACTAAAATATGAAGATTTTCCAATAACCCATATGGGTTATGTGGAACTAGGAACCAAATAAGAAGTGTGGAGAGAGATAGAGGGAAAGAGAGAGAGAGGGAAAGAAAGAGAACATAGAGAGGGTGTGAATACGATTAAGAGAGGTAGAGAGAGAGAGAGAGAGAGAGAGAGAGAGAGAGAGAGAGAGAGAGAGAGAGAGAGAGAGAGAGAGAGAGAGAGAGAGAGAGTAGGATAAGGAGAGGGGGGTGGAGGGAGAGGGAGAGAGAGGGAGACTGGGAAAAGGAGAGGGGGAGAGGGAGAGAGAGGGATATTGGGAAAAGGAGAGGGGAGAGAGAGAGGGGGGATAGGAAGAGAGGGAGAGAGACAGGGAAAGACAGAGAGAGAGAGATAGAGAGAGAGAGAGAGAGAGAGAGAGAGAGAGAGAGAGAGAGAGAGAGAGAGAGAGAGTAGAGGGTAGGAAGAGGGATAGAATAGGATAAGGAGAGAGGGAGGGAGAGAGAGTTAGAGATAGATAGAGAAGGGGATATGAAGAGAAGGAGAGAGATAGGGAAAGAAAGAGAAGGGAGAGAGAGTGAGAATAGGATTGAGAGAGAGAGAGAGGATAGGATAAGGAGAGGGGTTGAGAGAGAGAGTTAGAGAGAGAGAGAGTAGGGAGAGGGGGAGGGAGAGAGAGTTAGAGAGAGAGAGAGTAGGGGTAGGAAGAGGGATATAATAGGATAAGGGTAGGTGTAGGATCATGGTGTGCTGAAATAGGCTCTTAAGTGGCAATGAAATTTTAAAAAATCAGAGTTATGCAACTTGACATGAACAATTAAATAAGCTATGAACATTATTTTTAAAATATGTAAGAAGAGAATCTATAGAAAATTGAATTTAGTTTCTAAGCTACTAGTTGTATTTTCAAAAAAAAAAATCCTATTTGATGAAAATTTCAAATTTCAATGCATTGGTACTAAAATTTCAGGTAAAAGATAAGAAGTAGGTGTATGTCTGACCACCCTAATCACAATCAAATCAAAATATTTTTTTATAAGATTTATAATATAAGTATTAGACTCATGTCCGGATGTGACACATATTTTTTTATAATTTTCTATAATGTAAATAATCATTTATGATTTTTTTACTACAACTTTTTAGAAATTCAGAAATTCCTATGTTTGACCACCTTAACTTGGTCAAAACCTTATGAAATTCAATATTTTTTTAATTATTCCCTATAGTAGATGAAGCATAGGATGTGATGCATGTTTCAGATTCAAAAAGTATTATATTGTTTAAAAGTTATGAATGTTTTTCAATCAGTCTATCAATCAGGACTTTTGTCAGAATTTAGTTAGAAAATAAATAATAATTATTTATTAAAGTCAAAATAAGACAAGCCTTATATTATTGGAAAGCTGAGAACATCCTTAAAAAACCCTTTTCATTTTATCAATTTTGGGTATTAAAAAAGTCGTCAGCCACTAGTGTAAAGTTTGGAAAATCAAGGAATACTGAAAAACACATTTTTTTAGTTGACTTTCCAGGTTTGTCACTTCCAAGCCAAATCCCAAAGAAAACCCGAACAAAAAATGGAGGGGAAAATGTATGTTTTAAAATCGGATATCTGTTTTGAAAAAATAAAAAAATAAATTTTAGTAAATTGGGCATAACTTTTGCATTTTAGATCAAAATTTTGATTTTTTATAGGCGTTGGAAAGGTAATTCATAGCTCTATGATATGGAATAGGTATATTTTCAATTATTTGTTTTAATAAATAATTATAATTCATTTAATTTCATCCTTCATTTTTAAAACATAAAAAGCTCATGACTTTTTAATATGATTTCCCTATTGCATGAATTTTTTGTAACAATCATCTCAAAATAAACAAAATAAGTAATTAATAATAGAAAATTTAGGAATTTTATTGTGTTAGATAAATTTTTATAAACCATGTTATCTCTATTTATTCCTTTCTCCACCTCTCTCCTAAACCTATCTCTCTATTTATGGCTTTTGTTTCTTCCTCCCTCTCTCTAGACCTATATCTCTAACTGTCATTGAATACCTCATTCATTATCTCAAGCTCTACAAGGTGGTTATATTTATACCTCTACATAATTTCCTTCTCTATGTCACTCTCTCTTCCCTAAGATCTATACTAGTCTCTCTGCATTTCCTTCTCATCTCTAGCAACAAAATTCAAAGGGGACAAGGAGAGGTGTAGGGAAGTATCAAAAAAAGGAGAGGGGGAGAGAGGTGAGAAGGAGAGAGTAATTAGGGGGAAGAGAGTGTGAGAGAGAAAGCTAGAGGTAATTAGGTTGTAGGTGAAGAGAGAGAGGGAGGGGTTGATTGGGGTGAAGAGAGAATGATAGGGAGAGTTTGAGATTATTAGGGGGTAGGAGGAGAGGGGGAGAGGGGAAAGTATCAACAAAGAGAGAAGAGAGATGGGGAAAGAGGTGAAGAGAGACATAGAGAGTAATTAGGAGGTGGGGAGAGGGGGAGAGGGAAGTATCTATAAACCCATAGGAGGAGAGAGGTGATTGAAGGTAATTGAGGGAAAGAAATATTGTGAGAGAGACTTGGGTGTAATTAGTGGATAAGAAGAGAGGGAGAAGAGTAAGTATCAAAAAAAGGAGAGAGGGAGATATGTGGAGAGAGGTGAAGACAATGATAGGATAATTCAGGGGAGCAGAGGGGAGGAGTGAAGTATTAGCAAATAGATGGACTAGAGAGAGGGTAGTCAAGGGGCTCTCTCCCCATCTCTCCCCCCTCTTCCTTTGTTGATACTCCCTCCCTCTCTCCCCCCTCCCCTTCCCCTAATTACCTTCTCTCTAGACCTCTCTCTTTGAACGTCTCTCTTTATCTCTCCATCTCTCCCTTTGTTGATACTTTCCCATCCCCCTCTCCTCCCAACCCGTAATTACCCCCAACTCTCTCTAATTCTATCTTCCCCAAATACCATCTCTCTTTCATGCCTATTCTCACCTCTAACTTTACCATATGACCCCTTAGGTGTCGTTAGGGGTCATATTATGTCCTAAAATGTCATATGGTGTCCTATGAGCACTTATAACACCATATGACATTGTTAGGGGTCATATGGTGTGCTAAGGGGTCATATTGTGTCTTAAAGGGTCATATGGTGTCCTATGCCTCTTAGGACACCATATGACCCCTTAAAACACTATATGGTGTCGTTATGGGTCGTATGGTGTCCTTAGGGATCATATGGTATCCTATGACCCCTTAGGACACCATATGGTGTCGTTAGGGTTTATATGGTGTGCTAAGGAGTCATAAGATATCATATGACCATTGAGGAAACCATATGACCCCTACAGTGTCGTTAGGGGTCATATTGTGTCCTAAGGGGTCATATGGTGTCCTATGACCCCTTAGGACACCACATGACCCTTTAGGACAACATATGATTCCTTAGGTATCGTTTGGGGTCATATTGTATTATAACGGGTCATATGGTAGCCTATGACCCCTTAGGACACCATATAGTGTTGTTAGGGGTTGTATGGTGTGTTAAGGGGTCATATTATGTCTTAAGGGGTCATATGACATCATATGAGGACTTAGGACACCATATGACCCACTAGGTGTCTTTAGGGGTTATATTGTGTCCTAAGGGTTCATATGGTGTCCTATGACCCTTTAGGTGTTGTTAGGGGTCATATTGTGTCCTAACGGGTCATATGGTGTCTTATAACACCTTAGGACACCATATGGCATCTTATAACCCCTTAGGATATGATATGACATCGTTAGGGGTTATATGGTGTGCTAAGGGGTCATATTGTATCTTAAAGGGCCATGGGACATCATATGACTCATTAGGACACCATACGACCCATCAGGTGTCATTAGGGGTCATATTATGTCCTAAAGGGTTGTATGGTGTCTCATGAACCTTTAGGACACCATATGACACCTTATAACACTATATGATGTTCTTATGGGTCTTATGGTGTCCTAAGGGGTCATATGGTGTTCTATGAGCCTTTAGGACACCATATGGTGTCGTTAGGGGTCATATGGTGTGTTAAGCGGTTATATGGTGTCCTATGACCCCTTAGGTATTGTTAGGGATCATATTATGTCCTAACAGGTCATATGGTGTCATATGACCCCTTAGGACACCATATGGTATCGTTGGGGGTTATATGGTGTGCTAAGGGGTCATATTGTGTCCTAAGGGGTCACAGGACATCGTCTGATCCCTTAGGCACCATATGATTGATTAGGTTTTTTTGGGGCTCATATTATGTCCTAAGAGGTCATATGGTATCTCGTGACCCTTTAGGACACCATATGACCCCTTAGGAAATCATATGGTGTCCTAATGGATCATATGGTGTTCTATAACCCTTTAGGACACCAAAGGATGCCTTAAGACACTATATGATGTTGTTAGGGGTCATATTGTGTCATAAAGGGTCATATGGTGTCTTATGACCCCTTAGGACACTATATGATGTCATTAGGGGTCATATTATGTTCCAAGAGGTCATATCATGTCTTATGATTATTTGGACACCATATGATGTCGTTATGGGTCATATGGTGTCCTAAGGGGTCATATGGTATTCTATGACCCCTTAGGACACCATATGGTGTTTTTATGGGTCATATGGTCTAGTAAGGGGTCATATGGTGTCCTATGACCCCTTAGGACACCATATGACCCCTTAAGACACCATATGATGCCTTAGGACACCATTTGGTGTTGTTGTGTGTTGTATGGTGTCCTAAGGGGTCATATGGTGTTCTGTCACCCCTTAGGAACCATATGACCCCTTAGGACACCATATGGTGTCATTAGGGGTCATATGGTGTTCTAAGGAGTCATATGATGTCATATGACCCCTTAGGAAACTATATGACCCCTTAGGTGTTGTTAGGGTTTATTTTGTGTCCTAAGGGGTCATATATTTTCCTATGACCCCTTAGGACATTATATGACATCGTTAGGGGTCATATTATGTCCTAAGGGGTCATATGGTGTCTTACAACCCCTTAGGACACCACATGTTGTTGTTATGGGTCGTATGGTGTTCTAAGGGGTCATATGGTGTTCTATGACCCCTTAGGACACCATGTTATGTTTTTATGGATCGTATGGTCTCCTAAGGGGTCATATGGTATCCTAGGACCCCTCAGGACATCACATGACCCCTTACGACACCATATGATGTTATTATGCAATGTATGGTGTCCTAAGGGGTCATATGGTATTCTATGACCCCTTAGGACACCATATGGTGTCATTAGGGGTTGTATGGTGTGCTAAGGGGTCATATGGTGTCTTATGAGCCCTTAGGTATCATTAGGCATCATTTTGTGTCGTTAGGGGTTATATGGTGTCCCGTGACCCCTTAGGACACAAAATGACCCCTTAGGTGTTGTTAGGGGTCATATTGTATCCTAACGAGTCATATGGTGTCCTCCAACCCCTTAGGACACTATATGGTGCTGTTAGGGGTTGTATAGTGTGCTAAGGGGTCATATTGTGTCCTAAAGGTTCCTTGGACATCATATAACCCCTTAGGACACTAGATGAACCCTTAGGTATCATTAGGGGTGTCCCAAGGGGTCATATGGTGTCTCGTGACACCATATGACCCCTTAGGACACCATATCATGTCATTATGTATATTATTGTGTTCTAAGGGGTCATATGGTGTTATATGACACCTTAGGATACTATATGACCCCTTAGGACACCATATGGTGTTGTAAGGGATTGTATGGTTTCCTCAGGGGTCATATGGTGTCCTATGACCCCTTAGGACACCATATGAACCCTTAGGTGTCATCAGGGGTCATATTGTGTCCTGATGGATCATATGGTTTCCTATGACCCCTTAGCACACCTTATGACCTCTTGGGACACTATGTGGTGCTATAGGTCATATGGTGTCGTAAGGGGTCATATGGTGTCCTATGAACCCTTAGGACAACATATGACCCTTTAGGATGCCATATTGTGTCATTAGGGGTTGTATGGTGTCCTAAGGGGTCATATGGTGTCTTATGACCCGTTAGGACACCATATGGTGTCATTATGGGTCTTATTATGTCTTAAGGGGTCATATTGTGTTTTATGACCCCTTAGGACACCATATGACCCCTTAGGAGACCATATGGTGTTTTTAGGGGTCATATTGTGTCCTAAGGGGTAATATGGTGTTCTATGACCCCTTAGGACACCATATAACCCCTTAGGAAACCATATGTACTAAGTTTCAAATAAGGAGAGATATAAGGGTGAAGAGAGATGAAGAGATAAAGAGAGGGAGAAGAACTAAAGGACAAGGACATAAATAGAGATATAGATATTAAGGATTATGAAGTGAAAGTGAGAAAAACTAAAGAACAAGGATGGATAGAAAGAGGTAGACATATCTAGATATTGAAAAGGAGAGAGGAAGGTACATATAAAAAATAAAGATAAAGGGAGAGGGAGATGAATAGATATAGAGAAAGAGAGAGGTAAAGACAGATAAATATACATAGAGATAGAGAAAAATGGATAGAGAGGGGTAAAGAGAGTGAGATAAAAAAAGGAAGAGATAGAGAGATATAAAGGAAGAGAAATATCGATAGATAGAGAGATATGGATAGTGAAAGAGAGTCAGAAAGAGAGATAGAGATTATAGATAGGGATAGATAAAGAGGGAGATAGAGAAAGAGGGAGATATAGAGATATATAAAGGTACTATAGAGAAGGATGGAGGGAGAGAGCCAATGATATATAAAGAGGGAGTAAGTAAAGAGATAAAGGTAGAGAAAGGGAAAGATACTTCAAGAGGGTGATAGATGAAGAGATGGAGAATTAGATTAATCATGTATAGAGGAATATATATAACAATAGAGGAACATATAGAAAGAGAGATTTATAGGGAAATAGATGAAGATGTGAATATGGAGATAAAGATAGAAATAGATAGAAAGTGATAGAGAGAGTAAGAGAAATGGAGGGAGAGATAGAGTGAATAAGTGAGATTTATAGGGAAATAGATGAAGATGTGAATATGGAGATAAAGATAGAAATAGATAGAAAGTGATAGAGAGAGTAAGAGAAATGGAGGGAGAGATAGTGTGAATAAGTGAGATTTAGAATTAATGATATATAAATATACATGGAGATAGATCTATAGGGATATAAAGATAGAGGGGACAAGATAGGAAGAGAAAGGAGGTGATAGAGACAAGTAATATATAATTATAGGTAGGAAAAGGTAGAGGAGGGAGATAAATAGAGAGAAGAGAGATTATTAGAGAGAAATATAGAAATAAGGAGTGACAATGATGGAGTGGGTGAGGGAGAGATAGGAATAGAAAGATGGAGATATATGCAGAGATGCATGTAACTTGGGAATTTATTTATCTATATGGGATGAGAAAAGAAGTGACATAAGTAGAGAAGAAAGAGATAGATAAAATATATTTATATAAGTATAGATAGACAAGTGATAGATAAAGGAGGTGATAGGAAAAAATGAGACTTTGTATGCAAAATTTGTGAGTATTTAAAGTTTTAAAATTGAAGGACTAACTTCAAATTATTATAATTAATTTTTGGTCTATAATATCATAAAATTACCTTATCCATTTGATATGTCTCTGAATTACCTTTCCAGTGCTTGTACAAAATCAAAATTTTGATAAGAAACACAAAAGTTATGCCCATTTTACTAAACTATACTTTTTATGTTGAGAAAAACAAATATCCAATTTAAATAGATATCCGATTTGAAAAAGTATGACATCACAATAGTGACATAAAAAATTGGATATCCAATATTAACGGATATCTGATATTAACAAATATCCAATTTGGTTTGGTATTACCAAACCAAATTCAAAATTTGGCCGACCCAAACAAAAAGTCAAAGTAGATTTTGGCATGTTTGGAAAAGTTTAAAATGCTTTTTTTTTCCATTGCCACTTTTTGGCCCCCCATGATCTTGCACATACCCATAAGGATTTGGGGAGGGAGAGAGAGTTAGAGATGGAGAAAGAGAAGGGGATAGGAAGAGAGGGCGAGATATAGTGAAAGAAAGAGAAGGGAGAGAGGGTGAGAATAGGATTGAGAGAGAGAGAGAGAGAGAGAGAGAGAGAGAGAGAGAGAGAGAGAGAGAGAGAGAGAGAGAGAGAGAGAGAGAGAGAGAGTAGGAAAAGGAGAGGGGGTGAGATTGAGAGTTAGACATAGAGTAGGGGTGAGAGGGGGTAAGAGAGAGAATATGGGATATGAAGAGAGGGAGAGAATAGGATAAGGAGAGGAGGAGGGAGGGAGGGAGAGGGGGAGAGAGAGGAGATTGTGAGAGAGGGAGAGGGAGAGGGAGAGGGAGAGAGAAATGCTGGAGATGAGGAGAATAGGATAAAGAGAGAGAGAGAGAGAGAGAGAGAGAGAGAGAGAGAGAGAGAGAGAGAGAGAGGGAGGGAGATTGGAAGAAGGAGAGGAGGAGAGAGTGAGAGAGATTGGGAAAATGAGAGCGGGAGAGAGAGAGAGAGGGAGATTGGGAAGAGAGAGAGAGGTCAAGAGAGGGGAAGGGGGAGAGAGAGAAAAGGATAAGATAACGAGAAGGGGAGAGAGGGGCGAGAGGGAAAGGGAGGGGGGAGAAAGAGAGAAATGTGGGAGAGGGTGAGAATAGTATAGGATAATTAGAGAGAGAGAGAGAGAGAGAGAGAGAGAGGGAGGAGAGGGAGGAGAGGGTGAGAGACATGAGGTAGAGAGAGAATGAGAAGGAGAAGAGGGTGAGAGACTCGATAGAGAGAAGTGTGAGGGGGAGAGAGATGAGATAGAACTCGAGGAGGATAATTAGGGCTTAGAATAGATAGCGATGGTAATGGGGGAAGGAAGACGAGAGAGAGAGAGGAAAAGAAGAGAGACATGCATGTATACAAACATACAAACATATATACATATATCTATATAAATATATATATATATATACATGTATACATACATAGACATATATTATATATGTATGTCTATACATATGTGTAATAAATGCTAAGTTTACAAGCATACATTTTGATGTTGTTGGTGTAATTATTTATTCATCTTGGATATAATTACATGTTACTTAAGTTTACTTAGGTACACACATTTCATAGTAGTTGGGGTATGAGACACTTGGGTGTTTGTGCTACATTGGGATAGTGTGTGTAGGAGAATTTCCACCTTTTGTGGTCTTGTTGTTACATTCCACATTCAATGGATGATCCACCTCATGTGGAATATTATATTGTTTCTCCTACCTACCATACCTATTTCCTACCTACCCTTTTTCTTATTGATCCATATGTCATGTTGGTCTACTCACATATCCATATATCCTTGCCTAGATAAGCAGACTCATATTCATTGTATGTAACTATTTAACGATTGATCATTTATCTATTGATGAGAATATAGTTTATTCTTGTCCTCTATTTTGTACTTTTCATTGAGCTCTTGATCTTGGCAAAATCTCAAAGATGTCTTCATAACCTGTATGGGTTTTGCAAAACTCAAAATGATGGTTTTATTTCTACATAACCTATACGATTTATGTAGAAATATGATGGTACTTTTTGTTTTTCAAAACCCGTGTGCGTTTTGGCTTGGTAAGAGTGCTGGAAAACGACCCTAAGGCTTGCAAGCTCATTTTCCCTCCATTTTTGTCTGTTTACACATTTTTTCATCTTCCAATATGATTTCTTGACTTCGTCATCATCAGGTTTACAAATTATTAAGTGGGTATCTCTAAAATTATGACCATAATCTCACACGTCTTCTCAACTTTATGACCATATAAAATTTTCTTTTTTTGGACAATGTTAGCATAGTAAATAATAAGTTTCTTTACTAGTGCCTTGACAACCCTCACAGACATATGTCTACCATTGTTTTAATAACTTTTGATATACTTGAGAAAATTCAAAATAAATTACATATTCTTGTTCTACACTAGATTCTATACACTTAAAAAAAAAAAAGTTTGTATTTTTGATTATTTTGATGCAAGTTATGCCCATTGCACGAACAGGTACCAAAGTTTTAGGATGCACTCACTTCAAAAAATCATAAGAAAAAAATACTCAACAAAAAATTACAGAATAATACACAACTTCTATATCTCACTCTTACCTATCATCCCACCAAAGATTTTTTCAAAATACTAAATCTAACTATATATTTTGTACAGTGCACGAAAACACCCATGTTATGTTTTTCTTGAAAAAATTAGGAACAATTTTTTGTGCCTGAGAGGTTTGATCCTCTTAATATTATTCAATTTTAAAAAACTTTAGTAGTTTAGAAACTAGACTCAGAGTACTACAATTCTTATTCTTTTCTCAACTCATAGTTTTGAGTGCATGGCCTTCAAATATGTCTTTGAAGTTCAGGTTTACCTATTTTTAGAAGAAAAAAAAGTGGCCACTTATACCCCCCTTTTTGTTCACCATCTTGGTGCACTTACCCTAGGATATGATTCACCTATTATTTTGCTGTCTAAAAATTGTCTCTTAGTAATGCTATGGCTTGTCCAAGGATATGAGGATGTTTTGAGTCTAGCATGAGTTGGGGAATTCCTTTTTTGTGACTGTCTGATCACCATGCAAACGGGTACAATGAGTTTCTGGGTCAAATCTATAACTTGATTGTCATAACCTATTCTCCATAATAAATCTCAATGATGATAAAAAACAAGAAGCTCTTTTACTTCCATATCTTCTACCTTCCATCCCCTTGTCTCAATTGTCCTCTAACATCCTTTCCCTAAGTACATGTAGCCTACTATCACATGACTGAGTATAATGACATGCCAAAAATATCTACATTTCATTCACTTGCATCATCACATGTTAGTAATTTTCATTATATGCATACATTTAGAAATCATAATTGCATCACATCCTACACACACCACTGATTAGCATATCATATATACAGTTTCATTCTCATCATGTAAATAATCATAGCATGTCATCCATCTACATATAATACATTCACATTTACATCATGTAGGGCATAGAAAAAAAATATAAAGCAACAAAAATATATTGCATTCCATCATATACATATCCATCGCATTAAGCATCATAAGCATCATAGAATCATTATAAGAAAGTGCATACATAAACTACATTATCATATAGAATCATGGCATTGCATCAACTAATCATAAAAGCATTTAGAAACATCACATAGGAAAACATGCATATAACTGCCACAAGGATAGATCATCTCATATATATATCAAAAAATAATAAGTGTCATGATACAATTATGTCAATATCTCATATGGCTACAAAATCACCCAAAGATGTTTACATCATCATACAAAAACAAATACAAAATGGATCCAAGAGATCTATGATGAAGACCCTCCCTCAAAGCTGGCAGGCCTCGAAGGAATCTGAGTTCTTGAAGTCCCTCCTCTAGGATCACCTCCTTGGTCCCCTCCTCCTAGTGGTGTGGGTGGCCCCATGACCTAGCCACTAGATGCCTACCTCTTGTCTCTCCCTATGGTCATCGTCCGAGAAGCTCTCATATAGCTTCTTGCCCTAAGCTTTGGAGGAACTACTGTGTAGTATAGATCTCTCCAATACCCAATCTCCTCCCCTACTTGTAGGACATATGCATAACCTAATCCATGATCCCCCTCTCCTACTTCTCTCCCTACTCTTAGTGCCTCCTTTGTGACTGTATATCATTGAATGGCCTGATCTCGCTCCCTCTGCATCTCTGCCAACTGTCACCTCAATCGAGTCATGTCTCTCTCAAGATCCTCAATCTCATTGGCTTGTACTACTGCAATCTCTCATATTACTAGCAACTCATCCTCCTTCTCATCTCCACTTTGGACACCCTCATCCTATCTAGAATGTCCTTGTGCCTCTCTCCCTAGTACCTATCCCTGTACCTATCCTTCAACTTGTAGGGGCTGTCCTCCTCTTGCCCTTGGTGGTCTTGGTGGTCTCCATCCATGTGGATCCTGTCCTACCTCAGCCCTCTCTCCACCATCCCTTTGTCCACCCCTACCCCTCACCACCCTCCTCATTTCTCCTCTCCTCCACCTCCTAAGTCTCCCCCACTCCTGTCTTTGTCATCCTCATTGTCATCAACCTTGACTACCAAAGTCTCATCTGGATCAATCAACCTAGGTATTGGATGTGTTGCAAAATAGGTTGCATACTCTGCATCTGTTCCTGTGTCAACCACATCCCTTTGTAGGTCCTAAGGAATAATAAATAACTACTCAAATTGTGTAACAATAGAATCATAAGACAAACTCGGCCCCCAGTGAGCTTACTCCCGCACTGTCTGTGCAAACTCTCCAGATCTGGGAGGCATCCTCTACGACTGTCCAAACTACCTGCATACTCTCTCAATTATATGTCTATCCAATATATACAATGTCTTCTTGATTAGATACCTTCTCCTAAAGACATAGGGTAGCTCTGTAGCATCCTCCTCCCACTCCTCGCAGTCAAGATAGGGTCTCCATATGACACTATCTATGCCATCAATCACTCATCTCCAATATTCCACCTTCCCAATTCATGGCTAGGATGTGATCACACTATAAAAATGTGCATATGACTATCCATGTCCTCTCCCTCTGAACTATACTGGTCTAGTCACTGTAATATGCTCATATGACCATACCTGTAGCAGAGTAACCCTACAAACTAGCCTGCAACCATCGAGATACATAAACTGGTGAAGCTCTTGATATGAGCATTCCAGTACACAATGACCTCATGCATACCTAGTGTGTTGTGCCACCAGTGTCTCTAGAGTCCTCCCCCAGCCAACAACCACACCTCATGTTGCCCTATCTAGACAAAGGTAACCACTAATCATTCCTTCAACCATTGTCAGTAGTTTGCGTCTAGTAGACAACATAACCTCCTAGCTGACATGACTTGATCTCATCTCCAACTCTAGGTCAGCAAAGACCCATGTCAATGTATCCCTGTCTCCCTCTCTGTCATATGATACTAGCTCACCATAGATCGATATCCTCAAGATCCCATAGACATCATTTAAAGTGACTGACATCTCGCTAGTCAGCAAATGAAATGAATAGGTCTTAGAGTTCCATCTCTCTGCTAGAGAAATTAGTAATCCTCTATTCACCTGAATCTTAGGAAGATACATGATATGTCTCAATCCCATAGCCTCGACTATTGCCTACTCCTAAAAGGTCAACTCTGGTCATAGCCTCTGCATCATAGGGAATCTTTCCTGCGATTCTATCTAGCGCAAGTACTCCTACATCCAATTCAATCAATCATGTCAGTCTTAGTGGTACTCATGTTCATCACATAGTGCTACTTCGATCTTAGTGGTACTCATGTCTATCACATAGTTCTTATGGCTATCACATGGCACTACATGCTAGTGTATATGTTCATCACATTGCACTTGATCCTATTTGGAGGCCTTGCTTGAGTGTATCCTCTCAGCAGCTTATCCAATTGGCAACATATGTTCATCACAAAATTGTCAATTCTAGCATATCTCTCAGTTGTCTTACATAGGACACCTTCTTGAGTGTATCCTCTCAGTGGCTTATCCAATCTACAACGTATGTTCATCACATAACTATCAATTCTAGCCTGCTTGGACAAAAACACATTTTTACAATGCAGACATGGTTTTTACACACCTACACGTAGTTTCTTGTTCCAAATGCACATGTACATCACAAATGCATTGCCATTCTGCATAGACAAGCTTTTACTTCACAAACACTCCCCCTTGATAGAGATGTGCCTTCTTGGCACAGACGCGTCATAATCTAGACATAGACATGATTACATGCATATACGTGACCAAACCTAATGTAGATGCACTTATTCTACCTAGACTTGTCTGCAACTAACCTAGACGCATTCACAGTGCAAAACATCACTTTTGTGTTTTTTCTTATCTACCCTAAAGTTCATCAATGACAACAATAAATGCAAAAATTTACAAAGAGTCTTCGAGGTACTTATCGACGCACTCATGTCATTTGGTCTCTGATATCACCGAACTCGATCAAACCTATGAACTCTATCCATCATTGTTGACTACTCTAAGCTCTCTCTCTGCACTCTGATCTCTTAGGTGTGTGGATGCAAATGAGGATGTTTTTCCTTTTTCCCTATCATATAGGCTACTTAACCCAAGTCTCCCGTGTCAGATTTTCTTCCCTATGTCAGTTGTTTTCCTACATGACCTTGTCACCCTATCCCGTCAGTATTTTTTAGCCTTTTTTTTCTCATCAAGAGATTTTCTTGTAACCCTTTTTCAGTTTTCCCATCCAATCTCTTGAGGGAGCATATCATTCCCATCATGGGGAAACTTTGTATCAGTTTATCTTATCTTCTCTCAAAGAGGGGCAAAATGTAGACACCTAAAATTGTCCTATCTAATAAAATAAATATTTTATTAATTTAATTATTTTATTCTAACTCTTCTATTAATTAAATAAATCTTTATTTATTTAATTAATTCATTACTCCTCTTCTAAGCCTTTCCTCATTTAAATAAATACTTTTATTTATTTAAATTTTCCTTTTCCTAAATTAAATAAATATTTTTTTATTTAAATGATTCATTAGGTACCTTTTCTACCCATGACACATGTCATTCATCTCTTAATTCTTCTCTTACCTACCCCTTCATCATTTAGTTATTTCCTCTACCTACCCTTTAATCCTAGCCGACCATTTATCTTTACATCTCTTAATCTTATCCCTTTATTTCTTATAGGGTTCTCTATATAAGAGGATGTTTCCTTCATTATCAACCCTAATCATCTAATCACCTAATGATATAATCTCTTATGCAATCAAGCCTACCTACAATCAGGCTATCAATGATATTTTTGTTCTTTGTTGAGCTCTTGTCCACACATATAATCTGAGAGAAAATATATCAAACAAGATCAATGGAGATAGGAAGAAATTGAGATTGAAACCCTACTTCACATGTGAATGGTATACTTTGTTCTATTTTGTTTATTTACATCATCTTAGGTATCTTCATTTGTCTATGATGGATCATTTTCATTGTTATGATAGGGTTTTATGGTTGGGTCTTTGTTAGTCTTTCAATATTATTTTTTTCATCATCCATTTTCACCATATACAGATATCACATCACATAGATGTCCACACATCATGAATGCATCTTGGGCAATGAGCTTTACACTCTTACAATAGGTTTCTTTATTTCTATAATTTATAATTTTGAGTTTAGTTTGTTAGTTCTATATTCCAATTTTATGCAATTAAGTATTTTCCAAAAATCCTACTCTCTTTCTCTTTAGTTAGAAAACCTAAGTAGGATGGGGAAAATATCTAGATAAGCTTACATTTAATTTTATATTATTGTAGTTAGCGAATAATTTTTTTAACTTAAAACACAAGAATATTTCCTTTTATTTAGATCTTGTTTACATAGTGTAAGGTTGGACTAGTTGTGAAGATATTAAGATATCAAGAAAAATGAATCAATATCCCACCTATCACACTTTTTTTGATGTGACTATCATAATGAAATAACATATCAACAAGTAGCATAAGCTTATGTTAGATTTGACTTGCTCATTCATATTTCACTAGTGTTTGCCCTAATTTCCATGCATTTTCCTCTACCTCAAGAGTACCACCTTATGAATTTAGATCTTTTCAATGGTATATAATGTTGATTATGTTCAAATCTATGAAGTATGGAAATAACCCTCAAAACCAAAGGCAACAAATTCATAATTCAATGTTCATATCTCCCTTCTACTAGATGTTATAGGCTAATAGAGCCCACATTTTAGATGACATATTGCTAGGTCATTGTATTTAAATGTATTCATTATGTATTTCAAAAATATGAGATATAAGGATGCAAGGAAGGCAGTAATGATCACAATAGAGGATAATGATTATAGCACAATTCAATTATAATGGGGAATAAACACTACCATAATAGAACTAGATACCTAGAAGTTGAAGAAAACACAAACGGATTCTCAAGCCCACTTTCTCTTAGATTGTTTCTACATCACTCAAGCTAGTTCTGCAAATCATATCAAAGTCATGATAGTCTACACTTTCTCATAGATTACAAGATCGATCTAGATGATTTTTTCTAACAATTTACACTCTGAAATATATCATGTTGGAATGTGAAGTCCAAATTGGGTTCTCTTCTAGCAGTGGTTGAGTCATCTTGGATTCTCATCTAGATGTGGTTGAGTCATCATGGATTCTCATCTAGATGTGGTTGAGTCATCATGTATTCTCATCTAGCAGTGGTTGAGTCATGTTTTGATGTACAATTTTTGAGATTGTTGTAACTCTATAATTCCTGATAATCAATACAAAAGATATTTTGTCCATGGGTTTTTACTAGTATATTTTTACCAAGTTTTTCCATGTAAATCTGAGTGTTATGTGCTTTTGTTCTTCTCTATAATTTTTGCATATTTTTTTTCTAACATATCAAACATAGATATTTATATTTATCATATTGATAAATTGATTCAACATATAGTCAACACCGAAACTTTATCGCATGTCTAAAATCAATATATAATGATCAACTTATTTAATTTGTATAATTTCATCTTACATATCAATCTCAACTTTTATATCTAAATCAATTATGTATCTAATCAACTATAAAATATATACATACTATTATTCTTTCCTTTCATTTTGGTGAAGTGTGAATAACAACCTATAACCTATAATAATGCTTCTTTTAATTTGTATAATTTCATCTCAAATATCAATCTAAACTTTTATATCTAAATCAATTATGTATCTAATCAACTGTATATACGCATTATTATTCTTTCCTTTCATTTTGGTGAAGTGCGAATAACAACCTATAATGCTTCTAACCCTTTGAGAAAACTTAAATGTCATTTTGGTGAATTGTGAATAACAACTTATAATGCTTCGAACCCTTTGAGAAAACTTTAATGGAGGTTGATCCTGATGGGCTACACGTGGAATCATTGTTTAGTGGTGATCGTGACGATTCCAGAATTGGCACTAAATCTCTTTGCTGTGACGCAACAACAGTTGGAAATCGGTTTTCCTATGATTACACCATTACGTTTAGTAGTATAAATTTTTGTATGGAAAGTGATGGGTCCATTGTAGTTTGAAAACTCTCCACTCAGGGGAAAAAAGCGGCCAGATATCAATACAGAAACAGAAACCTATTTGGAAAGTACTGGTTTTCCATGAAAAGTTCAAACTGTTATCAGCAGGGCAGAAAATATAGTAAATATAGAGTTTGCAAACAAAAGCAATCATCGCTAAACTCTAAAGAAAACTTGAAAAGACCAGAAGAGTCAAGCTTGGTTTCCTTACATATCCTATAATGCGCGTTCAATAGTTGTATCCCACCCTCACCTTGCCACTCTTGACATCACCATCTTACTCTCTCATATGGGAAATTTTTATAATTGTCTTCAGCTAGGCGATACATAGTGTGCAGAGATTACTTTGGAATTTTTAAACTCCAAGCTCAGTCACAGTGCATATTTCAAAGGAAAAACAATTCATCATCACTTGTCACTTCTTTCCCATCACTCATCACTAGTCTTCGTTTTTAAATTCGAGGATTTTAACTGTGCTTTTTTTAATTTTATTTTAATGGAATGATTGTGGGGTATTATCTCTGGAGTGGAGCCCTTGTACACAACTTTTTTATATGAATGGTTTGTACTTAGTTTTGATTAGTTTAGAGATTTTTATATGATGTTGGTTGAGATATTATTAATGTGATTTGTATTGTTTTTGAGAATTGATTTTGGAATTATTAATTTTAATTTTGTTATTGTAACATGAGTGTTTTATAATGATTGCTTTTATTTTGATGTCATAATATTTTGTTAAATGGAAAGAGTATGTAGTTTTTGATAATGTGTTTGAGTTGTCTATGATTGTTGATTTTCAAATTTCTAACTTATGTAAATATTCAACAATGATTCAGTCAAATATTAATAAAAATGAAGGTTCTTATAGATTCTTCTATTTCATCTTTCTATTCAAACATTTTATGATTTAATATAAAATTTAATCCAAACTATTATGTATTTTATGCCAAAAATGTATACATCTAAAATAGTGAACGATTATATTGACATGTAGATGACAAATCCAATGGATATACTAAAACCAACATCATTACCCTATATAAAAGATCTATACCTTCTTCTACAACTTTCCAACCTTTTTTATTTTATTACTTGAATCTAAAAATACATAAACACAAAGTATAAGGATGTAGGTATTACTATTGAACACTATTTAATACTATCTAATAGTCCAAAATAATATAAGCTTAGGTATGACACAAAGTGGTTGTGATCGAAACTATTGACTTGGTTATTTGTATGTTAATATTGATATGATTTCTAGCAAGATTTACTTAGTGAATACTCTTTGTATTCTATAATCCATGCTGATCTAAATGACTTGTGACTCATAGAATACTTTCATAGGTCTTAATATTGTTCTAATTCTAGAAACTCAAGTGTGATCATATTAGGACTTGTGTCATAATTTATTTTGTGAACAACATTTTTGTTATATTTTTAGCTACCAAGGGGTGAGTATTTGGAAAGAATCATATGATAGGTGTTGGTAGATAGAGTTAACTAAGTACAAACAAGTTGCAATCACTAAATATTGGAAGAAAAGAGCGTGATATGACTAGGTGAATTGCGACATCCACTAAAGGACTAACTATGATGAAACAAGGGTAGGAACATGCATTCATATATATGGAGCTATAAGGACATACAAATATATAGATACATAGAGATGGAATATAGAGAACATAGGGTAGATAAGTGAATAATATAACCATTATAATAAGAGAAATAAGAGTGTGTATGACTATGACGTAAATAAATAGAGAAAACCATATAAGATAAAATTTATGAGAGATAAATATCTACTAACAAATTGATGATAATATAACATATGTTAATATAGAAAAAATATTAATTAGATATAAATGTGTATATAATATATGAGTGAATGTGGCCAAATGGAAAAAAAACAAGCTAAACATGAATTTGTTATTGCAAAATTGAAATAACATGATCGTTTTATGCCTTGAACTTTCTAACCCATAATGCTACTTGGTTATTTGACTTCCCTAATGCTTTTGCATTCATAAATTTTCATAACATGAGTGCATTATGTTGAGTACAAAACACACTCATATTTTGTACTCAACATGACACAAGCACATGATGCTCATTGATTTTTAAAAAATAAATGCTCTAACTTGATAACCTAAAACCTATGCATTAGAGAGCTCCATTTTCATCCTACATTCTATAAAATGAATTTTTGTTTTATAAATCAAGCACTTATCTTGACAAAGCCATTTTAGAGAAGATATAAGTGTTTGATTTTAGAGTATTAGTCTACATGTCTAGTTTGAATTTGAATTGTTGAATTATTTTTGGTCAATACAATTATTTTTTAAAATTTTTATAGCAGATCATATAAACCCTAAACCACAAGAAAATTTAAATGATGAAATACCTAAGTATTACTGGAGTTAATTATTCAAGACCAAAATCCCATGAATTGCATAAAATCATTAAACCTATCACAAATACAAATGAGTCATGATATATTTACTTAACAAATTGAGAATTTTATTGATGTATAAAGGATTATTGTAAAAATTAAAGAATGAATATGCATAGAAGGGATGATTTCAACCATAGACTAAACCCTAGATAAAGTGCAATTTAGCTAATGCCAAGTTTCACAATCATAATGAATGAGATAAAATAAAATAGTATTAGCCTATTCTAATATATGAAGAAAAAATTCTAGGTTTAGCTTAAGTGAATAAAATAATATGGACCCAATTATATAATTAGTTAGGTGATCATCCTAAACCCCTTAATATTAACCTAGGGAGAATATAAAAAATCTCATCATGAATGTAACCATGAATGGGCCATGACAACAAGGCTTCATTAGTTATCCATATACAGATAATGCAATCTATAACAAATGGAGAAAAGGAGAAAACCACATGGGAAAATAATCCTTTTGAAAAGGGAGAAAATAAAATTGAGAAGAGTACAGGTGACTTAGTATGAAGGTCTCAAGGACTCAATATGTCCCTCTAATTATTGAATTACTCACATAAGTATAAGTACTATTCCTCTCAAATGAAAGAAAATAAGAAACCATATATTCCCCAATAAGGAACAAGTTCCAGTGTCAAAGGTGAATGCATGAAGATGAGTGGTGATGATGGTACAAGAAAAAAAAGTTGTATTCCTCCCCTTAAGAATAAATAGATCAAATATCCAATGAAAGAAGATGAAATGAAGAGTCTCATGATGTGGGCCATATTAGACTATTCAATTATCATCTAAATCAAGATATGCCAAATAAAATGAATAAAATCCAAACAACTATGAAGATACCTAAAGGACAACCTTAGAATGAACCAATGAAAATGAAATGATAGTAATACTAGTGCTTCCAACTGAGAGGAATGAAATATACTCAAACATGTGTTAAATTTTTTGAGGGTGTGGTGTAATAAATAGCCATACAATATATAGCAAGTAATCATCCCACAATGTTGAAACTAGAAGGGAGCAATCATCTTACTAAACTAAATTAATCTTTGAAGAAGTACCTATTGGAGGAGGAGACATAAAAAAAGTATTGAAAAATTAGGTGGATGATGGTACCTCACATAAGTTAAATTTAGTATACCTCTCCTCAAATATCATATCCACTCTAAAGGTATGATAGTGAGGATGAACCAATGGAATTGCTATTGTAGATATGGTGTTGTCATTGATGTCAACTAGAGATTCTTGCATATATAATGTTACCATTGATGATATGATTATTGTTGTATGTTGTGTTGTAGATATAGAATAATGTGTTATGTGTTGATGTCAACACCATGATATTGAATGTTTTAAATTTTATATCCCAAATAGATAATTGTTTCTATGATGACAATGTGTTCAACCTATATTTGTATGCTTGAATCTTTCATTGTTGGATGTCAAAATATGTGATGTTCTAAACTTTGTGGCTGGATGTTAAAATGTTCCTGATTGATAGATTAGTGCAATGATAGAGCTCAAGTAAGTTATACTAGTTATTATGTCTTTGACTCAAGAGATTGTACCAAATTTTTCTATAGTTAAAGATATGACTCTATAATTTGGATGAAAGAAAATGAAGGATGTTTAGTATGAATACTTCACATTTTAGGTCGCAAAAGTCAATACATCAATTTCTAGGGCTTGTTGAGTGAAGACTGTTCTATTACTCATTAGGATGGGTCAAAGGATTGCTTTGCATTTCTCTGTATTTCATTATGCGCTCTTGCATTTTGGAGGATCTAATCATATTTTTTACATGTTACTTGTCTTTAAGTTTCAAGTGTTTAAATTTACTACAAGTATGAATTTAATTGTTATATCACATGAATATGTTTCTTAGCATTAATATGATGACTACTATTAGTATCTATTGGTTTGTTCCATCTAAATTGAACATGGCAATATTGAAATGGTTTATTGAAATGATGTTGATACTCATGTGTTTCTCTCTTGTTCTCCACATTATGGTTCCTAATCTATTAAAAACTGATTAATATTTGAAGTGGATGTATGGAAGGTTAATTAGTTATTTGTTTAATTTGGCACATTTGTATCAATGATTTATAGTTTATGCCTACATGGAGAGGCATGATAAGATTATTAATGTCCATTTTATCTCTTTCTTTTGTCCATATTTACTTCATGTCCACTATAGAAGCATTTGGGGCTAATTGGATTGGGGGATAAATGTTTATATCTATATGCTTGGAGTATCTACGTCACCTTCTTGATGTTCTTACAATCATGGATATATTTTCTAAATTGAACTTTTCCTATTTATCCTTTGGATTGGACCATAATTGTTCTCTTCTCTTTGCAAAATCTTTTAGGACAAATTGTTTGGTCCATGCACATTTGATACTTTATTCTAGTTTACTTGGAGAGCTTGATAATACTCCTAGAGAATATAAAAGAAAGCTCAAATCATTGAAAAGTGTTTATTTTTGGTGTAGAATTTGTGAAGTGCATACGAAATTGATTAATGAATACCAAAATAAATGAGATGATGGTATCTAAATTTGGATAATAGTATAATTTTTCTAGAGGTATTGAGCCAAACACAACTAATGGTATATAAGTATTATGGTGGGAATTCATCGATCATTCATAATATTTTAAGGTTTTAACCTAATCTATAAAAGTTGTAATCATCAAGGAGTAGTGAAATTCCTTTTACTAAATCTATAAAGCCATTATTTAGAGAGTTGTAGCTCCATTAGGTTATAGCCCTAAAAGAAGTTTACAAACCTATCTATTTTATTGTGAGGCTAGATTTGGATAGTAGCTACAAATAGCTTGCTCATCGAGGTTTTTTCCTTGTTGGATTTTCTATGTAAGTGTTGTTTTCTCATATGAAATGTTGTTGAATGATTTTTTCTTTTTTTTTTATTATTCCTATTGATTTGTTGTAAGGAGTATTTTCTTTTTAATGGTATTGAAGGGTTTTGAGATTTGGTTGAATACTAATTCACCCTCATGTTAGTATTGTGGTGAGACAAACAAATATAAGATCAATAGGAACAAAATGAGAGAGCTAATATTATTGAGATTCATGCTCAACACTACCAACTAAAATAATATCACCACTATGTAAATCCATGATGAGCACTAAATTAGGTATGAACTCTATATCTAATCTATAACATTGCAAGTAATATGGTAGATGAAAATGAGGTTGGAAGAAAATTAAGGGATACAAATAACATCACTAAATGGTTTGTTGTCAACCTCTATATGATGTAACCTTTTAATACTAATATAAGTGTATCAACCACAAAAATGTTTAGACAAGTATGATGCTCAAATGAAGATAATATACTCATGAATGATTTTATATCATGAGATACTTTAATCAAGAAGCCACTTACTACACTAAATATATGGACATGTAAAGAGAGAGTGTCCATTCACCTTATCTTTTCCACCTATCATAGAAAATAACCCCAAATGTACAAGTCCTAATTCATCTAGAAAAGATGCTTCATATCATCTATCTTCTTTGCATAATAACAATGATAATAATATTTTTTCTTTGTACAATATTTACACCTTTTATTCTTCTTCTTAAATTAAGACCTATTGGAAGAGGAGGAAGAATATACAAGAGTTATTTGCTACACCCCATAAGCCTATGAATCACCTCTAAGGAAAAAACCTATCGCATCTAAACAAAAGAAGAAATGATTATTGCTATGCAAAATTGGGATAGAATTGATCCAATCAAGAATTTTATATTGAGATTAACCTACAATAAAATTGGATAGATTACAATGATTGAATGAATTTCTTTATATAAATTAAGAGAAACCTAAAATAAAATTGGAACACTAAAATTAGCTTAACTAAGTGAACTTAATCTATTACTATCCTAATATAATTAAATATAAAGAGAACCTAATCTTAACTTAAATGAATAAAGTAATTAAAGTAAATAATTATATAACTAATTAGATAAATGTCCTTATTACTAAAACACCCCCCCTTTAGATAAACTTAGGGATAAAAGACAGAGCTAATGATAAATGCAAAGATGCAGGAATGAATTGGTCCTAAAAAAGGGTCTGATGAGGTATCCATGTACAAACCAATGCATCTCTAACAAATGGAGAAAAGGAGAAAAAACAATGGGAGAAAACTCCTCCTAAAAGGAGATAAAAATAAATAAATCACACTATTGAAAAGGGAAAGGAGGACTCAATGTTAATTACCAATTAATTTTTCTATCTCAATATTATAATGAATGTCCCCCCCTTAAGAGAGAGAAAATAAGGATAGGAATCCCCCAAATAAAGAAGTAACTCTTATGACAATGATGAATGCTTGAAGATGGAACATGATCCACTACCTACAAACAAAATTTCTCACCTTAGGAAGAAACAAATCCATTGGAGATATGAAAAGAAACTCTGATAAATTGGAATAATTATAAATCCAAATCCAAACTACACATGTCTCTAAAAGCTTCTCAAGCATATACCTAATCAATATAGAAGGTGACAATCTAAGACTCTATGAAAATTGATGTCAAAAAATTTCCATGAGATATGAAAATAAGTTGACAATACTAATGTGTTTATCAACTAAGAGTAGATGAATTTCCTATGCACAATCCTTTAGATCTACAATATAAGGTATGAATCCCAATTTGTTGTCTCTACAAGAACAATATCCCATTGCACGAATCAATGGGGTCTATACATGATCCAATGACAAGGCTATCAAGAATAATATAAGATGAGAAAACTGATATGGGATCTCAATTGGAGGAGTAGGAACTATAATAGAAGCAATTGATCCATCAGAACATGTAAGATCTATGATATACTCAAGGTCCTCTAAAGTATCATTATAAAAGTGTATACAATTTGACTTTGCAAAGGGAATGAGAAAATAGTATACATGAGGGTCTCCATGTATCACCCAAATTGTAGTCCAAAGTGTGCAGTGACAATTAATGTCTTATATAGCCCACAGTGTCATGATCAGTACTAGATAAAACTACTCCTACCAATTGGTCTATGATATAGCTATAATACCTCCTTATGTTTCTCATTTTGGTATGAGTCCATATAAAAAAGTTAAAATATTTAGTCACCTAAGATATGTCAAGATGCTTTTTCGTCAAGACTCATAATTTCTCTTTGATAGATTGATAAGAAAAGGATGAACAAGAAAACCCATGAGACCTCCTGAAAATGAAATAATCAAAATTAAAAAACCTTACCACATATAAAATAGATAAAATAAATATCTCTCCAACAAATAGATCCACTCTAGATGCCAAAATGTCCAAGTAATTGTCTACGTATTGAAATAACAAAAAAGAAATAAAATATACATGGGAAAAAATATAGAAAAAGTGTATGAGCATAGCTAAATAGCTTTGAATCTCCTTTTGAATGTTGCGAGAATCACAAAAAATAGAGATATTTATGAAAAATATGAGCTTGAAAACTAAAATTGAAGATATCACTTTGAAAAAGTGTAGAATAAATTAGGAGTTGATTCATATGATGAAACCACTACCACTAGAAAGTGATTGGAACCATCTTTCCAGTGATATGTTCATTGCCCAATTTTGTCACTGTATGAAGAAGATATGAAAAAAATAAGAATACGCTAAATTTAGCTAGTTGATAATTGGTAGATGCAACCCTTATTATTTAATTTCACAAAATGTTTTCCTTGCATGTAAAATCTACCAAATACCTAGATGGTTTCTCAGGGCAAAGAATAAAACTTGGATTTTTTTTTCTAAATATTTTCTAAGAAATATGTCATATCTAAATCTTTATTTTTTGTCTCTTATGTTCTATTTTTAGCTCATTTTTAATTTTTGATTTCATGTAAAATTTGATGAATTTTGAAAAATTAAGAGTGACCTAGTTGGTTTTTTATGGTTGTGAAGAAAACCCAAAAATTATTTTTCTCCAAGATGAGTCATTTTTTGTCCTTAGCATTAGATCTCTCATAAAATGGATACGAACTTAGTAAATCTAGAGCTTTGATACCATGTTGGAGTTATTTATTCAACCACACAAGCACATGAATCACTTACAAGAAAAACACCTATTGTATCTAAAGAGAATATGTCATGATTAATGCTACAGAATCTTGAGAGAGAATTTATCCAAAGAGGAATTTGATATTGACATTAACTTGTAATGGAATTTTATAGATTTCATGAATGAATGATTTTTGTTTATATAAATAAAGAGAAAGCTAAAGTAAAATGGGGAAACTAAAATTGGCTTTGAGGACTAAATATTAGCTAAACTAATTTAATTTAAATAAACTATTATTAGAGTAATATATAAAATATAGAAAGAAACTATGTTTAAATTAAGTGAATAAAGTAATTGAATGACCAAATTATATAATTAGCTATATAATGTCCTAATTACTATAATATAATCTAAGAATTCTTTGCATGGAACTCTATAACTAGTTGATTAGAATGGAATCTATATGCTTTGATTTCTTCTTTTGTTTTGTTATAGATGAATAGAAAACAAAAGCATGTGATATGGAATTAGAAAGTTAATCAAGTTGTTCAAAATTAGCATGTTATCATGTCATACATTCATAGAGAACCTCAAAAACTCAAGTATAGTAAAGGCTACACCTAAATCATAGTGGAATAAAATATAGAAGCAAAGATCTAAATGGGGCTATGAAGCTTCAACAAAATTAAAAGATCCAATATTTATCAATCTTATCCTTGCCACAACCTTGTAAAAGAGATCTCATTAATTTGAATTTGTTTAGATACTTCTCAATGGAGGAGAATGAATCAAATACCAAAGATGTCAAATTTGACTCAAGTTGATGTACACAAAACTCAACAGTACCACCAATATAGCTCCTAGTATTTCAACCATTTATCTCAAGGAGAATCATTTTAATCAAGACAAAACCTAAGATTATTCTAAATATGTAAGGTAATCAAACACATATATGTGTCCATACAATTCGTACACTATAATGTTTCAAATACTAGGGTAATATATAGTTGGTTCTCATCTAATCAAGACCAACACTCTAGTCATATGAGTACTCCAACTATAATAAGGATGGGGTGTAAGATTTTCAATTGATAGTTCCACCATTGGAATTAGTTTTTTGAATAGGTAAGGGCTATGATAGTATGAGAGTTTGAAAGATGAAGATTTTACTCTATTCAATAGGAAATACCGACCCTTTTAGAACTTTCATAGATAAGAAATGACTACAATTATGTTCTTTGAGTACTTGGTCTAAAATTTAGAAAAATAAGTGGCAAATATAGATATAGAATAAAAATGGGTTTCCAATTCCTCTTTTTTCATGAAAAATAGAGTTTGAATGTAGGAGAAAGTGTCATTGCATGTCATCATCAAGGATTTTTTAGCAATCTCTCTAGATCCTAGCATTAAGTGACACCCATGCAAAAACAAATCAACCTCTCATGAAGACAAGGAAGTACACTCATGCCACCAAGGCATTCCCAACCACACCTTGAGCCTAAAATAACACTCTAGACCATGAGTGGGGCACCATAATTATCTTATTAATGTGAAAAACTACGCAACCCATAAATAAATCAATTAAAGTTATCACTTATTTAACAACAAACTTCCAATAAGATCTCCTAGTACCCGCTTATGGGACCCAACACTCACTTGGAAGCCACTCCCTCTAATATTCTCCTATGATCTAGGGTTAAATACAATCCATATGTCATCAAGATATCTCATAAATTCCATGGTATGCATAATAAAATGATTTTCATGTCAAAATCTAATCTATCAAGTAAATTTGGTTAATAATTTCAAGTGAAAAAAACTTATGCAATATCAAGAATATCAAAAAAATCCTTCAAAAATCCAATTAAACAACTTTGTGAATTCATTACAGAAAATCACAAATTCTAAAACAAGTCTTTGGTTTGATTCATAATGACAAAAAACTCAAAAATACTAAAATAACCAGAATCTCACATTTGAAAACTTATTTAGCACATTTGCACATTGTTTTCGCATATTTACATAATCTTGTAGTGCATACACCAATTCTTCTAGTGCATTTGTCACTCAAAATAGTGCTTTTATAATTCAGTTTAGTGCATTTGTTACGTAGTCTAGTGCATATGACAAATATTTTATCGCATATGTTAATTCTTTTAGCGCATATGTAAAGGTAGTAAAATACAAAATGAAACATAACTAAAATTCATAAACAAACTTTGGAAAACTCAAATAAGGCCCGACATAATTTAAAAAAATCCAAAAGGAGACGTCTAGATAACAAAAACCAAAATAAACTTCATGGATAGATAATATTTTCACAGAGAGTAGATTCACCATAAGACTTAGAACCAAAATTCTCCATTATGGAAAACCAAACAAAAGATTTCAAGATAGAGAATTCATTCATGAATAGTAAGACATAGAAAGCCAAATTCTTAACATTTAATATGAAAAACTCAAATATTAGAAAGTACATAATTATTTTCAAATGATAGGAAACACACATAGAAACAATTCTTGGCAAGAACCCAAAACTTCCAAATATAGTAAATGGAATTATGATATTAATAATAACAATATTAAACAAATTTCCTCCCAATTGCCCCAAAAGACAATTATCAAAACAAAAGGTATACAATATTTATTTTCAAAAATCAAACATATAAAATTAAATATAGAGATAATAAAGTCACCAACCTTGAAATTAGAAGAATGGTCTAAATCTGAGAGAAAAATTGAAGCGCAATCCACAATCCACAAAATGCCAACACAAATCCTCAACAACAAAAAATTCTCAAATATAAAAATCCACAATGAACAATTCCATAGAAAACTTCTTCAAAATCCAAAAGCAATTCTTCTCCAAAAAAATACCAAAAATATTCCAAACCAATATTTTGAAACTTCTCCAAAATCAACCAATGTAATAATAATGCAAAACTCCTCTAAAAACTCTTCAAAAATCCCTAAAATAAAACATAAAGCAAAAATCCTAAAAAATAATTATAATAATCTTGCATGCATAAAACCCAAATAGAAATTCAATGCAAAGCATAAAGCTCGCTCTATTGGCATTTGCATGAAGATTTCATTAATGATATATTATGTTGTCATTGATGTCAATTATCTAGTAATGATATTTCTGATATTGTTGATATTGTCTTGTAACCAATAGGAAGAGCTTTGTGAAAGACATTGTAAACCGGTATGTAAGTTTGTGAGTTGATCTGGTAACCAGTGTAAAAGGTTAAACCCTATCTATGTAATTTATAAGGTAAAATCCTACCATTTGTTTTTCTTAAACCCTAACCGATTAAGGTTGCTGAATTGGTTATGTTGGTTTATGATTTGATGTTGAGTGGTAATGATGGTGACACATATGATCATTGTATGAAGACAATTTCAAAATGTTTTGGTGCGTTTGTTTGTCTATCTAATGCAAAGCGTGTGATGAGTTACTGAACTCGATGTAGCGGTAATCAAGGAGAGGTTGAGGTTTTCTAAATTGATGTG
Source organism: Cryptomeria japonica (assembly GCF_030272615.1). NCBI lineage: Eukaryota > Viridiplantae > Streptophyta > Pinopsida > Cupressales > Cupressaceae > Cryptomeria > Cryptomeria japonica. The sequence goes on along the minus strand of NC_081412.1, from coordinate 553,121,448 downwards.
TAGAGATTTCTATGAAATCCAACGATCATACTTGTACCGACTTGTTTGTAATCTCTATGAGATAATTAGGTTTTTTTTGTGTTACCGACCTAATTGATTTGTATTTAAGGTCGATGAAGTTATTTTATTTAGTATTGGTAAGAGTTGGTAGAAATCGGTTGAGTGTGTGGTTGCCAAACTGGATAATGAGTCTGGAGTTTGAGTAAAGGTAGATAGGAGGTTAAAAGGATCTGATCAGGCAAGTGTAGTGCTATTCAGATAGATCAAGCAAACTCCTGTTGTTTTCTAACAATTACAACAGAATTGAAATCCCATAACTAGATAAGCTCTAACAAGCTTGGTTACTTATTAAATCCTCTAACAAGGTGATCCATTAGATTGGATTTTCAAATCCTCTACTGAGGTTACTCCTTACATAGTATTTTCTTCTAACAAGGCATTTGTAGTCAATCCCATAACCAGGTGATTCCTATGAGGATCAGTTCTTAATAGATATTTGTAAAAGCTTTAACAGGCTTGGCTCCTCACACGGAGAACTTCAAAAGAGTTCACATATTATCTTCTGAGTCCCATCTCACTGTGGTTTTTACCTATTTGGGTTTCCAGTGTCATGTGGTGAAAGTTTTTGTGGTTATGATCTTATGGTTGATTTGATTAACTACTTAACTATTCTAATAAGACATGATAATCAGAAGCATTGAGAAATGGAGTGTGTTGACATATGATAAAGCATTTGGATGTTTACAAGTTTAATGTTGTTTACTGTTAAGTTGATGTAACAATCAACTGGGTTTTCTTATGAGTATTTACAGTGGTATTTCATTTGATAATTTTACTTTGCGTGATTGAGATTAAGATTGGGAAAGTTTATATTAGTTTTTGTATTTACTAATTCACCCCCCCCCTCCCACCACTCAGTAATCCACAAGATACTTATTCTTTCATCATACCATCAATTGGTATCAGAGCATCTTAGGTCCTCTAAGGTCTTAATCCTAACATCTTGATGAAAAGATCTACTAGATCATGACGAAGAAGGAAGGTCTAAAGTTCAACAGAGAAAACTATAGGATATGGAGTCACAAAATGAAAATTTAAATCAAGATTCTGGGAAGTCAATATTGGGATCATTTAGATACTAAGTATATTGCACCTACTAGGATTTTGACTGATGATCAAAAGAAAGAACAATAAGAAAATCATCAAGCATTGGAGGCTATTAGTAGTTCCTTGTTTGATGTTGAATATGTAGATGTTCATGGTCTTGAAACTGGATATGAGGTATGGAAATAATTTGAAGAGATTTATAGTGGTGATGAAAATATTAAGAGTGCTAAAGAGGAGAGTCTAAAAGGAAAGTTTGATGACATGAGGATGACTAAAGGTGAGAATATCTAGCAGTATGGTCAAAGGATAAAGGACATATTCGGTGAACATAAGAGTGCAAGAGGGAAAGTGGAAGATGCCATAGTGATTAGTAAGGTACCAAGAACCCTCCTATCAGTCTACGCTACCCAAGTTGTAGCTATTCAGGAGCTGAAGTCCATTAACAAAACTAAGGTAACTCTTGACTCCATCATTGGCAAGATTACTGCTTTTGAATTGAATGGTTATGATGGTAACATACAGAAATATGAGTCGCATTTAGATCTTATGTTTCTAACCATCAGTGAGAAAAAGTAGATATACTATTCATGGTTATGAATCTAGATCCAGTAGAGGTGCTGATCATGAAGATAGTTTAGTGGAGCTTGAAGCATTGTTGGTAAAACGGTTGCCTACAGGTACTAGTAAATATAGAGGTAAATTACCTTTAAAATGTTTTACATGCAACAAGATTGGTCACATAGTGGCTAATTGTCCTAATGGTGAAAATGAACACAAGAGAGATAAATTCAAGAAGTGTAAGGGTAAAGGCAAGAGATTGTCTTATTGCTATTGATAGTGGTATCACTGATGAAGGATGTGATGGTGATGCTAGTGAAGATATTGTGTTTGTAGCTATTAAGGAAGAGATATCAGACCAGAAGGCATTAGTATCGAGGATGGATAACTTTGATGATTGGATCATTGATAGTGGTTGTTCACATCATATGACCATTGATCAGAGAAAATTTATTTCCTCAAAGGAATTTGATGGCAATGTTGTTAGATTTGGCAATGACTCGCCTTGCATGGTTAAAGGTAAAGGAGTTATTTCTCTTAATGGGAAGAGAAGTGCAGATAATGTCTACTGGGTTGACAGACTAAACCACAATCATTTGAGTGCGGTACAACTCAATGACAAAGGATACCCACCGGAGTTTAAAAATAGTATGTACAAAATATTTGAAAATAAAGGTGAATTGATTGCAACTGGCAAACAAACTTAAGGTAACATGTTTCACCTTAATTCTAAAGTTAGCAACTATTTTATTGCAAAAATAGATGATAGCTTGTTTTGGCATAGGATATTTTGTCATATAAATTTTGATAATATTATTAAAGTGAGTAAGTCCAAGACAGTGAGAGGTTTGCCTCAGTTAGACAAACCAATTAATGCTCTTTGCAAATAATGTCAGTTAGGAAAGATGACTTCTTCAACTTTAAAAAGCAAATCCTTTTCAGTGCAGCACTTGTTAGATTTGGTTCATACAGATCTTTGTGGACCAATAAGAATAAAAAGCATTCAATGTGATAGATATTTCATGATTCTCACGGATTATTTCTCAAGGATGATGTCAGTCACATTCTTGAAAGATAAGACTACAACTTTTGGTAAGTTCAAGGCATTCAGGGCCTTAGCTGAGAAACGAAGTGGTAAGAAGATAAAATGTCTGAGGATAGATCAAGGTGGTGAATCTACTTCTAAGAAATTCACTAGGTATTATGAAGAGAATGGTATCAGGTGACAACTTTCTGCACCAAGGACACCGCAACAAAATGGTATCGCAGAAAGAAATAACTGGTCAGTTGTTGAAGCTGCTAGGACAATGTTGTTACAAAGAGGTGTAGTGAAAACCTTTTGGAGAGAAGCTATCTGCACAATTGTCCACACGATGAACCAGGTTGTGATAAAGAGAGGTAAGGAAAAGACTCCTTATGAATATTGGTAGGGAAGATCACTTGATTTTAGCTATTTTAAGATATTTGGAAGCAAAAGTTTTATTAAGAGAGGTGATTAAATTAGCAAATTTGAGGCTAAAGGTGATGAAGGTATATTTCTTGTCTATTCCACCAGGAGTAAGGCCTACATATGTTTTAACAACCAGACACAGAGAATTGTTGAGAGTTCTGATGTTTGAGTGGATGAATTTCCTGAAGTCTCAGAAGGAACCAGTTCAAAGAAAAATGATGAAGATCCTTGCATTTTTTTTGGAACCAGAAACTAGAAATATGAAACCGGCAAAGAAAATTTTGATGCAGTTGTTCAACCAGAACAGATAAATTCAGAAGAAGATGATGATAACGAAGAAGCTAAACTTGAAGATAATTATCATGTTATTCCTAGATATGTGAGATTGAATCACAATCCTGGACATATTATTGGAGATAAGAATGTTGGAGTACTAACCAAAAGAAAAATCAAAAAAAAATCTTGCATGATCTCCACCATTGAACCAAGAACTATTAAGGAGGTGTTGGTGATGATCATTGGGTTAAAGCTATGGAGGAGGAATTGGATCAAATTGAGAAGAACAAAACTTTGACCCTAGTACCCCCGCCGGTAAAAAATAATGTTATAGGTACTAAATGGGTATATAGGACCAAGTTGAATGAAGATGGTGTTGTAGTTTGTAACAAGACAAGATTGGTTTGCAAGGGTTATACACAATAAGAAGGAGAAGATTATGGTGAAACTTTTGCACCAGTAGAAAGAATGGAAGGTGTCAAAACTTTACTTGCATTTGCAGCCCATAAGAAGTTCAAGGTATATCAAATGGATGTTAAGTCTTCATTTTTGAATGGGATTTTGGAAGAAGAAGTATACATAAAGTAACCAAATGGTTATGCTTTAACTGATGAGAAAGATATGGTATGCAGATTGAATAAGGATTTATACGGATTAAAGCAAGCACCTAGAGCATGGTATGAAAGGATTCATACACATCTGATGAAGATAGGCTTTCTGAGAACTAGTGATGATAATAACATATATCTCAAGTCTAAAGGAGATGAAATACTAGTCAGTGAAGCACTTGTTGATGATATCATATTTGGAGGTAATGATGTCATGAGCAACAGTTTTGCAGATGAAATGAAAAATGACTTTGAAATGTCTTTAGTAGGGGAAATAAATTTTTTAATAGGCTTGAAGATACAACAAATGAAGAATGGTATTTTCATTACATAGTCTAAGTATGTGAAAGAGGTTTTGAAGACATTTGGAATGAGTGACTATAAACCAGTTGGGACACCAATGGTTAAAGGTTGCAAGTTGTCTAAGGAAGATGAATCTAAGTTTGTTGATGAGAAGGAATATAGGTCAATAATTGGCAAATTGCACTATGTTGTTCACAACAGACCAAACATAGCCCATGCGGTTGGCATAGTTTCTAGATTCTAGAAGAATCCTAAGGAAAGAAATTTGATAGCACCCAAGAGATTTTTTAGATACCTTAAAGGTACTGTTGACTATGGATTATGGTATCCATATGGAAGAAACATTGATTTGAAGGTATACACAGATGTTGAATGGGTAGGAAATGTTGATGACCAGAAAAGAACAATTGGTGGAGCATTTTTTCTTGGAGGAAAGCTCGTTTCATGGAGTAGTAAAAGTCAGAGTTGTACTTCACAATCTATTGCTGAAGCTGAGTATGTTGCAGCTTATATGAATTGCACACAGGCTATTTGGATGAGGCACATTTTGGAATGTTTTAAGATGAAGGTTTCAGAACCTATAAAGATTTTATGTGATAATACAAGTGCCATAAATATTTACAAGAATCCTATTTTGCACGCACGAACCAAGCACATTGAATTGAAGTATCATTTCTTGAGGGAAAAAGTGTAGAGAAAAGATGTTATCTTAGATAATGTTTCTACCAAGGAGCATCTTGCAGATATTTTTACCAAACCTCTACCTAAGACTACATTTGAATATCTTAGAAGTCAACTAGGGGTTGTACCCCTTCATGAGGGTTGTTGAGCATGATGTTGATTGCATCAGTCCCTGAACTACTTGCAGAATTTTACAAGGATTGGTGTAGTAGTGGATGTATTCCATAGGGGGAGCATCAAGTTGTATTATGTTGTTGATGCACAGTGAAATTTGACATTACATGTTTTACTTTTAATTTGGCATTGTTGTCAAAGGGGGAGAAGAATTATGTGATTATGGAAAGGAAAACTAGTGATAGACAGAGAGAGCATGTGAATACTTGGTAATGTAAACCGGGATTCCTATTCACAATCACAACAACAATCAATGGTGTTGATATTTGTATTTCCATAAATGCCAAAGGGGGAGATTGTTGGCATTTACATTAAGATTGCATTAATGATATGTTATGTTGTCATTAATGTCAATTATCTGGTAATGATATTGTTGATATTTTCTTGTAACTCATAGGAAGAGCTTTGTGAAGGACATTGTAAACCGGTATGTAAGTTTGTTAGTTGAACCGGTAACCAGTGTAAAATGTTAAAGCCTATCTATGTAATGTAAAAGGTAAAACCCTACTAGTTGTTTTTGTTTAAACTTGACCGATTAAGGTTGTTGAATTGGTTCTGTTGGTTTATTATCTGATGTTGAGTGGTAATGATGCTGACACGTATGGTCATTGTATGAGGACAAGTTCAAAATATTTTGGCATGTTTGTTTGTCTAGGGAATGAGCAAAATGTATTGCATCTAATTTAAAGCACGTGATGAGTTATAGAGCTTGATGTAGCGGTAATCAAGGAGCGGTTGAGGTTTTCTTAATTGATGTGTAGATATTGCTATGAAATCCAATGATCATACTTGTACCAACTTGTTTGTAATCTCCATGAGATAATTAGGTTTTTGTAGTGTTACTGACCTAATTGATTTGTATTTAAGGTCGATGAAGTTGTTTTGTTTAGTGTTGGCAAGAGTTGGTAGAAATCAGTTGAGTGTGTGGTTGCCAAACCGGATAATGAGTCTGCAGTTTGAGTAAAGGCAAATAGGAGCTTAAAAGGATCTGATCAAGAAAGTGTAGTGCTATTCAGACAGATCAAGCAAACTCTTGTTGTTTTCTAACAATTACAGCAGAATTGAAATCCCCTAATTGGGTAATCTCTAACAAGCTTGGTTACTTATTAAATCCTCTAACAAGGCGATCCATTATATTGGATTTTCAAATCCTCTAATAGAGGTTACTCCTTACAGGGTATTTTCTTCTAACAAGACATTTATAGTCAATCCCTTAACCGGGTGACTCCTAACAGGATCAGTTCTTAGTAGGACTTTTGTAAAAGATTTCATAGGCTTGGCTCCTAACAGGGAAAAATTTAGAAGAGTTCAGATATCATCTTGTGAGTCCCATCTCACTGTGGTTTTTACCTATTTGGGTTTCCACATCAAAAATACTTGTGTCATGTGGTGAATGTTTTTGTGGTTATGATCTTATGGTTGATTTGATTAACTACTTAACTATTCTGATAAGGCATGATAACCGAAAGCATTGAGAAATGAAGTATGTTAACATATGATAAAGCATTTGGATATTTACAAGTTTAATGTTGTTTACTATTAAGTTGATGTAATAGTCAACTAGGTTATCTTATGAGTATTTACAGTGGTATTTCATTTGATAAGTTTACTTTGTGTGATTGAGATTGAGATTGGGAAAGTTTGTATCAGTTTTTCTATTTACTGATTCACCCCCCCCCCCCCTCTTAGTAATCTACTAGATACTTATTCTTTCATCATACCATCACACTCAACTTCCACCTTCGAAAACACAAGAAAAATAATTAAAAATAATAAATACTAAATAAAAGTCCTAATTAGCCAACTAAGCTAAATAAAACAAAATAAATGAATAAATAATTAATTAACAATTAAATTTAAAATCTTCAATAAAACAATTTAAATAAAATGATTTATTTAATAATATTAATCTCACAATGAATATTATTTAAACTAATTACACATTAGAACTCAGAACATTATTAATTAATTAGTTACTACAATAAAACCAACCCACATAATAATTAAATAAACATCACATGACAACTTAACCAAAATACTAGAGTTAACAAGGTATTGACTAGGCCTAGAATGTGATAGGATATTATATCATTATTCATTTTCCACTTGCCATTGGAATTAGAGACATGATTAAACCTTTGAAGCTAGGTGGAGTTGATGTCTAGTAATTGCAAGCTACATAACGCCAAATGTCTATGCATAAAATACATATTTGTAATAAAGTAGTGGAGTAAACACATATGCGGTAAGAGAATCACAACATCACACCCTACTCACAATGAGTGGTATGACATCATCCCTTCCATGTATATAGTAACAATACATCATAATGAAGACATGCCATCAATAACATCATGATATCCAATGTAACCATGAAGTAAGGTTAGAACATAGCATGATAACATCATTAATAAGATAAATCACTTAGTATGCATAAATGTCCAAATCGCAGCATGCTCAGACTTATGAAGCTAGGTGTAGTTGATGTCTAGTACCTGCAAGCTACATAACACCAAATATCTATGCACAACATATATATTTGCAATATAGTCATGGAGTAAACACATAAGTGGTAAGAGAATCACAACATCACACCCTACTCACAATGAGTGGTATGACATCGTCCCTTCCATGTACATAGTAACAATACATCACAATGAAGACACATCATCAATAACATCATCATATCCAATGTAATTATGAAGTAAGTTTTAGCACATAGCATGATAACATCATAAATAAGATAAACCACTTAGTATGCATAAATTTTGAAATAGCTAGATGATGATGAGCGGGATGAGTGGAGGGGTGAGCGGGAAGTATGAGGGGGGGGATTAAAAGTTCAAATGATGAAGCCTCAGGAGGATGAAACAATGATATAGATGATGATTATGATTCAGATCTAGCCTTTTCTCCCTTTGATGCATAATTTCTTTAGACCTTGTTATAGTTTCCTTCTATTGGAGCAGGGGTTTTTTCTGGTTGCAAATTTGGAAACGATGAGGATGGTGTTTATCCTAAGGTTGCTACTACTCTCTTTTCCCACCTTTTTCCTTTTGTTGTGGCTTCTTCTTTGGACAAAGATGGTTGGATCTAGCGTGTGTAGAGTGGCTGGGTGAGGTTTGGGATTTGTTTTGTTGCTTTAGGTTTCACTTTGGGTCCTTGTCTTCTAGAGAGGGTTCAATATTTGCTGAAGTTTTTGGGTTTACATTTCTCCATGGATAAGGCAACCTTGGTTTGGGATCTTGGCCACCCTTTGGTGGAGATCTTGTTTCATTTTGAGGTGGTGATAGGGTTGGTTGGAGATGTTGAGTTTTGCAGTATGAGGGTTTCTGATGCTCTTTGTTTTGCTTCAGAGGCTTCTCTTGAGGGGATTTTTTGGAGTTAGGAAATTGTAAAGCAGAAAAAGCGCGAGCGAACCCTAAGTGTTCCCCCCCACCACTCCGAGGAGAGGGGAAGGAGGTCACTAGGGTTGACGGTTTTCACTTAGGGGAGAATTTACATTCAAAAGAGGGGTTGAAACCCACAAGATCCAATCCCACACAATGCAAGATTGGATTCTAAATGAGTTTCAAGGGTTGTGACAGCAAGGCTACCCTCTTTTGTAAAGAATGCAGATAGAATGATTAAGCTAGGAATGCATGAAAAGTGAGAAAGATTCACTTATAAACTGAGATAGGGATATAGGATGAAGCTGCGGACCTAGAATTAGCAGTAAAATGTCGAGACGGTGCTACCCTACAAATTTGAGCGAAAGTTGACAAGACGATGGTGCCTGGCGTGCACACGGTCCTCCGAAAAATCCGTGAAATGAAGGGGGATCTGTTCGTCTCTGCCCAAGGATTCCATAAAAGCACGAGCGAAATCTAAGTGTTCCCCCCCACCACTCCGAGGAGAGGGGAAGGAGGTCACTAGGGTTGACAGTTTTCACTTAGGGGAGAATTTACATTCAAAAGAGGGGTTGAAACCCACAAGATCCAATCCCACACAATGCAAGATTGGATTCTAAATGAGTTTCAAGGGTTGTGATAGCAAGGCTACCCTCTTTTGTAAAGAATGCAGATAGAATGATTAAGCTAGGAATGCATGAAAAGTGAGAAATATTCACTTATAAACTGAGATAGGGATATAGGATGAAGCTGCGGACCTGGAATTAGCAGTAAAATGTTGAGACGGTGCTGTCCTACAAATTTGAGGGAAAGTTGACGGGACGATGGCACCCGACGTGCACACGGTCCTTCGAAAAATCCGCGAAACGAAGGGGGATCTGTTCATCTCTGCCCAAGGATTCCAGATCTTCAATTACAGCCGCGTACCTGCAACCTACACACAGAAAAGTGAAGGCGATTGGGGGGTTAGGGATTAGGGGTTTACCCTTAGGTCAAACCCCAGTTTTGGAATTAACCAAGAAATGAGAAATGCTATAAATGTAAATGATTGTAATGTAAAACAAGTACTAGTACCTTGTTGTAAGAATGTTTGTATTCTTACATGCGAAAGTGTAGATGTTGTTGTATGTTGTATGTTGTATGTTGTATGTGATGTCCTCTTCAATGGTTGAATCCTTGTCTTGAATGCAACACTTAGCCTTGAATGGAGACTTAGAATGATCAATTGCTTGAAGGAATGCTTGAATGCTTGAATGCTTGAATGTTTCAGTATCGCTTCCACCTTTTTTTCCATCTACCAAAAATGGGAGAGGAAATGTAGTTTATATACTTGTCAATTAGGGTTAAAAGACTGATTTTTCCGACCTTAGGCTGACCAGGAAAGATTATTTTCCAATTTGCAAACATAAAGACCCGAGGCCCCAAAAGAGACCAGGCCCAAAAATAGGGCCAGGGACCAGGGCGCTAGGCGCCATGGTCCTGGGGGACTAGGGCACTAGGCGCCCTAGTCCTGAAGGACCAGGGTGCTGGGTGCCCTAGTCTTGAAGGACCAGGGTGCTGGGTGCCATGGTCCCACCTCCAGGGACAGCAGGGTGCAAGGAGGATCAGGCCAGGGTGCTGAAAAATGCAGTTTTTGATGTCATGAACAAGTTTCGGGGTCTCCATTCAGGTTCAGTGTTGCATCACCATCGTGAAGACCCAATTGCAGTCAAAATTGCAAGTGTCACAATTTTTGGACGCTACATTTAGCCCCCACTTTAGCTGGAGTATAAGCGTACACTCATACTTTTGGTAAAGTACAAGGAAACAACATTGAAAGACTTTCACCACATCAAGGAGGCAAGATACACCAAGCCCCCAGTGGACTAAGGATCTTACGACTTCGATTGACAAAGTAAAAGGGAAGATCATGAGGGAGAACCATGACTGTCAGTAGTAAGGTTCCCTCACTATGAGTCATGCAAGAGAAATATCAAAAATTTTCAAGGCAAAACTAAGTTCACCAAGAAATTTTCAAGTATCCTGAAGGGATAGACGGGGTGTATGCCCCCCTACGTTAAAGTGATCGCACACACCTCAACAGGGGTGATTGCTTTAAGGTAGTGATACACATAAGAAATGAGAAGGGAAAGGAGCATGTTATCACAAGGATTTAGCCCCCAAGTGTGAGATAAGCCCAAGGATAATAGATACAAAACACAAAGCACAAGGTGACTTCACTTTCCTCAGGGTCAGTATGCTGTATGATAATTCATGTATATCATATGTATGTATGCATAATTGTTCTTCATTCCCCAATCAAGGAAGGTCACCTAGAAGAAGGGAACACATGTGTCTTTTGAGTCAACATGAGAGAGACCAAAAGAGATCTCAATGCTTTGCATCGTCCTCAAGTAGACAACACTAAGGACAACAAATAGAAGAATGAGAATAACACATAGAAGAAGTAACAAAAGAGAGGAGGAGAGAGTCTAGTATGCTAATGAAACTAGTCTAGCACGTCATCTACCCCCCGATCTTGCTGATCAATGTTTCAGGAAGGCAGGGAACACGCTAGAGGAGGAACATTCAACATAGCAGATGGAGCTATCACAAGATCCAAACAAGGGCTATGTTCATGTTCCAAGCCACGTTGTTCTTGTCTAGGAGCTAGGATAAGTGCTTTAGAAAATTCATTAGATAAATGGTTATCAATATCAACAAATTCATATTCACTATCAGAAGCAAGAGAAGTAACATTTTCATCATGAATAACATTTTCATCTATATCATCATCAAGATTTATAAAAATAGGATCTTTAACTCACACAGGATCAAAACCATCATGCATGTTATGTTTAGGAGATTTTGGAGAAAATGGAATAATGCTTGTTGAAGGTATTTTTGGAGATTGCAAAGTTTGAGAAATAGCTACTTGAGCTCTAAGACGACGCTTTCGTCGGCGTTCACGTGCAGAATGATTTCTTCTAGTCTTAGTAGGAAGTGGAGAAGATTGAGGAGGAGGGATGTTCTCATCCTTATTACTTGAGTGTTTAGGTTGTGGTCTCTTAGGCTAGATAATAGGAGAAGAAGAAGGTCTCTTCTCTCTATAAAAAGAAGGAGGAGGAACTGCTCCATATAAAGGAGGAATATTTGGTTTAGGAAGGAGACCAAGTCCATCATGACGAGGAGGTATAGGTCTACTTTTAGAAAGTTTATTAGACATAGACATAGTCACATCCATAGGAATGGGTTGGGAATCTTCTTGAGGAAAGACATTAGTTTTATCTTTCAAAGGAAGAACTTCCTTCTCAAGAATGATAGGAGTATCAAGTTTGGGTGTTCTAGGTTCACTTAAAGATAGGATCATATCTATTTTCCACTTTTGATAAGATTTGAAAAGATGATCACTTCACGGAGGAAGAGATTGGAATTGTTTAGGCCAAAAATAATCAATAGGAATGCTAGAAGTTCTTTCAGCTTGTTTAAAGAGACTATGATTGACAGTAACAACTTCACCATTATGGGGAAATTTCAAACATTTATGAATAGGAGAAGCAATAGCTTTCATGGAAGATAGCCAAGGATAGCCTAGCTTCACATGAAATTGTTCGGATGAAGGAATAATAGCAAAGTTCACATCAAGGGATTTGTTATGGACCTCAATAGGTAATGTAATAGAACCAATTGCAGGAGAAGAAAATGCATCAAATAATTTCACAACCACATCTGTTTTGTCATAGACCACTTGATTTAATTGCAAAGTAAAAGGAAATTCTTCAGTAATAACATTAACCATGCAAGAAGGGTCAATAAGCACTCCATGGCAAGGTGTATTCTTGACTTTTGCAACTATGTATAAAGGACCATCAGGTGCCCTGATAGTTTCATTAGAATCAAATGTGATGGGAGGTTCTTTAGGGTTTTCTTGCTGCTCGACAAAGTTAATCACATTCAGAGTCATAGACACAAGACCATAAGATGAGAAAGAGGAATCATTAGCCTCAATCGCATTAGAGGTATGAGAAGGTAATGGATCAGTAAAAATCTGAAGATTTTGGTTAGGAGGAGCTACAGATGTATTGCCTTTATCATTCACTCCAGAAACAGAGATAGTATTATTATCAATCAAATCTTGAATTTTACCCTTTAAAGCAAAACATTTTTCAGTATCATGCCCAGGTTGATGATGAAATTTACAAAAATATTTGTTATCAAAATAGGGTGAATTAATCTTTGCAGGATCTATTTGCCTTATAGGAGGAAGAGTAAGCACATTTTGTTCCAATAACTTATTCATAATACTATGCAATGATTCATTCATAGGAGTAAACTTTCTTTCTTTCTTGAAAAACTTAGAAATAGGAGGCACACCTGATGCTGCATTCACAGTGTTGTTGATGATGTTTTCATTGAATTTAATGGACTCTCTATTCGGTTTAAACTTCCCAAATGGTTGTTGACTACTATCACCCTTATCACTCGGAGCCATAGGATGTGATTGTTCCATTTGACTCACAGTCAGTTGATAATTGTGAAGAGTTGCACACAACTGTTGGAAAGAAGTAAACTCAGAAAATAGAAGTTTGTGTCGAATATCTTTTTGTAAATTAGAAATAAAGATTCTTTGAATATCACTGTCAGGCACTGGAAAAGAGATTTGAGCATACAAATTCTTATATCTACCAATGAAATCAGTCACTTTTTCTTTAACACCTTGTTTACAATGCATTAAATCAATCAAAGTAACTTTAGGACTTATATTGTTTTGAAATTGTTGAATAAAAGCATTTGCAAGTTGTTCGAAAGAAGTAATAGAATAAGAAGGCAACGAGCAATACCATTGTAGGGCTTTATCTCTTAATGTTCTAGTAAACAGTTTTGCAAGCAACCTTTGGTCATAAGCAAAATCAGTACATATTGTTTGAAAAGTCTTAACATGTGTTAGAGGATCACCTTTACCATTATAAAGCTCCAAATGCGGGATTTCAACATGTTTAGGAGGGATAGCTCGAACAATGTCAAGAGAAAGTGGGCTTGCAACATCAAATGTGGGCACACTAAACTTAGATTGATTCATAGAGGCAATTTGTTGCTGTAAAGAAGAGACAGTTTGTGCAAGATTGTTAATGGTCGCTTCAGTCGAAGAATTCATATTAGATGTGTTAGATTGAGATGGAGGTGTTATGTTATTGAAAGAAGGTAGAGAGTAAGGTGGCGGGACACTATGATAGTTAGTCATAGGAGATGATTGGAAAAGAGGAGCACTACAAGGAGGAATGGAATGGTTAAATGAATTGCCCCCTTGTGTCATGTTCATTTGTGGAGATGTAATAGGAACACTCATTGAAGGAATGAATGAAGAAGTCAGATTGAATGAAGGCAGAGGGTTAATTGAAGAAGAAGGATTGCCCCCATGACTGGTGATCATAGGGGGAATGTCTTGTATAGAAGTAGTCATTATGTTTGATGTAAAGGTAGGTATGCTAGCAATAGAAGTTGTCAAAGGAATAGAATGATTGACTTGAGTAGGAGGTTGTGTATAACCTAAAGTTTCGGCACAACTCTTCATAGGCATCACATTCGAATCCACAATGTGTGCAATACCACACAAAATATCAATTCCATTCTTATCACTTTGAAGCATATGTTTTAGACCCTCAATTAAAGGAAGAGCTTGACTATCGAGGTATTCTTGAGACATCCATTGTTGAAAATCGTCAAATTGGTTATCCAATTTTGAAAGTTGTTCTTCAGAAACCTCATGGAGAGCTTCTTGAATTACCCATGTCCTCGTTAAAAAGGCTATTCAAATTAGGTTCCATCTCCTCAGTAATTAAACCTTGGAAAGACTTAATTCTAAGGCTTTGTCTAACGGGAATAGTGTAAGTAGGGCTTATTGTTGTAAAACTCATGCACTAGAGAAGGAGAGAAGATTTTGAATTTAGAGGTAGCAAATTTCAATAAAATCAGCCAATCTCCTAGATTTAAGCTGTTAAATGCAATCACAACAATCTCCCGAAATTTCGGAAAAAATGTCAGGGACCGTGGCGCTCGGAGTGCACACGGTCCTCGCAACTTTTTTCAAAATTTGTAGGGATGACAGTTATGATGATTTTAGAGCTAATCTGAAAAAAATTGAGTGATTTTACGATCTGTAGATAGGCCAAATTAAAGTTGCAATCTCAAAATTGAACCCTACGAAGATTGTTGAAAAATGCAAAATTTGAATTTTGGAAAAGAGAGGGAAACTAAAATTTTGAATTTTATGATTTTAGAGGGAATACCAAAAGCAATGCAAGTTTTGAATTTTAAAAGTTGACTCAATTTCACGCAAAATTTGATTTTGAAAGCCGAAATCAAAGTTGGTGTAATTAAACACTTAATTTCAAAAGTCACAAATTGCAAGAATTTGAATAAAACTCTGAAATTTCGAATGAATGCCAACACACTTTTCAAATTTAGGACAGTAAGAACACAATTTCGACACAAAATTTCAATTTCAACAATTTTTGAATGATTAGGAGCCTTAATCCAAGCAATCACTAGACCAACTTTAACTTTAATTTTGAAAGTGTTGTAATTGATAAAATCAGCCAAAATTCTAGATTTTAGTAGAAAAATACAGTAAGATCTAACTCCCGAAATTTCAGAAAAAATGCTGAGGACGATGGCGCTCGGGGTGCACACGGTCCTCGCAACTTTTTTCCAAATTTTCAGGGATGAAAGATTTTATGATTTTGTTTCGGAATCCAAAGTTACAGCCGATTTGGAGATGTTTTGATCAGTGAAATTGTCGATCAAAGGTTGAATCAAGAGGGTTTTAAAAATTAGGGTTTTGACACTTAACCAATTAATTTTTAGAATCAAAGCACAAATATGAATTAACAATTTGTAATAGAAGGGTAGATCTGAAACAAGCATTAACAATTAAACATTTCGCAAAGTCAATTACTAAAAAGAAAATTTTAGGGTTTTTATGCAATTAACCTCTAAAATTTGCAAAAGATCAAACATGGAAATGTAATCAAAGCATCTAATTTTCAGATCTAACCATGAATAATTAGAAAGGATGTTCACGTTGGGTTCACCAAAATGTAAAGTGGAAAAAGCGCGAGCGAACCCTAAGTGTTCCCCCCCACCACTCCGAGGAGAGGGGAAGGAGGTCACTAGGGTTGACGGTTTTCACTTAGGGAGACTTTACATTCAAAAGAGGGGTTGAAATCCACAAGATCCAATCCCACACAATGCAAGATTGGATTCTAAATGAGTTTCAAGGGTTGTGACAGCAAGGCTACCCCCTTTTGTAAAGAATGCAGATAGAATGATTAAGCTAGGAATGCATGAAAAGTGAGAAAGATTCACTTATAAACTGAGATAGGGATATAGGATGAAGCTGCGGACCTGGAATTAGTAGTAAAATGTTGAGATGGTGCTGTCCTACAAATTTGAGTGAAAGTTGACGGGACGATGGCGCCTGACGTGCACACGGTCCTCCGAAAAATCCGTGAAACGAAGGGGGATCTGTTCGTCTCTGCCCAAGGATTCCAGATCTTCAATTACAGCTGCGTACCTGCAACCTACACACAGAAAAGTGAAGACAATTGGGGGGTTAGGGATTAGGGGTTTGCCCTTAGGTCAAACCCCAGTTTTGGAATTAACCAAGAAATGAGAAATGCTGTAAATGTAAATGATTGTAATGTAAAACAAGTACTAGTACCTTGTTGTAAGAATGTTTGTATTCTTACATGTGAAGGTGTAGATGTTGTTGTATGTTGTATGTTGTATGTGATCTCCTCTTCAATGGTTGAATCCTTGTCTTGAATGCAACACTTAGCCTTGAATGGAGACTTAGAATGATCAATTGCTTGAAGGAATGCTTGAATGCTTGAATGCTTGAATGTTTCAGTATCGCTTCCGCCTTTTTTTCCATCTACCCAAAATGGGAGAGGAAATGTAGATTATATACTTGTCAATTAGGGTTAAAAGACTGATTTTTCCGACCTTAGGCCAACCAGGAAAGATTATTTTCCAATTTGCAAACATAAAGACCCAAGGCCCCAAAAGAGACCGGGCCCAAAAATAGGGCCAGGGACCAGGGCGCTAGGCACCATGGTCCTGGGGGACCAGGGCGCTGGGTGCCATGGTCCCACCTCCAGGGACAACAGGGTGCAAGGAGGATCAGGCCAGGGTGCTGAAAAATGCAATTTTTGATGTCATGAACAAGTTTCGGGGTCTCCATTCAGGTTCAGTGTTGCATCGCCATCGTGAAGACCCAAATGCAGTCAAAATTGCAAGTGTCACAATTTTAGGATGCTATAGAAATATTGATCTTGTTTCCACTGCTTCTGATTTGTTCAAGGAGGATGTGGTCTATTCTTGCATCTTGTTCTTTCTTACTCCTTGGAGGTTTCTCCTTTTGAGAGGATGGTTGAGTGGTTTGGTCCCCCTATTAGTTTTTGATATTCTTTCTCTGTGGGGTGTGTTGTATGTTCCTATCTTTTTTGGCCCTTTGGATGGCCTCCCTTTAATTTTTTGGCTTCCTCCTCAATGTCTGTAGTTATCTCTAGTTGTTCCTATAGGGGTGGCTCTATCTTATTTAGAGGTGAAGATGGATGGTGCTAGAGATGACGCATCTTCTACTAAGGTGGAGATATTTGTTGTGGATGATGCTAGGAAATTCTTTCAGGGAGTGGATGGTGTGTTGTCTCTTGTCTTCCTAGGCCTTAAGTTGGGCCTTTAAAAAACCCATTGTGTCTAGTTGTGGGAGGCATGTAAAACCCACTTTCAAGGTTGAGGGAGTTTGGAAAAACCCTATTTTTTTTGTTTCTTTCAGGGACAAACTGGATGCTAGTAGTTTCAAGGGCCCAATCTGGCTAGTGTTTGTTTTTTGTTAGGGTTCAGTTTTGGGGCTTTTTGTTGCCTGGATATTATTTCATAGGTTATGGGAGCCTTGGAAAGCCCATATTATTGGTTTAGGATGCCTATTAAATCCCTCATTTTTTGGTTTCGAGGACTTTTGTCTGCAGACTTTGTCCCTCTATTTAGACCAACCTGATTTGTAATGCTTTATTCCTAACTTTTGGCTAGAGTCTGCTTGGTGGTGGCTACTTTGATGTTGTGTTTATTCTTTGCTTAGTATTTGGTTTTGGTCTCTAGATACCCGTAAGTCCAGAAGGTTTCAGGTCCTTTCTAAAACTTGTGGTTTGCTGCCAGGTAGTCTAGTCTATTTTATGATGGCAGCTCAATGGTTGTAAAGGGTTTCAAAGGCCCCTTAAAAACATGTTTATCCTAATAAAAAATATAATCTAAAATATATCATCATCCACATATAACATAATGCATCATCTGTCAATATAAAATGTCTATCACCATAATATAAATAAAGCCATAATCATCTACCAAGAGTATTATGAATGTATCCAAGCAAGTTAGTAAATGTGTAGCAATGCATCAAAATAAAATTATGTCAAGGAGGGATAGTACAAGTTCCCTCAAAAAATAATTAAAATGTATATGAAAAAATCCAATAGAAAACAAACATATTTGAAAAATATACATTTTTGTCTAAAATGGGTTTGAATATCATAAACTTTTCTATAAAAGTTCTTCAACTATATAACCAAAGTTATTTTTTCTCTTCATTTTTTCACAATATTGTTCTTGTAGGTCAAGGGCTAAGGGTTATATTTCTAAGCCTAAGAAAAGGAAAATCCATGGGTTTTAAATTTCAAATTTAGCACAATGCATACTTCCTCAAAAATTTCTACTCATTATAAAAATGATAGAAAATATAATGTACTTAAAAATGGGTCTAATGCTTCCCCTATTTTTTGACCCAATTTCATGGTTGTATGCATATTGCTCTTTAAGACTTCAAGTTTTAAATACTAAGATTCTAGAGATGTGTTGATATTGTTTTAACCATGATCTTCTTCCTCCACTAATTTTAGTGTTTCCTCTAAGGGGTTTTTAGTGATTTAATCTAGCAAGACCATATGCATTTTCCAAAGGTAGTACAATGGAATGGTTATTTAGTAGACTGGTATTAAATAATTTTATAAGGTATACCATATGAATTGGGAGGCAAATTTTAAGTAATTGAGCTCCTCTTTAATAATAGTTACATTGAATTTGCTAGAGAATCTCACTTGGCTCCTATGCCACTTTAATTTCCACCATATTTTAGTAGGGCTAGTACACAATCATAAATCTCCTTTATCATTTTATAACATACACACACACACATATATATACATATATACGTTCACATATATATACATGTCTATATGTATGTATATATACATATGCATATGTATATATGTATATGTATGTATAATATATGTATATACCTACATATACATGTATATGTATATATATGTGTGTGTGTGTGTGTGTGTGTGTGTGTGTGTGTGTGTGTGTGTGTGTGTGTGTGTGTGTGTACATATATATATGTGTGTATATATATATGTAGACATATACATGTACACACACACACACACACAAATATATATACATACATGTATATATCTAGATATATACATATAAATACATACATGTATATATATATATATTCATACATGTATATATATGTACATACATGTGTATATATATACATATATACATATTGTAGCGTCGTAAATTGTACGCACTCGCTAGGGTGATACAATTTCGCACCTAGTTTAGCACCCGCCTTAGTGCATTTTGCATTCTGCATTGCATTTCTCCTTAAGCACTTAATTAATCAAATTAATTAGGTCTAAGGCCCTATTTCATCATTTTCTACATCACAAAGTTGGGCCCTTTCACTAAAGCGCGCCCTTCACATTTTATTCTTCCAATACACCACTTAATCAAAAACCCTAATTAAGTCCTATTTCGAACTTGGGGGCTTGGTTTCGGGGTCTAAACATCTCGAAATCACCTGTAACTTCGGGATTCTCTCTAAAATCATCATATCCGACGGCCTTGAAAATTTGGTGAAAAGTTGTCGGGACCATGGCGCCCATGCAACATGGTCCCGGACATTTTTCCCGAAATTTTGGGAGCACGATCCAATCATAAAATAAAGCTTAACCCCAAGAAATTGGCGGGATATTCAATCTCTAGGTCGGCCAAAATACGAATTTATGACCTAGGGTTTCATACATAAAAGCTCTCTTTCCTCATTTGAAGGGATCGGATTTTTGTTTCCAGGAACTTCATATGCAGCGAAAGAGAAGATCTTTGAAGACTTCAACAACACTCAACATCATTCTATCAAGCATCTATCAAATTCATTCATTCATCCAATTAGGGCTTGGAAGACATTGAAGAACAATAGGAGATTACCAACTGAAGATTGGCTTGTACTCCTCCCTTGAGGGTTGGGTATGATTTCATATTGTTTTCATGTCCTTACATAAGCTTTGATATATCATTTATTCATGCTTTAGATCACAATGCATCTTGATTTAGAGCATTTGCATTATCATTTACAAGCAATTAGGGTTTACTTTCTAGGTTGCTCTAGTTTGCTTTCTTGCATTTTGGACCTTGCACACACACTAGGTTTGCACACACAATACATTTTACAAAACAACTTGGCTATTCGTGGAGGTGGAAATCACCAAAGCGAGGGTTTGACTAAGGCAAAACCCTATATAGCCGCCCTTCCCCCTTTTCAGATATTATTGCAGGTTTCGGGATTCGGACGACGCCGCAGGACACAGATCCGGAAAGAGGAGACTGAGACAGAACTCTGTGTGCAATTGCAGCTCAGAAGACTGGTACAGGGGCACTGGGCACCCTAGTCCTGCCAGGACAGGGGCGCTGGGCGCCCTGGTCCCTGGGACAGAGGCGCTAGGCACCCTGGTCCTCCGGACAGATAGCTTTCTGACAGTTTCCAGACAGTGTTTCAGGGTGCAAAACAGTGGTTTCCGGTGCAGTTTTCAGGACAGTGGCACCCGCGCCCCCGTCCCGAACATTTTCAGTCTGATTTCGACTCCAGGTACATATCTGCATTCTTATTTTATCCTTACATTTACAACTGTTCATTGCTTAATCTCAATTCTGCAAACTTGTTACTAGTTCATACTTACATTTTGAGGTTAGGGTTTGAACTCGTATCATTTTAGCTTTCAATTTCAACAAGGGAATAGAAATCCTAATAGATATCCCGTGGCTCTCTCTTTCACCAAAAGAAGTAGCCAACCGTGCGATATCTCTAGGCTCTTTCGTATTCCGTAATGTGTGTCAAAAGGTAGGATTAGGGCATGATTAACCTAGTCTCGCTTTTTCCCCTACACATTTTGGTGAACCCGACGTGAATCTATCATTGCTTCCTCTTGCATTGCATTTGTTAGATCTAGATCTAGATTTAGTGTGTTTTTCATTTCATTAAAAGAGAAAAAGAAAAAAAAAAAAGAGAACTTGTGTTTCTTTGCATTGTGTGTTTCAATTTTATGCAATCTTTTCAAAATGTCAGACTTTTATTTGCAAAATGTTCATGCATTTGATGATTATTATGAGTATAGCCAAGATGAATTAGATGAAGCTTTAGATGAGTTTTTAAACCCTAAAGATGCTAAACCTTCATTTTACCAAAAACTCATAAACCTTGTTACTATGCCATTTAGGTGTGATGAGAAAGATAAGTCGAATGATTCCTCTCAAGGATACATTCCTATCCACTCTTCCCCTGAATCTAGTAACATGGTTGTTTTCAATAATCCCCTCTATGAGGAGATGTCTCCTTTTGAATCAAAAGACAAACCTTTTAACCGATATGATCATGCTTTGTTGGATGATGCTCTTGATGACTTTGTGGATTTGTCGAAACCTTTAAACAAAAACAAGACCTCTAAATTGGTTAACATGATAAATTTGAATGAATATAACAAACCTCTCTTTGAAGTCCAAGGTGCTTATCCTTCTCCCACCTTTCAAATTCCTAAGACTCCTCTCCTTACTGTCCAAGGGAGGTATGATCATGATTCCTTTTGTACTCCGAATAAACCAATCATCACCGTACAAGGAAGAAAATCTATAAGTCCTTACAATTATGCTAAGCAAATAACTAGAGAGAGTTATCATGTGGTTGCCCATACCTATCATACCAGAAATAATAGGCAACCTAATCCTCCTCCTGTTATTCCAGTCTCTCTTCCTAATCCTCAACCAATTCTTCCTCAAGCTCCCCGTATTTCGCAAGTTATGGGTAAGGAATATGATCTCATAGAACAACTCAAAGCTACCCCTGCTAAGATATCCCTTTGGGATTTGATTCAAACTTCTTCCGCTTATCATGGAATGTTACAAGATGCCTTGAAATATTTGAATGTTCCTCCACCGAATACATCTAGTAATATAGCATCTTTTGTTAACTCTGTGATGAATCCTAAACCTCAAATTGTGTTTACGCAAGATGAGTTGCCTACTAGTGAAGTCCAACAACAATATGATCCCTTGATGATTGTGGTTGTCATGAAAGACACTGCTATAAGATGAACACTAGTAGATAATGGCTCTGGCCTTAATGTGTGTAGCATCAATTTATTGCATAAGATGAATGTGGATACATCTCTTATGGAGCCTGACTCTCGTTCCATTCGTGGCTTTGACAATGTGGCTAAGACTTCATTGGGTATCATCACCTTACCTCTCACAGTGGGACCTGTTACTTTGCCTACTCCTATCCATGTTATGCCGGGAAATTTAACATACAACTTGTTATTAGGGAGGCCTTGGATCCACAGCATGCAAGCTGTCCCCTCTACATTGCATAGACAAGTTAAATTCATCTATAACAATAAGACATATACTTTGATGGGAGATACTAATTTTCAAGCATGTCTACAAACATCTAAAGGAGATTCTTCTAAGCCATCCTCGTCTAGTGATGACTCTTTAAACAAGAAACCTATTGATGAGTCTTCGTTTTCCGAGGATCAAAATCCTTGGGATGAATCTGGAATTCCTAAGGAAGATCCTTCTCGGCTTGAAACTACACATAAAAAGGATTTTGATCCTGAGAAGGTTCTCGTAGAAGATGATTGGGAATCTCTTGACTTTAACCCTACCTTTGTGGGTGAATATAAAATTCCTTCTAGAGAACTCAAAGTTGAAAAGAAGGAAGAAACTGAAAATCACAAAGTTGAAAAGAAAGAAGAAACTAAAAAACAATCAACCCTGCTTGAGGCTATGAGTAATAACTTTGCGGCCGCTTCTCAAACTTCCTCTTCTCACATCTATAACTATGAAGAGTTTGATTCTTTGTCTTATGAAAAACCACCTTCTTTTCCTGAAATGGCTGATCGCTATGGTCGTGGTTTTCGCATTTTTGCTAAGCATGGGTATCACGGAAAAGGTTGTGGTGCTAATGAACAAGGGATTAGAGTTCCTCTAGAGACTAATTTTCACAATTATGCCTTTGGACTTGGTTATAATCCCTGCAGATGTACTAAAGCCTCTAAAAGACCATGCATTAGTGTTAATGCTATCTCTACATCTTTATCAATACAACACCCTGAGTATATTGATGAGGATTCTTTGGATGATTGTGCTCTGGATATCTTCCCTACCAACGATGCTTTAGCTGAGTTCTTGGGAGCCTATGACACTCTTCCTCGTTATCATCACAATAGGGGACTCCCTTATTGTTTGAACACTGAAGCTTATTTTGGAAAAGAGATTGATAATGATAAGATTGTGAAAGAATTCCCTCAGTTAAAGGATACTCCTCAACAAAGTAACCTCCTCATAAGTGATACCCTTGATGTTAAGATGGATCCTTGCAACAAAGAAAAAATCATTAAAATTGGAAAATGTTTGGATGAAGAGGAACAAAAACAATATGAAGAACTATTGCATGAATTCCCTGAGATCTTTGCTTGGGCATATTCTGACATGCCTGGTATAGATCCTAAGATCATTACTCATAATATCGTCTTAGTACCTGATGCTAAGCCCGTGAAACAAAAGATTCGAAAAATGAATCCTAAGATAGCTCTGCTTGTTAAAGCTGAGATTGAAAAGTTATTGGAGGCTGGATTTATCCGCCCTATTGACTATTCCCCATGGATTTCAAACATTGTCGCTGTGGCTAAACCAGATAACAAAATAAAGATGTGTACCAACTTTCGGGATCAAAATAAGGCTTCTTTAAAAGATGATTTCCCTCT
The DNA here is from genome assembly GCF_030272615.1 of Cryptomeria japonica. Taxonomy (NCBI): domain Eukaryota; kingdom Viridiplantae; phylum Streptophyta; class Pinopsida; order Cupressales; family Cupressaceae; genus Cryptomeria; species Cryptomeria japonica. Next base: position 553,097,762 of record NC_081412.1, on the reverse strand, counting down.
TCCAAACATTGACATGATAGTTGATTCTACGGCAGGACATGCCTTGTTACCCTTCATGGATGGTTTTTCAGGCTATAATCAAATTTTCATAAACCCTCAAGATCAATTCAAAACCGCTTTCACCACTCCTTGGGGTACGTTTTGTTGGATAATGATGCCTTTTGGACTAAAAAATGCCAGTGCAACTTATCAACGAGCGATGACCCTTATCTTTCATGATTATATGCATAAGATTTTAGAGGATTATGTTGATGATATTTTGGCTAAATCCTTTCTTCGCATGGATCATGTTAAAGTCCTTCGTCAAATCTTTGAAAGAATTCGTAAATATCACATGCGCTTGAATCCCCGAAAATGTGTTTTTGGTGTGGATAGTGGAAAACTATTAGGGTTCATAGTTTCGCATCGTGGGATTGAGGTAGATACTAAGAAAATAGATGCTATTGTTAACATGCCACCTCCTCGAAATGTATCTCAACTTAAAAGCTTACAAGGAAAGATTCAAGCTATTCGTAGGTTTGTGTCTCAACTTGTGGATCGTACCTTTCCTTTTACTCAACTTCTTAAAAAGGATATCACTTTTCAGTGGAATGAGGATTGTCAACAAGCATTTGAAGATTTAAAAGTGTATTTAGCTAGTCCTCCTATTCTTCAACCTGCCGAACCTTCTAAACCCTTTATCCTGTATACAGCTGCTTCTTCTCATGCTCTCGCAGCATTGTTAGCACAACATGATAAAGATGGTAAGGAGTGTCCGGTGTATTACATAAGTCATACCTTACTCGATTATGAGACCCGATATTCTGTGATAGAAAGACAATGCTTGGCCGTGGTGTTTGCGACTCAGAAATTGAGACATTATCTTTTAAATTCAGAAGTCCACGTCATGGTTAAGTTTGATCCGTTGAAGCATCTTTTCTCTAAAACAGATTTATCAGGACGTCTCGCTAAGTGGGTTATGATGTTAATTGAATTTGACCTTAAATTTGTTTCACAAAGAGCAATTAAAGGACAAGCGTTGACTGACCACTTAGTTGAGGCTCCTTCACCTTTTTCATTCCCTAACCCTGAGTCCTTTCCTGATGACTTCATTCTTTCTATAGAGAAAGATGAGACTTGGGAGTTATACTTTGATGGCTCTAAGTGTCGTACGGGATCGGGGGCAGGTGTTGTTCTGGTTTCTCCTACAAAGAAACCTATTCCCTTATCATATCGTCTAAATTTCCTGTGTACCAATAACATTGCTGAGTATGAGGCTCTTATAGCAGGAATAAAAGAAGCCTTAGCTCTTAATATAAAACACATACATATCTATGGAGATTCGCAATTGATTATAAGACAAGTAACATGAATATATCAAGCAAAACAGGACAAATTATCACAATATAAAGACCTTGCTATATCTTTATTACAAAATTTCGATTCTTATACCATGGAACCTGTTCCTCGAAAAGATAATCGACATGCGGATGCAATGGCATGTGTGGCTTCATTAGTATCTTTAGAGGACCCTATGATCGATCTTAACTTCGTTATTCACAATCTTACTTCTCCAGCTATTGAAGATGATTCTAGCTTGGTAACATGTTGTGACTTTGTAGACTCAGATGAATGGTTCTCACATATTGTAAGATATTTGACCGATGGTACCTTCCCTGATTCTGCTAATAGGAACACTAGGGCTAGAATCCGCAAGTTGTTTGCTAGATATATCATCCTTTCTAATGTCCTTTATCGAAGGGGTTATGATGGTCTTCTCCTTCGTTGTCTTAACAAGTCGGAAATCCCTATTGCCCTTGAAGAGGCACATTCGGGTGCCTGTGGGGGGCACTTTGGGGGCAAATCCCTGGTTCATAGGCTGCTTCGTATGGGATACTATTGGCAAACTATGCATAAGGATTCCTTTTCATTTGTTAAGAAATGTCATCAATGTCAACAGCACAATAACCTGATTCATGCTCCTGCCCAAGAACTTCGCTCTCAAGTAGCTTCTTGGCCTTTCTCCGCATGGGGTTTGGATCTTATTGGAAAAATCTCTCCTCCTTCATCTCAAGGACACACCTTCATTATAACCGCAATGGATTACTTTACGAAGTGGGTAGAAGCTATTCCTCTTCGCTCTACTACTGCTGAAGTGATTTGTCAATTTCTTCTAGAAAACATTATTTCTCGATTTGGGATCCCTTCTACTATTATCTCAGACAATGGAACATCGTTTAAGAACAAGGATGTGAAGAAATTCCTTGAGAAGTATCACATCAAACATCGATTTTCTACACCGTATTACCCTCAGTCAAATGGTCAAGCCGAATCATCCAATAAGATAATTGAGCAAATTCTTCGTAAAACTGTAAATAAGCATGGTAAGGATTGGAGTAACTAGCTAATCTATGCTCTTTGGGCCTACCGAATGAGTGTACGAATTGCTACGGGAACTACTCCTTATAATCTTGTTTATGGTGCTGACGCTATTATGCCCTTAGAGTTAGAAATTCCATCACTTAGGGTTTCTCTTAAAGGTATAGTAGATGATGACTCCTATAGAGAACAACGACTTCAACAGCTTGAGATGCTTGATGAACAGCATATAAACGCTCTTGAGCATATTCAAGCATATCACAAAACTCTACAGCGAAGCTATAATGATAAGGTCATTCAACGTTCCTTCTCAGTAGGTGATTTAGTCCTTTATGAGAATCAACGCAATGTGAATGCCTTGCCGGCCGAAAAGGGAAAATTTAGTCCTAATTGGCTTGGACCATATATCGTCATTGAGGATTATGGATCAGGTGCTTACAAAATAGCAGATGTAGACGGTACACCTCTTAAAGAACCTATCAATGCTATGCACTTGCATAGATATTATGCTTAAATTCTTCACTTCTTATCTATCTTCTTCAACATTGGATAATATGTTAGTGTTTCTTAATTAAAAGCAAAATAGAATTAAATGTTATGATGTTTGATCTATATTGCTTCATTCCTGACAAGTATTTCTTCTTACTTTATAGTTTGTCTTGAATTCATTAATGTAAATTGTAAAAGGTTTACATTTTCATAATGCTAGCATATTATACAGTGTCTTTATGTGTTAAGTAGAATCGTATCATGTTGTGTTTAAGTTCAAAATTAAATCACATTAGTTGTATGATTCTTAAACTTAATGCATATTTCTTCCTTATCATCAATGTCGTACTTGATTAAATATTTTAATTAAGTCACACATGTATCAATTTAATCATGGAGCATTGAGAAATCAATCACATAGAAATTAAATTCTGAACATACATGTACATTTACCAAATGTATTAGATTTAATCAAAACAAAATATACATTGTTTTAGGCATTAAAGATAACACATTTGAGACAGAATGAGAAGCATGTATATATACATATATATATGTGAATCGTGTACAAACATAGGTCACTGTATATACAAACTGTGATCTCTCTCTTACATCATACAATCATCTCCTATCCCTAGGGCTAGTGGCTGGAGAGTGTCGACTGGATGCTCCCTCCTGATCTGGCCGTGGAGGTGGACCCATGGGTGTGTAGTGCGATACAGATCGTGATTGACTCCGAGAGGAACTCCTACGATCCCTATCCATGAGGATCGCATGATAGGTGGTAGCCTCGGTCTGGGCCGCTACTAGATCTCGCCGCACCTGCTGGAGGTCCTCTGATAGAACTCTCTCTCTCTGCCCCGCCTGATGGAGATCCTCTGATAGGACTCTCTCTCTCTGCCGCGCCTGATGGAGATCCTCCGATAGGACTCCCTCTCTCTGTCGCGCCTGACGGAGATCCTCTAATAGGATTCTCTCTCTCTCCCTCCATATATCTACCTGTAATTGGAATGGGAAAAACAAATCCTCATGCCGACCCGCGTTCCCCTGAGGCCTGTAGGTAATCTGTGAGGAACTAGGAATCTGTGCTATCATGGAGATGTCTATCATTGCCTGCTGAATCAAGGAATGCCATTCCTGCACATTAGCTGTGGCAGTAGAATAGATCTTTGTTAGTACCATTCTATATCATCAAAGCATTAATCAATCAATATAAACCTACTATACCTGGATCTCCCTCGCGCCAGTAGGGATCATGATATGTTAGCATCTGTGACTAGGAACTGCTAGGCTCCCCTCGCTCGAATACTCTATCCACGATGGGTGTAGGCTGGACGGTACTGGTGACAGGTCTCCGTGTCGCCTCCTGTTCCCCCTGTTGGGGAATAAGAGGTGGATCCAGGGCTATGGTATCATCTCCTGAGTGGTGGGGAGCTGCATCCGACTCCTCCTCATCATCTCTATCATCCTCCTCATCATCCTCCTCATCATCCTCATCCTCATCCGCATCATCACCTGCATCCTCCTCATCCTCCTCTCTATCTGCATCCTCCTCCTCCTCGTCACTGGGCTGATCGCCTGTAGGTGGATCAGGATCTCCCGCCTCCTCATGACCCTCTCCCTCATCTGGCTCCTCTGACTTGGATCCCTCATCCTCGTCTTGGTCTCCATGTCTCCATGGGCCTAGATAGCCTGTCGGATGATCTGGTGGAAAGATAGGACCTAGATATGATCTCATGAACCATGAAATATATCTACGCTGTGCTCCAGGCTCTGCAGAATAGTTAGTGACTACATCCTGATCTGATCCCTCTAAGTCTGTCGTCTCGATATCATCCACCGTCGGTCTCGCTACTGCTCTAGGTCTGGGAAGGACCCGTGAGTGTCGAGTATAGATGGGCACATCGGCTGGAACACACTACTCTAGTCCGAACTGCCTCCGTACTCGGTCAAAGTAGAAAGGGACTATGATGTGTGCATATCGTCCTCGCAGTAGGCGGTTCCTCTATAGACATGCTAACTGTCTCTCCATACCATCCCATCTGTGCATCCGTAGGTAAGGTCTCCACACTGTCACCTCAGCTGTCAGTCTATCAATAGTCACTCTCCAATACAACAAATCCCCAAATCTCCACTCGCTGGTCAGTGGATAAGTGAACACCCTAGGTCGCTCACTCACTATACTTAGTGGATAGCCGACGAGCCTGGTGCATGTGAAGTTCTCTAAGAACCACACCTGCAGAAGTGTGCATGTCATCAAACTACAACCCTGTCCGAATACATACTCCTCAAGGTCATGATAGAGATGTGCAAGCATACTCCGACCCCATGCGTAAACTCTCCTATGTCTCTCCATCCCTCTGATACACCATGTGAGGCCCCCATGCATGTGTGTCCCTTGCCCATTAGGGCAGACGGCTAGTGCTATGATGGCTATCATGAGGCGTCTCAGAAGTGGTATCTCTCCTGTAGGATGTAAGAGCCAGCTGACCATGATACGACCTCTCGTCTCGCTCGGCATGACTCTCCCTATGCAGTACATCTGCTCCCTCTGATGATCCTCTGCTACCCAATCAGTCGCATATGTGATTGTCGCTCCTCTGATAGGAAGACGCAGTATACGGTACACATCCTCGAGTGTGACCGTCAGCTCTCCTACCGGAAGGTGAAAGGTACAGGTGTCCGGATCCCATCTCTCCATCAGTGCCATCAGCATCGCAGGATGAAATCGAATGGCCGACATAAGAATCATGTACCACAATCCTACTATCGATAGGGTGTCTCTCTCTGACTGAGTCAGCCATGGAATCTGGTCTCGCAAAGTGCGAAGGATGTGTCCCGCTGTGTGCTCTCTCATGTACGGGAGACCCTGCAAAACGAAAACATGACCAAAATCAGTACTCAATCATCGAAATCGCAAATGCAAACTGTTGAACATTGAATGCTTGCCTTGTAACCCCTCGCCAGGCCCTGATTGGGGACCATGGCGCCCTGTCAGGGACCATGGCACCCTGTCTGGGACCATGGCGCTCTGAGGGGACCATGGCGCCCTGTCAGGGACCATGGCGCCCTGCAGGGACCATGGCGCCCCTGTCAGGGACCATGGCGCCCTGGGGGGACCAGGGCGCCCTAGGTGGGCCCCGGTCGGCATTCAGGGTCCGCATTCGATCACGGAAAAGTCAAACATGCGAGAGATCAAAAGTCAAACGTTCAGTCAACTCACCTCGTTCAGTGGCTCGTCATCGATCACGGCCTGGCGCAGGATCTCGATCCTCGTGGGACGCTCTGGTCGTCGTGAAGGCATGATGACTAGGTGGGCTCCGCTGCACTGAATAGTATCCTGAAATCGACAAAGTGACGAATACAAGTGTCACTTTCGAAGTATATACTCTCGTTTGTTTATTCTTACTTCTTAAAACCCTAATTTTTATCCTATCCTTCATTTTATCATAACTTGAGTTTGGCAGATGCGATTTTCGAACTGTTTGTTGCGTTGGAATCGTATTTTCCTTCTCCTACTCTCAGGATGTTCCAAAAAGTGCTCTGATGAAGCCTATTTAGTGAACACCCCTCATCAATACTCTATTACATAATTTGTCGCAAGTAAACATGCTACCCTGTTTCACCTCCCTAAATAAGCAAGTCGAAACAGGGGGGGGGCATATAGCTACTCACAGATTTCATCACTTTCCCTAGTAAGCATTAGGTGATTTTTGTGATCTAACGTTTGTTTTGTAGGGTGCGGTTCCTAACTGTGTACTGCAGATACCGCTGGGGGCTTCGTCCGACGACTTATGGATATATCCTTTTTTAAATAATGTTTACTTTTCTGTACTTTAGCTTGCATATGCACGTAGTACTCATATGACCGCTAAAGTGGGGGCTAAATGTAGCGTCGTAAATTGTACGCACTCGCTAGGGTGATACAATTTCGCACCTAGTTTAGCACCCGCCTTAGTGCATTTTGCATTCTGCATTGCATTTCTCCTTAAGCACTTAATTAATCAAATTAATTAGGTCTAAGGCCCTATTTCATCATTTTCTACATCACAAAGTTGGGCCCTTTCACTAAAGCGCACCCTTCGCATTTTATTCTTCCAATACACCACTTAATCAAAAACCCTAATTAAGTCCTATTTCGAACTTGGGGGCTTGGTTTCGGGGTCTAAACATCTCAAAATCACCTGTAACTTCGGGATTCTCTCTAAAATCATCATATCCGACGGCCCTGACAATTTGGTGAAAAGTTGTCGGGACCATGGCGCCCATGCAACATGGTCCTGGACATTTTTCCCGAAATTTTGGGAGCACGATCCAATCATAAAATAAAGCTTAACCCCAAGAAATTGGCGGGATATTCAATCTCTAGGTCGGCCAAAATACGAATTTACGACCTAGGGTTTCATACATAAAAGCTCTCTTTCCTCATTTGAAGGGATCGGATTTTTGTTTCCAGGAACTTCATATGCAGCGAAAGAGCAGATCTTTGAAGACTTCAACAACACTCAACATCATTCTATCAAGCATCTATCAAATTCATTCATTCATCCAATTAGGGCTTGGAAGACATTGAAGAACAATAGGAGATTACCGACTGAAGATTGGCTTGTACTCCTCCCTTGAGGGTTGGGTATGATTTCATATTGTTTTCATGTCCTTACATAAGCTTTGATATATCATTTATTCATGCTTTAGATCACATTGCATCTTGATTTAGAGCATTTGCATTATCATTTACAAGCAATTAGGTTTTACTTTCTAGGTTGCTCTAGTTTGCTTTCTTGCATTTTGGACCTTGCACACACACTAGGTTTGCACACACAATACATTTTACAAAACAACTTGGCTATTCATGGAGGTGGAAATCACCAAAGCGGGGGTTTGACTAAGGCAAAACCCTATATAGCCGCTCTTCCCCCTTTTCAGATATTATTGCAGGTTTCGGGATTCAGACGATGCCGCAGGACACAGATCCGGAAAGAGGAGACTGAGACATAACTCTGTGTGTAATTGCAGCTCAGAAGACTGGGACAGGGGCGCTGGGCACCCTGGTCCCTGGGACAGAGGCGCTGGGCACCCTGGTCCTCCGGACAGACAGCTTTCCGACAGTTTCCAGACAGTGTTTCAGGGTGCAAAACAGTGGTTTCCGGTGCAGTTTTCAGGATAGTGGTGCCCGCGCCCCCGTCCCGAACATTTTCAGTCTGATTTCGACTCCAGGTACATATCTGCATTCTTATTTTATCCTTACATTTATAGCTGTTCATTGCTTAATCTCAATTCTGCAAACTTGTTACTAGTTCATACTTACATTTTGAGGTTAGGGTTTGAACTCGTATCATTTTAGCTTTCAATTTCAACAAGGGAATAGAAATCCTAATAGATATCCCATGGCTCTCTCTTTCACCAAAAGAAGTAGCCAACCGTGCGATATCTCTAGGCTCTTTCGTATTCTGTAATGTGTGTCAAAAGGTAGGATTAGGGCATGATTAACCTAGTCTCGCTTTTTCCCCTACACACACATATATATATATGTGTGTGTGTGTGTGTGTGTGTGTGTATGTATATATGTATACATATATATATCTATATATGTATACATATGTATATATGTATATATGTATCTATATATATATGTATATACAAACATATATATATATATATATTGATGTCTATAGGTATATATATATATATATATATATATATATATGTATGTATGTATATGTATATGTCTATATATATATATATATATATATATATATATATGTATATGTCTATATATATATATATATATATATATATAGACATATACATATATATATATATGTATGTATGTATATGTATATGTCTATATATATATATATATATATATATAGAGAGAGAGAGAGAGAGAGAGAGAGACACACAGACACAGACACACACACACACACACACACACACACACATATATATGTATAAACATATATACACATCTATACATATATATAGGTGTGTGTATATATATATATATATATATACATATACATACATACATACATATATATATATATATATGTATAAACATATATATACATATGTATATGTATATCTATGTATATGTATATGTATATGTATATATGTGTGTATGTGTATGTGTATGTGTATGTGTATGTGTATGTATGTATGTATGTATGTATGTATGTATGTGTGTGTGTGTGTATGTGTGTGTGTCTGTATGTGTGTGTATGTATGTATGTATGTATGTATATACGTTTTGTCTCTCCATATTCTAGATATAGGATTTTTTTTGATATATATATTCTACACTATATAAATAGCTAGAGTGGCATATGACTTTCACACTAAATCGAAGACTAAGAGAAAAATTGGCATAATTCACTAACATATATTGGTAGGACAAAGGTAATGTGTGAGATAAAGAGTGATGTCCCTAATATGTATAAGGAAAAATCAAATAATATTTGATAATCCTAATGGAACTCAAATCAACAAAATATAGATCAACATTTATTATTATAGAAAGAGATAAAATGAGCATCAAGAACACGCTCATGTCTACATGAACCAAGGCAAGTTTGTTTGGATATTTGTTGGTATAATTAATTATTCTTATAAGATATAATTCAACTTTACTTAAGTTGACTTAGGATAATGTATCTCATCGTAGTTAGGATATGATACACTTAGGGAAGTGTGCACATAGGGATGATTCTTGTAGGAGAAATTCCACCTTTTATGGTCTTATCTTGTTGTCATATTCCAAATCCGGTGGGCGATCCACCTCTTGTGGAATATAATATTATTTCTCATACCTACCCCTACTTTTTATGACCTACCCTTGTTTCTCATTGGGCCACATGTCATGATTGTGTGCTCACATATCCATTTGGCCTTGCCTATATAAGCAGGCCCATATTCATTGTATTGGTTAGTCTTGTTGATCACTTTTGCATATTGATGAGAATACAGTTTTTTCTTATCAAACTATTGTCTCTCTTTTGTGTGCATTTTATTGTGCCCTTGATCTTGGAAAAACCTCAGATGGTATCAGAGCCATTGGGGCTTCATTGATTGGTTTTGGGAGACATCTTGGAAGGCTTCTAATTTTGTATCTGAGATATTGCACATCCTAGAGTGTTTTCGACCTTACCATTGTGTCTAGGAGGCCTTTTCCATAAAAATGGAATATAAACTCAACCTATTTTGGAGGAAGTTCATTTTTCGGGCTTGGAGGAAAAATTTCGCCTATTTGGGTAAATATCTTACGGATTTTGTTTTTTTTTAAATATATAATATTTTATTTTCTATAAAAATAATACTCATTTATTCCATAGAATATTTTTTTTATATTCAAAATCTTTTTTTCAAAAAAAAATATTATTATTTTTGGGGGGAGTTCTATGACCCCACCCCCCATGCTTCGTACCCTACACAGTCTGCAAGGATCGTACTGTCAGTGACCTTCATACCTCCCGCCAGCCCTGCTACTTCCGTTAGTGACCACCGCTCCTTCCCCCTCTAGTGACAGCTCCGCCAATCATTGCAGCACCTGCCAACAGTTTGCTAGCCCTGCAACACTTGCCAACTATCTGTCGGTGACCTTCGTGCTTTCCGTCGGTGATTTCTATGCTTCTCACCGGCAACCTCCGTGCTTCCCGCAACCTCCACGCGGATAGCGCTGCCCCACACGGTAGCTAGGAAGGCCCCGCCAGCTCAGCACCATGCAGGCCCTATAGACTGAACACATCATCGACCACATCAGTTGTACCTCAGTAAACACATTAGCTTTCGTATAGTACAAAATATGCAATCAACACACTAGTCAACATGCCACGTCACCCTATCTGTACGGTCAGCCAAGGGGTTGTGATGATTTTTTGATGGGCATACGGTCATCAAATTTAACATAGTGAAGTGATGACATCATCTTGCATCAACACCTTTTTGAAAATTTTAGACCCCTTATCATTGAGCAAGTTGAATTTTTGGGTGTACTTGGAATGTCCATATCTTGCTCAATCTTTCTCTTTTTTGGGTGCAATTTTTTTTTATTTGGGTTAATTTTTCATGCTCTCTATGGTGGTGGGGTTATTTTCTTATTTTGGTGAACATGTTTTTCATAATTTTTAGATTCTCTCAGCTGTACTTGTCCAATCCTCAATTTTGCAACTTCAAAGGCTTTGTTTGGCGTCATACGACCTCCTTTTCAGGTTTTGTTTTTTTTAAAGTGCATATTTTTTTGTCTAATTTCATAATCTGTCATCAATTTGTAGAGATTTTGAGTGGATATTGTACTTTCAAAAATTGGTCTTGTTTGGCTTACGTGGTACTTGTAATTTTCTTGGATCTTAGTTTAGATCTCTTGCATTATCAATTTGAGTCTCTTTTGGCCTATTTAAGGAAGTTGTAAAGTTGAAATCAGAAGTCCACTTTGGCATTTTTTGGCAAGTGGCCCATTGTACATGCACTATGTATAAAGTACCAAAACATCATTTTGGTAGGGGGTCTCATTGATTGAGTAAATTTGGGGGGGTGTCTTGTGTGATTGTGCCTCTCTTTCCTTGTGCTCTTTCATTTTTGTTTCTATGGGTCCTCATAAATTTCCACCTTTAACTCCACATAACTATGCATCTTGGAAAATAAAAGCATGGAGTAAACTAATAGAAAATGGACTCACACATTACATAGATGGAGCAATAACAACACGAACAAATCCTAAGGTTGATCCTAATGCTCAATTAGAATGGCTCACTAAAAATTGCATGGCTCTTGGAACTTTGCGTAAGTATGTATCAGATGACCTCATTTTTCACATTGAGAAGTTTACTACAATCAAAGAGGCTTGGGATATTTTCAGAAACTGTATGGTCAAGTTGATGAAATCAGAGGCTACAAGATTGACAATGAGCTCACCAACTTGGATCCCAAGATTTTTGATACAATCCAGGATTATGTCACTAAGGAAAATGAGCTAAGAGCAAAGCTTAAGGATTGTGGAATTGAAAAAAAGTATGCTCAATTGATATTAAAATTATTGGACAACCTTCCATCCAAATATGCAGCATTTGTTACTAGCTTCCAAACTCATAACTTGACAGTGGGGAGTTCCTACACCTTGCCTTCCTTTGATGCTTTCACAAAAATGTTGATGTTGGAACAATCTAAGTTTTTTAAATGGGGATTATCAAGTCTTCAAAGTCCAAGGCTTTGGTGGCTAATCAAGGGAGTCAAGGGAGTCAAGGAAAAGATTCCAATAAGAAGAAGAAGCAATCTAAGTCAGAGCCACAATAGGAAAAAGGACAATCATCCTATCCATCACAAGGCAATTTTTCATCCTCTTCCAAGAAGGGGAATACACCTAAGAAGGAAAAACCAACTTGTGCTTATTGCAAGAAGTATGGTCATGATGAGCATCAATACCACACTAATTAAGTTGATGAGTTGACAAATCTCCTTAAGAAGAACAAAATCAATTTTTCATCTGCCTACAACAAGAAGGAATCATCTCCTTCCACTTCCTTATAGTCTAAGGGAAAAGGGAAAGCATTTGTGGCTACAACAAGTTCCTCACAACAAGGGATACATGACTCGGGTGCCTCTTATCACATGGGTTCTAATAAGGAGTTGTTTTCTTAATTGGAGCCATTTAAGGTACCTCACATTTACATAGGTGATGATACAAAACTTGAGGTAGAAGGGAAAGGTTTAGTTTCCATGGATGATGAAACATATGAGCATGTTCTTTATGTCCCTAACTTGGCTACCAATCTTCTCTCTATCTACCAAATTACTCACTATAGGAATGGTAAAAATGTTGAGTTTACACTTGCTTCAGTTGTGGTAAAAGAACTTGATAATGATGCCTTGGTAGCAGTGGGACAAGTCAACAACAATTCAAGGCTTTATTCATTCTCCCACTTTGTGCCAAGAACTCCTTCTATGGCCTTGCTTACTCATACAAATTCAAAAAGTAAGCTATGGCATGACCAGCTTGGTCACCTCAACTACCACTATCTTCAACAACTCAGCACTAAAGACATAGTCACAAGTCTATCTCAAATTAGTTTTTCAGAGGGTGTATATTCATGATGTTCCATGGGCAAGCATCCCGAGGAGAAGTTTGATAAGGGGAGAGCTTGAAGAGCTTTGGAAGTTCTTCAACTTGTTCATAGAGATGTAGCAAGTCTATTTCCATCACCTTTATTTAATAGGGCCTGCTAAGTCCTCACATTCATTAATGACTACTCCCACTTCACTTGGGTCTATTTTCTTGTTCATAAGAGTGAAGTGATTGATAGATTTTTAGCCTTCAAGGCTCATGTGGAGAAGCAATCAGGGAAAGTGGTCAAGATCCTTCACACAAATAATGGAAGAGAATATGTGTGTCAAAAGACTTGAGGATTTTTATACATTTAAGGGGATTGATCTTCAACATTCAGTTACCTACACTCCATAACAGAATGGAGTTATAGAAATAAAGAATAGAACTCTCAAGGAAATGTCTATTTGTATGATACATGCACGTTCTCTTGATCCCACCTTTTGGGCAGAGGCTATCAATTGTGCTACACACATCAAAAATTGGGTTGCTCAAAAATATTTGAAGGGTATCACTCCTTTTGAGGCTTAGGTTGGTAGGAAACTGGTTGTGATACATTTCAAAGTCTTTGGGTGTCAATCATTAGCTCGCATTCCTATATAGAAACACAAGGCATTGGAACCTTAAAGCAGGCCTTGTACTTTTGTTGGATATCTCAAGGGTGTTAAGGCATATCGATTGATGGATCCAAAAACACATGAGGTCTTTATTGAGAGGAGTGTTCATTTTGAGGAAAGCTCTCCTAGCTTTGCCTCAATTCCTCCTCCACCTTACTCAATTGTGGATAGTGATGAGAGTGATTCAGATGATGAGACTCCTTCAACTTTGACTCATAGGATAACACCTCCGCAGGGTCCACTAGAAGTTGAGGAGCCCTATACTCCACCTCCACCTCAACCTCATTGGGCTTAATAGACACTTGATTCAGTGGGTTCTCTTGTTGGGGATCCTTCAGATACATGAAGGACTCAATCAGAGCATCATGACCTTCCACATGCACACATTGCTCTCACTTTTGATCCATAGACATTTTAGGAAGCATCAAGAGTTCTAGAGTTGGACCAAGCTATGGAGGAAGAGTATAGTTCCTTGATGAGGAAAAACAATTGGGAGTTAGTCCCTCTCCCTAAGGGGAGAAAGATGGTTCGATGTAAGTGGATATATTAGACCAAGTTTGCAGCGGATGCTAGTGTGGATAAGTATAAGGCTCAACTTGTTGCGAAAGGTTTCTCACAGGTTTCAGGTGTTGACTATACTGAGACTTTTTCTCCCATAGCCAGGATGAACTCCATTTGCTTGACACTTGCTATTGCCACAACTCATGGTTGGGTTGTCCATGAGATGGATGTGAAGAGTGATTTTCTTAATGGGGATCTTGATGAGGAGATATATATAGAGTAGTCATAGGGTTTCATGTAGGATTCTTCATAGGTTTACTAATTGAGGAAATCTCTCTATGGCCTTAAGCAGACCCCTAGGGCTTGGCATGCCAAAATGGATTCCTTCCTTCTCTCAGCAAGGTTCACCTAGTGTCATTCTGATCTGAATATCTACATTTTGTGACAAGATGACTCACATTTGATACTTGTGATCTATATTGATGATTTGATCATTATAGGGAGCACCTCATCCATCATTAATAGTGTAAAATCTGCTATGATTGAGTTGGGTTTTTTTCACTACTTTCTTGGGATAGAGATTTCACAGTCACCTTCTAGGATTACACTTTCGGAGCCCAAGTATGCTCTTGATCTACTTGCATGCTTTTATATAGTTGATTGTAAGCCAACATCGACTCCCTTTCTTTCAGGAGTCAAGCTTGATGGTAAGTTCTCTTCGCCACCAGTTGATGGCACACTGTATCATCAGCTTGTGGGTAGTCTCATCTACTTGTCTCACACATGCCTTGATATTTCATTTGCAGTTGGCATGGTTTCCCGCTTTATGGAGGAACCACATGAGATTTATTGGAAAGAATCCAAATGCATCTTACACTACATCCAGGGTACACATCATTATGGGATTCACTATGTAGAAGGAACAAGACTTCGCTTGGTTGGATACACAGACTCCAATTGGGTTGGCGATCTTGATGATCAGAAGTCTAATTTTGGTTAGAGCTTCCACCTTGGTTCAGGCCCCATTTGTTGGCAGAGCAAGAAGCAGCATGCTATTTCTCTCTCTTTGAGTGAGGTTGAGTATCAAGGGGCTATTAACATAGTAACTGAGACTATTTGGCTTCAGCATATTCTCACAGAGTTTGGGTTCTCCACTCCACATCTGATAGTTTTGCATTGTGACAATCAGAGTGCTATTGCAATCTCGAGGAACCCAATTGAGCATCAATGGACCAAACACATCAAGATTCATATGCACTACATTCTAGAGCTGATTGAGGAGTAGGTTATTGACTTGCAGTATTTTACTACATCAAAGCATATTGCAGACATATTCACCAAACCCTTCACTAAGAGTAAGTACCAGCAGTTGCGAGATCTATTGAGGGTGTAGGATGTTTCATTAGGGAGGGTTAGCTAACTTCTCCTTCCTCTCTTATGAGGGGTACTTTTTACTCTTTGAGGTTTTGTCCTTCTTCTTTGAGGGTCTCTTTGTACATTTATCTCTCTTTTGGGGGGGAGTTTTTTCCCACTGGGTTTTCTCCCTTTCTCCATTTATGAGAGATTGCATTGCATAGGTTTTCTTGCATTTTCATATTGTACATGGGTACCTATTATGGCCTTGTAGCTAAGACCCATCTTGGACTGTTGACTTGAGTCTTCATTCTCCTAAGTTGCACTTAAGGGGGGGTGTTGGTGTAATTATTTATTATTATAGGATATAATTGCACTTTACTTAAATTGACTTAAGATAATGCATCTCATCATAGTTTGGATATGAGGCACTTAGGGAGGTGTGCACATAGGGATGATGCTTGTAGGAGAAATTCCACCTTTTGTGGTCTTATCTTGTTGTTACATTCCACATTTGGTGAGTGATCCACCTCTTGTGGAATATTCTATTATTTCTCCTACCTACCCCTACTTTTTCTTACCTACCCTTGTATCTCATTGGGCCACATGTCATGATTGTGTGCTCACATATCTATTTGGCCTTGCCTATATAATAAGGCCCATAGTCATTGTACTACTTAACCCAATTGATCACTTTTGCTTATTGATGAGAATACAGTTTGTTCTTGTCAAACTATTGTCTCTCTTTTGTGTTCTTTTCATTGTGCCCTTGATCTTGGCAAAATCTCACAATATTTGATTATTTTCTATATATCTTCTATCTCAATTGCACTACGAAGCGTATTCATTTCTTCTTCATTGCTTGATAAAAATTGGTATTCTTTGCTTTGAAAAAAAAAAGACATCTCAAAGCCCTTTCTCAAACCATGCTTCCCATCCAAAATAGATTCATTCTCTCCAATCCAATCTGCCCTAGTAAATTGATTTCACTCTCTATTGCTTGAATCCTTTTAATTGTTCCATATTATTTTTTTGTTTTTTTCCTAGTAGCTCATCCTATCAATCATTGATTTGTTTCTTTTTCTTATTTCTAACTATTTCCCATCATGTCTCATTAATACCCATAACTTCCCTCCAAAATTGAATCCATCTAAATTTTACCATTTAAATAGAAAAGTTAAAACAAGAAGACAAAATAGTGTGGTACATCTGAATCACTTTTGGGAGTGGTTGGAAGCTTCTTTGCAAGGGCTTATCTTGTTTCAAACTTCTTGGATCTAGGGTTGGATGAAGCATGGTTCTTCATCTTAGTGCTCTCTTCCCATACTATCCTTCTTGAGATGGGATCCTCTTCTATTGAAATGGAGAGGAGCTTTGTAAGAGAGGTGAAGACATGTTGTATGAAGGCCTTTTCAGCTTGGTGTAGGATGGTTTTGGACCTACCATTTTAAAATCCATTATTTTAGTTTAGGGAGCCTGCCAAAACCCTTGTTCATCTTCATTCTCTTGGATATTTGGGAGTTTCAATTTTTTCAAGATATTTTATTATGTTTCTTCTTTATTTATTTCAAGGTTATCGAGCCTTCTTAAAACCCATTATAAGGGTCAAGGGATTTTGGAAAAGCCCTTTTCTCATGGTTATTTGAGTAGTATGGTTTGATGGATTTGACCTTACATTTTAATAGTAGGTTATTTATTGCTTTGTTTATGTATGTTAGTTGTGGGTTGCTTGTTGGTTGCTTTTGTTCTCTTTTGTTGTAGCATTCTAATAGTGGATTCTAGTTTCATACAAAAACCAAGGGTTTAAAGTCCACCTCAAAACCTGATTTTCCCTTAATAAAAAACAATGCTCTTCCAATGATAAACCACTCTTATTTTCAAGAAATTAAAAGAATCAAAAGTAAATAAGAGTCATCATTTGGTGAGTATTTGTCTTTACAGTATTTATATAATAGAATAATAATTAATATAAATTATATATATTATTATTTAAATTAGAAAAATAAAAATTTAATATCAATAAAAATAAAATGAAATTAAACAATTATTAATTATTTTAATAGTAAACAAATAATAAATATTAATATAAATATAATAAATTTATTAACATATAACAAATATATTATATAAAATAATAGATAAAATATTTTTAATTAATTATTAAATAATTAAATATATAAAACAAAATTATCAATCATAATTACATAATATTAAAAATAAGTTTGTTTCATAACTATTACAATATTTCAATGTTGAGTACCAATTATTTAGTAGAGAAATTGAAACAAGTTGAATATGAGCACATGTGATAATATGAGCATTTAGAGATAAACATAGGTATTATATAACTATGCATATAGACATACATGTATCATATTATTTTAAAAAATTCATATTATAGAAATAAATTAATATTTTACCAATCAATTATATTTCACAATGTCAAAGTGATTATTAATTAATATAAAATATAATTATATTGTATCTCTATTTTATATTAATTAATATATAATACAAAATACAATTTAGTTATCACATTGAGCTCAACACAAACTACATAGCGACCACCCACATTTTCCTATGGAGGAGTGGACTCTTATGCATATGCCTATACTCACACCTACACTAAATAGACGTGCACTTAATTGCACCCAAAAATGTGATATATGTTGTGTGATGAGATAGGGACTACAAATGCCTTTATATTTGTCTCACATACATAGATACATATTTATATATACCTATATATGCATATGTATATATAAATATACATATATATACATACATATATATAAATATATATATGTACATACATATATATAAATACATATATGTACATATTTATATGTATTTATAGATACATACGTATATATACATATGTATGCATGCCATTTCTAAGACTTTTCTTTCTCTCATTTTATAATCCATGTGAATTATTTCATATATAATATTTTTCTTTTATTTCAAAAAATTATATGAATAATTATTTTATTTTAATTTATATATATAAAAAATTATTCACTTCAAAAATTAATTCAGTTATTTTTAAAATTAAATTAAAAGCCTTGCATAGGATACCTTTCAGTACATCCACTACCTTAATAGTGTTAAACAAAATATTTAACATACTTACCTTGCAATTAAAAAATATTAATTAGTAATTCAAAATATTTATATCCAATTAAAGTTTAATACTTACGCTAAAATTATGGAATGTTAATGAATAAATTGGAGATTTTTTTTTTTTACAATTTAACTTTAACCTTCAATAATTGAATATCCAATAGAACATATCCCATAGAAAGTATAATTAGCGAGGTCAAGGCAAGGAAAAAAATAAAATTTTAACTAAAATGGGAAAATGCAAAAATTGTGTCCATAGATTCGATCTAAATAATTGTGGAAACACTCTTACATTAGAAAAAGACAATGAGTATTGGTTAGGTGATGGTAATTTTTAAGAATAAATTAGTGTATATATTGAATTATATATATATAGTAACTGAGAGATGCGTAGGTTCTTAATTTTTTAAATAAATAAAGTTATATTATTTAAGTGGAATAATTAAAAAATTAAAATCTTGTCAGCTGACTTTATATTATTATTATAATATATTAGCTAGTAGAATATGTAGCAGCAATATATAAGAAACTACATAAATTTAATATTTATACTAATTATTTTTAAAAAATTAAATATAAAATAATATTTAAACTTTAAATAATTTAAATTTGATAAAATTAGTTTTCCATTTTAAAGGAAAGCTCAAATTGAAATTTCTTAAATTAATTTATTAAAACTAATTTATTATATTGCTGAAGTGGATTAATAAAAAATTAAAGCTAGATTTAGTTGATTGATTAATCGGCTTGATTGAAGTCTAAATGTAACTCAAAAATCTAATAAAATCTAATAAAATCAAGGTTGGTGTTTAATTTGGTTTAAAGCTAAGGTTAGGGTTTGGCTTAGAGTTTAATCTAGTTTACTATTTTAATATTGTTATTGGTAAAGATCAATTTGGTTTAGTGTTAGGGTTTAGTTTGGTTTAGTCTTAAATTAGGGTTATGATTATGGTTCAATTTGGTTTAGTGTCAGGGTTAGGATTCAATTATGTTTAATCTTATAGTTAGAGGTTAATTAGGCTAATGATTAGGTTTCAACATGTTCTAACATTAGGGTTAAGTTTGAACTTGGTCTATGTTTTTGGCAATGATTCAAGTTGGTGTACTATTGAATTAATTTTAGGGTTAGGGCTGAAATTCGGGTTGTAAGTTAGTGATAGGGTTAGTGTTCAATTAAATTTATGGTTAAGGATAATTTAGTATAATTTTAAGGTTAAGATAATATATAAAATATGAGATGGGTTTGGAATTCAAAGTTGGCCAATGTTCAATTAGGCTAAGAGTTAAGGTTCAATTTTCATTAAGTTTAGTAATTAAGGCTCAATATTTTTTACTATTTAAGTTCAATGTGGATTAAGTGTTAGGTTTAGGGTACAATTTGGTTTAGGTTTACAATCAAGGTACAATTTGTTTTAATGTTAGGGTTAGGTTCAATTTGGTTTAGTGTTAGTATTAAGATTAACAATTTATTTAGGGTTGGGGTTGGATTTGGCTTAGAATGAGGGTTTACTTTGGTTTAGCATTGGGATGAATATTGGATATAGAATTATAGATAGGGTTGGGATTAAAATAGAAGCTATAATTTAATGAGGATTAGAGTTCACTTTAGTTTAGTGTTAGGGTTGGGGTTCAATTTAGTTTACTATTTAATTAGGTTAAAGTTATTTTAGTTCTAGTATTCATGTTCATTTGTTTAAATGTTACCTAGGTTCAATTTGGTTTAGGTTTGGGGTTTAAGTTGGTTTAGTTTTTAATTATATTTAGTGCTAGTGTTTGATTTGATTTAGTGTTTGGGATAGGGTTCAATTTGGATAAGGATTGGGGCTAGGGATCAATCTAGTTTAGTGTTTAATTAGGTTTAGGGTTAGGTTCAACTTGAGTTAGGGTTGAATATGAATTAGGGTTTAATTTACATTAGAATTTTATAAAGGTTAGGGTTTAATTTGGGTTTTGGTTTATTTTTAGTGTTAT
Source organism: Cryptomeria japonica (assembly GCF_030272615.1). Lineage (NCBI taxonomy): Eukaryota > Viridiplantae > Streptophyta > Pinopsida > Cupressales > Cupressaceae > Cryptomeria > Cryptomeria japonica. The sequence goes on along the minus strand of NC_081412.1, from coordinate 553,077,254 downwards.
GGTCCAATTAAATTTGGGTTAGGATTAAATTTGGTTTAGTGTTAGGCTAGGGATTAGACATAGAATTAGAGTTATAATTAGGATTAAAACTTTAACCCTAATTTATTCAAGGTTAAAGTTTGATTTGGTTTAGTTTTCAATTAAATTTAGGTTTATGGGTAACTTACATTTAGTTTTAGGATAAGGATAAGATATAAAATTATGATTAGAGTATGGATAAGAAAAAACCTAATTTAATAATGGTTAAGGTTTTTTGGTTTAATGTTAGGGCTAGTCTTTCATTTATTTCAAGATTATGTTTCAATTTAGTTTAGTTTAGGGTTAGGGTTCAATTAGGTTGAATTTTATAGTTGGAATTTAAAAGTTTGCGTACTATGAATCAGCTTTAAGGTTAGGCTAAAATTTAGGTTGTAAATTAGTGATAGGGTTAGGGCTCAATTCAATTTATGGTTAAGGTTCATTTAGTTTAATGTTAAGGTTAGTAATGTATTGAATGTGAGTTAGGGTTGTAATTTAGAGTTGTTTGAGTAAAAGTTAAATTTGGTTTAGTTTTAGGCTTAAGGATAAATATAATTTAATGTTAAGATTTAAATATGGTTTAAAGGTTAAGGTTAGCATAAATTTGGTTTAGGTTTATGGTTAGGGTTCAATTTGTTTTAATGTTAGGGTTCAGTTCAATTTGCTTTACTGTTATTATTAGGATTAACAATTTTCTTAGGAGTTGAGATTGGATTTGGTTTAGTATTCGGGTTAAGGTGAGGGATGAACTTGGTTTAGGGTTATAATTAGGGTTGAATTTGGTTTAGTGTTAGTGTCAAGATTAGATCTATAATTATAGTTAGGGTTGACATTAAAATAGAAAATATAATTTAATAAGGATTAGTTTTAAGTTTGGTTTAGTGTTAGGGTTTCAAATATATTTGGTTTAGAGTTAGGATCCAATTAGGTTTAGTGTAATAGTTAGTGTATAATTAGGTTTAGGGATATGGTTAAATTTACTTTATGTTTAGGTTTATGGCTCAATTTGGTTCAAAAATAGGGCTAAATTTGATTCAAGGTCAGGACTCAATCTAGTTTAATGTTTAAATAGGTTTAGAGTTAGGGTTCAATTTGGGTTATAGTTGAATAAGAATAAAGGTTCAATTTGCATTAGTGTTTTATAAAGGTTAGGGTTTAATTTGGGTTTTGGTATAGTCTTAGGATTAGTGTGCATTTAATAACATTTACACCAAGATATGGCATACAATGACATTAAGGAATCTCATATAATTATATCTACACTTTTGTTGGGTTTGGGTTAGGGTTAGCATTCAATCTGATTTAGGATTACTATTAGCTATAGAATTCAATCTATTACATTCTTAAGAATAATATTGTCTTGTACTTTTCAATTGAAAACAAAATCAATATTTTTTAATTCACTAGTTTCTAATTTAAAAAAAACCTCAAAATGTTGATCAATTCATTAGGATAAAGAGAATGCATAGAGTACATGCGTATGAGTATAAAGTGAACATTAAATATATAAGCACACAGATTTATTTCATGAAAAGTAAAAAGTAGATAAATGAGAGAAACTTCACACAAGATTGTCTCATTTAGTGAAATGTACATGTATTGAGTCATTACCTTAATTTAATCATATAAATAAATTAAAATAACCTATGTATGTGAATTTTATCATTATAGATATATGAAGAAAGAAATTTTGTCATTTCAAAATTAACTATAACAAAATATGTATAGGTAAAATATTAATAATAAATTATTAGTTAACAAGATGTCAATTTGAAAAATAAAACTAGTTTAATTTTTCACTATATTAAATATTTATTACACATACATACATACATACATACATACATACAATTTTGTATATCATATAATCTAGTTCAATTATACAAGTCGTGTTAACATAATGTACCTTATAAATTTACAACTTGCCTCTCAAAACATAATCATTCAACATTTTTCTAATAAATGAATTTAATTTGAAGTATAATATTTGGTATTTTCTTATAATATATATTTTTACTTTTTCATTTTAGTAATATTTCATGATTATTTCAATGCACTTTATATACAAAATAGTATCCCACAATTAACATTTGCATAATCTTTAATAATTTAAATAGATTATTGTAAGATATACCAGAAACATAAATTTATAATTACATTATTATAAAATAAAATTATATAAAAAAAAATTGAAAATATTTATAATGGAAAGTATATATATTAAATAAAATGTAAAACATTTTTATTATCTATAAATTTTAATTAGAACTTAATTATTTATATATTTTGACAATATATCTTTCTTTAATAATATGAACTGTATGTATGAGCTTTTATCCTTTCCTTGCCAAATCTTTCAATCTCCTTAAAAGCAATTTTTCATACAATTATAAAGGTGGATCCTTCTCCCTCCACACAAACACCTCCCCCTCTCTATAATTTCTCATGCAGTCAAAATATGTGTATATCTTTGTGATTTGTATGAATCAATTGAAACGGTTATCCAGTCCATAAAACGTAAAAATATATAAACCATAATGTATGAATTAGTACATATCAGGGGCTGAATAACCATATCCTTAAATGAATCAATACCATCGGATTCTATCTATCTGGGACTCATGGATATCAAGCGTTGACTTCATCCCATGCCTAGCAATAGCCTCTTTACTGTTCAAACCTATCTCAAAAAGTGAGACAGATACCAACCCTAAATATGGGCTCTACAATGCAACAAAGACACTCTATGCTTTATCTGTACAATATTGAAAGAAATATTAGTCCCTCTTAAAATCTTCGCCTGGCGTTTGAGACTGTATAGAACAAAATACCTCTGATATTCTATAATATCTAAACTGCTGCCTATGTGACTTGAACGATCTTCTCAGTCTACCTGAACAAAACAGATATGTTCTATACTGGAAAAATGAACTGGGACATTCATGAGGAAAGCTACCTATTAGTAACATTCAAAGGCTTATTATAAGCGAGACAAAACAATATTCCTCTTTCCTATGAGATAAACAACTCTCCCTATACACATTCGAATAATGAAACAATAATTTTTTTCAATCTCACCTCTGGACAAATTCCCAGTTTTCTGGTGTATTTTACCTGTCAATGTGCACCACTACATATAAACCATAGCTTATGAGAATTGAATGCAAACTTAAGTGGGCAGTTGAAGCCCGAAAATTAATATAATATGGTACTTTAATGTCCGAGAATATTTAGCTTCCACTTGAAAGTTTGCAATATTCAGGAGTGAGGGGTTGGATTACAATGTCTATATAACAGAGCACTCTAAATGAAGTAGCCCAACAAATGCCGGCTACAATAGCTTTTGATTGTCAGATTTGTTCCAGTTCATCTCCTACTTCTCTTAAGAAAGGAAAAAGCCAAAGCATGGAGATCTCCCCCTTGTTCTGGGCTTACCTCAGTTGAGTTTCTGTCCTCTTCAAAAGCATCCATTTGTTGTGATGCAGATGGGAACTCTTCGGACGAGTCCACGTTCATGGGAACACATGAATTACAATCCTTTGTAATGTTAGGGTAAAATGGAATTTTGTTGCCTGCATTTGGATAGCTGAACTGTGGGTCATTTGGAGGACTGGTAATGGATGATGCACTTGCTATTTCACCTTCCTTCTGGCTTAGATTGTGGGACTGGGTATTCAATGTTATCTTGCCCGGGTAACGAGCCAGCCTTTCGTTGGCAAAGCTTAGTTGGGCCTGTAAATGTGCAACCTACAAAGTAACAAAACATTAAGCTTTCCTGACCAATTTCAAAGAATCCTTGCAGTTAAAGAAAGCATAAAATAGTAATGTAGCATTTGATCTTAAAAGAGTAATTAAAGCTAATCAGTAGCATTTTATCACCTGTTAGTAACCTCTTTACAGTTAAACTTGGTTGTTCAGTTGTTCATCGTTTTAAGAATAATGTTAGTGGCCTCAAAATACAATTCGAAACAGGAAAATTGTAACGTCTGTGGCTTATGAGACTCAAATGCACTCCCACCTTTTCAGAACAGAAGGAAAATAGACAAAAGAACACAATATAAACATTTCTTCTCAAATTAAGAAATCTAAACTCTATATATCCTCTGACTCTCTATCTTATGGGCATAAATTTTCAATCTTTATATTTGTATGCATTGCACATTAAGCATTTTTGTGTGTAAAATCAATTCGAGCAAATATTTTACAGAAATAGCTACTCTATTAACTTAAATCTTCTATCTGTTACATGAAAACATTAGCAGTTCATCTTAGATCAATTATTTTACCGGTTCCTGCAACAGTAGACACCTGGAACTGTAACTAGTACCTTCCGTAGTCCTTACAATCAGCTTTATCATTGACATATAATATTTTAGGTTTTTCTTAGAGGGGAAAATTAAAAAGTTACACCAGAACCTGGCCACCATTAATTTTGAGCTAGATAAAAATAAGAATGATAACAAAACCATACAGAATTGTTCGGGCTACACGACCCATTTTGAATGTTTGCCGATTCTTTAATATATATTCACGTTGACGGGGTGTGTAATGCTGAACTACCAGAGGAAAGCTCACGCACACGTTATATTACATGGCTGTTGTTATTTATTTAGTTATTAATTTATGGTGGCTAGAATAAAAGCAGGCAGAGAGACGAAGATCTTGAGTAATATTCCACCCGGTAGCAGAATTTTGGCAGCGGGAAGAAATGGATGATCAAATCTGTTTGTAGATGTTTGACCAAAATTTAATCAGATCTTATGAAAATATCACTTGAAAAAATCTAAATTTGTTTGAAAGTGATTCTTATCTTGAAGATATTATATATATGTTTGTATTCTTTGCAAGAAAATAATTAATTTGGTAATGGAAGCGGCATGAAGATTTTAGTTATTCATCTGAACAATAAGAGTAAGAGTATGGCATCCATGGATGTTTCTTTTCAATATATTATGGAAGGTTTCACCATGTAAATCTGTGTTGCCCGTTATTTCTTGGCAACTAATTTGCGCCACAATATCATTTATTTGTGGATTTACGTTTCGAGTTCTCAACACTACAAATAAGCCCTATCCACTTACTACTTTATTTTGAGCTTTCAATGTTTTTCTTTCTAGACTATCTATGGTACTACTAGAAGAGAATCTCAGTAAACTCATTCTGTCCCACACAACACTTTATCCGGTAGTTTCTTTCTTCTGTCCTAACATTGACAGAGAGAACCCTAGCAGCTGCTAATTGCTTAGATCTTATCCTTCCATGTATATGCTTACATTTGTAGTGCACAAACAGCTTCTTGCTTGGAATTCTTATGAGTATAACAACATGGTTATAAATTGACAAATCAGACTAGGGGGTATATCAGGCTTTCCTCTCAAATAGTACACATTCAAAACCTTTGACATGATACCATCTAGATAGTTCGTGTTAAGGTAAAAAGTAGTTGTAAAATACAGAGGCAGTAGACAAAATTGACATTGGGCGCCTTACGAGGAATCAAAGCACAGTTATTAATACCCTACAAACAGTTATATGTCAATAATCGAAGGGCCCTTCTATAAGATCTTTAAAAGGTAATATACTTGAACCTGGTGTTGAAGGGCGAAGATGTGTGAAACACAGCCATAAATAGGGTCATGGAGGCGAGCCTGGGCTTCATACGATATGCTCACAACTGCATCATATCGTTCTTCTTCTGATGGAATACGCTGCAACAACTTTGAAAAATTACTTGCACCAAAAATCTTATGGATTGCACCAAAATGAGCTGCACCGAATTCCTCAGTGGAAAAATAAGGGGAAAACACACATCCTTTCACACACTTCCTTCTGAGAAACTTGCAAGCTCCACAAGGTGCTCCTCCCTCCATACTGGAATTTATATTCACTGGATGGTACGAACCGGAAGGTTTTCGTTTCCTTTTTTTCTATTGCTTTTTCCTTTTCTCTCCCAGTTCCCTTTTGTCGTTGCAGCGAATGTTTCAAATACTGGTCCCGTTGCATATGATCACAAATCAAGAAATTAAAAAAACAGGAAGCAGGGCAGGCAGAAGCAGGATTAAACCCTAATAAGTAGTCCAACAAACTGTATTGGAGAAGTGGAGTGAGGAATCCTAAAGAAAGAAGAATACATTACGACAAACCAATTGGCGTAGATGATATGGTTGGATACGTAATTTAACTTTATTTCACTCGCTATCACGTCCCGTGCTGTTTGGTTTTAGTGCGACACAACAACTGGCACCCACGCCCAAATAATTAAAAAACTCGAAGGAGAAAACACACAGAAGTAGACTCCACAACTACAAATTTGGCTATATGCATTCACCATGCAAAACGTTAAAAGTGGTCATGGTGATCAAGTCAGGTAGCCGGAGGTTGGGGGTTTCTATCAGCCTTTTCAGATCTCACTCTTTGTAATGAAAATGGTGTCTTAATCTAAATATTGAGAGTAGTTTTATACTGGTTGTTGGAAATAATTGTGATATTATATATCATAAGTTGTTTTTAGGAAAACAAGTCAATAAATAAATGTGAGTATTTATGTCTTTACATATTGAGTAAGCATACAATTAAATCATAAGTTGCCTTCAGCTAAACAGTCATGTAAGTGGATCAAGTTCATAAAATCCAACCTAGAAGTCCAAGGGGTTCCAGTCCATCAAATCCACTTAGGAGTCAAGTATATTAGTTCTGGGAAATAATTGTCATTGTAGATCACAATTTCTTTTTGAATGGAAAGAAATCAGAATACAAAGGTCTCAACAACCTTGTCTGAATTCCCCTAGAAGAGTTTGAACCTTGGTTGATGGCCTTATGTCACATATCCTCATCCTCACCCATTGTGTCCAACCAATTGAACTACAAATCCTTTGGCACATATTATAGTATGATGATAATAAATGAAAAAAAAGAAATCTGAATAGTCAATTTGATTCAAGAATATTGAGCATAAATTAATTTATTGATTCAGTTGTATAAAATTTATTTTGCATCACTGAATTTATTTTGCATAAACATTTTGAATCACATTCAGTGATCTATCTTCCCTATTATACATAACTAAAGAGGTAAGAAACAGTGATACAAAATAAATTTGACACTATTGAACTCAGAAAGTAATAATATATGCTCAATAATATGAATTGTGAAAAACCCAATATCTTTCATTGATTCAATAATATTCAATCTATTTAATTTCTATATTTTAATAATAAAAAAATTGTAAATTAAAATAATATTAAAAATATTATAAGTACAATCATTTTTAAAAACAATTATACTTATAAACTGCAAGAATATCATTTTTTCGTTATTTAAATATTTATTACCAATAATACTTTTTCAGATTTTTTAAAGGTTTTGACAAAGAACTCAAACAATCAGCAACTTCAATCAATGTATCATGCTGTCTATTTTCATCCCTATTAAATAATATGGACAAAATTATTTTTGAAAGAAGAGTTGATAGAGATAATACAACAGTGACTCAACAGACCACACTCTACTGTAGAGACTACTAAATATAGCATCTTTTTTGGTATGTGAGCAACCGTACACAAATGGTCTTTCGGCTGACCTAGGATCCCCATCATTTATTAAAATTATAGTATCTGTAAATCCTGTCGATTAAGGAGCTCACTGGTAAGATGGACAGATGGTTGGATTAAAGAAGAAAACAAAATCTTATAAAACCTTGGAAACAAAACAACATTTTTTCTTAATCAGCGGTATTTTGTCTATATAATCTTCACACTATATATTCTTTCAAATTCCTTTATTTTCAAGCATTAAAAAGAAACAAAAATGCCTTAATTTTTAGAAGATAAATTGCTTGCTTGTCTTTCTCTCAATATAAATATGAGGGATTGCTGCCTGGTTTGCTGGGCAAATAAAACAAATATTGCTCTAGAAAATTAAGGATTTGCTTTAAAAACATTGTTTAAAATAATTAAGGATTTGCCTCTATATGTTATATAACCTTTTTGGGATTCTATTTTACTAGTACATTATTGGAATTTATATAGAGCGTGAGTCTTGTGTCGGGATCAGGTCTGTCAGAAAAGTAGGCATGTATAGAAGTGACTTCAGCAGACATTTGTGGGCACGCTTATCCCATAATATAATGCAAGGAGTGAACATTGAGAAGTTTGTGCGGCTCGGAGCATTGTGCAATTAGGTAAGATCTTGCAGTTTTTTATATATCTGATTGTGCCACTGTATTGATGGTTGTCTATAAGACAATTCCACAATTCATTCAGCAGCTTCGACAAAGGATAATCACCGACAAATTAGGTCAACCTTGTTATCCCTTGCCTGCCACCTCTATTTTTAACTAGACCACATATGCCTAAAATATAGCCTTCTATATGTATTTTAACTTGAGCAATTCAATTTCAAGATCATTTAAAATATCTAATAGAATGTCCAACAAGATCCTTGTGTATCTAAATAAAAGTAACAGTCGACAAACTTCCTACTCTAGAATTCATTTTGGTGTTTAGTACATTATTAATTAATAATTATTACTCTAGAAAGCTGGGATTTATTTTTTATGGAAAGCCATTGAAAATTCAAATCTATATAAATATTTCTCAAAGTATTGTTTTAGACTAGAGAGTAAAGAATTAGATTCATGCCATCAAATAGATGGAAGAGATATTTTTAAGGTAGGGTAGAGAATAATATAGAGATCATTTTTAAATTAATATTTAGATTAATTGGTTTAAATTATCTTATTCATTTTGAGTAGTGAAATTTTTAATACAAGAAACAATTAAAAGTCATCATTTGAATATATAGATTAAGTACCTACATTTTCTGTGTTGGAAAAGTCAAATTAAGAAAAAATAAACAATAATAATCTTCTCATGAAATTTTGGAGGCATATATATTTCATTCTATTACTAAATAGTTGAAACTACATAATTGTGAGAGTAGCTATACTATTGCCTAGGGGAGTCGTGAAAAGACTATAATTTATATCCTCATACATAATAAATGTTGCAAAGACTATACCTGAGCTTAAATGGTGGATAGGTGAAAGAAGTGGCATAGATGGCTACATGTGAAAGACACGGATGGTGAAAGGTGGCTAGTGGTCTATGTTGATAGGCCATAATTAATTTACTTTCTAAACCGGTCCTATTAGTGGATAGTTGATTAGAAGTTAATTAAATTAGATACAATATATTGTTATGCCAAAAATAACATTGAGTAAAATATACATCATCTTAATAATTAATTAATTGATATCTAGAGATTACAAATTTTGAAATAGATTTTACTATGAGAAATGATAAGATGACTAATGTACTTTCATATTAGCCTTAAAATCTAAAAGTGTTGTTACTATTAATAATATCATTAATTCTCGTGTTCTATAATTGAAACAAAATTGAAACTAGAAAATTATGAAATAATGTTAAAATAAAGAAATATGTCCTCTTTTCAATGAGAAAATTTTGAAATAGATTTTTTTCCTATGTAAAAATATAAGGATGAAATAGAAAAAAAATATACTTCTAAACATTGATGTCAAAATCAAGTCTAGATTTTTTGAGGAAATCGTCACTATTCTATAGTGGTTCTTAAGAAGACAGATAATGTCTGGAAGTAAGGTATGCTCTTGACAAGTATGGTGGTGCTTTTCTTGGATTGTGAGATGATATTTCCCCTAAATTTTGGGTTGTAGCTTTGAAGGTTAAGTTCCTTGGTATAAGTAGAGACAATAGGAAGTTCAATTTGGTGTATTGTCACCTTCTGGGGAGGTAAATTTGTATTTTTTTATGTCGTTCTTGGTTAAGTTGGTGGCTAGATGGAGTTTCCTATCACTTGTGGTAGTCCTAGAGTAGTTATTTGAGGGTTGTTCATGCTCTTGTTACCATGTAAATTATTCTTACTCCTAGTTATAATGGTAGATAGTGATGGTTTTTTAGTAATCTCTTGTCATTTGCATCTAGTGACTAGTGTTCATTTAATCATACAGTCTAGATATGTGAGAGTTTCTATGTTTTGGACTAGAATTGGAGAGACTTGCTATGATGTTCTAGTGTTTATGGTACATTTGGAGGATCAAGTACTAGGTGTACTCTATCCTTGGATTTTGCAAGATTCTAGGAGCAAGCCTATTCATTAGGGAAAAGGTGTAACACTTCTTCCATTTTATTTTTTGAGATGTGCATATTTTGATGATGTTCTAGCTTTGTATTGATATAAGCATGGGTTGCATGTGTGTTCTTCCTGAGTTCTATTTCTATGTTATCTATTAATGCTTGTATGGTGTTCCTTATGTCTTATGATGTATTTTGACTATCGGTCATTGTTGTGATTGTATTAAGATGCATGCTTGTGTACTATTGTGATTGATCCCTTATATGGATCTGATGTGCTCTTGGCTGACGATATTTCATCTGATGTGTGTAAAATGATATTATGCTTAATGTTATGATTAGATTAAATTGGAGAGGCTCGAACCATTACATAGCTACTATAGAAAAGAAACCCAAGGACTCACAAGAAGTGAGATCCCTAAACTAGAGTGCTAGCTACTTAAAAAAAAAGAACCTAGTAGACACCCAAAACTAGACACCACAAAAAAAAAAAATGAGACTAGTCTAAATAAGCAAATAGAACAAAAAAGCCAATGGACACATTAAGATGATATTATGCAAGTAATGTTAATCATGCTTCAATTTATGATGTTCGATATGTTTATTAAATATGGATTTTATGTGATTGTGGCTATAGTATCATAAATTGCACTGCTTTTATTATGAGTCTAATTTCATGCTCTCTCTAACACTCATTTTAGTTTTTCATTCCTCTAAGCATTATAGGACCATTGATTGATTTGAATTAATCTCTAACTCAAGAATATGAGTCCTATCTTATTTAAAAACTTCAACATATTCCAATTTGGGAAATTAGTTTAGTGTGCCCCTTATTCTATATCATTTTAAGTTCATTTGAGGTTCTAGCCTACTTAAATATTGTCAATCATAATAAATTCCAGTTCCAATATTAGGATCCTATTATCTTGCTTTTCTTATAATTTGGGCCTATTTTTTGATGACTCTATTCAAAAGTATGAATGGTATGATGCATTTCAGCTTAAATTTGGGATATTAATGTGTTGGCCTTAATATTTCTAGATATGGTTTCATAATTGGGATATGACCATTGTAATTCAACCTTTTATCAATTCAAAGCTTGTAACTCACATATAAGAAAGTTATATTTCCTCATTTGGAAAGCATTAAGAAGTAATTGATGTGAAATCCTTATGATGAGAGATATCTACAAAAAAAGAGTCTAAATGTATGAATATTTATGAAATAATAAGCAACATCAAGTCATCATTAACATTTATTCATCATGATTGAAGCTTCAAAGAATGAACATGGAAGATGATAGGGAGTCATTACCTAATTATTGGCTTGTACCTCTCCCTAAAGGGGTTTGTTATGATTCATTTCATTCTTACATTTTTGCAATTTAGCTTCATATTTGAGTTTTATCTTTGAGATATGAGATTCATGTGTTCTTGATCACATTGGATTGTTTCATTTAGGGTTACTCTCATTTACTTTAGTAGGAATCTTATTTATGTTTATGAATTCATGCTCATCATATTCTTTGACACACTTAAGGTTCATAGCACAAACTATTGTTTTCAAATTTGACTTGGCTATTCTTGGACGTAAAAATCAACAAAATAAGGGATTGACTGAGGCAAGACCTTATATAGCCACAACCCTATATTCTCTCTATTTTGCAGGTTTAGAAATAAGTCTCAATCAAAGTTTGAAGATACATGAGTAGGAAAAAGTATGATGAGATTTGATCAGAAAGGGCCTAGATAGTGGCAACAAGTGCTTGTTTCCTCTAGAGTAGGGCACCTAGCACCCTAGTGCTTCCTAGCATCATAGTCCTTATTTGGGATGAAATTTGGTAGGAAAGTAACACAGAATCCCTGGGTTTGAGATCTTTTTTCCATTTTTAGTTGAGGATCAATTAGGACTAGGAAACCTAGCCACGATGTCTACCCGATTTCAACTCTATTTTCTACAACAAGTGCATTTTTAAGTCTTTGTTCCATATTTTGTACTATTTTGTAGCATTCAAATTCATAGTCACTCAGTCTCACTAGTTTATGTATTCATTCATACACTCTATAGCACCTAGTTAGTTTACATTTAAATCAATAGTTTACATTTAAATCAATTAAGCAATGTTTCAAGTGAAAAGGGAATAGAGCCCATGGATTTCTTGACCCTCTTTGAGTAAGAAAAGTCAAGCATAATACCCCCTTTCTATTTTTATTCCAATGTTTAATGAAAGAGGGTTTGGTACTAGTTTAGTTTTTAGCTAGAGTTATACACCATTTTTTCATCCTGGACATTTTGGTGAACTTGATATGTTACTTTCCTTTTGATTTCAGAAAAAGTATACAAACATAAAAAAAAGAATTATACATTGTTGTACCTTTAATTATGTGTATTTAGATTATATTTACATTTCACAAGCTTCATTTTATTAGATTACATCATTTCATTGCAACAATTACAGAAAGTTTCTCTATTCTTATATTAAAAAATGAAAAACAAAAACCAGTCCCTCTCCTGGAGAAAGCAAGCTATTGAACCATGTTGGATCTCTCTTTAGAAGAATTCCATGCCTTTGATGAGCTATTTAATAGTGATGAATTTGATATGTTAGATGAATCCCTTGATGAATTTTTCCTTGTTGATTTATCCTCTATGAAACCTATCCCAAGATTTTGATAAAGATTGATCAACATGATACATGTGTTTGGTTACAAGAATAAACTTGAGAAGGCTCAAGTTTTTGTGCATCTTCACTGTTGTTCAAGGTGGTAAGAATCCTAGTTCTATCTTAAATTTTGTAAAATATATCAACCAAAAAGATAAGATGAATAAAACATTGGAAATATGCAGGAATTGATTATGTGTTGTCATTGATGTCAACACTACTCCGGTTGGATGCTGACCTACTCTGGTTGGACATGGTTTTGGCAAAGGTTATCAAAGATTCTACTATGGTATGTTTAGATTGTTGGATTCGGTTTTGGAAGGATATTCATGATGATTATATGTATGTCATATTTAGTTGGTTCATGATTTGGTGCTCCGAAAGCTATTGATTATGTTCTAGACTATTGGCTGATGTTCTTGGTCCTGGTTGGCGATATTTGATGCAATGGTCAAGTGGTTTTGATATGGCTTCTAGAAATGGTTCTTAACATGCTAAAGGTGCTCTTGATCATGTCCCAATTGTTTGGTGGATTTTCATTGGCTAGCATGAAGAGTTGGTGATCCTATTTGGGTCTGGTAGGATATTCTATGTTATTGACATTGAGTGCTTTTCCCTGTTGGTGTAACATGTTGTCGTTGATCTTAAATCCTCTCCAAAAATGTTTGATGATTTGAGGATGTTATTTGGGTCCTTGGATGACATGGGTTGTGATCCATTTTTTTTTTTTGTATTGTAATGATAAATCTATATTAGGGTGGCTGACATACTTATTTAGGTCTATGTAATGTATAAATATGATTATAAGATCGCATTGTAGATAATGAATGAATGGTGGATAGATGTATTGGATGCATAGATGAGGGATTAACAAATATATGTAGATACAAAATAAGGTCTGCAAGGTTGATAGAAGTCGTTGATCAAGTTGTATGAGGATTTAGTCCTTCGTTCGTGTTGCAGACAATGTGCTTAATAGGAACTATAACCAAGCATTAGGAGATGCTATTCCCACAGTTCATTTCCTTTGGATTATAGTCGAGTGATTATGTAAGTTTGTGAGACTTCCCTTTTGTGTTGAGGAGTGTCCTTTAGGCAGTTGGCCTGATTGCAAGTGCAATCCCCATTGTAATATTTTCACATACTGCTACAGAAGTATTATCTGATTGTGGGTAGGGTATCCCACCGTGGTTTTTCCCTTCACTGGGTTTTCCACGTCAAAATATTGGTGTTGTCTATTGTGTACTCTCATTATTTATCTTTCATAGTGTTTTTCTCATTTTGCTCTGCTAGAAGGTTTATAATCTATAATAATTGTTTAACTTGTAGAAAATTGATTCACCCCCCCCTCTCAGTTTTCCTACGATTCATTCTAGAAAATCGTATCAGAGCAAGATCTTCTCTACAAAAGCCTAACTGCTTGAGGAGATCCAATGGCATCAAGTTCTTCATCTAATTTCTATCAGAAGGAGAGTCTCAGACTTGATGGTACAAATTATAAATTATGGAAGGAATGAATGAGGATTCATCTGAGATGTCTTGGAGCTGAGATATGGGAGATAATAGTGTAAGGTGATACACCTCATGATCCTATTTCTAGAACTTTCGCACCTGATGATGAACAAAAGAATACTGATAATAATGTCAGAGAAAAAGAAGCATTGTTAAGTGCCCTATCAGATGAAAAATTGTTGAATGTCATAGAGCTAGAAAATGCAAAGCAGATCTGGTTGAAGCTTGAAACTCTTTATGAAGGCAACCAAGATGGAAAGATAATTTCTTTCATGGATAGAGTGAATGAGATTTTCATGGGAATCAAATGTTGCAGTGGAACAGTTAATGAGGATGAGATCATTTCAAAAATTTTAAGAGTTTTACCTCCAGCTTACAAAATGAAAGGTACTACAATAAATGAACTCCAGACAATGTCAAATACCCATGTTACCAGAGCTACATTACCTAGGAAATTGACTACTTTTGACCTTGAAGAGCTTGGAGATCAAAATGCTACTAAAACAAAAACTGCATTTAAAGCATCCACATCTGATAAGCAAAAGATAGATTGGAAAGAGTTATATGCTAAAGAGATGGAGACATTGAAAGAGAGAACAAAGAACTTGAAGAATTGGAAGCCCTAATTGCCAGAAGAAACCCTAAAGGACCAGTTTGAATGAAGGAAAAGTTCCATTTAAATATTTTTCATGCAATAAGATTGGTCACTTTGCTTCTAGATGTCCTTAAAGAGTTGCAAGGAATCATGAAATATTTTTGAGTAATTATAAACCTAATTTGAAATATCAGATCAAACCTAAATATATAAATAATAAGGACAAATCATGTTACTATGCTAGCGATGATGATTTTGGTATTACTGATGATTCTGATGATGATGAACCCGTAAGTGGATCAAGTAATGGAAGCTCGGGCAGTTGAAAAGATTGGGTCTTTATTGCTATCAAGAATGAATCTTCAGAACCTATCAATGATACAATTCATACTGAGGACAAAGCCCTAGCTGCTAAAATTGAAGATATAGATGAATGGGTTATAGACAGTGGTTGCTCACACCACATGACCGGTGATATGAGGAAAGTCCTAACTCTGCAAGAATTTGATGGTGGACTAGTAAGATTTGGAGATAACAAGGCATTCAAGGTCAAAGGAAAAGGAACAATATCCTTGGATGGTAAGAACAATACCGACAATGTTTATTATGTTGAAGGTTTGAAGCATAATCTCTTGAGTGTAGGACATATGGTAGATAGAGGATTTCATTTGCAATTCAAAGATGCAAAATCCAAGATTATCAATAAATCTGGATTGGAAATTGCATCCAGAACTCAAACCAAAGGAAATATCTTTCATTTGAATTCTGGTGACAAGACTTGCTTGATTTCTCAGATTGATGAAAGTTGGCTATGGCATAAGAGGATGTGTCATGTGAATTTTGATTGCATATTAAATATCAATTCAACCAAGGTTGTCAGAGATTTGCCCAAGATCATCAAGCCTCATAATATAGTATGTAGAGAATGTCAAAAGGGGTAAGAAAGTCCAAACTTGTTTCAAAAGCATATATGACAAATTTAAAGAAATTATTGATCTTATTCATACAGATCTATGTGGTCTAGCAAGGACTAAAATTTTTTAGGGAGATAGATAATTTATGCTTCTTATTGATGATTACTCTAGAATGATGTGAGTTACATTTTTGAAAGAAAAATATGAAGCCCTTGACAAATTCAAAATATTCAAAGCTAAGGTTGAGATAGATACAGGATTGAAGATAAAATGCTTAAGAGCAGATCAAGGTGATGAATTTACATCCAGTGAATTCAACAATTTTGTGAGAAATATGGAATCAATAGATAATTATCTACACCTAGAACTCCACTGTAGAATGGATTAGTGGAAAGAAAGAAAAAAACTATCTTAGATGATGCAAGGACAATGATTATGGAATCCAAACTGCTTGATATTTACTAGAGAGAAGCTGTAAATACTGTAGTCTACACTTTCAATAGAATACACATAAAATGTGATACTCGTAAGACTCCTTTTGAATTATGGTTTGGTCATACTCATACTGTCAAGTATTTCAAAAATTTTGGAAGTAAATTCTCTATCAAAAGAGATGATGCAATAGGGAAATTTGATCCTAGATGTGATGAAGGAATATTCTTGGGTTATTCTACTAAGAGAAAACCATATAGATGATTTAACAAAAGATTGCAAAGGATAGTGGAAAGCACAAATGTCAGAGTGGATGAGAAAATAAATAATTAGATCAGATCATATGACTATGGATCAGAAGATGAGATTGTTAGATTAGAACCTAGTATGCAAGAATCAGATCAAAAAATTGATCCAGTTGCTCCGGTAACATCAAAAAATTCCACAGTAACTATTGAAGAGCATAAAAAGTCAGAAAGTCAAGATAATCCAAAGACTCCCAGGTATGTAAAGCTGAATCATTCTGAAGATCAGATCATTGGAGATAAGAGAAAAGGTGTGATGACAAGAAGAAGGTTAGTTGCTGAAGAGGTATGTTTGATATCTCAAATTGAACCGGAATCAATTATTGAAGCATGTAAATATGGGAATTGGATGAAAGCAATGGAAGAGGAATTAAATCAGATAGAAAATAACAACACATGGGAATTGGTTTCTAGGCCTAAAAATAAAAATGTTATTGGAACTAAATGGGTATTCAAAAACAAATTAAATGAAGAAGGATACGTTGTAAGAAACAAAGCTAGATTGGTTTGCACAAGATACTCAAAACAAGAAGGAATTGATTATGATAAAACTTATGCTTCGGTTGCAAGGATTGAAGTAGTAAGACTATTTCTTTCCTATATTGCACACAAGAACTACAAGGTATATCAGATGGATGTCAAATGTGCATTCCTAAATGGAGATCTTGAAGAAGAAGTCTACATTGAGTAGATTGATGTATTTACACTATCAGAGGACAAGGACATGGTCTGTAGATTGAGGAAAGTCTTATATGGATTGAAACAAGCCCCTAGAGCCTGGTATGATAGATTGGATAAACATGTTTTAAAGCTAGGATTCAGTAAAGTTCTGATTAATTAGAAAAGTAGGTTTTTAGGACCTGAAACCTTTAACATAGGATATTAAGAAATGTCATCATAGAGTTCTAAAACATAAAAACTAGATACAAAATGACTGGCAAAATGCCAGTAAATAGAAAAGACAGCATAAGATAGGAACAACAAAACAACAGAAACTAGGAATACACTGCACAATTAAAGAGTGTTCAGAAGGTCCTCCACCTTAATCACTAGCTGGTCATAGGAGGCCGCAACAACTTTGAGTTTATCGAGGTCCTTATTAGGCTTCTTCTCTTTCTGTTTTCCTCTGGTTCTAGTTTTGGGTCCTTGAACATCTCCTATGCCTTCAGTGTTAGTGTCCATGTCCAGGGTATCCTTCTCCTCATCCAATTTGCTAATGAGAGTTTTAGTATTGCCAGCAGAGACCTTCAAAATGTTCAAGCTTTGCTCTATGATACTTTTGAGACATTCCTCAATTTTGATGACTTTACTGACAGTTTCTAACATAGTTTGATCCATAGCATTAGCTTTTCCTTTCCTCTCCAGTAGGTCTTTCTCGGTTTTCTTGAATTTGGGGTTGACAAAGTCTCTTATGTTTTCAGCTTTGGCAATAGTATTTGTCAAATCCTCCATATAATCAGCCATAGTCTTCCCTTCCCCTGTGTTAATAGTTTCCAGAATCTGGATTTTTTGGTTGAGTTTTTTGTTGTCATCCACAACTTTCTTGCAACTGGTGAATAACCATTCCATGGTGTCCATGAAATATTTCATACCCTGAGGAGGTGGGTTTACAGAGAGATCAATCTTTCCAGAGTTGTCTTGTTCCTTATTTGGGGTGTCACCAACAGTAGCTTTGTCATCAGCCCTAATAATTTCTCCAATGGTCACCTCCAAGTTTTGGTCAACTTCCATAATCTTTTTCTACTTTTTATCCTTCAACTCCTTCACATTCTCATCCTTTCTCTTTTGTTTGTTTCTGGTCTGTGTATGGACTTTAGTTTTCTTTTTACCAAAACCCTGGGGTTTCCCCTTCTCTGAATCTTTTGAGCCCTCCTCCTTCGAGGAAGAGCTAATCTGGAGAATTTTTCCTTTGGGTTTCTTTCCCTTTGAGGAGGAAGGCCTATTTTTCAAATATTTCCTCTTCTTACCTATTTCAACTTTCAAGTCATCCCTACTCTACTTAGACTCACTCGTTGGATCAATATCAAAACCCTCATCCAAGGAAAAAATAGAGTCCGACCCATCCTCCTCAGACTCAGAAATAGAGGGCTGCGGGTGGGCTATTTCTTTAGCCTTGAGATGGTAATAAATAAGAACCATTAATCCCTGATGCATGGCAGTGTCCCCCGTAGTGTTCTCTTTATAGGATTTTATGCTAGCATTCATAGAACATAACATAAAATATGGAATGTTAACCTTCTCGTCATGCCTAAAATGATTTGGCAAAACAAAACGGTAGCCGTATACTTTAGTGAATCTACCATCTAAAGTAATATAGCACATTATAACAAAAGGACCTCCCTCCATGGTTTGATAAAAGCCCTAGGGGGATAGTAAGTTTTACTTAGCTTAACCAGGCATTTTTTTCTCCTTTTCAGTTTCCGGATATCTATCAATGCCTCCTTGCTCACTTTTCTATCTCTGTAGTAGTTGCTTCCTTCCCTTTGGAGCCTCGTGGCTTGGGTAATAAGGTCTTCATCTATGAGAACAGACTAGTCTCCCATCTTCAAAATACCCTTTCTCCAGTTTTTACAAAAGAAATTGGTGATTGTGGCGTCCCATCTATGAAGCCTCTGCATAAATTTAGAAAAACCACCCTTCTGTAGTATGTTCCAGACTGCCTCCTTTTGCTTCCATTTCTTGCAGTTGCTAGGCTCGTATCAGCGTTTGTTTCCACCCATATTTTTTCTATTCAAAGTAGAATGTTGAGACTTGCAGAGAACTTTAGACCGAAAGTTTCTTGGAGCTACCAAATTTACCCGAAAAGCGTGAGAAGTGATAGATTGAGTGTTATAATAAATGGTGCTGACAATATTATAATTGCCCGAAGTGCTCCTTTTAATCCATTTCATTATTAGTTTGTACATCAAAAATCTTTGGGATGCTATGATATCGGTCCTTGAAAATTATTAATCTTACTTCCTCAAGGAGGCCTTGTTCACCATGCCAAGTAATCATTTCATCTTGATTGACCGTCGGGTTGGCTGCCCAGTCAGTAGACTCATTAGCTTCACGGTAGATATGAGATATGTAGCTTTTCTCAAAAGTGTTGATGAGGTCTTTAGCTACTTTTATAATGTTATTAATAGACTATGAAGGCCTAGAGGTCCCCTTGAGACATTTCATGATGTTGTTTGAGTCCCCTTCAATCCATACATAGGGGCAATTCCATCTTTTTGTGAGAAGAATACCTTGGAGTGCTACCATTGCTTCTACTTTGTGATTTGTTTGACTTCCTATTGGAACAACAATCAAATCCTTGCATATACCTTTGTCATCTCTAAGAATATCTCCACATCTCGCAGGGCCTAGATTACCTTTTGCAGCACCATCAAAATTGACTTTGAACCAACCATGAGGGGGAGTTTGCCACCTTGCTTCAAGTCTTTTGTTTTTCTTAGGATTATAATTGCCAGCATTCTTCAAATTCTAGGAACTCAAAATGTGAGATTCCAAAGGGTTGGTCGAAAAACAAGGGCCCCCAATGACCCCAATGTTCTCCACAATCACCCATTGAATTTTCTAGAACACAATATCTTGAGTAAGAGTGGTGTTCCTAAAGATATGATTGTTTATTTCTTTCCATAGTCCCCACAGAATGTGAGGGAGTGATAGCTATCACAAAGATCTAAAAAATGAGCTATACCAATGGTAATTCTAGGAGTGGAACAACTCACTAATAGTATTAGGAAACACCCAATCAATGCTAAAACTCTTAAGAAATTTTTCCTAGATTGAAGTAGAATAGGAACAGTGGATAGCTAGATGGTTCACTACCTCTTCCTCCTTAAGACAAAAGAGCACATATATTAGGAAATGCAAATCCTCTACCCTTGAGGTTATCTAAGGTCAAGATTTTATTTTGAAGAATAGTCCAATAGAAAAAGTTGATTTTGGGGGTTAGACCCTTTATTCAAGCTTTAGGCCAAAAAGGATTATCAGGAGGGGCAGGGGAAAGAAAACCATACATTGAAGAGATAGTAATGATACCTTTGGGTTCATATTTCCAAATAAGGGAGTCTTCCTCTTTATTCAACTATATCGAAGATAGACGGTTCTTAAGCTTAATGAGGCTTGGGTGGATGCTTTCAATGTTCTGGCAATTATTGCTTGTCCAATACCCTTCAACTAGAGGACCAAAAGATATAATATAGGAGGAAGCATAGGGGGCCCAGTCTGGGATATCAGTCAAAGGTTTATCAAAAATCCAGGGGTCTTCCCAAAATTTAACTTTCCTACCATTGCCAACTTTCCAAGTAACCCCTTTAGCAATGCTATCTCTACAATTAGAGGCATGGTTCTAGATGTGGGACCCATTAATGCTGATTTCAGAATTGATAAAAGAGGAAAGAGAAGAGGACACAAGAGAGTACTTATTTCACCAGATTTTACACCATTCATTATTTGAGTGGAACATTCTCCAAACTTGTTTGGATAGGAGAGCTTCATTTAAGGTCTGGATTCTTCTCAGTCCCAAACCTCCTTTACTTTTCGGTCTGCATACATGTTCCCAAGCCACAAGATACATTCTTTTCTTGTCCTCAACCCCTGACCATAGAAATTTTCTTTGAATTTTCTCAATTGCATCAGCATACTTAACAAGAATTTTGAAAAGGCTTAGGCCATAGATAGGTATTATTTGAAGATAATCTTTTAGAATTTGAAGCTTTCCAGCCTAACTTAAAAGGGCACCTTTCCAAACAGCTATCTTTTTCTGAAATTTGTCCACTAGAGAGCTCCAGAAAGAATCAGGAGGTGCAATGCCCAAAGGGAGGCCAAGATAAGTGGTAGGAAGATCTACAATCCAACATTCTAGGTTTTTGTTGATTCTCTGTTGTCTTCTCTTTGGAGTATTGATGAAAAAAACTTCGATTTTGACCCAATTAATGAGCTGAGCAGATGCAGAGGCAAACGTGCAAAGAGTGTCCTTCAAGGTTATAGCTTCAGAAATACTTGATTCCCCCATGACAATGGTATCGTCCACAAACTATTGGTGGGAGCAGATAAGATTAGTTGAAGAGGGTTGAAGTCCCTTAAAAGAACCTTGCATAACCATATTTTCCATAGACCTTCCAAAACATTCAACCATACTAATGAAGAGGATAGGGGAGATGGGATCCCCTTGCCTCAGTCCTCTAGATGCTTGAAAGAAGGGGGAAGGGGAGGCATTGACAAGAACAACAAAAGAGGATGAGGTAATAAGCTGACCGAAGAGGTCAACACATTTGGTGGAAAAACCATAAGCCACAAGAACCTTCACATGAAAAGACCAGTCAACCTAGTCATAGGCCTTAGACAGATAAAGCTTGAGGATGAGACTCTATTTCTTAGCCCTAACAAGAGAATGAATATTCTCATGAACGGTAATAATGGAGTCAATAATTTGTCTTCCTAGGACAAAACCATTTTGTTGATGATTAATCAAAGAAGGAAGGACAGTCAGAATTCTGGTAGTAAGAACCTTGGAGATGATCTTATAGAAAGAATTACATAGGTTGATAGGTCTGAACTTGTCCATGGAGTCAGCACCTTGGGTTTTGGGAATAAAAGAAATGAAGGTGCCATTAATTTCCTTCAAAAGTCTTCTGGCCCCAAAAAGTTCCTTGACCCCGTTGGAAACATCTTTCCCGACAATGTCCCAAAATTCTTGGAAGAAGAACATGGGAAAACCATTTGGTCCGGGGTTTTTATTACCATCAAAAGAAAAAATAGCATTTTTATTTCCAAAATCGAAGGAATGGAAGAAAGAGAGACATTCATATGCTCATCAATAAGACAAGGAATGGTTTGAAGAAAAGAAGATTGAGCATTAGTATCCAACCTGTGATCCCTCCTGAGAAGTTCCAAAAAGTACCTTTTGGCTTCAATCCTAATTTCTTCCTCCTTGACCAGCTCCCCATTGTCCACTGTCAATTTAGTTATCTTGTTTCCCACTTTATGTTTGAGCACAGACATATGAAAAAATCTTGTATCCTATCTCCTTCCTTTAGCCAAATGCATCTTGATCTCTGCTTCCAATAAGTTTCCTCTTTAACAATGATTTCATGGTATTTTTTAAGGGTCTCATTTTCTTTAGCAATAGACACAGTACTGAAGCCATCCTTCTGAATTTAGACCTGTATTTTCTTGAGGTCATCGTGGACTTTTCCTTTGGCCTCAAAAATGTTCCCAAAGCTAGATTTATTACAGAGTCTTATATTGTCCTTTACACTTTTAAGTTTCATTGCAAATCCGTACATAGAAGTTCCCTCAACTTGGATATTCCACCAATTCTAAATATTATGAGTGATTTTTGGATGATGAGTCCATATTTTTTCAAATTTGAAAGGAAAATGTCTTCTTCTATTAATTGGGTCAGCAATGAAGGTGATGGGAAAATGATCTAACCCAACCCGGATATGGGTAGATAGGGAGCATAAATAATGTCTGTACCATTCATCAGAGATAAGAGCCTTGTCAAGGCAAACTTGGATAATATCATTACCAGTTCTCCTGCTAGTTCAAGTGTAATTGCATCCCTATATCTCCACATCATTGAGAGCCTGAGTATTTATAAAGTCCATAAGGGCCAACCTACTTTCCAACTGAGAGGTGCTTCCACCAAATTTCTCCTCTTCTCTCAAAGGATTATTAAAATCTCCCATGACTAGCTAGCTAAGATTTTTGAAACTGTCCTTAACTTCTTTAAGATTTTTCCAGAAGGAGTTTTTTGGCTTTCAAGGTGTTGGGTGCATAAATATTGGTGAGGACCCATGATGTTCCATCTTTTAAATGCTCAAATAGGATAAAAGAGAAAAAAATTTCTTGAATAAGAACATGGCCTATGTCACTATTAAGATTCCAAATGGTAGCTATACCTCCCGAAGCACCTTCCAAACTACCACCACTAATACTCCCATTTTTAAAAAACTTCAAAGATTCAACTTTTTCTCCACTCATTTTGGTCTCTTGAATAAGAAAAACATTAGGTTTGCTATCCCTTATCATATTCCTAATGATATCATGTTTATGAGGATTGTTAAGTCCCCTTATATTCCAAGAGATAATATTCATAGTTACCGATTCCTAACTCCTTAAGAGTCTTCTGGGTCCCATGTACATTGTTCTTACTAGCCTCCTTGTCTTTGGCTTTATGGTTAGAAGGTTGTCATGGGGAAGAGGAGATATGCCCAACATCAACTTGAGCTATTCAGCTGGATTTCCTTAGTTGAGAAGCCGAGGGAGTGGATCCTTTCTTGTTCCTATTTTTTGGTATTTTCTAGTCAGCTTCTTTCTCAAGAACCACTTCCAGATTACTAAGGATTTTGGATATTTCATCATCTCCCCAATTAGGGAATCTGGAATCATGTGAGACACTATTTACTATTTTTGAGTTCTTATCTGAATCCGAAAGGTTTATATCTAGTATAGCACATTTTTGGGCTTCTTGCATTTCAGAACTTATCATGAGTGGGGAAGAATCCATCTTTTCTTCTTGGCAGCCAGGGATCTTCGCTTCCTTAGGTTGATCCTCTTTCTTTTGCATTTCCTTACTAGCACAAGTATCAACAATTACCACTCCAGCTGTGTCTTTTAAAGTTTTAGACCGTTCTTTCAATTCCTCTGTTTGGATCTGCTTTGTCAAAGAGTTGTTTACTTTGGTTGGCTCATTTCTCAATACTTCTTGAGTTGGAGGATTGGAGGAAGAGGTTGAGGACACTTCCTGATTTTACCCCAATGGTTCAAAACAATTATTGCCGATAAAGTCATCTTCCTTATTCTCTAAGTTTTTGACTTGCCATACCTTTTTTTGGAGCCTTTTTACTTTCAACCAGGGGTTTAGTCTACTTGAACTCTCCTTTCGGCTTGATAGGACATGATTTTACCTAGTGGCCAACTTTCTTGCAATGGAAGCAGGCAAAGGGGATAGATTCATATTCTATTTTTTGTTTCCATGCCCACAACTTTGACACTATATCTATCTATTCTGACATGTCTGTATCATGGGCTATCCCTACACAAAACCTAGCACGAGTTTGTCTCCTTTTTGAAGCTTTGACTGGGTCTATAGAGAGGAGTTCACCAAAGGAGCTTGCAATTCTTGAGAAGATGCTTTCTACCCAATATTCAAGAGGCAGACCTGGTAATTTTACCCATATTGAACTTGGGCCAAGAGGGAGTCACTCATGTTCAAGTTCAGATGCCATTTCCGAAGAACCAAGGCTGTCTTTCCTACCATTCAGGGACTTCCACAAAGTATCCTTAGTTTATCTTCTTCACATGAGAAAGTAAAAGATAGGAGGCCTTTAGGCAAAGCTGAGATTTCAACACTACCCTTCAAAGCTAACTTTCACTTGACATAAACCCTTACCACTTCGATGTTTGGATGTGAACCCATAAATTTGCCTACCAAGGAGTTCAACATACTATTTATATTATGATCCAGAACCAGATTAGGGATAGAAATAGCGAACTTTCCACAGGATGGATTAGGAATATTCTTGACAGGAGGTAAAGAGGATTTACCAGATAGTTTTGTTCCAAAAAGGGATGACCATTTTCAAGGTTCATTTCCATTCTCTAAGGTCTCATCATGTGGGTTGGACCCCCCACTGGATCCCTCCCCCAAAAACCCAGAACCCTCTTTCTTCTCTGGCAGAGTACCATTAGTCTGTGAAATGTCAATAGCCTTTAGAATATTCAGAGGCTTGTCCTTCTCTCCCATAGGACTAGCTCCTTCAATCTAGCCACTCCCACCATTGGAATTAGAGTTCTCACCTTTCAAAGAATTTGAATTTTGAATTCTCCCATTACCACTTGAATTTTGAAGTTAATGCTGATACAAAATTATATTATAAGATTGAGTATGATGAAATATTGATCATTGAATTCTTTTTTGATGATATCATTTTTGGAGGAGAATAAAATATATGCATGACATTTTCTGATGACATCAAGAATGAATTTGAAATGTTTATGATTAGTGAGATGAAATTTTTCTTAGGATTGCAGATCACTTAAATTGATAAAGGTATTCTCATCTGTCAAACTAAATATGTGAAATAATTGCTAAAGAAATTTGGACTTGAAAACTCAAAACTAGTTGGAACCCCTATGATAATTGGTTGCAAACTATCAAAGAAAGATGAATCTCCTATAGTGAACTCAACTAGATACAAATCAATGATTGGTGGACTACTATAATTAACTCAGACCAAACCGGATATAATAAATATTGTCTGCATTACTTCTAGATTTCAGTCTGATCCAAGAGAAAATTATGAAATTGTTGTTAAAAGGATATTTAGATATTTGAAAGGAACAACAGATTATGGGTTACAGTATCCAAAGGATGATGATTTCAGATTATGTTCCTATATAGATTTAGATTGGGTAGGAGATGTTGATGAGCAGAAGAGAAATACAGGTAGTGCATTATTTCTTGGGATTAAATTAGTCTCATGGCTTATAAAAAAATAATCATGAACTTCATTATCTACTACTGAAGCTGAATATGTAGATGCTGCAACAAATTATACTCAGATCTTATGGATGAAGCAGATATTGGAGGATATAAGGGTAATTTATGATGAGCCTATTCTTATTCACTGTGATAATACAACTACAATTGATATATGTGCCCACTTAGGAACAAATTGCAAATATTCTAAAAAAATCATTGCCTAAAGATACTTTTGAATATTTTAGAAATAAATTGGGGGTCACCACCCCTCTAGAAGAGACTTAGAGATGCAGAGATGCATCAATCCGGTGAGCTTAACAAAAATATCTTATGATCTAGGTTGATAAGATGGTGTTGCTACTCAGGGGGATTAGTTAGTTGATGTTGGCAATTAACACTCAATTGGTTGGTTTCACTATGTTTTCATTGATGGAAACATGATATCTTATTTCAGCTTCATGTTTTGTTGTGTATTGGCATGCACTTCACAGACACTACATTGCCACCAACATCGGTAGGATAGAAGGATTTCTTTGGTTACCGATAATGCAGGACAACATGGTTTATAATATGGTTATTGGTATTGGAGGCTGACATATCTTAAATCCGGGATTGGAAATTGTTTTTAATATTTATGCATTCATGTTATCTAGCCGACATGTAATTTGATATTGTAATTATCTTTGTAAGTCAACATAAGGAAAGATAAATTGTATACAGTATATAAGTTAGTTGGATTAGATCATTTTGCAATATAAGAGTAACCGATATGGTGATGGATATGCGAATGTGATATAATGTGAAATATCTTAGAGAGCTTATGTATGTGAGGATATTTATGTAACGGTTATTCCAATAAAGGGTTTAGGGTTTCAGAATGGAACAGACAGAGCTTAAACCGGAACTGTATTCTAGCATAGAAGATGCTATCTTAGTAGTTCAACACTTCTCTGGATTGTAGTCTGGATTTATTTGTAGTCAGTGAGGCTCCTTTTGTGATTGAGTAGTGTGCTCTAGGCTATAAGCCTTCCTACAAGTGCAGGCCCCTTATATTTTGTAATATCTCTTCATATGGCCAGTGGATTGATATTGTGGGTCACAAATCCCATTGTTGTTTTTCCTTGTTGATGTTTTCCACATATAATTATATGTGTTATGATTCTCATTTATGTGATTGCCTTATTGGTTGCTTTACTTCTTTCAATTTTGTATGTACCGGTATACCAGTTTGTGTATGCATATTTTTATAAAGCTAAAATTGATCATTTTGGTATAAAACTGATTCACCCCAACTCTTAGTGTTATTGGATTCCAATAATTAGTATCAGAGCCTTGTGCCTCAGAGTAAGTTTAATAGCTTGAGGAAGATCCTGAATCCAGAATCCATGGATATGGATTTGGAGAAGCAACTTGAGATGGCACTTGAAGATTATGATGTTGAAAGGTTGAAGAACTTAAAGCTACAAGATGAATTACATTCTGGTAAGGAATTCATTCTTCTCCTACAAGAGAGGCTTTCATTTGTTCAAGCTAGGAGGAAGGAACTATTGCTAAGTCAGGATGATGAAGAGAAAGATGCACTTAAGGAACAATGTCATAAATTGAGTCAGGAGAACAAGGTTATGAAACATGAAATGCAAGTTATAACTATGAGAATGTCTAAGGAGATTGAGGACCGAAAGAAAAAGGAAGAAAATATTGTTGTATCACTGGAGAACAAATTTGAAGAATGTGGTAGGTTGGTTCATGAGAATGATATGATGAGAACTGATTCAATACAATCCCAGAGTAATAAATAAGAGCTGGAGAGACAAACAATAATTTTGAGATAAGATTTAACTACTCGAAGTGAGTATAAAGAAAAATTCAATATTAGCTCAACACAACTAGATGAGTTATTCAAGAGACAAAGGTAGATTGGAGATTCTAGTGGACCTGGATTTGAGCAAGGACAGAGTTCTGGTACTGCTAATGAAGATCAAAACCATAAGGCACCGGTAAGGCAATTTAATGCTTAAAAATTTAATGGTAGATGTTTTCTTTGTAATAGATTTGGTCACATGGCTAGACAATGTAGAAACAAAGAAAATCAGAACCTTGATTCTGCTCTTGGTAAATGTTTTGAATGCAATAAGTATGGTCATAAGATAGAAGACTGCATAATGAATGTTAAATTCTATGCATTTGGAAAGTTTGGACATACGACTAATCCGTGCAGGTCAAGCAATTTCACTAGTTTTACCAAAGTATTTCAAAGGAACAATGTTACGTGTTATGCATGTAATGAGGTTGGATATATTGCTAAATTTTGTACAAGTGTAAATCCACCAGTTGGTAATGGAGGATCAAATGAGAAAGGGAAAGAGAATGTTAGTGAAATCCAACAAGATCATACTTAGAGATGGGTTAGGAAGACTAAAGAACAATCATCAGATGGAAATGCACTGGTTACTTATCTGGTAGAGGAGGTTGCTCCTGCATCGACAGGTAACTCATCCAATAACTGAGCTAGATGCCTTAGGGGTAGGGAAAATTTATGAAGATGCTGCATATGCCCTGGGAAGATGTTTTGGAAGATGCTCCAGACATTAGAGATGCTTATCTGGAATGGATATGTTTTGTTTGAGATCTGGTATCTTTTATCGGTAGTCATTTATGTCAATGGAATATTAGGGTTTTTCTCGGAGGTTAAAAGGTTGAATGCACTTCATTATTGATAACCTTGCATTCAGAGTGATTTTAGAGTGATTAAGAGTGACTAAGAGTGATCAAGGCATTTCAAAACAATCAGATTTATTCTTGAGCGATTTAACCAGTGACTGGAAGAATTCATTAGGGATTTTCACCGAAAGTGATCAAGCGATATTTATCTTTAAACATGGAAGCAAGATCTTCATCTATTCCTATCTTTGTTGCAAACCCAACTGTAGTACAGGTCAAGGACCTCCCAAAGAAAATTTTCAAATGGTATCCACATCTAACTACCCTGGAAGATTTGGTTGGAGCATTTTCCCATGTTTTGGAGGGAGTTGTCTATGTTGAAGATGTTAGGAAATATATACATTGTCACATTGAGGACTTGGGAACATCTGAAATAAAGGGAATGTACATGAGCGAGCTGATGGGATAATCTGAAAAAGATCAAACCGGCATACAAGCACATTGAAGACTTAGGGTTTACCAACAATTTGGACATCTCAGAATTTGAAGATGAGATAATTATGTATGTTTTTAGTAGAGTACATGGCGAGTTTATTTGGTTAGATAGACCTTACAAGATCACCAAGGAATTCATTAGGGAAATCACTGGTTTACCATCAGTTGGGCAACATCTAGATAAGAGGGTTTCAAATGATTATGTCAACAAAATCACTGGTGTGACATTTGACAAGAGATCTATGAGAATAAGTACTATTACCGACATGGACATCAGATTCGGTAGCATGACCATAGGGTATAAGGTAACTCAGTCAAATTGACTAAATTTTGTTTCGAGTTCCTACATTTTTGCTACATACAAAATGATGAGAGAGAATATGAAATTGGATCTATGTGGTTGGATGTTAGATGAGTTATTAATAAACCTAGGAAAGATTAAGGGAGAAAAGAAGAGAACCTTCCGGTATGGAAACTTAATAGGTTGTTTAATGTTATTTTTCATGAGTGATACACCCAATTTTGGTAAAAGGCAATGGGCATTTGACATCCTGGTAGGGAGACAATTGAAAAATTCAACTGCTACTTTAGGCAAGCAGTCAGAAATCTATGAGGTCTAGGGAAAGGGTTCCTAAGCATATTGTAGAAAAATATTCAACTAACATATGCTTCATGGTGAACAAGGATGAAACAATTATGGAAGCAGTTAAGCCCTAAAATATTTTCCTTGAGGGAATGGGATTTGAGGTGGATGCATAGATTCTTGAGGCTTATGCAAAAATGTTGATTGATGCACCTATTGCTGAGGTAGAGAATTCCTGTGGTATTGCAAAACAAAAATCACAAGAGATTGAAATAGAGTTCAAATAGAAGAAGAGAGAGAAGAAGGAAGGAAAAGAAAGAAAATTTATTTAGAAGGTCTCACAAGACATTAAAGAATTAATTGATGTTGTCCCGAAGAAAGGCGGGAAGAGGAAGAATCCAAAAGTACACATTGATCCTCTTACAATAGAGTCTAAATCTAAGGATGACACACCCTTGGCATTCAAGAGGGTTGTAAGGAAGAAAATAGAGGAAACAAAGGTTGAAGCTAAAAAATAACTAGTTAGGAAGGTTACATTCAAAATACCATCATAGAGGAAAGCACCAAAATTAACCACTTCAGTTGCAATCAATACTGCAAATAGGAAGAGCGACAATGACACTGATACAGCTATTCAATCTGGTAATGTTCCACCTAAAACTTGTACAAAATTAGTAGATGAAATAACTAAGGATGGTATGTTAAAGAATGTACAGTTTTATTATGATCGTTTAGAGGATGATGAACAAAGAGATGTAGAGGAAGGAGTCTTATTATACCTGGATATTTATAAGAAAGCCTTAATAGAAATTGAAAATGAAATACCGAGAGAATTATATAATATGTTAGATGCTAGAAGACTGTCAACAATGCAAGAAGACAAGCATATTAAAATTCAAGAGTTATTATTTGCTTGTGTTACTATTTCTCCAGAGGAAATGGAAAGGACACTTGAGGTGGAAAATAGAAAAGTCTTTAATAGCAAACATAGAATAACTAGTGTGATGCTAGGAAGGGTAAAGGAAATAATAAAGGATATTGAAAAGGAATGGGTTAAGTTCTTTGGAGAGAATAGAGGTTTATTTACTTCACCGAAATCAAATTCAAACATTCTAGATACCCTGGTTGAAGGAAAAGGAAAGGGGATTATGGGCACAACACCCTCAATTTTGAAAAACATTAAGATAGTGGAAATCAAGCCCCCGATAGATACAAATATATAGATAGATATTGAGATACTGGCTAATAGAGAGAGTGAAAAAGTTAATGATGTATAGGATGATAGACTTATAAAGCACTGGGAGGGGGTGAATTAGTGACACCAAAAACAATACTACTTTAAATACTAACTAGTATATATACTTAATAAGTTTACCAAACACTACACATACAATCCAAAATAATATTAAAGAATCAACAATAAGTAAAACATCCACCATAACACAAGTGTTTATACGTGGAAAACCCAAATGGGAAAAACCACGGTAAGATGGGACTCACAAGTTAACTATCTGCAGTAATAGATAACTGACTGGTTAAGGTCTACAAAAGTGCTCTACTAGGAGTGAATCCTATTAAAGATCCCAAAGCTTTGTTAGGAGCTATACCCTATAAATGGTAGTACCTTGTAAGGAGGAACCTTAGTAGAGGATTTTAGAATCCAAACTAATGGATCACCTTGTTAAAGGATTTGTACAATGAAGCTTGTTAGTGCTTACACGGTTAGGGGATTTGACTATTGTAGTGATTAGAAAAAAATAGATGGTGTGATCTAGAAGTAGCACAACTTGCTTGAATAGATCCTCTTTTGTGCATTCAAAACTGCATCACCAACATATTTTGCAATGCCTTCAACAACTTCACACTACTATCTTCACATCAAATAATCTCATAAGAAATAGTTCATCATAATGTCATTATATAGACATTTATATTTCATGTCGGCTTAGAAATTATATCACAATTTCCTAGGTGCAGTGTATCTGGACAATCTAACATAACTCATCACAAAATACCACCAAAATTTGTCGGTTAGGGTAACTCATCACAACTGGTGATAACGCATCACACAATCAATGGATAGCGGTTGGAACACCAATACAAGTTAGAGTTAACCACTTAACATGTAAATGGATTGTTCTACATTTACTTCTTTGATGGTCTCCACTGAATCTTCAAGTAGGTGCCAAGTCATTTTTGCATATATCGGTTGTCTACATGTACCAGTTGACACTCTCTAAACCATCATAAACAAAACTTCCAATACCGGTTGCAATAGAAGTAACTTTGGAAGTAATACTGGTAGACAATGTAAATATATGTGTGTGTGTACATGTTCCATCAATGACAACATATGAAGTCATTCATTACAATCATCATCAAGCCAACAATCTCCCCCTTTGGCATTGATGGCAACACTTAGAAAATTTAACAACTTTATAACTAAGTGTGCTTACAAAAATTGTACACATATTTCAACTCCCCCGTAACAATACATATAAAATTTTCACAACAGACATACATATTTCTGCTCCCTCTTTGACAACAATGCAAAATTGAAAAGTAAAATACATATATATATGAAAAATTTGCATCAAAATTTTACATATACAAAAACTTAAAATTATGTATTAAGGAGTTTTCACTTCAATTTGCTTGAAAATGGCACTGAAATTAATCTTCATTTGTGAAAAATCATTTTCCCATGTTTCCAATAAAGTTTTAGTGATCTCAATGGTTTTCATAATTTGTGCAGAAAATTCTTCCATTGCATCAATTGTACTTATCTTTGGAGTAGCTAAAACCACTTTTGCATTCTTATAAGCTTTCTGCAAGATTTCCATCTTTGCTCTTAATAAGTTCTTTAACCCCTTGAGCAATTAGAGTCTCTTTGCCTATTCAAAATCATAGACATCTAACCAATTTTGCAAATCATACACAGATTTGCCAAAAGCTAAGACTGAGTCCTGTAAAGGTATGTAGGCATTACATATCTTTTCTAGTTCCAGTTTTGTCTCTTGTCGCTTCTTAACTATATAAGCATATATAAATGAAACATTATATGTATAGGCTATAATTTTTCCTCCAGTCTCAGTAGCTTTTCTCAAAATATCTTTATTCAGGGATAAAGCAATCTTCCTTGTATCAATATCTTTCATTATTTGTTCTCCTCTTTTCTTCGTGTAGTTTTTCTCAGCCATAGTCTAAGTTGCTTCCTCAAGGGACTTGATTTGTTCAGAAGCATCAGCAACCAACTAGCCTAGCTTACCAATAGGAGTTGACAAGTTCCCTATAGAAGTCTTTGGTAGAAGACTTGACAAAATCTCCACAGTAGTTTGGATGGTTTCTACTTCCTTCCTCTGTTCCTTAAGCCTTTTATTATGTGCTTTGGATTACATCACAGTTGCAATCTCCAATAATTTTGATGCACTCATATTGTCAACATCTATAGGTCCTTTGATTCTAAATAAGTCATCATCATCATTCTACTGCTTGACTAATGCCTTTTCTGGTTCAACAGATTTCTCCTTCCCAGTTTTCTCTTTCTCTTGTTCTTTCTCCTTCTCTTGTTCAGAGGACTTCTCCATAACTTTTGCAATGGGTTTCTCCTGAGTAGCTTGTGAAACCTATGGGATTTGTGATTTCACTAGTTGATCTATTACCAGTGGAGGTGGAATATCCACACTTGGTTGAGTTGTCAGTATATCTACTGCATTAACCTGTGAATTAGTAATAATCGGTGGCTGCTTATCTGGTTCAATACTGTTCCCATATAGAGCAATGTTATTGTATACACATAAAAATGGTTTGAAGATAATTAATTAAATAAGCAATTATTTAATTAATCCTCCTTCCCCAATTTAATTGAATTCACTAAGTAATTTGATTAAATCCTCCACTTTCATCTACTTATTAATAAATCTAAGGATTTATTTAATAGGTTCATTTCATTTCACCCCTTTAATTAATTAATTCAAATTAATTAATTCCCTCCATCCAAAATCTTTTCTTCTCAATTTTAATTAATTAAAACAAATCAAATTCATGAGTTGTTGAGATTAATTAGCCTCTTCCTATTATTTGAATTTTTTAATTCAAATTCTCCTAACTTCTACCACTCCTAAACCTAACCATTCCTAAACCTAGCCCATTCTACCTACCACCATGTTCCCTTTCATCCAACATCTTCTAGAACCTTTGTGACACTTGTAACTAAGTGTTCTCTTTCATCCAACTCTTCTAGAAGCCTCTTGACACTTGTCACCATAGATATGATAGATGTTCCCTTTAAACCAACCCCCATTGCCATCCTCCTCAAATTTAACCATTGATATCTTCAGATCAATCTTTATCGTTGATTCCTACCACATCACCCCTAGCCTTAAAAATCCTATAAATAGACCTCATTTTGAGCAATATGGATCCAATCTCATTCTCATCTTATGCATTGTTATTATAGGCATCTATCTTCTAGTTTATCATTCTTAGCAATGTTATCATGTTCAATTTTAGCTTAATTGCATCTTAATCTTAGTTCATTTTCTAGATCAATCATGAACTCATATAGATTAATCATGCTATTCTTGCTAGATCATGTTAGTTAGATGAGAGGGGTGGTGAATCATATAAACACACAATTCAGTCTATTCATCAGATTCAACCTCGGTAGCCTTTACTTGATATGCAAATATGACTGTAAATCATTCAAACTCATAAACTGAAAAACATCAAACATCATAACACATTTAACACCAAATTTAGCGTAGAAACCCAAATAGGGAAAAACCACTGTGGGATTTCGAACCCACTAAGAAAATATACTCTTCTAGAGTATGCTCGGTTAAAAGAAAATCCTATTAAAGATTACATACACATTGCTAGATGTGACCCGATTAAGGGATTTCCCTCAGATCTGTTAGAATCTTCACTTTGTTAGAAGTGACCTTGTCAAAGGATTTCAAACACTCATTCAGAATGTTACCTTGCTAGAGGATTTACAAATAAGATTGTTAGGTCCACTCGGTTAAGAGATTTCCTGTCACTTACAAAAATAGATAACAGTAATAAAATATATCTGCAACTTCACATCTGAAATGCTAAAGCAGATTCTATGTGCTCAATGTACTCAAGATAATCTTTTCATAAGACTTATCTTTCTTCTTGTTGGGCTTCTCAATTTGTTTTACAATCAAATCTTCAATCTTCTGTACTCGGTAATCAACTCTGTAGCACCACTGTGCTTCCAGTTTGCTAGCTTTCTTTGTTCTACAACTATTCTTTATTTATAAGCAATTCCTAACCGCTTAATCTCCTTGATCAGATATCCCGTGATCAATCTTAGCCATCAGATCATCATACTTGACTAGGTTTGATTGGATGCTTCGATCTGAAAAATGTTTTATCTCACCTTGGAACTTGTATCATTCCTTGGTACTTGTGCTAGGTTATGACCATTCAATCTGCGTTGTAGATCTAACTCTTATATTTTCATTGTCGTAGATCCTCAACAAACTTCTTGCATGACATACCAATTATATATACATCTCCAGCTCATTGGTATCCTTCAATTAATAATGTATTTATTCATCCAATGCATTTGTTACTGCTCGGTTGTTACTCAGTAGACATTCTGCCTTCATTAACCGATATCAATATCCTTAGTGTTAACCGACTAGCTCTATGCTCGGTAAAATAGAATAGTATTAAACCTTTACTCATTCTATTGCATGAAATATTTTCTTCTTCTTGTTCAGTCTTTGAATAGACATATATAGGATATCAAAACAATCAAAACATCATAATCTCATCACTGTCTAACTCGGTAATCATTTCCCATTGAATAACTTATTACTCCCCTTTATTCTCACATTCTTCCTATGTCATTTACCGACATCTTTATACTCATCAAAGCATGCATTTTAAGATATGGCAACATCATACTGAATTAGAAAATTAATTACTTGACATCAATGACAAAATAATAATATAAAGACTATAATCATCCTTTATCAATTATATCATTTATTTCCAACAATCTTCTCAGTCTTATTGTAATGCCAACAATCTCCCCTTTGGCATTGGTGGCAATACCAACTTGATTCATTTCAATTGACTCTGATTCAAATTGTTGTAAAACTATTTGTTGTTAACCTTGAGCTGAAAACATCTCCTGCAAACTTGTCCCCCTGTCATTAGTCTTCTCCCCCTTTGACAACAATGCCAAAAAGTAAAACTAATGCATGATTACTTCCCCTGTGAAGTAATTTTCTTGCTTGATTAAACATATACAAATGTATCATCTAAGTCTCGGTTAGAGCAACTTGTCTTCATTCACTATTTCCTGCACACCTTTAGACGTCCTTCTAAAGTGTGTAAATCAGCATCAACTCACAAGTAGTATTCTATGGAGTCATAGAATTGATTCTTTCACCGAACTCTGTCAGTGAGTAGAAGATAGGGGTAGGACCCCTAACTTACTTCTGAGATACTCAAAAGTGTCCCTTGGTAGTGGCTTAGTGAAGATGTTTGTTATTTGTTCCTTTGAACTAATATATTCTAGCACAACTTTCTTCTCTAAGATAATGATACTTTATAGAGATATGCTTTATCTTAGAGTGCATTACCAGATTCTTTGAAATGTTAATAGCACTAGTATTATCATAGAATATAGTTAGTGGCTCGGTAACTTTTTCATTCATACCTTCCAATAGTTGTTTGATCCATGCTATATTGGTGCAATTCAATGCTGCAGTGACATATCCAGCTTCAGCTGTTGATTGTGAAATGCATCCTTGTTTCTTGCTAAGCCAACCCAATAGTCTTTCTCCCAAAAAGAAAGCTTCACCGCTTGTGCTTTTCCTATCATCAATGTTTCCTGCCCATTCGGCATCAGTATAGACATTTAAGTCAAAATAATTCTTCTTTTTATATACTAAACCATAATCTTCAGTGCCTCTCAAGTATCTAAAAAATTCTCATGATTGTTGTCATATGGGTTTCTTTGGGATCTGCAAAAAATCTTGCAACTATACCTATTGCATGTGCTATATCAGGCCTATTGTGAACCACATATTGTAACTTTCCAATCATAGATCAATAAAGTGTCTCATCAACAGATGTTGATTCATCATTCTTTGATAGTTTACAATTAGTAGTCATAGAAGTACTTAAAGGTTTAGAATCTTCCATTCCAAATTTCTTCAATATTTCCTTTATGTACTTGGATTGAGTAATGAAGATCTCATTTTTCATTTGCAGTATCTACAAACCTATAAAATACTTTATTTCACCGATTAATGACATCTTAAATTCTTTGCACATTTCATTTCCAAAGTTCTTGCATAAAGAGTCATTTCCACAAAAGATAATATCATCAACAAATATGGTTGAAATCAGTATTCCATTTTCCTCATCATTCTTCATATACATGTTGTTGTTTTCACTTATCCACATAAAACCAATCTTGTTTAGATAAGAGTGCAATCTTTCATACCATGCTCTAGGTGCTTGCTTCAGGCCATATAATGCTTTGTTCAACTTACATACCTGATCTTTATTCTTCTCTTCAATGAATCCTTCAGGTTGTTCAAAATAAAATTCTTCTTCTAGTATACCATTTAAAAACATAGATTTAACATCCATTTGATATATCCTGAAATTTTTGTAAGCATCATATGCCAACAATGTTCTTACTCCTTCAAGTCTTGCTATAGGTGCAAAATTCTCTCCATACTCTATTCCTTCTTCTTTAGCATAACCCTTGCAAACTAGTCTTTCTTTATTCTAAATGACCTCACCTTTTTCATTTAGCTTGTTTTTGAAAATCCACTTTGTACCGATTACATTTTTCTCTTTTGGTCTTGGGACTAGTGTCCATGTTTCATTTTTCTTGATTTGTTCAATCTCTTCAGTCATAGAATTTACCCAATCTTCATTGTTAAATGCCTCTTCTACTATTCTCGGTTCAAATTCAGATATCAGACATGTGTTCTATCTCAGTTTGTTCCTTGTCATCACCAGATCATCCTTGTCTCCTATAATCTGACTTGATGCTTGATTTCTTCTGACATATTTGGCTAATATAGGCTTGGTAGGCTCTGTATGATCTTCTTCATCGCTAGGTAACTAAGTATTTTCTTCATTAGCATTCTCGGTAAAACTGATCGGTTGTACATATACAAACTCTTCATAATCTTCTAGTTCTTTGGAGTTTCCTTTATCATTTCTTTCTACAAATTCATCAATTTTCACATTTGCACTTTCTACTATTTTGTTAGAAGATTTGATCAGACATTTAAATGCTTTACTTCTAGAAGAGTAACCAAGAAATGTTCCTTCCTCGCTTTTCTGATCAAACTTTCCATTTCTTTCGTCTTTGTGAACATAACATCTACTTCCAAATATTTTAAAATAACTCACATTAGGTTTCTTGTCATACTAGATTTCATACGGTGTCTTCAAAGTTCCTTTCTTCAGTTGTACTCAGTTCAGGGTGTAAACTGCAGTGCTGATTGCTTCTCTCCAAAATGTTTGAGGTACCCTCTTTTCTATCATCAGGGATCTGGCACAATCTATAGTAGATCTGTTTCTTCTTTTAGCTATCCCATTTTGTTGTGGTGTTCTCCGTGCAGACACTTGTCTCTTTATACCATGATAATTGAAAAATAGGTTAAATTCATCAGAAATGAACTCTCCTCCTCTATCAAATCTTAGACATTTTAGCTATCTTCCATTTTCATTTTCAACTCTTGCCTTATACCATTTGAACATTTGAAAGACTTCTGATTTCTCTTTTAAAAACATAACTGACATCATCCTCGAGTAATCATCCACAAATAATATGAAGTATTTATCACCATAATAACTTTGAACTTTCATAGGACCACAAAGATCAGTGTGCACAAGATCTAAAATTTCTTTAGAAGTGTAAGACTTGCTTGTAAAGCTTGATTTTGTCATCTTACCCATCTAGCATCCTCGGCACATTGCATTCTTAGACTTTTCCAAGCTCAGTAGACCTCTTACATAATGCTTCTTACTTATTTTGATCAAATTATCAAAATTTACATGACAAAACCTTTTATGCCATAACCAGGTATCTTTTATTATTGCATATAGACAATTATTCTAAGTTGAGTCAAGGTGAAATGTATTACCTCTTGTTTGAGTCTCGGTAGTAGCCAACTTTCCTTGTTTGTCATGAACTTTGACAATTCCCTTCTGAAATTCTATTTGGTATCATGTATTGTTTAGTTGTGCTACACTCAATAGATTGTATTTCAAACCTTCAACCCATTATACATCATCACATTTAGTATTATCAAGAAGTGTAATAGAACCTTTACCTTTTATCGGACATGGTGCATCATTACCAAATATTACATAACCTCCATCATAGTCTTCTATTTTAACAAACTTGTGTTT
The DNA here is from genome assembly GCF_030272615.1 of Cryptomeria japonica. Taxonomy (NCBI): domain Eukaryota; kingdom Viridiplantae; phylum Streptophyta; class Pinopsida; order Cupressales; family Cupressaceae; genus Cryptomeria; species Cryptomeria japonica. Next base: position 553,038,061 of record NC_081412.1, on the reverse strand, counting down.
ATCACCTATCATGTGATGTGAGCATCCACTATCTATGATCCAAGAATCATTGTTATTTATGTGAGATATTAGGGATTTTTCCTCATACCTTTCTTCATCTGATCCATCTTTGATAGCCACATAAACAAATTCCTCTATCTCAGTCTCATCAGATTTATCATCGTTGGATTCCTCATCAGCTACTAGGCATGTCTTCCTATCTCTCCTTCTAAAGTCTCAGTGCCCTCTATAATGGTTGTCTTTCTGTCTGTCATCTCCGTATTCTTTCTTTTCACTAGATTCTTTGTTAGGACAGTTAGAAACCATATGTCCTATTTTATCAGAGTTAAAACATTTCAAAGGTAACTTCCCTTTATACTTACCTTTACCTCTCTATAACCTTCTGGCTAATAATGCTTCAAAATCTTCTTGCTTCTGATTTCCTCATATAGTTTGTGTACTTCTTCCATGTTTTTGCAAAATCTCTCACTTGCTTCACTATGATTTTATTTAGTATACTTATACATTCTATCATTGTAATCATCAGATTTACGAAGATGAAAAGAGTTGAATGCATATTCAACTTTATTTACTGAAGACCCATTGTTATCAAAATTACTTAACTCAAATGCATGAAGCTTATCGATAGTAGCATCCAAGGAGACTGGCATGTTTGGTACAGACCTTAATTCATTAATTGCGAAGACTCAAATGGCATAAGCAGGTAGAAGTGTTCTAAGCAACTTACTTGTTACATCCTTTTCTTCAATAGTTCCTCCTGCTCCTTTGATTTGATTGACAGTTTCCTTTAACCTTGTACTGTATTGGATAATGTTCTCACCTTCATTCATTCTCATGGATTCAAGTTGACTTCTTAGACTGTCTACTTTTTCTCTCTGAACATGTTCATCACCACCATACATAGATATAATCTTATTCCACATTACTTTGGCATCATTACAACCTTCTAGATCATTAAACTTTGAGTCGATCAATGCTGATGTTATTTCAATCATTGCTTGAATATGTTCTTACTTTGCCTTTATCTCTTCCATTGTCATCGGGTAGGTTCTCGGTGCAATGTAATCATTCTCCACATAATAGGTTGCATACTCAAACTCATATAAACACACAATTTAGTCTATTCATTAGATTCAACCTCAGTAGCCTTTAGTTGATATGCAACTATGATTGTAAATCATTCAAACTCATAAACTGACAAACATAAAACATCATAACACATTTAACACTAGATTTAATGTGGAAACCCAAATAGGGAAAAACCACTGTGGGATTTTGAACCCACTACGAAAATATACTCTTCTAGAGTATGCTCAGTTAAAAGAAAATCCTGTTAAAGATTACATACACATTGCTAGATGTGACCCGGTTAAGGGATTTCCCTCAGATCTGTTAGAATCTTCACTTTGTTAGAAGTGACCTTGTCAAAGGATTTATAACACTCATTCAGAATGTTACCTTGCTAGATGATTTACAAATAAGACTGTTAGGTCCACTCAGTTAAGAGATTTCCTGTCACTTACAAAAATAAATAACAGTAATAAAATATATCTGCAACTTCACATCTGAAATGCTAAAGCAGATTCTATGTGCTCAATGTACTCAAGATAATCTTGTCATAAGACTTATCTTTCTTCTTGTTGGGCTTCTCAATCTGTTCTACAATCAGATCTTCAATCTTCTGTACTTGGTAATCAACTTTGTAGCATCACTGTGCTTCGAGTTTGCTGGCTTGCTTTGTTCTACAACTATTCTTTATTTATAAGCAATTCCTAACTGCTTAATCTCCTTGATCACATATCCCATGATCAATCTTAGCCATCAGATCATCATACTTGACTAGGTTCATTGGATCCTTCGATCTAAAAAATGTTTTATCTCTCCTTGGAACTTGTATTCCTTCCTTGGTACTTGTGCTAGGTTATGACCATTCAATCTGCGTTGTACATCTAACTCTTGTATTTTCATTGTCGTAGATCCTCAACAAACTTCTTGCATGACATACCAATCATTTATACATCTCCAGCTCATTAGTATCTTTCAATTAATAATGTATTTATTCATCCAATGTGTTTGTTACTGCTCGGTTGTTACTTGGTTAATTCTGCCTTCATTAACCGATATCGATATCCTTAGTGTAAACCAACTAGCTCTATGCTTGGTAAAATAGAATAGTATCAAACCTTTACTCATTCTATTGCTTGAAATCTTTTCTCCTTCTTGTTCAGTCTTTGAATACACATATATAGTATATCAAAAAAATCAAAGCATCATAATCTCATCACAGTCTAACTCGGTAATCATTGCCCATTGAATAAATTATTACTCCCCTTTATTCTCACATTCTTTCTATGTCATTTAATGACATCTTTATACTCATCAAAGCATGCTTTTTAAGATATGGCAACATCATACTGAATCAGAAAATCAATTACTTGACATCAATGACAAAATAATAATATTAAGACAGTAATCATCCTTTATCAATTATATCATTTATTTCCAACAATCTTCTCAATCTTATCATAATGCCAACAAATCATGCATTTTCATCCATCAAATCCTCCATCTAAGTGTAGTCAAGTCACTGGAGTATGCATAATCAGATCTGAGAGCACTTTTCATACTCGCATTTACTAGGAGGCAATAAGTCGGTTAGCTATGGTTTTGTCTTTCATTATTTCAATTTACTAACCATTGCTTGTAATGATTTATTGAGTGCATTATGGTTGCAGGTGCAGGTACACTTCATAGAGCATGACATTTTGGTGCCCACCATAGGGCCAAAAATCATCATTTTCGGCCTCTAAATCCTCAGCAAACATCTTCTATATCCAACTTTGGTGCAGAAATTCGTACGAGTTGCCTTTTCAGCTTGTATGAACTTCCTTTCAGCCTAGGATGACACCTTATCCTGACTCGTACTAGGTATAAATTTGTGTCGTACAATTTTTTATGTTGTAAATTCTTTATTCATACAAGGTCTAAATAGGTGTTGTACAAGTCTATTTCCTTAAAAAAAATTACTCATACTAGGTTGATCATGTGTCGGACGAGCTTGTTTTGGATACTGTATGAAATCTAAAGTTTTGTCATACTAACTAGAAATCTATGTCGTATGAGTCTCTAGCTCTGTGATTTTTAAGAGACTGCATTTTAGGGTTTTATGATTCTAATCCAAAATTTTCTAACAATAACTATGATTTGTTTATAAGATGTTTGCAACCTAACCCTTTTCTGTAGGATGCTTGTCAAAGACAAATTCAAAACACAATCATGACTACTATTGAATCTATTTCGCAAGTTGCCTAAGGATTCAACAAAAAACTTTGTATATTCTTTAAGATTTTTAGGCACATTTCAATTTGGGCTGAAAAAATGAACTATCATGTCTTATGTGTATTTGATGATAGGCGAGTGTGCTCTCACCTTTCTTAGGTGATCAGAAAGCTAGACTCATCTTTTTCTTTCATTAGTTCATTTCTTTAGCAGGCTTGCCCTCCTGAGGAGTAATAACTCTTTGCCATTAAGGTCGGTGAGAGGGGAATGACCTAAGTGGGAACGACTAATGCCAAGTAATCCAACCCACTATAAAATAAATGTGTTTTTGATAAAAATCAAAGCAACGACAATTCTTGGGAATAGCTCTCCTTCGTACCTTCAAGTATATCAAACCTTGGTTTTCAAGGCTGGGAGAGCTCTTAATTGAGTGTATACCCTGACGTGCCGAACAAATCCCTTACTAGTGATGGTTAAAATAGAAGCTACCCAATTCACCTCTGAAAGGTTGATAATCTTTGTGCAAGAGAGATAGTAACTCTCCCAAGACACTTGCCATATCATGCCCCTATTAGAATTTGGAGTCTAATAATATGGCATTGAGAATCCATTGCATGAGACTCAGTGGTCATATTCTGATTAGCTATTGGGTGTGTACCTAAGTCAGCAAGCAAAGGTTTTCATTCTCAGCCAACTTCCTTAGGGTTTAGCTTGATTGGAGTCAATTATCACATCATGTGTTTGTTGTGTATTCATCCCTAAATGAAAAAATTAGACACTTAAAAACTAGAAAATATCAGCAAAACATCATAAAAATTCAAAGATCAAAATAAAAAAAAAAACACTTTTTATCATTTTCTGCAACCTGTCATACGAGCTTTAATTCTCTGTAGTACAAGTCATAATTTTTGTTAGACAAGTTAACTTGCATAAAATAATTTTTCATACTATCTGCTATCTTGTGTCATATGAGATAGGTGTTTTCTCATATGGTCTATAATCCCAAGTCGTACAAGTTGTTGTTGTTTATATGAAAAAAATTGTTCTGTCGTGTGGCTTTGTATCTTGTGTCATCCTAAGCTGAATCTTATGTCATACAAAACTCCGCATCTATCAGTCCAGAGCGGTGTCCTACTTGCCTATTTCAAATTTATCATTTCTACCTGATCAATTTGCAATAAGCATAAACACTTGTTATCTATCAATCCATACTTAGATTGTCTGCTTGGTTTGCTTGGTCAAGTTATCATCCATCAAAATTAGACTCTAGAAGATATACACCTCAAGATTTTCAAAGTGCTCAGCCCCAACAAGTTCAAGATTTAAACATCTCAAAGTGCATTATCACCCTCTTTGATAATTTGATCACTCAAACATAGTTTCTCATCAGGATCAATCATCCTTTATCACGAAATTGAAATGTTTGGCTAGGATAACCTTGTCCCACATCATAGGATAGATTGTTCCTACTAGACTTGGTTCTTATCAATCATCATCATTGCACTCTTAAATCGAAGATCAAAATACTTGCAAACCTTTAAACACTTGAATCCTCTTTTAGTGTCATATCACTCTATTGCCTTGAAATTGACTATTGATCACTTACCCAAAGCAACTTTTAGACAATCAAACCCCTAAAATGGAAACAGAAACATTTGCAATAGCTGAAGATCATATCAACATGACATACCAAAGCAAAATACAAGTAACAAGACAACATATCAGAGAAATCAAACAAGTTCAAAATCAAAATCCAACTATGTTAAAACCTCACAAGGATTCAAATACATCTCAAAAGAAAGGTAGCTCTTTCATGCATCTCTTAAAAAGATCCCTAAAGGATTTGTCTAAAGAAGATCAAAATTGTACACCTATGTCTAACAATGATCCATCCATCCATAAGCAAATTGACACTCCAAAGTCATCTATTCCTACACCTCTTGAAAGCTTGCAAGAATCTTCCATAGCATCGTCACCAAAGAATATATCCAAAGATGAAGTTCCCCAAGGGATATCCATAACTGCCATCCAACCTATTTCAAAGGATCATATTCAAATCTCATCTCCTTCATATCCAAGCACTAATTCAATGCATCGTCCCCATAATTCTCTCTTGCAAATTGAAGTCCTCATTCATAGAACACTTGTTAAACATGTCCTAATAGATGGGGGAGCTGGCTTGAACATTTTCTCTATGAATCTTGTCTGTGTTCTAGGCTATTCAGAAGATGCAGTTGATCCCCAGAAAAAGATAAAAATCAAAGCACATAATGAAGAAGAGCATTCATCTAAAGGAATGGTGATATTACCCATCACAGTGGGACCTTTGGAGAAGGACAAAGCATGCCAAGTTCTAGACATGGACCTACCATACAATATACTCTTGGGGAGACCATGGATTCGGGACATGCAAGCTATACCATCAACATGTCATCAGTGCTTAAAATTTCTATACAATGGTCAAGAAACCACTCTCTCAGCAGTCTCAAATCCATTGCAGTGTTGTAGTAATTTGAAAACAGCTCAAGAGATCATTATTCCACATAACAAAGAGGCAAAATATTCAAGAAAGGAACAATCATTTGAATCAATTATGTCAAACATGGAAAAACAAATATAGCTAAGAGATAGAGGGAACGGAGAATATTTGATATCATGAAAAAACAAACAAGAGCAACTTCAAATTGAAAGGGAAGAAGAAGATGTAGAAGTCGATGTAGTTCACATGTATGTGGGACAAATGTTAGGAACTAGCCCACTTGAATCAGAATCACATTCGACTAACATGGACTTAACCGAGGACAATTAGGATTTTCTTTTATGAGGTCATTTTGATGAGAGTATCGTTCTAGACATGGAAATACATACTGAAAGCTAACATCTCTATCATGACCCCTAATATTTTTGAACCTATTCAACCTAGAGATCCTTTATCCTTAAGCTATCCTGAACCTATGGACTGGGAAAATGAAGGACATACCACCTATGATACCTTTCCTAATGACCATGCCATATCCTTATATCTTAATGAAATCAAATCCACAACAACTCTCACCAGGAATGTCAGCAATGCATCTTCTAGTCAAGTGGGTGTTAAATCTCCTAGTCACAAAATTGAAAATCAAGAAAACAATATCAGGTCTAATATTGAAAACCATTTCTTGGCAACATTAGACCAAGAAAAAGTAAAAATAAAGGATGCATCTAATGGTGAAAACCTCCTCGTGGCAGCGAAAGATGGGAGATTTGACACCTTACCTAGATTTTATCAAGAGAAGTTATCTATCCTAATAGAACCAGCAAAGGTAGTTATCATTGGCACAACTGATCTATATCCAACAATCTCTTTATCAGAACTAGCAAGACAAAAATACTTGAAACCATTCAAAATATGGCAAGTCAATTTTACCTGTTCATATACAGACATTCCAAGGGTCGATCCATATCTTACAATACACCACCCAAATATCAGTCTAGGAGAAGACATCAATAAAGGAACACAACATGGATCAGAAGCGGGAATTCTATTCATCACACCACAAGGTCATACAATATTAAAAGCATACAAATTAAGCTTTCCATGCACAAACAATATAGAAAAGTATGAAGCATTGATAATAGGTATCAAAATGGTTGTAGAATGGAATATTAAACAACTTTAAGTCTTTGGAGACTCTCAGCTGGTCATTAATCAAATCAATGTTACTATCAAACCAAAGATGACAAACTCATGCCTTACAAAAATATCATGGATTATTTCAAGAAATACTTTGTAGAAATAACTTTTGAACAGATTCCAAGAAATGACAACAAAAGAGCAGACGCCATGGCTACACTTGCTTCTCTATTGCAGGCATAGGAAAATAAACAACATTATGAATTCCTGGTTGAAGAGTTGTTTCATCCCGCCTTTAATTATCTTGATTCCCAAACCATCTGTCAAATTATTGGACATGATTCCTCCTACTATGGCCAAACTTACACATACCTAAAAGACAATACCCTACCTCCTGACTTATCAAAAAACCAAAAGAGAAACTTTATTCACCAATCCTCTCATTTTACTCTCGTCGCAGATACCTAGTATAAATGAGGTCTAGACGGTACTCTCTTACAATGTCTCAAACAAGAAGAATCTGAGAAGGCTTTACATGAAGTCCATAATGGCATTTGTGGCACTCATTCAAGTGGTCTTACCCTTTTGAAAAAACTCATACGCTTGGGCTACTATTGGTTGACTATGGAATGAGATTCTTTTAAGATAGAAAGAACATGCAAACAATGTCAAATCCATGGGAACTTGATCCATGCACTAGCACAAGAACTACATTCTTTAGCAATATCTTGGCCTTTTTGCCAATGGGGTCTTGATCTAGTAGGAAAGATAAATCCTTCCTCATCTAATGGACACAAATTCATCCTAGTAGCTACTGAATATTTCACAAAATGGATTGAAGTGGTACCTCTCATCAACATCACAGGAAAACAAATTGTTACATTTATCTTGAATTATATCATCTGTCACTATGGAATACCAATGACCATTATCACTGATAATGGGAGACCATTCAAGAATCAGGATATGCAAGAGCTATGTGAGAAGTTCCAATTCCAACATAGATTCTCCACACCATATTATCCATAGGGAAATGGATAGGCAAAAGCATCTAACAAAACTATTTTGAAAATCCTCAAAAAGATAGTAAACGATGCTGGGAAAGATTGGCATATTCAACTAAACCCTTCTCTATGGGCCTACCACACCAGTATCTGCACACCGATAGGTGCCACACCTTTCTCTCTTGTATATGGATCAGAAGCCATATTGCCAATCAAAGTAGAGATACCTTCTCTACATGTGTCACTAAAAGGTCTCATCCCAGATGAAGAACAAAGAGTATCTAGACTACAAGAGTTAGAACTGATCCATGAATGAAGACAAAATGCCTTTGATCATCTAAAGCTATATCAACAAAGAATGTGTCAGAGCTATAATCAAAAGGTTAAACCATGAATCTTTCAAGTGGGAGAACTAGTGCTAAAGGAAAATCCACGCAACCAGGCAGATCGAGAAAAGAAGGGAAAGTTTGAACCAAACTGGTTAGGTCCATTTGTGGTCACAATAGTATTTGGATCAAGAGCATATCAGCTATCAATACAGGATGAAGATCATCTTGAAGAACATATCAATAGCATGCATTTGAAAAAAAATTATGTTTGAAAAATAAAAAAAATAAAAAACAGTGAAAAAATCAAAAAAATCAAAAAAATCAAAAACAGTGAAAAAGCAGAAAAATCCTAAAAAGTGAAAAAAGAAAAAAAAGAAAGAAAAAAAATCAAATATCATAAAAAGTGCAATAAAAACAATAGGTGAAAACCTGGTAAACAGACACTATATGTCTGCTAGCTCTTCCATCTATTAGTTCATGCATTCGTTCCACTTGCATTCATTCATTCTTCCATCAGCTCTATACATGACCATCATAATCCTTTGTATAGACGCAAGCATCCCAAGTGGATTCTTGCCATGGTTTGGATCATTGGATATATCATAACGACTTTGTTTCTAGGATTGGGGAAAAATCCTACACCTAGCTGGGGGCAAAACTATTGATCAATTTTGAGCTTAATCAAATAGGTAGAACAATAGTTAGACAACTCTTATCAAAGTGAAAACTGAGACACATCCAATGTTGAACACGAGATCAAACTATCAACTATCAAGCTATCACAAAATCAATCTAAGCACATCACACACTTTTCAGTGGATAATATCTTTTTGGATAATGATTGTAACATGATTGTTCAACTTCTCTATATTGCTTTTTGCTATCATGATTTTTGAGTGACTCCGGGATGTCATTGACTAGAGAAACAAGGAAGAAACATGATATTTTTCTTGTCTTCTATCTAAAAATTAATCATTTATATGTGCAAATTTTTCTGGGGACATGATCATCGGAGTATCATTGAAGACATTTCTTATTTACGTATTGAAATGATTAATACTACCTGTTTTATGCAAGCAACACTCTAGTCATCTCGGTTCAATTATACCCCGATGCTTGTGTTACCTTGCTATATCAAAATCTAGGATAGTAATGCTCAGGTCATCATGGTTTAATTATACCATCATTGTTTGCACTCACTTCCCATATTTCAAAAGCTCAATGATGACAAACGTAATAATCTAGTGACTAGTCCGGTCATAGTTTGCATTCCATTGCATTTTAGCTTGCATTTCATTCTTGCATGGGATCCTACAAGCTCCTTTTATCCAAGGTTAAATCTATTGTAGGAATCATCAAAGTATCATCACAAGTGTATACGCAATTAGAATAATGACTCACATCTCTCTCATGATATTATTGACCTAGTGCAAATCTTATGCTATCTTTCTCAATAGAATCAACAATCAGCATATTGAAAAAAAATTTGCATCTTGATATCAACAAAATGTCAGTTCTTTATCTAATCAACCTTATCAAATCAAATCAATCAATCAAACCTAATCGATTCTGAATCACGTCTTATACAGGACGAATCTTACTAAAACCAGATGATCTGATTCTGATTCATGTCTTATACACGATGAATCCTTCCTGAAACTAGACGTTTTGATCATGTCTTATATAGGATGAATCCTTCCTGAAACCAGACGCTTTGATCATCGATGTCCTATATAGCATGAATCCATCCTGAACCAGATTGAATCTCAATCTTATCAATCTAATCAATCAATATTTTTCAATCTTACCAAACTAAGCAATCAAGCTAATCCGATAACTCACATTTTCATCAACCATAGTTGCAGAAATCAAATCAAATCTATTGGGATATCAATCTCGCAAAACTCCAAAGATCAACTATCTCAATTGATCTCCCGAGGGGGCATCACCGTACCAAAATTTAGCAATCAAGAGTTGGGGCATCCTATCAAATCAATATCATCATCAAAATGAGATTATTCTTTGAATCAACGTGTCACCACACCTCGCTTCAAATAGGGGTAAAATATATACACCTAAAAATCATCTAAAGATAATTAATTAAATAAGAAATTATTTAATTAATCCTCCTTCCCTAATTTAATTGAATTCACTAAGTAATTTGATTAAATCCTCCACTTTCATCTACTTATTAATAAATCTAAGGATTTATTTAATAGGTTCATTTCATTTCACCCCTTTAATTAATTATTTCAAATTAATTAATTACCTCCATCCAAAATCATTTCTTCTAAATTTTAATTAATTGAAACAAATCAAATTCATGAGTTGTTGAGATTGATTAGCCTCTTCCTATTATTTGAATTTTTAAATTCAAATTCTCCTAACTTCTACCACTCCTAAACCTAACCCATTCTACCTACCACCATGTTCCCTTTCATCCAACATCTTCTAGAACCTTTGTGACACTTGTCACTAAGTGTTCCCTTTCATCCAACTCTTCTAGAATCCTCTTGACACTTGTCACCATAGAGATGACAAATGTTCCCTTTAATCCAACCCCCTTTGCCATCCTCCTCCAATTTAACCATTGATATCTTTAGATCAATCTTGACCATTGATTCCTGCCACATCACCCCTAGCCTTGAAAATCCTATAAATAGACCTCATTTTGAGCAATATGGATCCCATCTCATTCTCATCTTATTCATTTTTATTATAATCATCTAGCTTCTAGTTTATCATTCTTAGCAATGTTATCATGTTCAATTTTAGCTTAATTGCATCTTAATCTTAGTTTATTTTCTAGATCAATCATGAACTCACATAGCTTAATCATGCTATTCTAGCTAGATCATGCATTTTCATCCATCAAATCCTCCATCTAAGTGTAGTCAAGTCACTGGAGTATGCATAATCCAATCTAAGAGAATTTTTCATACTCACATTTACTAGGAGGCAATAAGTCGATTAGCTATGGTTTTGTCTTTCATTGTTTCAATTTACTAACCATTTCTTGTAATGATTTATTGAGTGCATTATGGTTGCATGTACAAGTACACTACAAAGAGCATGACGGGTATCATGTATGTCATCAACAAAGATAACTGGTTGGGAAGTAGTGTCACCATGTTTCTTATCAATCTTTGGTGAAACAATTTCTTCTTCTGACTTCAGTTTTCCTCTAGTCTTTGTTTGATCATTATAATGAGACTTTGAATGCTCTAGCATTCATTGAATATCTCAGGCTATCTGATGAGTTCCTACTTCAGCAGATTACACCTTTTCATTCATTAACATCAATCTTCTTGTCTTAAATGAAATTGTCGTTTATAATTATCAAGCAATGTTGCTAGTTCATCTTCAGACTAATTAGGAAAATATTGAATAAAAGTACTAGCAATAATTTCTTGATCTTTCTTCATAGACTTTTCCCTCTTATTCATAAGAATAGAATATAAAGAATCAGAAATATGTTTTTAAGATCCTTAGGTAATCAGTTGTATTGACATAAGTAGTTGATTACCTATTGAACAATTTGTTCCTTATGATCTTCATTAAATTAACCAAAATATTCTTTAACATTATCAAATCTATTCCTTCCTAATGTCTTTACCATTCTCTCAAAATCAGTCATAGGCTTATAAGACAAAGCTTTAATGGGAATACTCTACTAAGAGGTATCTTCAACTAGTTTGGCCTTCTTGCCAATTGCCTTTACCTTCTTTAGATCCTCCGCAGTGTCGGTATCATCAGATTCTACTTGAAGAATTAGTTTTTAACCTTTCTTCTTTGTTGTAGTCTGCTTCTTTATGTACACCTTTGGTGTTAGTTCCTTTTCAACTTGGACACTTTGTGTCACTCTAGTACTTGTTGACACTGGAAGATCTTG